>NC_044589.1:884354-1484354 GCF_901933205.1 Camarhynchus parvulus
TCACAGGAGGCACACAACTCCCCACCAATCCTGAGCTCAGAATGAAAACAGACACAGCTCCTCAGATGTGCTTTCAGCAACCTTGGCACAGAGAGCTGGGCCAGGCAGGGCAGTGCAAGGCAAGGAATGCAAAAGCCCCCAGCCCTGGGGGAAGCACTGGCCCTCCAAAGCTGCCTTCTGCTCTCCTGCCCTGCCCCGTCCCCCCAGGCTCCTCTGCCCCAGCCCAGGTGCAGAGCTCTCCTTGCTGTGTCAGGGCTACCCTGCACCCCAGGCACTGGGGATGTGTCCTCAGGGCCCTCACCTCTGGCTGGGTGGGGGCTCCTTGCTGGGGGGCATCGGCTGCAAATACGGGAGTGTCTCGGGGTACCTGGGGAGGGCAGGAGTCACAGGTGTGTGACAGGGGACAAAGAACCTGTTCCTGTTGGAGGCAGCAGCCCCAAAGCCATGGGATTGTAGCCCATGGCATCCCGCTGCCTGTAGCCCTTGGGATGAGCCCCCACAGGCCCTGCTGATGGGCAGGGCTGCAGAGGGGGCTCCCCACATCAGCCCCTCCCGAGCAGACACTGTCACCGCTGTGCCCAGCACAGCGGGTCACTGCTGGCACCCATGTCCCCCCATGCCAGCCCCGCTGCCCCCGAGGCACTGGTGCTACTCACTGGCCAGGAACCTGCACGCTGAGCATGCGGTCACAGGACAGGCACGAGAAGGGGACTGGCAGCTGCCTAAGGAGGGTGAGGGAAGAGGGCTGGCTGAGCTCCTGGGCCCACAGCCCTGCAGCACACAGGCAGCAGCTCCCTGCAGCAGCCAGCTGCTGGGCAGCTCGCTGCACAGGCTCACGGCCATTGCAGGCTGAACCGGGGGCTCTGGAGCCTCTTTCTCCCCATCCCCAAGGTGCTGGCTGGTGCCAGGTGAAGGGCACAGGCACCCATGCCACCATCCCAAGCAGCCCCTGCAGCGCTTTCAGCCCCTCTCTGGCACCAAAGTCCCGCCATGTGCACGGCCAGGAGGGCCGGACACGACCCAGCCCTGGGGCACTGCGTGTCACAGCCCTGCCTGGGAGGGGCAGTTGCCATCGCTGTCCCCAAAGGCATCAGAAACTCGATGGCACTCACTTCTTATACCCAGCAGCATTTTCACGCAACAGCCTATTCTCCAGTTCCTCCAGGTTCCTGTTCCATGTCTCCTCCATCTGGTTACTGAAAGTCTTCAGCTCCAGGCGATCCAGCTGTGAACAGGTGCACAGCCTCAGCCAGCAGCTCCAGGATGTGACATGGAGCTCTCCAGGGAAAAGCCTGGAGGGGGATCCTCAGAGGGATGCTGCCTCAGGCTGCCAAGGTCCCAAAGGTGCCAGTTCCTTGTGGTGGGGACGAGGTACCCCTCACCTTCTTCTTCTCCACATGGCCAAGCTGCTGCTGCGTATTGTTCCAGTGCTGCTCCTGGCCTGAAATCTGGCTCTGCAACTCCTGCATCCTCTCATCCAGACGCTCCATATTTACTTCAAATTGGCTGCAATTGACTTTGCTGCCCAAGGCAGCTTTGTCCGCCTTCTAGCAGAGGGGAACAGCAGGAGAGCGGTGGGGAAAGGGATGAGGATCGCCAGGCAGGGCCAGCGTGTGAGGTGCAGAGGGAGGAGTGCTTCCTCCAGGCCATCGTGCCCCTTTCAGGCTGCTGTGGCCCCATTTGCCCCATCACCCTGGTGAGCTTGGTGCCACCATGTGAAGGCTGAGGGACCCCATGAGCTCGGGAAATTGTCCCTCCCCAGACCAGTTCTGCCACCCAGCCCCCAAGGGACAAGGGGCATCTGTCACCCTGCCCGGGAAGCCCTGGGCTGGCACAGAGGCCCCCTAGACTGTACCATGTCCATTGCAGCCATCATGTCCTGCTGATCTGCTTTCTCCTTCTGCAGCTTCTCCAGACACTGGATCAGCATCTTTCAGCACAGAGAAGAACCCACATGATTACACCACAGCAAGGTTGGAGCTCCATCCTGGCCAGGAGGACAGAACCCGCTCCCCCTGCCCAAAAACCTCAAGGAAGGCACTTGGGACCAGCACAGGGCTGAAAAGGTCGGCAGGGAGACATTCTGGTGATCCCTGCCTGGACTCACGGAAGCCTGGGGGATGCTCTGACCGCACAGGAGTTTCAGCCACACACCTCGATTTCTTTCTGCTTTTGTTCAGAGTCCTTCTGCAGGTTCTCGGAAACAAAGCTGAGCTTCTCACAGTCTCCTTGCATCTGTACAAACTTGCAGCCTCCACGTAGTGCAGTCGCTCCTGGTCATGCTCCAGCTCCTTGGAAGGAAAAACCATGTACTGAGCAAAAGGGAGTCGGCTGCTCCACAGGGGCAGAGCCACATTGCTCAGCCAGTGGCCATGAGCCCTCAGTGCCAGCAGGACGTTTGCATCAAAGCTTTAATTTCTGTCCATGCTGCTGACTGGTCCAGGCCACTTTGGGGCAGTTTGGGTCTACCCCCGGGGATTCTGTACCTACATATTCTCACAATTTTTGCACTTTCATGCATGTGAGACTCCAGGTCCACCTGCTGGAGTTCTCACAGCTAGGAGCTTACCACAACGTGATGTTGAAGGTGCAACAGTCTCCAATCCCCTCTTCCTGCTCCTCTAGGCCCTCAGTTTCTTTTATGCCAAGCTGCAGGAAAGGCAGAAGTAATTGGCTCAGAGATGGGATGAATGGAACCAACATTTCTGGGGCCCCAGCCAGCTTGGGAATATGGCTGAGAACTCCATCAGGACTATTGCACCAAGCCAGGATTGGTGGGAGTGCTCTCCCAGGACCTCACCTGCTCGTTCACTTTGTTGACTGTCGCAGTCACCAGCTCCTCCAGCATGGCACTCCTCATCTCCTGCTGCTCTTCCATCTTCTGCAGCTCAAGCTTTGTCTCCTGCCGCAAAGCCCTGGCCAGAGAGATGGGGGCAAGGGCAGGGTTACCCCTGCAGGGCTGCTGGGCATCCCATGCCCACAAACGTGGATGCGGCCAGACCCCCTGGGCTCCCTTGCAGCCCCCCCGGGTATGACCCCACTCCTGTCCCCTTACTCAATTTGCTGAGAGATCTCCTTCCTGCTGTCTTCTTTCCACTTGGCTGCATCCTCCCTCAGGTTATTAAGGTCCTCTCCCATCTTCTTAATCTGGGAAGACCAGTGACGGTCGACTCAGGGCACAGATATCATGTTGTCCCAGTGTGGGGGCCCTTTAGCTGCATGGGGAGACCCAGGGCCCTCCACCCAGTCCTGAGACCCTGACCCCAAACCCTGCTCTTGGAGTCACATTGAAGTTCCCCATGAGAGCCCAAAGATTACACAACCCAACAACTCACTAAGGCAGGGGTCTCCTTAAGCATCTTTACATCTCCTTCCATGCGGATCTGTGTTGTCTTTATCCTGTCAATCTCCTCACGCATCTCCATGTCCTAGGAGAGGGCAGTGGTGGCAGTGAGCCTCTGGGAGGGTCAATGGGGACCCACAAGGCCTTGGCCCCTGCTGTGGTTTGTGGAGCACTGGGGACAGGGCAGGGCCGGGCTCAGCCAGGCTGGCAGGGCTCTGCAGGCAGCACGGTCCATGCATGGAGCAGGGCCAAGGGTGCTGAGCCTGCAGCCAGCAGAGCAGAGGGGACGGGCTGCGGTCTCAGACCCAAAACTTGCTCCCAGCAGCAGTTCACCTGGTCCTGGATCTTCCTGATTTCCTCTGTCATGTAGGACTGTAGGAAAAAGTGGTATCAGAGACAAGGAGTGGAGGCCACATGACATGAACCACTGCACTGGTGTCCACAAACCTGGGCCTTCTGCATCTTCCTAAAATCCTCTGAGAGGTGGGAAAGTTCTGCCTTGATCCCACCAATCACATCATGAACAACCTGTGAAACAGTCCCAGAAACAGGGATGTCAGAGGTGATGGCCAGGGCAGCAACACCCCAAAGAGCCCCACCCTGCCACGGGCAGCCCATGGCACAGCCAGGGGAGCAGGGAGAGTCCCGCTGCCACCTGCCCCAGCCGGGCTCAGTGCCAGAGCACTGAAGCCCATCCAGATAGCAAAGAGCCCCTGCCAGTGGCTCTGCAGGGCAGTGAGGGCAGAGCCAAGCACTGCTGTCTGAGGGAGCAGGGAGGGGCTGTCTGCTGGGGGAGTGCCAGGGGGCCTGGAAGAGCTTGCACCTCAGACATCTGTTTCTTGTAGTCCTCCATCTCCTTCTTCATCTTTTCCATGTTAGTGGCCACATCAGCAAGTGAGGAGCCACTCAGGTGGCCTGGCCACGGCTCCTGGCTGGTCAGGTACTGCACGTTCAGGTGCTCCAGCATGGCCTGCAGCAGTTTTCTCATGGCTGCAAAGTGAACAGTCCCCTCCTGGGGCATCCCGATGGCGAGATCCAGCATCTGGGAGAGGCTGAGTGTGTCCAGGGATGTTGCCATGTCTGCACACACTCTGTCCCTGATTTGTCACAAGCCTTCTGCCCAGTTGGGTCTGTCAGGGATGAGCAAAATGGATGACAAACAGGGGGAACAAAAGCGTTGAGAGAAGCAATGAGCAAAAGCCACAATAAAAAGGACGAGTAGCCAACAGGCTCCTTCTCCTTCCGAATCCTTTGCAGGACTGAGGCCGGCTCTGCTGATGCCCCTCCTCAACACAACTCCTGCTGCCAGGCAACGCGCCCCACTCCACTCCTGGGAGCCCGTGGGTCCCATGAAGTCATAGATTAATGGAGTCTTGGAATGGTGTGGGCTGGAAGGGACCTAAAAGATCATCTCGTTTCACCTTCTGTCAGGGACAGGTAAAGGAACATTTTCCAATAGACCAGGTTGCTGCATGATCCCATCTCATGTGGTCTTGGACACTTCCAGCAATGGGGCTTACTCTGTCAAGGCATCAGCAGGCTCATAGGGAAGAATTTCTTCCCAATATCCCACCTATCCCTCCCCTCACTCATTGTGAAGCCATTCCCATGCCAGGCCCTTGTGCAAAGTCACCTCCAGCCCTTTTATAGTCCTTTTATTTCCCAAAAAGTGCTCAAAGTTCTCCCAGGAGAGTACAGCCTCATTGTTTTTCTTTGGATCAGTTTAAGATGGGTGTTACATCTGAGCCAGTTCCTCCACTGCTGCAGCTCCAGGGCCTGGTTTGCAGCATCCATTGGGATCAGCCTTTGCCAGGGGTGCTGTGCATGAGCCCCTGGCTGAGCAATGGGGTTGTTGGGGCACAGACTCCTTTCTCCTCAGGAGTTCAGGGCAAAAAGTCTCCGTGGGTGAAGCCTTTGGACATTTTCCTCCAAGTCAGGTTTTATGTCAGCTTGACAGTCCATAAAGAAGACAATGAAATAATTTCTCCTGCCAATGTCCCCAAGACTGTGGGGGAAGACAAACCGAGTTCTTCCTTTCAACACCAGCCATCCATCCTCCTCCTGCCCCTTTCCAAAACATGCTCTGTTCACTCCTAGTCCTTTCTGCTTCAGAGCTCCACAGCAGGTTAAGAGGCTTGCAATTTCATAACTTTTCATTTATTTTGTAAATTTGTCTTTAGCATTGTAAGTTCCACTCTTAGCCAGCAGGTAGCTAAACTTCTTTTCAGAGGGTGTTATTATTAGAGCTTGATTAGGAACATCAGGGAAACTTTCAGTTTTGCTAAACTAGCCCTTGACAGCTTCAGTGAACAAAGCTGAGAAGTGGACATGTAAAATGCAGGATTTATAGCCCTCCAATAAGCTGTTGCAGAGACCAGAAGACAAAGAAGAGATTAATAAAGATAATTCAGTATATGCTGGAAAACTCCCTACCTAAGGAAAAGATAATAAACTGACTGCAAAATGTAGGATAATTAGGATGAGAAGCAAGAAAGCTCTAACCAACAGAGGTTAGAATGCTAACTAATGAAGAGAATTATGTGATTTAACATGGATGACCATTGATTCCTTTGTTTGCTAAAAACGGACAACTAAGTCAAAAATTGTGTGTGTGTGTGTGTGTGTGTGTGTGTGTGTGTGTGTGTGTGTGTGTGGCTGGAACTATCCCCTCCACCTGCCCTGACCAGAATAAAGTAATGCCTAACTCACTAATACTAAAATTACAGTGTTTGAAGATTTCATTTAACCTAGTTTTGGTGACAGTTTCTAATGACCCAGATGGAACTTTCCTCCTTCTTTTGCTCCATGGATTAATGGGACCTAGAGGATTCCAGTGCACTCCAGAGATTTTTCAGGGAGATCCTCTGATGCCCCAATCCAGTGAGCTCAAGGCAAAGAGCTCTGGGATTTGAGTAAGGTAGTTTCAGACACACTGTTAACTCCAGGTGCAGGAATTGTGGTAATGGCAAAAGTGGGGGAAGAGGCTGAGAGAGGTCATGCTCAGAATGTTCAGCAGGGAATGCTGGATCAATCTTTCCCTCCTGCACATCCCTGGTGGGAGGAGGTGGAAAACACTGTCACTGTGTTGGTGTGGACCAGTGGAATTCCAGGGAAATCAAAAGCAGTGGAACCAGTAAGGATTCAGTTGGAGCCTGAGGGAGGACTGGTTAGGCAGAAAAAATAGTCGTTGAAGTTAGAAGCTAGAAGAGGGTTAGAAGAATGAATTGCTAAAGTTTGCAAGATGGATCACTAAGGGAATGTGAGTCACAATATAGGACTCCTCTCCTGCTGGTAAAGGAAGCACATACTAAGGAACACAGGCCGGTACAAGATATCAGAGCTGTCAATGAAATAGTGTGAGACTTAGACCCAGTGGCAGCAAGTCCTTATACAAGTCCTTTTTACCCAAGTTAAGGAATCTGATGAGTCCTGATGAGTCCCCTGTTGTGGATGTTAAGGATGCTTTTTTCTGCATTGCCCTTGAAACTGAAAGTCAGCTCTTGTTTCTTGAATGGAAAGTTCCTTGATAGGCCATGAAACCCAATTGAAGCAGAACGTTCTTCCTCCAGGGTTCAAAAAATCACCCCACATTGTTTGAGAAATGTCTCGATTGGAGACAAGTTAGGAGGAAACATCTCCTCTAAAGAAAACAGGTTTGGGCACTCCCTGCCACCCACAGCAAGGAATTTTTTGGAGGAAAGTGAAAAAAGCTGTTTATTTAACACAGAGAGTGCAGGCAGGCATGGGAAAAAGAATGAATAATGTTAGATCTTCAAACCTTCTGCAGAGAAAGCTGGAGGATTCAGAGCTCTTTCTGTAGGTGTGGCTCGGCTCCTCCCAGTCTGGAGCCAGGATGGGCATCCCAGGGCCTCCCCTGCGGCCTTGGCGCAGGGCTCCTGGAGATGTTCTGGTGTTTTGGACCAGGGAAAAGCCAAACAGTTGCAGGAGAAGCTGCCACAGTCCTGGAAAAACTTCTTGCATTATCAAAGAACAAGAAGCCAGCTAAAAGCCAAGATGTACTCCCTCTGTCTGTGCTGCACAACAGAGCTGAGCGAGCCTGGGGGAGGATGGGTGAACACCACACCAAAAGAATTCCACCGGCTTTCCACCCCTCTCTCAGACGTAGCGTAAAGTTACTGGACCCATGTCTGGGCATAAAGCACACAATAGGGGACACAGTCTCGTACTGTCACCCAAAGACAAGAACCAGCAGGCAAAAGATTGGAGGTATGGGAAAAGGAAAATGAGGATATGGCTTTGCTATAGTATGTAGGTGATCTTTTACTTGCTACAGGAACTCAAGCTGGATGCATTGAAATGACTCTGAGTTTCCTGAACTTTTGGGGGCAAGCCAATTACAGGGTATCCAGGAAGAAGGCCCAGAGTGCCAAAGAGCATGTTACCTATGTGAGGTTCACCATTTCCCAGGGAGAGCAAAGCCTTGGAACCAAAAGGACAGAGCCAAACTCCAGAGCCAAAGGTCTGTGTGCAAGTTAAGAACATTTCTAGGAAGGGGTGGTTGGTCTGGGCTCTGGATTCCTAGTTCAGGCCTATGGTAAGACCTTTCTATGAGGCCCTGAGAATTGCCCAAGGAGGTGCTACACCAAGGAGGTGCTACAGTGGACTCCAGAATGGCAGAGGCTTTCAGAGACCCCAAGAGAGCTCTAATGTCAGCCCTGCACAGGCATGGCCTGACTTGACCAAGCCTCTTGAGCAGTTTGTTCATGAACACTGATGTGTTGCGCTAGGGGTGTTAGCTCAGAGGTTATGGACATGGAAAAGGGCCACAGGATATTTTTCCAAACAAGTGGACAGTGTCAGTTAAGGGATGTCCCTTAACTGCCTTTGACTTGTAGCAGCAACTGCCTTTTAGTACAAGAAGCCCAGAATGGACCATGGGCCAAAAGATGACTGTTCATGTTCCACCCTTGGGCCTCTCAGTTCTAGGACAAAAAGGAGGTCACTGGTTACCCCCAAGTCAAATGCTTAAGTATCAAGTTGTCCTGTTGGAGCAGGATGATGTGGAACTGCAAACATCTCCTTTGCCTTGTACCCAGGCACGTTCCTGGGGTCTGTAGCAGAAAGAAGCCTCACAACATGACCGTGTTCATCAGCTTCACTCCAGCAGAGGAGATCCTCTGGGAGAAGATCCGGACTGGGAATTGTCCACAGGTGGGAGCAATTCTGTGAGCAAAGGAAAGCAGAAGTTTGGGTGTGCAGTAGGGCCCAATCCAAGCCATCCTATTACCTCTTACCACCTCTGCATGCAAGGCTGAGCTGCTCAGTCTATGGCAGCCTGGAATTGTCACAGGGAAGAAGGGGAGCATATGGGCTAATTCTAAGTGTGCATTTGGAGCAGTACATGCCCATGGAGCTCTCTGGAACAAAGGAGGGCTCCTTTCAGCACAAGGATCTCCTGTCAAAGCTGGAGAGATTATCAGACAGCCCCTAGAAAGTGTTCAGGTATCAGCCAAAGTGGCTATCGTGCATTGCAAAGCTCTTCCATTTGGAAATACATCAATTAGTGTAGGAAATGGACTGTCAGATAAAGCTGCTAAAGGGGTGGCAGAGAAAAGCATCCTAATATGTGGATGCCATGGGACAGAGAGAGAGAAACGGCAAGTGTTTCTCACAGCGGCTTGTGAGAAATTTTAGGGAGTTGGAAAGATGTGATAACTCGTTGAGCATAAACAGTTTGCAGGTGGTGCTTTTCTACTTTATTTTTCTGTTCCTCTCAAGGACAGTGTGTGAGAAAGATGTTTCTGTTAGTTAGCCAATAGAACAGAACCTCTCGTACCACTCTATAAAACCCGCGCGGTTTTTTCAATAAAGCCTTCCTTGCCTTTGCTACGATCCTGCCTCTCGCCTGCTCCTGCCTCGACCTCAGCGCAAGAGTGACACTAATAGTTGCTGCACCAAAATGTGTGACCTTTCAAATGTAACCCAGAATAACAAGCCCAAGATAAAATGCTGGCAAAATCGAATGGCCCTAGATTAAAAATATTATAAGTTTGCCAAAAAAATTTATTAACTAGTTTAATGGCAACTATTGCATTTTAGTGTCTTAAGTCTTTCTAAATATTCAATGATTTAAGTGGAAGTAATCCTAAAAGAAATAGTTAAGATCATTTTTCAAGGGGGGGATTGTCAGAAATCATATAACTTTCTAATTCACTATTCCAATTATTTGTTTTCATTAACTCTGTTAATAATAGCTTTACTTAGTCATAAGCAGTGCAGTTTTCCACTGGGGCATGTAGCAAGATTTTATAAAACTGCTATTAGTGGAACACTATTTGGGAAAATGACTGAAACTTTTAAGTTATGCTAAACAACCTTGATGTGATTCAGTGAACAAAGCCTGGGGTAGAAAAATGGGGCTAAGAACTGGACACCAGGAATGCAGAATTTGTAAACTGTGAGGACAAGCTGTGGAAACCAGAGGTAAAGAAGAAACTAGCAAAGAGAATTCAGCTTTTAGTGTACAGAAAACAATATATGGGAAAAAAGGAAAAATAATAAAAATAATCAAAAAGTGGACTAATTACCATTGTTATCAACAAACAGTAAGAAACAAACACTTTAATTTTCATATTAGGGATGAGGCATTCTTTACTGCAATGCCAGATGTATGGGGGATGGCTACACAGAGTGTACATGCTGTGTACAGGAAAAGCCCCTGTTTAAATACCATATTTGTCATCATATTCATACCTATTCTCAGAAGAAACATACATATGACAATAATTTCCCCCAAGAATTAACATACATTCCCTCCCCTTAGCACAGGCATTCTCCTGCCCTGGGAGCCTCTTTGGCTGTCCCGGGTGATTGGTGAACCCACAGTCACATCTGACCCCCTGGTGAAATGGTGCTTCTTTGCAAATGAGGAGAAAAGTTGGGATAGCTGGCCAGTTATTTAATTTGTGAAACCACAGATCAGTGGATTGTAGGTTTACTCCCTTCCTTTGTAAGTGTTTATCCTGCTTTTGATGGTGTGGCTCCATGGACTTGGCAAAATGAGCATAGTATGGAGCCCACCAGGAGCAAGCAATTCTTCATGTGGCAACAGCATGAGAACTGAGAAATCAAAAAGAAATGGAAGATAGAATATAAATTAATGAAGAGAAATTGGCAATGTATAGGCAATGAGCATTAATTTCTTTGCTAAAAATAGGTAGTGAAAAGTTTAGGGAGTGGGTGTGCATTGTGAGTGGAGCTATTCCCATGCAGCCAGTGCTGAGACTAAAGTACTGCCTGAGTCCTAATAGTAATATTAGTGTAAGATAGTTTGAGTTATCCTGGTGTTTTCAGTGACAGGAAAAGGCTCTGCCTCTCTTTCTGAAGGTTTTTATTAACCTCATAGAATGAAAATGTTACTTCTCTGACAACAATTGTCACAGACATTTCTCTCTGCTGACACAACGTCCCTGGTGGAGCACTGGGTTCCCAGTCCTGTCCAGCTACTTGAGGCTGTCGAAGTCTCATGGGGCTGGAGTGGCAGGAGGAGCCCTGGTGCCTTGTTGGGAGACTGTGCCTGGCCGGTGATCCCGCGAGGTGGCAGGGCCTGGGGGTGAGAAGCAAGGCTGAGCCCCAGTCCCCGGGGCTGCCCCATCTGGGTCAGCTCAGCCAGCTCAGAACGGGGCAGCAGGAGGGTCACCTGCTTGGCCAGAGACCCCCAGGGAGCAGGTGCAGACCCAGCAGACAACCAGGCTCTTCTCCCCTGATCCCCGTGCCCTGACAGGGCCACACCTGGCTCATCCAGAGTCCTGATCACCACAGGAAGTTGGTCCCTCAGGATGTGTCCACCCCTGCCCAGCAGCTGGGTCACTCTGGGCTGGGAAGGAGAGAGCAGCAGGGTGAAATGCAGGGCCCAGTCCAGCATTCCCTAGCAACCCTCCCAAACCAGCTCTCCCCGAGGAAACTGAAGGCACAAATTCACCCCAGATCCTCAGCATCGCCCCGCCAGCCCCTACTACACATGCCATGTCCCCCCCTTCACCATCCCTACCTTGTTGGGGAGAGTCACGAGTCCCTGCAGATATGCCTTGTTCCGGAGAGAATCATGAATGGGTGGCAGTTTGAAAGTGCTGCTCTGATGATCCCCAGAGCTCTGTAGCGCATAAAAGCCACCGCCACGGAGCAGTGGCTTCCTGTAGGACGGGGCAGAGGACACTCAGTGCCCAGCACTGTGGCATGCAGGGCATCACCCTGCTGTGCCAGGGAGGGACTGGCAGTGCTGCCTGCAGGGGCATGTCCCTGCCAGCTCCTGCCCACCTGCTGCAGGAGCCCCAGGCAGAAAGCAAAAGCCCATCCCACACAGGGAAAAGCCCTCCTTGCTGTGTCAGGGCTACCCTGCACCCCAGGCACTGGGGATGTGTCCTCAGGGCCCTCACCTTTGGCTGGGTGGGGGCTCCTTGCTGGGGGGCATCGGCTGCAAATACGGGAGTGTCTCGGGGTACCTGGGGAGGGCAGGAGTCACAGGTGTGTGACAGGGGACAAAGAACCTGTTCCTGTTGGAGGCAGCAGCCCCAAAGCCATGGGATTGTAGCCCATGGCATCCCGCTGCCTGTAGCCCTTGGGATGAGCCCCCACAGGCCCTGCTGATGGGCAGGGCTGCAGAGGGGGCTCCCCACATCAGCCCCTCCCGAGCAGACACTGTCACCGCTGTGCCCAGCACAGCAGGTCACTGCTGGCACCCATGTCCCCCCATGCCAGCCCCGCTGCCCCCGAGGCACTGGTGCTACTCACTGGCCAGGAACCTGCACGCTGAGCATGCGGTCACAGGACAGGCACGAGAAGGGGACTGGCAGCTGCCTAAGGAGGGTGAGGGAAGAGGGCTGGCTGAGCTCCTGGGCCCACAGCCCTGCAGCACACAGGCAGCAGCTCCCTGCAGCAGCCAGCTGCTGGGCAGCTCGCTGCACAGGCTCACGGCCATTGCAGGCTGAACCGGGGGCTCTGGAGCCTCTTTCTCCCCATCCCCAAGGTGCTGGCTGGTGCCAGGTGAAGGGCACAGGCACCCCTGCCACCATCCCAAGCAGCCCCTGCAGCGCTTTCAGCCCCTCTCTGGCACCAAAGTCCCGCCATGTGCACGGCCAGGAGGGCCGGACACGACCCAGCCCTGGGGCACTGCGTGTCACAGCCCTGCCTGGGAGGGGCAGTTGCCATCGCTGTCCCCAAAGCCATCAGAAACTCCATCACACTCACTTCTTAATCCCAGCACCACTGTCACCCTCCTTCATCTCATTCTTGAGCTCATCAATGCTTCTCTTCCATGTCTCCACCATTTGATTACGGAAAGTCTTCAGCTCCAGGCGATCCAGCTGTGAACAGGTGCACAGCCTCAGCCAGCTGCTCCAGGATGTGACATGGAGCTCTCCAGGGAAAAGCCTGGAGGGGGATCCTCAGAGGGATGCTGCCTCAGGCTGCCAAGTCCCAAAGGTGCCAGTTCCTTGTGGTGGCGACGAGGTACCCCTCACCTTCTCCTCCTCCACAAGGCCAAGCTGCTGCTGCGTATTGTTCCAGTGCTGCTCCTGGCCTGAAATCTGGCTCTGCAACTCCTGCATCCTCTCATCCAGACGCTCCATATTTGCCTCAAATTGGCTGCGATTTACTTTGCTGCCCAAGGCAGCTTTGTCCGCCTTCTAGCAGAGGGGAACAGCAGGAGAGGTGGGGAAAGGGATGAGGAACGGCAGGCAGGGCCAGCGTGTGAGGGGCAGAGGGAGGAGTGCTTCCTCCAGGCCATCGTGCCCCTTTAAGGCTGCTGTGGCCCCATTTGCCCCATCACCCTGGTGAGCTTGGTGCCACCATGTGAAGGCTGAGGGACCCCATGAGCTCGGGAAATTGTCCCTCCCCAGACCAGTTCTGCCACCCAGCCCCCAAGGGACAAGGGGCATCTGTCACCCTGCCCGGGAAGCCCTGGGCTGGCACAGAGGCCCCTCTAGACTGTACCATGTCCATCACTGCCAACATGTCCAGGTGATCTACTTTCTCCTTCTGCAGCTTCTCCAGACACTGGAACAGCATCTTTCAGCACAGAAAGGAACCCACATCATTACACCACAGCAAGGTTGGAGCTGCATCCCGGCCAGTAGAACACACCACTCTCCCCCTGCCCAAAAACCTCAAGGAAAGGCACTTGGGAGCAGCACAGGGCTGAAAAGGTCAGCAGGAGATTCCTTGTGATTCCTGCCTGGAGTCTGCCGGGGGGATGCTCTGGCCTCAAATGGGTTTCAGCCACACACCTCGATTTCTTTCTGCTTTTGTTCAGAGTCTTTCTGGAGCATCCCAGAAACAAAGCTGAGCTTCTCATAGTCCCTTCGCATCTGTAGAACTGCTACATCGTTGGGCTGTATCTGCTCTGGGTCCTGCTCCAAGGAGGAAAAGCATTTGTTGCTGACCAAAGAGGGTCTGGCTGCCCCACAGGGGCAGAGCCACATTGCTCAGCCAGTGGCCATGATCTCTCAGTGCCAGCAGGACGTTTGCATCAAGGCTTTAATTTCTGTCCATGCTGCTGACTGGTGCAGGCCACTTTGGGGCAGTTTGGGTCTACCCCCGGGGATGTCCTCAGTCCCCCATGCTGCCAGCTGCCTACCTGGCCCCAATTCCTCATCATCTTCTCAAGCTTGCCCGCAGCCATCTGCCGGGACTCCAGGGATTCCACCTGCTCCTCAAGTTTCTCGCAGCGCTTGAGGAGCTCCCCCAAATGCTCATTGAGGTCGAAGGTGCAGTTGGAGCACTCTGCCTTTACCCTCTCCTGCTCCTCCTGCACACTCTCCACCATCTCCCCTATCTCAGCCAGCTGCAGAAAGGGCAGAGGGAATCGGCTCCAGAGATGGGATGAATGGAACCATCAGTCCTGCGTGCTGTGGGCGTCAGTGGCCCCAGCCAGTTGGGGAATATGGCTGGGAACCCCACCAGGACTACTTCACCAAGCCAGGAGTGGTGGGAGTGCTCCCCCAGAACCTCATCTGCTTGTTCACCTTGTTGGTTGTCTCAGTCACCAGCTGCTCCAGCATGGCCTTCCTCATCTCCTGCTCCTCTTCCATCTTCTGCAGCTGACGCCTTGTCTCCTCCAGCAAAGCCCTGGCCAGCGGGATAAGAGCAATGGCAGGGTTACCCCTGCAGGGCTGCTTGGGCACTGTTCCGTGCCCACAAACCTGGATGCTGCCAGACCCCCTGTGCTCCCTTGCAGCCCCTCAGGGTATGAAACCCACTCCTGTCCCCTTACTCGAGTTGCTGAGAGATCTCATTGCTGCTCTCTTCTTTCCACTTGACTGTATCCTGCCTCAGCTTTTTCATGTCCTCCTCCAGCTTCTTCATCTGGGATGACCAGTGACGGTAGAGTCAGGGTACACAGACATGTTGTCTCAGCATGGGGGCCCTTCAGCTGCACAGAAAGCCCCATGGCCACCATCCTTTCCCCATCCCCTCACTCCAAACCCTAGCCTCAGGGAGTCACACTGAAGTTCCCCATGAGAGCCCAAAGCTGACATCACCCCATAGCTTACTGCGGCAGCCAACTCCTTAATCTTCTGTGCATTGTGGTTCTGTGTTGTCTTTATGATGTCAATCTCCTCAGGGAGATCCATGGAGAGAGACACGTCCTAGTAGAGAGGGGTGGTGGGAGTCAATCTCTAGGGAGGGCCTGTGGGGACTGGCAGAGTAGTGGCGGCAGGCAGCACTCTCCATGCAACGAGCCAGCAGAGCAGAGCGAATGGGCTGCTGTCTCAGACCCAAAACCTGCTCCCAGCAGCAGTTCACCTCATCCGGTGCCGCCTCGGCCTTCTTCGTCTTCTCTGCCCTCTGGAACTGTAAGAGAGGCAACTCCGTGAGAAGTGTCTGTGAGGGAAACAGCTTCACCACTGTGCAGACCACAGTGGTCTGCACAGACCGGGGCCTTCTAGTGGTTGATTGAGTCTTTTGGCACAACACTCCAAAGAGCCCCACCCTGCCACGGGCAGCCCATGGCACAGCCAGGTGAGCTGGGAGAGTCCCGCTGCCACCTGCCCCAGCTGGGCTCAGTGCCAGAGCACTGAAGCCCATCCACACAGCAAAGAGCCCCTGCCAGCGGCTCTGCCAGGGCAGTGAGGGCAGAGCCAAGCACTGCTGTCTGAGGGAGCGGGGAGGGGCTGTGTGCTGGGGGAGTGCCAGGGGGGCTGGGAAGAGCCTCTACCTTGGACATGTGCTTCTTGTACTCTTCCAGCTCCCTCTTAACTTCTCTGACTTCAGCAACCACATCAGCAAGTGAGGGGCCACTGAGCTGGCCTGGCCAGGGCTCCTCACTGGTCAGGTACTGCACGTCCAGGTGCTCCAGCACGGCCTGCAGCAGTCTTCGCATGGCCGCAAAATGGACGGCCCCATTGTTGGGCATCCCGATGGCGACATCCAGCATCTGGGAGAGGCTGAGTGTGTCCAGGAATGTTGCCATGTCTGCACACACTCTGTCCCTGATGTGTTACAAGCCTACTGCCCAGTTGGGTCTGTCAGGGATGATAAAAAGTATAATGAAAGGGATGAGCAAAAGCAATGATAAAAATGACGAGTAGCCAGCAGGCTCCTTCCTCATCCCTTGTCCATCAAAGGACTGGAGCCTGCTCTGCTCCTGCCCCTTTTCATCACAACTCCTGTTGCCAGGCAGCACATGTCATCCCTGGCAGACCTTGGGTCACAGACTCATGGAGTCATGGAATGGCTTGGGCTGGAAGGGACCTCAAAGATCCTCTCTTTCCAGGAACGCCTTCCACTAAACCAGGTTGCTCCAAGTCCCATCCAGCCTGGCCCTGGACACTTTCAGGAATGGGGCAGACACAATTTCTTTGGGAAACCTGTGCCAAGGCATCACAACCCTCGCAGGAAGATTTTCTTCCCAATACCCAGTGTAACCCTGCTGTCTCACAGTGTGAAGCCATTGCCCCTTGTCCTGTCATTCAAGGCCCCAGTGCCAAGTCCCTGTCCAGCCCATTTGGAGCCCTTTAGTGACTGAAAGGTGCTTGAAAGTCTCGCAGGACAGGAGAGGCCTCACTATTTTTCTTTTAATCCATTTAAGACTTGAGCTAGAGCTAAGCCACTTCTCCACCTGCTGTGTCAGGGTCCTGTTGTGTGGCATCTCATGTTCTCAGTTTTTCCTTGCATTGTGGAGCGGGCAGCAAGCCTGGCTTTGCTGTGCAGTGAACTGTCAGTGTGAGTCACCAGGGGCAGGGCACTGCAACAACCACAAAGCCCCAGATGAAGGCCAAGGGTACCTTTATGTTTATTTCCTCACCAAGAGAGGGATCCCCCAAGCAGCTTCTGGGCAGAGGCTGCAGGTGGGGCCAGCAGCCCCACAGAGCTCAGTCCCTGTGAGAGAATCCCCAGCCTGCTGCTTTCCCTGGGGTTTCAGACACGGCTACTTGGTGGCTTGGCACAGCAACCCCAAGGCCTGGTTTGGAGCATCCATTGGGATCAGCCTTTGCCAGGGGTGCTGTGCATGAGCCCCTGGCTGAGCTATGGGCTTGTTGGGGCACAGACTCCTTTCTCCTCTGAAGTACAGGGCAAAAATCTCCGTGGGTGAAGCCTTTTTACAATTTCCTCCAAGTCAGGTTTTATGTTAGCTTGACAGTCCAGAAAGAAGAGAACGAAATAATTTCTCCTACCAATGTCCCCAAGACTGTTGGGGAAGACAAACCAAGTTCTTCCCTTCAATACCTGTCATTTACTATCTGCTCTACTTTAGTTGTCCACAGAGCCCCATAATTACCTTGGGCTGCCTCGATTTGTTACTGAGCTCTCAAGGTAGCACTGACTGTTCCGTTAACTGCCACTTTTGCAAAATTTGCTACACTTTCAGGGAGGTTTTATTGCCACACACCATTGTGAACAGCATCCCTGTAGTGTCCTTTGTCGGGTGAGAGCACAGACATTCCTCTGTGCCCGGGTCCGTGCCAGCCCCGCACAGGGCGCTGCTCTGCGGGAACGGGGACACGGGGAAGCGGTGCCCGCCGCGTGTCCCCCGTGTGTTGCCGTGTGTCCCCCCATGTCCCCCTGTGTTCCCCGGCCAGGGAGCTGCTCTGGCCCGGGATGGCCGGGCCCAGCCGCCGGGCCTCGCCGGCAGCGGGCAGGAGCCGGCCCGGGCTGCGGGACACGGCGGGGGTGCCCGGCTGGAAAGCAGCTCTGGCTCCCGCCAGGGAGCTGTGGGCAAGGGGCTGCCGCCGTGAGGGAGGAAAGCCGCTGGGCCAGCCCCTAACGCTGCCCCGCAGAAAGGAAGGGCAGGAGGAAGCTGACAAATGAGCTGGGGATCTGGCAGTGCAGAGATGAAGGGACAAGTGCCCTTGGGGGCCGCGGGTCGGGGCCGGCCCTCGGGCACGGCTCCGAGCGGCTCCTGAGCCGGCCTCAGGGCTGCCTGTGAGGATTGCAGGCGGCAGCCGAGAGCAGCAGCGCCGGCAGCGCCAGCCGGGCCCCATGGCCCTCTGGCCGTGCCTTCGCAGCCCGTGAGGGCCGCGGGCTCTGCAGCGCTGCTCCTGCTCCCACAGCCGGCCCGGAGCCTCAGCGCTGCCCCGCAGGCGCCGCGGGAGCAGCAGCGGCCTCAGGGCCCGGCCCGGGGCTCGATCTGCTCAGCCCCGTGGCAGAGCCACAGCAGCGGGGAGGAGCTGAAGGAGCACCAGGGAGCCCGGGGAGAGACAGGCTGTGAGACAAGGCTCTGCCGATAATTTTAACAGTTTTTATTAACTTAATACAACTAAAAAGTCATGTTTCTCCACCACCTCTGGGCCGACTGTTCTAGTACTTTATCACTCCTTCTCTAAAGATTTTTTTTCCTAATATCCAGCCCGTGGTGCACCTTGAGGCTGTGTCCTCTGGTTGTGTCAGTGCTGCCTGAAGAAAGAGCCCAGCCCCAGCTGAGCACAGGCACCTTTCAGGAGCTGCAGAGAGTGATCAGGTCACCCCTGAGTCTCCTTTTCTCCAGGCTGAGCACCCCCAGCTCCCTCAGTGGTTCCTCACAGGGTTTGTGTTCCCAGCCCCTCTCCAGCCCCGTTGCCTCCTCTGGATGTGCTCCAGCCCCTCAAGGTCCTTCCCAAGCTGAGGGGCAGAACTGGACACAGCACTCCAGGTGTGCCCTCAGCAGTGCCCAGTGCAGGGGCAGAATGACCTCCCTGCTCCTGCTGGCCACACCATTCCTGATCCAGGCCAGGAGCCATTGGCCTTCTTGGCCACCAGGGCACTCTGCTGGCTCATGTTCAGTCACTGTTGACCAGCACCCCCAGGTCCCTTTGTGCCTGGGCACTGTCCAGCCACACCATCCCCATCCTAGAGCGTTGCAGGGGTTATTGTGGCCAAAATGCAGGACTTGGCACTTGGATTTATTAAACTTCATCCTATTGGACTCTGCCCATCTATCCAACCATTCCAGTCTCTCTGCAGAGCCCTCCTACACACGCTCCCAGCTTGGTGTCATCTGCAGATTTACTAATGAAAGACTCAATCCCCTCATCCATGTCATCAATAAAAATATCGAACAGAGTTGGCCTCAGCACAGAGCCCTGAGGGACACCACTGGTGCCTGGCTGCCAGCTGGATGCAGCACCACTCACCACCACTCCCTGGGCCCATCCAGCCAGGTCTGAACCCAGCAGAGAGTGCTCCTGTCCCAGCCCTGGGCTGCAGCTTTTCCAGAGAATGCTGTGGGACACAGTGTCAAAGGCCTTGCTGAAGTCCAAAAAGACACATCCACAGCCTTTCCTGCATCTACCAGGAGGGTCACCTGGTCATAAAAAGAGATCAGGTTGGTGAAACATGACCTACCCCTCCTAAACCCCTGCTGTACAATCTGAAATCTCCTCATGCGGAGGAAACAGGATCTGTGAGTTGGCTCTCAGCCCAATCATCCCAAGAACAAAACCAAGAATCACCATAGGATTTACCAGTGTTAGAGTTTGAACCCCATGTCCCCTCAAACCTAACAGTGTGAGTCTGCTTTGGAGCAGACACATTAAAATCTACCCCATGAGAAAGGAAATTAGCAGCAGCTTTGACCAGATGCAGTCCAAGTGCCTCTGCAAACCCATACCCAGAAAAAAAGTTCACAGCCTGAGATCCCTCCCAGGGAATCCAGAGCTTCATGGATACTCACGTGGCTCGAGCTGGGACCCTCTTCACAATCACTGAGACGTTCTTTGGGATCTGTGCATCATCAGAGTATTCTGAGAACAGCACAAATGCAGAACAAGTGTGAGTCAGTTGGGAAGAATGGGGCAGCCAGGAAGGACCAAGGCTTTAGGAAATCCCTTCCCAAGCCCAGCTGAAGCTCAGGAAGCTGTCTGCTAGTGGTGGTGTTGTGGCATCTACAGCACCTGGCAAGATCTCCAACATTTCCTGGGTTCACCTTAGTTTCTGCTCTGCAGGAGAGAGTTGGCAAGCATTGGGTTTGAATAGCCTAGGCTGTTGGACCATCTTGTTGTTTTTGTCACCATGTGCTTTGTCAAACACCTGCATAGTGACCATGGCTGCCAGCCATGGGTCACTGTCTCAGTGCTCATTAACAGGAGAGGGATGAGAGTGAATATTTGCAAGCTGGATGGAAAAAGCAACTTGCATTTATTACATGTTTTGGCACATGCCAGGTCAGGTCTTACAGCATCTTCTGCCTTCTAGATGTTTTGCACCAATCTTCAGTCTCATGCTTGTTTTTCACCTGCAAACACTTTCATGTGTTGCTTCCTTCATCAGGAACTCTTGTCCCTGTAAAGCCAACAGCTGCTTTCTGAGTCTTTTGCTTTGTAGTTAATGATAATGTTTTGTAGTTTCTTTCTTTCTCTCCCTCTCTGTTTTGGAGAGCTGAACAATCTAATACCTTGCATCACCAGGTGTGCATTCCTCTACTCAAGAGTACAATATAGAAGAGAGGCAGAAGAATCTCTTCAGGACCTACAAACACCATGTCCCAGACAATCCCAGCCATGTTTGGCTGCTGTAACCTTGGGCTGGCTCAGTTCATCCTGCTCAAATGTGAGGCTTACAAATTCCTTGCTGGGTTCTCCCCACACCTTTGGCTGGTGTGAGGTCAGTGTGGCTGGCGAGAGTGTGGCCTCCCGCCTTACCTGGTTCCCTGGCGACCCAGGTGCCCAGGTTCCACCTTGGAACCCTGCCTTTGTCCAGGGAAGTCAGGCACTTGCGTGCTAGGTTTGGGGTCATGGGGTGGTGGTTTTTGGCCCTGATGCTGGTGTTAGTCCCCTGGCATACTAGAAACCTTAGCTTGTGGCTGTGGGTCTTGATGTCCTGCTTCCCTGAGGTTAACCCCTGCCTGCTCTGCTTTGGGCCCCCTATTCAGCGGGCACGGCTTTGCCATGAGATTACCGGGGCCTTTGCTGATGAGCTCAGACATAAAAAATGCATTGAGGCCATTGTTGAGGCTTCTAAACCACTTGCCTCTGTCACTGTAGGTACGTCATGAGTCCCTAGGGACACCAAACCCAACAGGGATCCTGCCCAAGGACCTCTGTCCTGACTGGACCCCTGTCCCTCCTTTCACCAGGGACATCCATCCCAAAGGGGATCCGCACCCTGAACAGCACCCCAGAGCCCTCTGGGGTTTCCCATTTCAACCAAGGCCCTCACACTGACATTGAGCAAGATCCCAGGAAGCTGGGGACCCTAGGGACCCACCCCAGACAAGCTAAGGTCTTCTGAGTTCTGATTTGGCCCCCAGGGACATTTGGGAATCCCACACCTGCCTGGAACCCTGAGAATCCTGCAACCGTGAGCAAGGACACGCTGGGGACCCCTGGGGCCCTACCTAAGACCTTAGGAATCCACAGGGACACCTAACCTTTCCCAGTATCCCTTAAATCTTGTTCAGGACTTCAGGAACACTCAGAAACCCCCAGACCTTACTGGACCTTCCCATCCCTGAAACTCCAACCCTAACCCTGTACTGATTCCTGTGTCCTTGTGCTGGTTCCAGCATCAGGACAGCGTGAGGAGCTTCGGGAGATCGTCATGGATGCGATGTATTCTCTAGAGGAGCGATGGGGCAAGAGTGAGTAGGCTAAGGGACATGGGACATGAGACATGGGGCAAGAGGGGTGGGATGTGGAGGCCTCGAAGGGGGATGACCTGGAGGTGAAATAGAGGATACATGAAGGTCTGGAGCTGTAAAGGGATATTTGGGGAATCCTGAGGATATATGGGTTTCAAGTTATACAGCTTCTTGGGGAGTTTGAGGGGATATTTGGGAATGTATCTGACTTCAGGAGGGATATATGGAGTCAAAGTGAGTTATATGAAGGATCTATCGGGTCTGGGAAAGGTTTATGGGGACCAGGGGGAGGGCACATTGTCTTACCTGCACATTTGGAACACACCAGAGTCCTTGAACAAGTCTCTGCAGGAAGCTGTCAGCACAATCTGGAAGAAGCTGAGCCAGCTGGAAAAAGGTATGGGGGCACCCTGGGAACCCCTGTCCTAGAGAAACTCCCAGGTACTCCATCTGGGCTGGACAAAGGCTGAATCCTGACAGCTCATTACAAGGATGTGGGTCCCCAGTGATGCCCAGTCTAACGCTGCTTCTTCCCCACCAGTTCCAGCCTGTGTCCCACCCTGTGGTGAGTGCCCATCCTTCTGTCTTGGCCTCCCCTGTCTCCTAGTACATCTCCCACTTCCCTGGGACCACCAAGTCTCTCTTTCCCAGGATTCCAGCAAGCTGCCCGTGTGTTCCAGTGTGCTACCTGCCGCTTCATGGACTGTCAGTTTGCCCTGGACTGCCCAGGTATGATCGGGCCATGAGAGGCTGTTGTGTTAATGGTAAGGAAATCTTCCTCAACTTCCTCCCATTCTTGGGTTATTTTTGGGCTATTTTTTATGCTTGGTGGCACTTGAGTGACTCCAGTTACACTTCTGTTACTCATTGAGGTCACATGATCTAACTTTGCTTTTAAAGGTCTAAGCTAGAAAAATGCAGAATGTGTGCTCAGCTAAGGTGGTCATACATTGGGGGCAGATAGCTTTTGGGATGGAGGTGTGTTCAGTATTATAATGAGATTATAGTGAGCAAAGTTGATCCAGAAGACAGGATTTTACCACAAAAATCTCTGGGGACTCCCCGTGTTTCTCACCCACGGTCCCACGCTGAGTGCACCTGCCCAAGTGTACATCTGCCCATCCCTGCAGCCAGCACAGGAGCACCATCATGTCTGTCAGTGCATGTGCAGATGGGAGCTCATGAGCCTGTCAATGCTCCCAGTGCAGGACCTGTGGACCTACACAGATGAAACCATCGTGCTGCGCTGCAACGTGCCTTTCCACATCCCGCCAGGCGTGCCCATCACCTGGATGTTTGCCCCAAATGTGAGTCACACGTGGTCCTACAAGGGTGTGAGCAGACATTCCGAGGGGCACTGCTGCAGGTGTGGTGACTGCTGCCACAGCAGCTGTCTGTGCTGGAGGTAGCAGCTGTGTAAGGATGTTCGCTCATGTGAAGGGTGCACACAAGCAGCAGGCAGATGTGTGTTCGCAGATCCATGTGTGCACGTGTAGAATCATAACATCACAGGATGGTCTGGGTTGAAAAAAACTTTAAATCTCATGTCATTCCAATCCCCTGGAAGGTGTGGACGCCTTCCACCAGACCAGGCTGCTTCAAGGTCCAACCAACCTGGCTTTGGATGCTTCCAGGGATGGGGCAGCCACATCTTACCTGCACAACCTGTGCCAGGGTGTTGTGGGCAGAGTGGAAGCTTCAGACAAAGTTTGTTAAAGAAGCCCTGCTGCTGAGTCTGAGGGTCAGAAAGGATTCCTTTGTGTATTTAAACTCTTTCAGGGAGATGGGTTCAGATGAAGGTAAATCCTTCCTTAGCCTCAGAATCTGGCAACATTTTAAATCTTAGGAATTATTTTGGCCCAAAAGTCCTAATGATGGCAAATCAGATATATTTATAAAAAGGAATTATTTAATAAACAAATGAACAGACAAAATAGATTAAATATCTTAACCAGAATTACTTACTACACTATAAAATTAAAAGAACTACTAGTAAATTACAGCATAACACAGAACAGTGCACTATATCAAGGTATCTATATTAAAGCTAGCAAAAGAAGTAGTATTGAATAGAAGCCACATGTAACTTACCACCAAAATGACAATAATGTACACAGATTCCTTCACTCAACCCCTGGGGGATTAACTGGGAAATAGGTGTCCCTATTTATGTGAGACATTCCACACATTTCCAGGAAAACCTATAGGGATTTCTACTTTGCAGAAGTTTGCTGTGGCTTTTATAGTTGCAAAGTGACTTGCTGTCAGTCAGAAATCCAACTTATCTTCCACGTCTCACCTTGACAGTAAGGTGTTTATTGGCAGCTGGGAGATGCCAACCCAGAGGTGCAAAAATAACTCATTATAAGCCAGATTGTCCTGTTTGAGTTACCTGACTGGCTAACAAACAACAGATGAGCTCTTCAGGGGATGAGATGCTCTGCTACACAGGGCCTCACCACACTCACAGGGGAGAAGTCCTTCCTGCATGTGCAAGAAGTGACTTTTGTGTGCACCCTGGGTGTACATGCACCTGGGCTGGGAGCTGTGTGCACCTGCAGCAGCCAGGAGCACAAGAAGCATGAAGGGGATGTGTTGAGCACGTGCAGGACACAGGTGCCTTTGTGTGTGCAGTTCTGTGTGCCCGGTGGTGTGGGCAGTGCTGATGTGTCCCCCTGTGCCCCAGCTGCGCACACAGGACATGGCACTGTTCAAAGAGGTGAAGGGGAATCCAGAGAAGCCCTTCAGTCTGACCATTGAGGAACCTGCTCCAGGAACCGTTGCCTGTCGCCTGGGGGAGCCAACCAAGCCCATTATCCGCAAGTTCTTCTACCTCAACGGTGAGCCAGACACCTGAGTGCCCCGGGGCAGGGAGCAGTGTGGAGCAGAGTGGGACCTGGGACACCTGGCTCCATGGGAAGGGGGTGAGCAGGGTGCCAGGATGCCTGGTTCATGGTGGACAGGCAGATTAGAGCATGTGTTTATCAGTTCTGGGATCTCCCAACGTGGGAATAACGTGCTCTGACTCCATGATTTCAGAAGGCTGAAGAAATGCTTTATTAAGCTATAGTATATTACACTAATACTATTTTAAACTATACTAAAAAGATACCAAAGAAAAACCCATGCCTGTCTGGAGACAGTCATGACACAGGTTTAACTTAATTAGCTAATCAATCTAAACAACTCTCACAAGTGTCTAATTAACATATCACTCATAGTAAACAATCTCCATGACACATTCCACATGTGCTAAACAACAAGAACAACAAATAGAGATAAAAATTGTTGTTTTCTCTTCTCTGAACTTCTCACTACCTTCCCTAAGAAAAATCCTAGGAGAGAGAATTATGTCTCTCTCTGTTCAGAGAACGTGAACACCACGTGTCCCCTGGTGCCTGACTCCCCTGGGAGCATGTGGGGTGGAGCAGGGACCCCCAGCTGCCTGGGTCACTGGGGACAGTGAGGTCTGTGGCTGGAGCAAGAGCTGCAGGGATAGCTGGTCCCTGGGTGCAGGGCCCCATGACCTGAGGGGCCTGGGTCTCCACAGTATCAGAGGGAAGCGTGGAGGAAGAGAAAGGACTGCAGACTTTGTTCAGCACTGTGTTGAACTGGGATGACGAGACACCTACCCACATACCATACCTGGGGCTGGCTCTGGGTTTTGGCTCCATGGCATTCATTCTGCTGCTGATGTGAGTACTCCTGACCTGGTAAACTATACTCTAAAAATCCCCATGCGTGTCCAAGGGTAGGCCAAAGACTGCTAGGACTCCTAAATTCCCAGGAGCCTCCATGTCTCCTGGGGCTCCCTTTGCCCTCTGGCCCATTCCAGGATCTCTCCCTTGCACCCAGTAGCACTCCAGGCTGCCTTTTCTTCCCCCGGATTCCCTAATTGCCCCAGAAACCCTACAGCTTTCCCCTGTTTTCCCTACAACCCTTGCTGTCCCTTTGGGGGTACCAGTTACAATCACCCCAGTTGCCCCCAGGATACCATAGCTTCACCCTTAGGCCCATCAGTTGCTCCAAGGACCCCCCAGTTGCCCCTTGAGCCCTCCAAATGCCCCATGTGTCCCTGTTCTCCCCACGCACACCCTAATGGGAATAGGGTGTCCTCCCTGCTCCCCCTTTCTCCATTCCTCCTTCTGTCTCCCAGGGCCAGCTGGCAGTGCCTCAGTGTCCATCAGATCCACCGCAGACGTGGACATCAGGGTACCCAAGAGGATTCCAGACCCCTGGATTCAGTCTAGGGCACTGTAGCACATGGATCCACCCCAGAGAACCAAAATTCCTGCAATTGCTTTTCTTGTGCTAGTCTTAAAATAGAAATACAGAGTTCTGAAAACCTGGATTATGCTTGTGATAGAAATATTGGGTTCTTGAGCTTGCAGACATTAAAACTGGGTACTGGACAGCATTTCCTTTCCCTGGGTGGGCATTCCAGCTGCAGCTGCAGGGCTCTCAGTGGTGGTGATGCTGCAGGGTGTGGAAGAAGGGTAGTAACTTGACAGACTTGCTTTAGAGCTGCCTTATATTGATCAAGAATCAACGGGAGTGGTTGAGAAACATAAGGGATGGGTCCCTTGGCTGCCCCTGACTCCAGCAAGAGCCAACACTAGAACAATGTCTGGAGCAAAGCTGGCCAAAAATTATGGTATCAAAGTGGGGTCTCAGGGCAAAAAGAGGAGGGGAAAGCATCTCTTTTTGCTTGAGATCAGCAGATGGACAGTGTCTCTCCTTCTCCCCTGAAGGGATGCCTCTGCTTGAGCTTCACACCTCCAAGTGTATTGGAGCAGACCTGGGAATAGTTATTATATATAACTGGGTCAATATATATTTATAGCTAATAGATCCCTGTTACTACCCCTTCTGTCATAATACATATTAATACTCCATAGTGCATTTATCACCAGCATCCTGAATCTGCTTTCCTATTCCTTCCCTAAACCATGCTATTAGTGAACCTGGATTCTGTAAATTCTTATTTGACTGGGCCAGACAATGTTGGTCAATTGCACTATGGGGGATCTGTGATCTCACAAGTTCCCACTGAACACAGTCAGATTTATTGTGCCAGATATTCTATCAGATTTATACTTTTGTGCACTGCCTGTCCCTGCCATTCTTTCTGAGTGCCTTAAAACTGAACTATACCTTTGCATGTTTCCAAATTCCCTCTGTTCCCTCTGAGTGCTTCTCTGGATCCCCTCTTTCTCATTCACTTCACTTACAATCACCAATCACTCTCACATGCACTCCATTCCTATCCAGCTGCTTTCATATCCTCTTCATTCCCCTTGCTGTGCCCTCTTAGAACCCCTCTGTTGTTCTCCTTGCACTAACAGATCGTTGCCATTTTTCCCCTTGTACACGCCTGTGCCCTCCATTTCCCTCTGTGTACACCCAGATCTCATCTATCCCCCTCCTTGAGTACTCAGATCTCCTTTGGTCCTTTCAGCATCTCTTTAGTGCTGACTTTTCTCCCCTGGGCAAGCTCACATCCCTCTTTTCACACCTCACATTTCCTCTGCTGACCTCCATCGATGCTCAGATCCCACTGTCCCTTCTGTAGGTGCTCAGTTCCTATGGGTTCCACCATGATATCCCTCACCACCCCTCTGTGCACACTCAATCCTTTGTTTTTCCTCCAAGCATGCTTAGCTCCCCTCTGTACATGCTCAGATCCCCATTGCTGCCCTCCATCCACCTGTTTTCACTCCATTCCTGGGCAGATGCTTTCCTCTCACCCTGCATGGCCACAACTGTCTCACCTGCCTTACAGAAACCTTTCATCAGGCCCTTCAGCTGCTTCCTTGCAGGTCAGGACTGTGTCCCACTGGGGATTCAAGACTTCTCCTGCTTCCCCCAGATACAGACCCCTCTGCCTGTGTCATGCACCCCAGAACACACCAGCTGCTCCAAACACTGCCCCATAGCAGTTCCCCTCCCTGGGGACCTTGGGGCTGCTCTGCTGCCCCACCCCAAGCCAGGCTGGGCTGGACTGGAGCAGATTAAACAAGAGCCCCTTGACCTGGCAGCACCAGCTGCAGTGGTGGAGGCAGGGACAGACTTGTGTTTGCTCTCCACCTGGCTGAGGACTGTGGCATTCAAGTGTATGCTCAGCAATACTCTTCAAAGTTTGCAAACATGCTGTTCCTTGGGGAAATTCCATCCACTCAGCACTCACAGAAGAGACCATTCCAAGGATTCTTGCTGGCACAGGAATTCTTTTCTTTGCAATCCAGAACCACGGGCGCCTCCACCTCAGCTGGTGTTTTCTGCAGGCACAAAGGAAACCAACCTGATCTCTTCCAGCAGAAAAGGGAGGCAGGACCCACTCAGCCCGCCCAGCGCAGAGGGCACTACAAATCCCTCTGTGTGCCCAGCCAGTGCAGAGCTCTGCGCTCCAGAGGGCATTTCCACAGGGAGCAATGGGTGAGTACAGGGCTGGGAAGTGGGTACTCCTTGCCAGCAATGGGGAGAGCAAAGCTAGGGCAGCTCAGCAAGGGGGAGAGGCTCCAATCTCTGCTTCTTGCACACTGATGGGGAGCAGTGGCACCGGTCCCTTTAGGGGCACTTTCCCCCTCTGAGCACCAGCTGCTCATGCCCTGGCTTCTGGCTCAGCCCAGCCCAGCCCCTGCTCCAGAGACCAGGAGTGAAGCTTGACTCAGGCAGTTGTTGGTTTCTTTGCTCTGCCCAAAACTACCCCGTGTTTGACTTGCCTGCAGCAGATCAAGGGGGAAAGGGCAGGTTGTGACCCCTCTGGCAAGCTTTGCAGCTTGCAGGGAGCAGCCTGATGCTGCCCAGCATGCTCAGTGCCCTCCAAGACCTCACAGGCTCCTGTTAGCTGTGGTGTTGGTGCCATGGGAAGGATGGTCACATTTCTTCTTTTCTTCTTGTCCCTTTCTACCAGCTCAGTCTCTTCTGCTCCTTGCTTCCCTGCTCATCTTGTCTTCACCAGGCCATTGTGTGCACACACAAAGCCTAAACGCCTTCAAGAAATCTCCCTCCAACACTTCATCGAGTGTTCTGAAGAGAACCAGTAGGTAACATCCCTTGGGCACCTGGTGTTGTATGCATGTGTTCAGCCAGCTCTGGGTGGGGCAGGACAGTGCACTGTCCCTCACCCTGGCCCTGCTCCAGGATGGAGGATGGTGAAGGTGTGCCCAGCACAGGCTGCAGGGCTCTGTGTGTGTGTGTGTGCACTGTGCAGGCTGGGAAGGGTGGCTTTGTGCTTGAAGGGATCATTTTTCCCCATTTCCTGAGTCACAGGCAGGGGCTAGGTCCTCTTCACCTCCCTCCCAGTGTGGCCCTGCTGTAGTGGCACAGCCCCCTTTTCAGGAGACCCAGGGGAGCCCGCTGGTGCCTGTATTCAGTCTCTTGGACTGATATCAGCATAGCTCAGTCAGTCTGGGGCCTTTCAATGGGGCTGACTCCTATGGGAAAGGAACAGAGGGTTGAGGCCAACCCCCTCTCTGGGCTGGCAGAGCTGGTTATCCCCCACGTGCCCTGGCCAGATGAATCTCCCTCCTGCCCAGGGTCTTGTCCTGATGCCCAGGCTTTTGTTCTAACCCCCTTTGTGCTGCCCCAGCTTGGCCCAGGGACTGCAGCGAGGTTCTGGCTGGCAGCCCCAGTGGTGTGTACATCATCCAGCCCACGGGGCTGCACCCCATCATGGTGTACTGTGAGATGAGCGGGGCAGACGGGGGCTGGACCGTCATCCAGAGGAACCGGCAGGACACGGACATCACCTGGGCCGAGTCCTGGAGCACCTACAAGCACGGCTTTGGCAATGTGCACACTGAGTTCTGGCTGGGCACCGAGTACATCCACCAGATCACCAGGCAGAAGATCTACCAGGTCAGGTTTGTCATCTGGGATGCTGCAAACAACATGAAGTTTGCAGACTACAACCTGTTCAGCCTGGATGATGAGTCCCAGGGCTACCGGCTGAGGCTGGGAGCGCACTCGGGGACAGCAGAGGATGCCATGGATTCAGACAATCCCAGGAAAGTGCACAACAACATGAAGTTCTCCACAAAGGATCGGGATCAGGACACTTACAGAGGGAACTGTGCCTCACGCTATGGGGGTGGGTGGTGGTACTCAGCATGTTACTCTGTGCAGCTGAACGTCAAGGGGGGGCTGACGTGGGGCAAGCTGTGCAAGGGGACCTGCAGAGCCTCGGCCATCCTCATCAAACCAACCCCATACCCCTAGAACTCCTTCCCCCCTCTGTCCACATGCAGCACATGGCCCAGCCAGTGCCCTGCTGGGGCCCATTTGATGATGAGGCCTTGGGGGTGAATAGGGTTGCTCCTCGATATCAAGAATTGCTTTGTTTCCTCCTGTCCTGAAAAGTAGCAAAGCTGCTGGCTCTGTCTCTGGCCATTCACCTGTGGTGGGTTTTGGGGGCAATATTATTAGAGCTCATCTTTATAAACACTGCAGTCTCCAAGCATGTTCCTTCTGGAGAGAGCTCTGTGCTCAGAAACCTAAACCCCTCCTGATCAGCATGGCCTTAAGCTCTTTTTGCTTTGTGGGTAAGATGTTTTCAGCAGAAAAGTATCCACCCTCACCAGCTAACCTGACCTAAGCTATACTGACCCTAGGGTAGGCCATGTCCACAACACATCGCTGCTGCAGTCCGTGTTCATCCTGCAGAATAAAATCACTTTCAGACCTGCACAGTGTCCTTCATTTATTTGGGAACTCCTTGCAACTGCTGCCTGTTTCCTGCCAGAAGAACACCTGAGGCTTCTGGTGCAGCAAGAAAAAGTCTTCAAAGGAAGATTTTTTCATACAACCCAATTAGAGACAAAACTTTCACTTATAGAAGAGGGTTGTATTTGATGGAGGGGATCTTCGAAGGAGAGAATGTAGCATCACACAGCCAACAGCAGCAGAGGGTGTGAGGGAAGCACCAGGTCAGTTGCACCCTGCCAGCCATGACCTGGAAAGCCAGGCCAGTGTCATCCTGCCTCATTAACCCTGTGTGTACTGGGAGGGAACGCGGAGAGTGGAAAGGAACAACAGTACTGCAAGGCCACACAGCACCATGTGGCTGGTCTGTCTGGGCCAGTGTGAGAGCTGAGACAGCCTGACAGGGCAGGGATCCCAGAATTTCAAGATTCTGCATCAGCTTGGGTCTGTGTGAAAGTGCTCTGGTGTGGTGATAACCTTGTGATAACCTTGTGCACTGGACAGCTGGGCAGTGGACCCGGTACCTGTGGTGTGATGCTGAGCAGAGGGAGGATGTTTGGCTGCTGCACTGCTGTCTGGCAGTGCTGAACAGAGCAGGTGTCTCACTGGCTGCACTCATAGATTCACAGAATGTTCTGAGTTGGAAGGGACCCACAGGGATCATTGGGTGCAACTATTCTCTTTCCAGCAGAGACCCAGGAATGCAGCTCAGCATCACTCAGGGCTGCCAGCTGGCTGGAATGTTGTTTACCAGGAGCCCCAAGCCTTTGTCCAGCCTCTCCCCTCTGTTAGGTTGTGCATCCAGGCTGGAGCACCAATGCCTTTTTAAGCCAGCAGCCACATCTCTTAGTCCAGAAGTGCTGCTCTCAGCTCAGCTCCAGCTGGGAAGCCTTTCTCAGCCAGCTGCACCCTCATATCTCTCTCCATCTTCCCACAAAGCAGTGCTGCCCACCTGCAGGTGCCTCCAAGGCTGCCAAAGAATGTTCCTTGGGAACTCGACAGCTCCTCAGGAACAATGCACTGCCAAAGCTCCGGGACCTTGGTCACAGAGCTTGGCTCCAGAGTCCAATGGTGTTCAGCATTCCGAGCCACAAACCTTCCTTGAACTCAGTTTCCTTCCACAAAGGGAGGAGAGAACCTTCCTTGAGCTCAGCTTTCCTTCCACAGAGGGAGGAGAGAACCTTCCTTGAGCTCAGCTTTCCTTCCACAGAAGGAGGAGAGGAGCTGTGGGTTCTTTCAGGCCCCAAGTTCAAAATTCCCTGCATCACAAGGGAACTTCATAGACACATTCCCTGTCTGCAGCAGGGAATGATGGAACTGACTGACCCACATCACTCACACCCTCAGGGAGTCCACTGCCCTCTCCACACTCCAGGCTGTGGTGGTTTCTTCTCTTTACCAGGACAGAGCAACCACCCAGCCATGAACAGAGGCAAACTGTGAGTGAGTGTTGTGCATGAGCAGGGCTTTGCTGGCCCTGTTGGCTAATTGTAGCCTTACAGCCACAGTCCAGGCTGGAACAAGCCATTGAAAGGAATATTGCTTAAGACACTTACTTTCCCCCAAGTCTGCCACCCTGAAGAGTAGACAGAGTGATCCCCCCACAGCTGTGTGCAGGCAGACATGAGGCAGCACAGTCTGGCTCCAGGGTTTATTGCAGCTGATTCCTCCCACCATGGATAGCAGAGCTGTGGGGTGTGCAGGGCTCAGGGAGGGAGCAGGGCCTGGGCAAAGCAGGGGTCACCGACTGCAGGGGAAGGGAGCTGGCACCATGTCCCCCTCCCCAGGATGGGAGCGGGTGCACCCACCCCAAACCAGTGCCTGTGCCCCAGTGCCAGCCAGCATCATGGCACTGGACAAAGCTGCCCGCATGCCCAGCGCTCCGGGTGATGGCTCCTGAGCCCCAGAGCTGCTGTGTTTTGGCTGGTGAGGGAACAGGAGCTGTGGGCAGAGCAGGATGTGCGCTGGTACTGGCATGGGAATGGGGCACTGAGCTGGGGATGGTGGCACCCCCACGCTCCCGGGGGGCTGGGCATGGTCAACACACATCTGTGGGTTTGACCAGGATGAGGGAGGATGCACAGTCACCTTTATCACAGAATCCTGGCCAAACAATGTAGTTTTTGGCATTGAGCAGGACGTTCTGGCACCTGTTGTACCACCACCCCCCGTAGCTCTTGGCGCAGTTCCCGCTGTACTGGTCCTGGTCCTTGTCGACTGTGCTGAACTTCATGTTGTCATGAATGCCCCCCTTCTTGGGGTGGTAGAGGGTCAGGTAGTCATCCCCATCTCCAGAGTGCCTGCCCAGCCTCAGGGGGTACCCGCTGGCCTCGTTCTCCACTCTGAAGATGTCGTACTCGGCGTAGTGGGTGACGTTGGCTTTGTCCCGCACCACGAAGCGCACCTTGTATGTGCCCTGCTGCGTCAGCAGGTGCAGGTACTCGGTGCCCAGCCAGTAATCGCTGTGCACGTTCCCAAAGCCGTACTTGTAGGTGGTCCAGGATTGCTTCCACGTGAGCTCAGTGTCGTGGGAGTTTCTCTGCACCACGGTCCAGCCCTTGCCCTCGGTGTCCATGTCGCACCAGACCACGCGCGGGGGGGACCGGGCAGGCTGGATCACGTACACCCCGCTGGGGCTGCCCTTGCGGAGGCGGCTGCAGTCCGGGGGGAACCCTGAGGCTGCAGCAGCAAACACAGGTGGGGGGAGAGAGAAGATCTGTTGTTGTGTTGTGATTTCAGGGTTTGCCTCGGAACCTCCGTTGTCAGTCCCCCCCAATTCCCCAGGGCGGTATTGGCAACAAAGCCCTCTACCCCTGGGGGCACTGGCCCCAGGTGTCCTCTCCCTTCCCCCTCCACACCGTCTGTCAGTCCTGGCATTCCAGGGCCTGGTATTGGCAGATCCAAAGGATGCCCTCTACCCCTGGGGGGCATTGGCCATCCAGGTGTCCTTTGTCCTTTGTCCCTCCCCTCCTGTCCCTGCTTGGTGGCTCCCTGCCCCTTCCCTGCCCCTCTCCCCCGGGGTTCAAAGGAGCAGCAGCCACGGGCTCAGGAGTTTTGTTGGAGCTGGTGCTGCATTCAGAGGCCTGTGGGCCAGGAATGAAGCTCTGGATCCAAACCCTCCATCAGAACCGACTCCTTTCCTTCACCATTGCCTTTAAGCTTCTCCACACAGGGAAACCTGAGGAGCAGCCCCTGTATTGGGGGAAGCTCCAACCCAGCACCACCAGGGCTCCTGCAGGCCTGGACTTGTTGCAGTGCCTAGTTGAAGAACCCAGAAAAAAATATTTGTGTGTGTGGGGATAAAAAACAAAAAAAAAAAAATTTTTTATTATAAAAAAAAAACACCACCCCAATCTTGTGTCTGCAGTGCCCAGCTGCACCAGCCAGCCAAAAGTGTCTGTGGGTGAAACACCACACACCCATAGAGCCCAAAGTGTCTGTGGGGTGAAACACCACACACCAGCCAGCCAAAAGTGTCTCTGGGTGAAACACCACACACCAGCCAGCCAAAAGTGTCTCTGGGTGAAACACCACAGTTGCTGCTGTTTGGTTCAGCACCAAGGCCAGACAAGCTCAGGCACATCCCATCCATCTATATTGGTATTATTCCAATAGGCCATGAGTCTATCAGGACAACAAGGAGCTTCTGAAGATGGGTGAGGACTCAGGATAAAAAGGAGTGGTTCTGTCTGTGGCTTTTCCACTGGCTCATCCTCAGGGAACCTGAAGGTTCTGTAAGAACCTTCAGCCTCTGTAAGAGATCTGGAACCTATTTCTCATGATTTGCTGTTTCATTTGGAGCCTCTTGCCAAGGAAAGAAGGGTGAAAAAATGTCAAGGATTGCCAATCATGTCCTCAAAGTATGTCTGGCCCATATACCCTTGGCATACTGAGCTGCAGCTCTTGCAGGGACCAGAAGTATCCAAATGCTCCACTGCATGAGGATATGTAATGAAAATTTATGTTTTCCCCGGGGCTCTTGGCATTGGATAAGAAGGCTTAGTTCTACCTTGGTCTTACAGAGGTCTCCTCCCCCAGCTTGTTATAATTTATATGATCTCTAATCATATAAATTATAAACTAATTTGCCATCTAATTTGTTTTTCCTGGTTTGTGTCTGATGGGAGACAATTTGCTGCGGGTAATTCCAGTTCAACCCATGAAACTCTGGGCTCTTGCAGGTACTGTAATCCTCCCTTGAAGGGAGGAAGAGGATGTTCCTAATCCAACAAGAGCTAAACAAATAACTAGGAGGATCTCTCCTAGAACTTAGCCTCACAAACATGGCACAGCAATCCTTCCAAGCTGTGATGTTTTGGCACAGCAATCCTTCCAAGCTGAGGTGTTTTGGCACAGCAATCCTTCCAAGCTGTGGTATTCTGGCAAAACCCCGTTGGTTTCAGCGTGGACCCACCAAGGGGGTGAAGGTGACGTGGCAGGAGCCAGGCTGTGCAAGCCCTGGCCCAGGGGTTGTGTGTGTGAGGAGCTCCTGTGCTGTGCATCCCTTTGGGTGTTTGCTCCCCTTCCCTGGCACAGAGCAGCCCTGAGTGTCCTGCCCTGCCCCTCTGTGCCCCTCTGTGCCCCCCTGTGCCCCCCTATCCCCTACTCACCGCTCCGGGGGCCGGCCGTGGGCGCGGCGGGGCCGGCGCTGGCACAGAGCAGCAGCATTGCCCCCAGGAGGGGCAGCAGCACAAGGTCCCGGTGCAGCCAGGGTGTCCCAGCCTGGAGCCCTGGGGAGGAAAGTGCCCATCACTGACACTGGCAGGGGGTTATGTACGAATCACAAACAAGAAGGGGCTGCTGTGGAACGTGCCTTGAGCTGTTTGATTTTCCAGCATCAGTCTCATTACATGGTTATGACAATGGGAAGCTGCCAGCAGCTCACATCCCAGGCAGCAGACCAAGAATTTAATGTTACAACTTACTTTATGAGTTTTTTGACTAATCACACAAAGCAAAAGCACATTGACAGTAGTTCTATCTAATCACTATAAACACACGTTTATAAACCTTTGGTTAAACAATGCTTGCTTATTTCGAATACAATACCTGCTTGTGAGCCTTAAAACACAATGCACAGAGCTCCATTATTAAGCTTCAACCTTCCTAATATCTTGCTAGATAAACTTTTCTGTAGCTTAGACACTTATTCTAGACAAGCGTTAATACACAGACCATTGTTCTATTTGTCCTTGCTTTTCTACAGTTTAAATAATTTTTCTGCTGACCAATCTCATGGCTGCTGCTTAGCTCCAATCACAGTTCTACTGCTTCTGGGGCCTGCCTTTTGCAGCTTTCCCAAAACCCTCTGATTTTGTGGATTCCCACACATCACCACAGCTCCTACTGCACTGCTCCTGAGCACACAGGAGGAAATGTAGAAACTCAAAGCCTGCGTGCTGACCAGCAGCACCCCCTGCTCCCTGCACTCACTCAGCTCCTGGGGAGATGCCACCATGCCTGGGGCAGGGTCCCTGAGCAGCCACACATGCCACATGCACTGGTCAAGCAGGGAAAGGACCAAGGTGAAGCTCAGGTCTCCACATTAACCTCCCTTGGCAGGATGTTGGAACACATGGCACAGGGAGCCTGGGCTGGCACCAAGCGTGTGTGTTGTTTGGTGCTTTGCTCTGGCAGCCCTCCTGCTCCCAGGGAAACTCACAGCTGCTGTCCTGCTCATCATTCTCTGCATACTCACCCCGTGAGGTCTCATTTGAGCCCAGCACCACACTGGAGTGAGGTGTAGCTGAGCAGGAAACTCACCCATCACGACACAGCCAGCACAGCCGCGCAGAGCAGGAGCCGATGGAGCACCCTCCCATCAGAGCTGTCCACGCTGCCTTTATAGGCACTGCACACACCCACGTGTGCTCACACTCATCATTTCTAGAGGCACAAGGAGGCACTTGCTGATTGTGGCTGGAGCAGTTTCCAGATCCCATGACGGCACAGCTGAGGGAGGGACACGTGTGCTTCCAGCCAGAGAGTGCAGAATAACCCCCTCCATGCTGAGGAGTTTCAGTTATTGACTGTCCCTGCATAAACACTACATGTGAATTGCACACTTGGAGCCAAATCCAGAGAGCTGTGATCAAAGTGAAGTGGAGAGACCCAGCTTTTTGAGGATATACAGAAACCAGCAAAGCAGGAGAGGTCTGTGTGACCAGTCCCTAGCACGACCTTGGAAAGCTGAGGACAGGTCCTCAAGAGAGGTGCCCCCTCACTAACTCTCCACTGGCAGGTTTTAGGATCAGTCTCTGGGCTGGAGCCAGTGTCCTGCAGCCAGAGCTGCAGTGTGCCCTGGCACCCCAGTCTGCATGCTCTGAGCCAGGGCTCCAGGTAACAAACAGGGGTCTGTGGGTCTCCAATCCCTGCCTTTGGGCTGGTGAGTCCCTACAGATCCACCTTCAGCCCCAGAAATGTTGACCAGGAGTTTCTCTGTGTTCTGGATCAAAATGCTCTCTGGGCAAATCCTTTGGGAGGACAGTTCTTCCTGCCAGAGGATCCAGGAAGCTCCATAACCTTTTCAAGTCAAATTTAAGATAAAGATGTGGCCTTTCTACCTTCTTCTTCTGTGTTGGTTTCTGATCAGATTTTTTTCGTGGCACAGCTTGACACCTGCTCTTCAGAACTATCCAGGGTCAAGCTGAGGCTCCCACCAAACTTTCCATGCTGTGGGAATCAAGCAGTGCCACTTGCAGGCCTCGATGGACAGGGTATCCAGATCTCTCCAAGGTAATGGATCCCTGGTAAGGGATTCCTGGATTTGACAGGACAAGAGAAAATAGTCAAGTTGTAGTCAATAGTCAACTCCTCAAGTTGCACCAGGGGAGTTTTAGATTAGATATTTGGTAAAATTTCTTCATGGAGAAGGTTGTCAAAGGAACAGGCTGCCCAGGACAGTGGTAGAGTCACCATCCCTGGAAGCATTCAAAAAACACGTGATGTGACACTTGAGGATGTGGTTTGTTGGGGAACACAGTGATGCTGGGTTGACAGGTGGATTTACTGATCACAGAGGTCTTTTCCAACCAACTTAATGCATCCATGATTCATTCCAAGGGTTCCCTTGAACCTCTGCTAGCCTGGTGAGAGGCTGGGAGCCAAGGAGGAGAGGAGGAGGAGATGATGATGAGATTGAGATTGAGATTGAGATTGAGATGAGATGAGATGAGATGAGATGAGATGAGATGAGATGAGATGAGATATGAGGAGATGTCTGTCCTGGCAGGCCCAAGCACAGTGGAAAGGGCTGAGTGTGGGCTTCATGTGAGGCAAACACAGCTGGATCCAGGATCCTGGATCAAGGGACACAGGGCAGAGGGCAGGGCTGGAAATGTGCTATGGCAGAGATGGGAGCAGTCCATCCAGGAAATAAACCATCCACAAAGTCTGAGATCCATCCAGAAAAAGTGGACAGAGAAGGGACTGGAGTCCCCCTTTGTGCTCCCAGTGTGGCTCAGATGAGGACTGGAGCTCTGGGGCTGAGTTTAAACTGAGTTTAAACCTCACAGGCCTGGGGAAGGCCCAGGGTGGGACAGGCCACAGCCTCGAGGGCCACAACAGCTCCTAACCCTGAAAGGGCAAATCCCCCAGCTGGGCTGGCTGTGGGGGGCCCAGCACTGAGATGTGAGGGCTGGGGAGGGGGTCTGCAGAGACCTGGAGACACGGGGTATCCAAAATCAGGAGGATCTCTGGGTTTGGCCTCAGTGCCAAAACACTGAAACTTGAATGGGCTGTTTAGGATCACACCTGAGTTGTGAATGTCAGGGAATGGAGCTCACATAACTTCTCTTCCTTTTTTTTTTTTTGTATTTGAACACACTCAGGATGATTTTTTAAAACCTAATTTCCCTTCCTTCCCTTTGTGTCTGTTGGCTCTTATGATTCCCTGTGCACCTCCAAGGAGAATCACAGAATCACAGAGTGATGGAACAGTTTAGGTTGGGAGGCACTTCTGGAGGCCATGTGGTCCAAACCACGCTCAAGCAAGTCCTTGTCAAGTCTTGAACACCTCTAAGAAGACAAATCCCACACCTCTCTCTGGGCACCTGTCCCAGTATTTGATCAAGTTCATGTTGAAGCAAAGCTCTGTTTCTAACTTGAATTTCCATGTTCCAACTCAGATCCATTGCTTCTCATCCCACCATCATGGACCTCCTTGAAAAATCTCCATGTTCTTTGTGTGCTCCCATAAGTTCTTTGTGGGCTCCCATGAGATGGTTGCTGTCAGCAATGGGATCCCTTCTGAGCCTGCTCTTCCCCAGGTGGAGCAAGCCCAGTTCTCTCCAATTCTCCTGATGTGTCCTGAGCTCCAGGGCTCCAGCCTGGCAGCCTCCGGTGGCCTCCGGACTTGCTCCAGTCTGTTTCTTGCATGGGGGGGGTCCAAAGCAGGACACAGTGCCCTGAGGAGCCTGACTCACCTGCTCCTCACCCTTCCACCAGGCAGCTCTGGGCAGCCCCAAGATCCCATCCCAGCCCTCTCTTCTCCAGGCTGGACAAACCCATCGTTCTCAGCATCTGCGCTCCTGCCCCAGCTGTCCTGGTGTGTTGGGGAAGATGAAACAGGAAAGCTTTACAAATATGATTGCCTGGCAAAAGATTTTGAGAATATGGAAACTGTAAGTGAGATTGAAATGAAAGCAAGCTTTGAGATCCCTCAGTTACTGAACAACTGGAAAACAATGGCATGGCCAGCTGAAGGTGACCCCCTTTTGATGGAACAACACCCTCTGCCTGCAGACAGGCCCAAGGGTCAGAGCAGACCCTACAGCTTGGCAGAAGGGGCCCAAAGAGGAGTTTTTAGGGTTTAAAATGTAACACAGTGTGGTAATGTAATGATTCTTACGGGCTGTATGTAAATGCTGTAGGATTTGTATCTTGTACTAGATTGGTTAGTGAGAATGAGAATATTCAGCACAGAAGAAGATTTATTGTATTGTAATGGGAACCTCGCCCTCTTAGTTCTTACCCTTTTACTCCTTTACTCTCTCACCCTCTTATCCTCTCTGCCCCTCTCTTCTCTCAGCCTGCTCTGAGCTGTGGCTGGCAGCTCCCAGCAGGGCCCTGCCCCAGGCCCTTTGCAATGAACCCCAAGTTCCTGACCTGGCTGCAGAGATCTCTGCTCTCCATCCATCCCCACCATCCTACCCCCGATGCTCCTACACTGGTGTTCTTAGCTGGATCCTTGTGGAGCTGAAGCTGCTGCTCTGCACAGGGACCCCACACAGCCCTGCAGCTGCTGTCTCACCTGTGGAGGTGAATTATCCCTTCTCTCACCCTCCTGGCTGCATTTTTCCAGATGCAGCCTGGAATGCAGCAACAAACAGAGCTGTGGCTGTTCCAGAACCAAACATTGACCAAGGCCAGGCTGGACAGGGCTTGGAGCAGCATGGTCTAGTGGAACGTGTCCCTGCCCATGGCAGGGGGATGGAACAAGATGGTCTTTGAAGAAAGATTTCTCATTCAGAGAAACACAGAATCCTGGAAGGGTTTGTAAAATGGTCTCACTTGGAGCCCCTCTCTGCTCTAGGAGCACTCACACCATGGATGTGTACAGAAAATGCCAGACCCCCCTTTTCCCTGGCATGGATGCCTGCAGTGTTCTCACTCAGGAGGGCTCCCACAGCCCAGCAGCCAGAAAGATTTGAAAGCAAGGTCTGGCATTTTCCATCCCAGGGAAAAGGGGGGTCTGGCATTTTCTGTACACATCCATGGTGTGAGTGCTCCTAGAGCAGAGAGGGGCTCCAAGTGAGACCGTTTTACATCAGTGGCACTTCACGATGCCCAGAGCTCCCCTGAGATTGCTGCAAGGGCCACCATGGTGCCAGGGGGGCACAGAGGGTGTTGCACAAGGGGCAGCGTGGCAGTGGCAGGGCAGGGGTGTCAGGAGGCACTGGAGTGGAACTTTGTGAAGTTCAGGGCTCAGTTTCCCAGGAACACTGGAGTACCTCTTCCCTGAAGGGTCTGTGGGGTTCCCAGGGGCTGCTGAGCTCAATGTCAGCTCTGAAGAGAGTGATTTACGCCTGATGTTTGATTTCCATCCAGGAGGTGAAAGTCACCTGGGTGTTTGCTCACCAGTTGAGCTCTGTGGAGATGCCCCAAGAACGTCATTCCCTGGGGGAACACTGCACACTGAACTGTGGCCATTTTAAAGCATTTGCTTTTTGGCACCAAATTATTTGCTTTGCCTCTGGAGAAAGCTCTTCACCTGTGTGACTTCATTGCCTGAGGACTGATCACTTGATGGTGGAGAGCAAATAAGCCCTAAGCCACTGGTCCTGCTGCCAAGCAGAGGACAAGTGCTGAGGTTTGGGTCTCATGCCTCCACCCCCTCACCTGCCCAACCCTATAACTTTCAGGCTGGACACCCCTCCAGCCAGGCCAAAACCAGCCAGCTCTGTGCTCCACAGGTCCCCACAGAGACAGCATGGGTGAGTGTAGGGTGGGATGGGATGGGATGGGATGGGATGGGATGGGATGGGATGGGATGGGATGGGATGGGATGGGATGGGATGGCACCTCTGTGTGTGGCTGCAGCTCACAGGGTATCCCAGCACTTTGCTGTGGGGTCTGTCCTCCCCACACCCTGGATATCCTGGTGCTGAGTCCCTGTCTGTGCCTGCTCTGCCCTGGGCTGAGCCTGCATGCTCTGCTATATCCAGGTTGTACCAGAGCACCACACAGAACATTTTACAAGTTTTGTATTTACCATTCTTTGCAATTTTCAGTTCTCCAAAGAAAGTGTGAAATACTCTAGAATAGAAAAGGGATTTTTTAGATTTTCCTGCTGAATGTGTGATATTGAACAGGTATCCAGATCTGGAGGTCAGATGCTCAATGGCACATTGCTGTCCCCAGCACAGCACCCACAAGAGGCTGATCCTCCTTTGCATCTCCTTCCTATGCAGACTTTTCAGGACCAGGAGAAGGGCTGGCAGTGGGGGGAGCATTTCTTCCCTGGGGGGCCTCAAGGAAAAATATCTTTAAACATGTCCCTAAACACAAATATATCAACACCCAAAATGTTATGTAGGAGCTGAGAAGGGAATCAGTTGGAGTGAAGTGTGATTAAAGGACTTGCTGTAAAGCTGTAACCAGCACGATAGGTTGGGACAACTGAGCATTCCCAGAATGGGGTGTTTGTCTCTAGGGTGGCTGTGATTCCACACAGTGGTTCCAGGCTGCCATCCATGATCATTTTCCTTCTCAGGCATCCCAGAGAATGGTGCCAAACCCAGGTACCCCTGGGAAATGCAATAGGAGTTGGCTCTGCTTGGTTTTGCACAGTGAGGGGTTCACAGTGGTAATCTGCCAGGTGAGCTGTGAGTGTCTCATCAGGAACAGAATTCCCCATGGGCAGGCAGCTCCACAGTGTCCCACTCCTTAGGAATCAGGACAAACTTTCTGTTATTTTACTTAGCTTGAATACTGCCAAAACTGTACTGGTTTTTCCCAGCGCTCTGAACCACAGCAGACCAGACCAGCTGTCCTCATATGGAAACCTTGAAGCAACCAACACAACCACAGAAAGGGCATCATTTACCCAGACCCACTCTAATCCTGGAGGGCTGTGCTGCCTTCCTTTGCCATGCTGCTTGCACACACACAGCCCTGCCTGGGGCTTGTTCCCAGCCCAGGCTCTTGCTGCCCACAGCCCCAGGGCAGTCCCAGCTCAGACCACTGCTGAGGGCACACCTGGAGTGCTGTGTCCAGTTCTGGCCCCTCAGCTTGGGAAGGACCTTGAGGGGCTGGAGCACATCCAGAGGAGGCAACAAGGCTGGAGAGGGGCTGGGAACACAAACCCTGTGAGGAACCCCTGAGGGAGCTGGGGGTGCTCAGCCTGGAGAAAAGGAGACTCAGGGGTGACCTGATCACTCTCTGCAGCTCCTGAAAGGTGCCTGTGCTCAGCTGGGGCTGGGCTCTTTCTCCAGCAGCACTGACAGAACCAGAGCACACAGCCTCAAGCTGCACCAAGAGAAATACAGGTTGGATGTTAGGAAAAAGTTTTTTACAGAAAGAGTGATAAAGTGCTGGAATGGCTGCCCAGGGAGGTGGTGGAGTCCCCATCCCTGGGTGTGTTTAACAAAGCCTGGATGTGGCACTGGGGGCCAGGGTTTGGTTGAGGTGCTGGGGCTGGGTTGGACTCAATGATCTTGGAGGTCTCTTCCAACCTGGTCATTCTGTGAATTCTGTGAATTCTGTGAATTGTGTGAATTCTGTGTCATGGGAGCATGATGGGAGCTGGGCAGAAAGGGGATTCCTCCCTCTGTGTTCCTCTGTTTGTTATATCTAGACCTGAATCTTGAGTTTTATAGGGATTTCTGATCATGGGCACTTTGGGTTTGGACAAGGTTTTGGCACTTCTTTGGTCTCAAATACCACTACAGCAGGTGCCACCACTAATGACTCCTGCTAATGTGTACAGGAGATCTCATCTAAATTAACTCATCAACATGGGGCTCAGGGCTCTGAGGGAGCTCTACACAGAGTTTTATTTTCCTATTTTACTCTGAGTGGGGTTAGTGGCTTTCCAATAGAAGAGTTCTGATCTCTTGCTTCCAATCTCTTCCCATTTCAGCTACCCAGGGCCTTTGTCTCCTGCTTTTGACCTGCCTGCTGGCCCTGGCAGCATCTTTTCCTGATGTTGACATAAGGAACTTGTACCTCCTCAATGGCACGATGGATGACATTATGAATGCTCCCCCAGAGTCCTCCCAGCTTGGTAAGTATGGCCCTGCAACAGGGACAGGCTAACAAGGTCCTGATCAGTCAGATCCTACAGAGCCTACATCCTCACCAGCCTGCCCACGCCTCTGTCACACCAAGGAAGGACTAAATACTGCTCTGAGAGTGTCCTACTGAAACAAGAGTAACCTTAGGGTCCCCCTCTGCCTGCTGCCTGTCTCATCTCCCGCATGGCATGAAGTTATTCTGTCCATAAGGGACAGAGAAGGGACAAATTGGCAGCAAGACCAAGCCCAGAGTCTTGTGGGCCATGTGCTGTTCCTTGGAGAAGAAGGATTAAAGATGGTCCCAGTATGGTCCCAGTGTGTTTTGAGGACAGGGAGAACAGCTCCCATCTCTGGGAATCATCAGTGGAGAACTGAATTCAAGGGAGACCTCAATACAAAGAGGAAATAAATGAAGTTAATACAAAGAGGAAATAAATGAAGTTAACACAAAGAGTTTGGGCAGTGGCACTGGCCCAGGGCAATCAGCCAGGTGATGGCACAGAGTAACCTACAGGTACCAGGAGCAGTGAGGAGGCCTTGAGGAAATGCTCAGGGAAAACACAGGGGCTGTGGGTGGGATGTGGCACGACAGAAAGAGCTGATTCCCTTCCAAGGGAAGAGGAAATGTGCTTGGCAGAGGAGCTCAAGGTCCAAGTGTTTGGTTTCAGGTCACCTGTCACGAAACTGCCAGCACAGGGAGCACTGAGCCTGAACAAGAGTTCAGCAAGAACTGCAAGTCTGAGTAGAGAAAGAATGTGTGCTCTGGGCTCCACAATGCTCTCAGGAACATGGTGTGATTTTGGGGTTGTCTCGTGCAGGGAGTCGGAGTAGATGACCCTTGTGGTTTCCTTCCAACCTGGGATATTCCATGGTTTTGTGATCTCTCACCCACAGCACTGTGGTGTCGTCTGAAAACATCAGGAGCATGAATGCAAACCAGAAGAGACAAAGGGATGGGTATGAAGGCAGAAGGGAACAGAGGCAGACTGCCTTACAACACAAACAGCAGTGAACAGCTCCATGTGCCTGTAGGAAAAGTAAATGCCGTGGTAGGAAGCTCCTCCGGGCCATGTCACATGAGTGTTTCCCACTCCACACAGGCTCAGGTTGGAAAGAAAGTCAAAGGGAGTCAAAAAGAGAGTCAATATCAAAATTGAGAAAGAAGTCTGGCAGGCAGAATGGGCTTATGTGTCAAGAATGGGCTTATGCAGAGTGCAAGGGGATCAAGTCAAAACCCTGCACAAGGGAGGAGGCGAGACAGTGCCAGCTGAGACTGGAAGCAGGGAGCAGGTATTTGAGGATGTCACCTGAGCAGCTGCAGGGTGAATTGTTGTAGAGAGGGGACAGGAATGGCTTTTGTGATTCCATAAATCTGTGACTGATCCTTCTGTTTTACAGCCATCAGTGGATACAGAGATGTCCTTGCAAAGGAATTGCATTAACTCATTCTAAACCATCCTCTCTTCCAGCAACATCCTTCAAATTCCCTTTTGAGCAGACTCCTCTCCCAGCTCCTGGCACCTGAGCCAGTTTTCCTCTGTCTGCTCTCACATTTCTTCCCCCCCTCTTTAATCCCTCCTCTTCCCAAATCCCAGCTGCTGCTGCTGCACTCTGACACCCATCTTCCCAGTGCTGCCACCACCATTAGGGGTTTTCCCCTGCACAGTATCCCCAAATCCTTTCCACCAAAAAAGCATCAGCCTGACTCTAACACCATGTAAATTCCCCCAAATTACCAACTTGCTGATAGCTGAAATTGGTGAGTTCCTCTGGAATTAAGACCAGTAACAGAAAAATATAATCTGGAGAAGATTGAGCTCTCCTAGCAGGGTTTTGACATGCCTACTCCCCACACTCACTCTGTCACTGACATATTTTCTGAAAAATACTTTTGCCAGAATTTTTCTCCTGAGAAGCTGAGAAGCCTTGGAAATGAAATGTAAACAATAACTATCTGATGGCTGTGGAATGTGGTCTGGAGATGGTTTACCAACAGGGGCATCTTTGACTGGTCTCATGTGAATTGTTTTTACTTGATGACCAATCACAGGTCCAGCTGTTTCGAGGCTGTGAACAGTCACAAGATTTTATTATTCATTCTTTTCTAGCTTTCTCCTTTCTCCTTTCCTTAGTATAGTTTTAGTATATAATTTTCATATAATATATATACTAAAATAATAAATCAGCCTTCTGAAACATGGAGTGAAGATTCCCATCTCCTCCCTCGTCCTGGGGACCCTCAAACACCTCCACACTCACTCCTGTCTCCTGTGCTACTTCAGATGATGGTGATGGACACGTCCGGCAGGCCAGGGACATCGCGCACCACCCACCAGTGAGCCATGGTGAGTCTCTGCATCTCCTGGGGGTTCCACCATCACTGGGCTCACCAAGGGCTCTCAGACAGCTCTCCCATGCCTTACACCTGCACTGCCAGGAATATGTTGATTTTCTGATGGGCTGCAGAGGTGCCACAGCTACAACCTCAGGGGACTCTGCTGCCAGCTGTGTCCTGGGCTCAGTACTTGGTGAGGGGTTTTTGCATGGGGAATTTTCCACATAAAGGTCCAAACTGGAAAGTGATGCTTCATTACTGGGAAGTGATGATTAGTCACTTCCCTATTTTCACTACACAGTTGGATGTGACAGAATTACTGAGCTGGCTGGATCAACATTAGCCCCTAAGGCCAAAGATAGGTCCTGCCTGGGTGGGGACAGCTGGTGACAGAGGCACTGGAAGTGGAGCAAATTCCTTCCCAGCAGTGTGTAGGTACATTCAGCTGTTTGTTGTATGAGGTGCAGACACTCTGGGGCGTGGAAAGGCCATAGTCAAATCCAACAAGTCAGGAAGCCTCCAAAGAGCTACTTGGGTAAGGCCAGAGAACAACAATGGCTTTGCCCTGTTGACGTCCCAAGGGCTGATTTAATTGGTAGAGATATGGATGTCAGGGCCACCCTCTCTCTGGGGCAAAGCACTAAACCTCTGTGCTGTGCCAGCAAGCGACTTTGTTCCCCAGATTTGCATTTATCTGTGGTGATGCATCATCTGCACGACACAGGCAAATCACACAGGCAGATCACTGAGGCTCAGCCCAGCCTGGATGGGGGACCCTGGGTGACAAAGATCCTGGCTTGGTCTCACCAGACATTTTCACAGTGTGTCCCCATCAGTTTGAATCCTGTCTTAGGAAAATGTGAAGCTCAACTGTTGCAATATTCACATACCCTTTGAACAGAGAGAGACACAATTCTCTCTCCCAGGATTTTTTCTGGGAAAGGCAGTGAGAAAGCTCAGAGAGAGCAGGGAATTAACACAATCCTTTTCTCTACTTGCTGCTCCTGTTGTTTGGCACGTGTGGGATGTGTTATGGAGATTGTTTACTCAAAGGGATTTGTTCATTGGACTTTGCTGATGGTTGTTTGGACTGATTGACCCATTGGATCAAAGCTGTGTCATAACTGAAAGGGTCATGGGTTTTTCTTTAGTATAGTATAGTGTAGTACAGACTATAGTATAGTATAACATAATAGTATAGTAATAATATAATATAGTAATATTATATTATATTATATTATATTATATTATATTATATTATATTATATTATATTATATTATATTATATTATATTATATTATATTATATTATATTATATTATATTATATTATATTAATTATTGTATTGTATTATGATATAATAATTAGTATATAATATATATAAAATAATATAATATTATTTTATATAATAACATAGTATAGTGTAATATAATATAGCTTCATAAATCCATTGCTCAGCCTTCTGAATCACTGGAGTCAGAGCACATTACTCCCACACCAAGGACGCCCTGATTTGATAAAGTCTTACATTGATCATGTAAGAGTTTATCAAATCACTGATGGTGCAAGATTTTGGTTTACCCCTGTGAGCACATGGCAGGAATGCAGCCTAGTGGGCTGCATTCACACACTAGTGAAGTGTGTGTGCAAAAGGATGAAGACACTAAAGAAACGCCCCACTTTCAGGGGGATTTAATAACCAGCCCTTGTTTCCAGCCTCAGGGTGGCCCAAGGACTGCAGTGAGATCCCCCGGGGGAGCCACAGCGGCGTGTACATCATCCAGCCCAAAGGGCTGCACCACCTGGTGGTGTACTGCGAGATGAACGTGACCCACGGGGGCTGGACCGTCATCCAGAGGAACCAGAGGGACACCCCTGTCACCTGGGCCGAGGCCTGGAGCACCTACAAGTTCGGCTTCGGGAACGTGCGCACCGAGTACTGGCTGGGCACCGAGTACATCCACCAGATTGCCAAGCAGAAGGTCTACCAGGTCAGGTTTGTCATCCAGGACTCTGCAGACAACCTCAGCTTCGCAGACTACAACCTGTTCAGCGTGGAGGACGAGGAGCACGGCTACCGCCTCAGGCTGGGCTCCTACAACGGCACAGCCGGGGATGCCATGACCTCAGACAATCCCAACAACATGCACGACAACATGAAATTCTCCACAAAGGACCAGGACCAGGACACTTACAGTAAGAACTGTGCCTACAGCTACGAGGGAGGGTGGTGGTACTCGTCCTGTTACTCCGTGCGGCTGAATTACAAGGGGGGCCTGACATGGGGCAACCTGTGCAAGGGGAACTGCAAATCCTCTCTTATCCTCATTAAACCAGCTTCTTATTGTTAGTGCTTCCTCCTCCTGTCCACAGTGGACACTCTGCAAAGGCTCTGCACGGCCAAAGAGTGTGAGCCTCTCTGGAGCAGAGCGAGGAGCACAAGGGTAGCAGGGCTTTAATGAAATGCCACTTTACAGTCCCCCTCTCCAATTGCAGACTCCCCTCTGCTCAGCTCCATTCCCTGTGCTTGCCAATGATTCCTTGTTGTTATGGTCATAATCAAGAATTAAAACAACACTGATGAAATTTGTGGATTCCACATGTACCTTCCCTGCAGGAGGAAAACACACAGCCCTGGAGTTACATCAGAATTTCCCTGCTGTCTCCAGAACTCACAGAAAGCAATGCCCAAATTTCCATGTACTCTGAGCCTGTCTGCAGTATTTGATAAGGCATCCAATAAACATGCTTGCTTGAGCTCATTCTTCAGTAATGACATCTGTTCTGTACCTCTGATCTTCTCCCCCGAGACCCAAGAAATCCCATGTCAGGAGCCAGGACTGGAATCCTGAGGCTTATCATAGAATCACAGCCTGGTTTGGGCTGGAAAGGACCTTAAAACCCATCTCATTCCAAACCCCCTGCCATGTGTAGGGACACTTTCCACTAAACCAGGTTACTCAGCCTGGAGTGAGAAAGCCTTGAGTGTTTCTCATGGATATAAGAAAATTAAACCCAGCTACACTGTGATAAAGGCCCTGTGATCTGCACAGCATGGGGAGGGGATCCACAGAGCAGCTCCAGGATGGATTTGTGTTGGCTGGAAGAGCAGCTCTCCTGTGCTGGGATCAGAAGCTGGTAGAGCAAGGAGACACGGCTGTTAGAGGGGTCCTGGAATTTCTCTTCTAGGTTTTGGAATCCCTGCAGACATTTAGTGACCCTGTGGCAGCAATTCCTGGTCCCAGTGGGGCAGCCTCCCTTAGGGGACAAAAGGGCTGCACAGACATGCCATGAGAGGATGCCCCAGTGACAGGGTGCCCCAGTGACAGGGTGCCCCAGGGACAGGGTGCCCCGACGTCAGGGTGTCCCGGTGACAGAGTGTCCCGGTGACGGGGTGATCCGGTGACAGGGTGTCCCACAGCTCCCACCTCTCCTGAGCCAGTGGCTAACAGGGCACCAGGCTGTCCCAGGGCGCGAGGAGTGAAACCGCAGTGGTGGCAGGAGGGACTCGGTGTCCGGGACGTGCCCAGAGGGCTGCGGGTGCACAGCGGGGAGCACAGGGTGTGCACTGAGGGTGCAGGGTGCACAGAGTGGGGAGCAGGGTGTGCGCAGCGGGTGCAGGCTGCCCAGAACGGGCACTGGGTGTGCACAGCCGGGAGGGAGCAGGTTGCTCACAGGGGGGAAAAGGTTGCCCAGAGCGGGGTGCAGGTTATCCACGGTGGGTGCCAGTTGCCCAGAGCGGAGTGCAGGATCCGCGCAGCGGGGAGCAGGGCGCTCACAGAGGGTTCGGGTTGCGCGCAGCGGGTGCAGGGTGCGCGGAGCGAGAGCAGCGCCCGTGTCCCCGGCCGGGGCGGTGCGGGAGCGGTGCGGTACAGGAGCGGTGCGGTGCGGGATCGGTGCGGGATCGCTGCGGTACAGGAGCGGTGCGGTGCGGGAGCGGTGCGGGATCGCTGCGGTACAGGAGCGGTGCGGTGCGGGAGCGGTGCGGGATCGCTGCGGTGCGGGTGCGGGATCGCTCCGCGCTCCGCTGCGGCTCCTTTAAGACCGGCGGGGGCGGCGGGCGCGGGGCGGCGCGCGCGGCTCCCGGCGGCGGGGGCGCGGGTCCCGGTGCCGATCCCGATCCCGGCCCATGTCCCGGCCCGCGGCGCCGCCCGGCTCCCCGCGCCGCCTCGGGGCGCTGAGCACGGCGCAGCTCCGGGCGCTGCTGCAGGACGAGCCGCGGCTGCAGCGCGCCGCCCGCCTCTGCAGGAAGGTACGGCCGGGGCCGGGGGCCGGGGGCCGCTGTCCCGCCGCCGGCGGGGTCCAGCCGGGCGCCGCTCGCTCCTCCGGGGCTGTCCCGGTGCGCAGGGCGGAGCCGCCCGCGGCCCGGAGCTGGCGCTGCGGGGCCGGGAGCCTCCCGCCGGCTCCATGGCCCGCTGCCCTTATGGTGACACCCGTAATCCCGAGGGCTCCGGAGGAGCCGCAGAGCCACCGGCGGGGCGGGGGAGCCTCCGTCCGGGCGTCCCGACCGCGGCTGCGCGGGGCTCCCGGTGCGAAACCTTGGGCCACCAAACCCATGGCCACCAAACCCAGGGCCACCAACCCCGTGGCCAACAAGCCCCGTCCGCTGCCCCCGCATCCCGAGCTGTGCCGAGGCCCCGGCCCTCCGCCCGCCCTCCAGCCCGGTCTCGTTTTCCGCAGCCGGGATGAGCCCCGCGCCCTCCCGGCTGCGCTGCGGAATCGGGCGCGGGTTATTGTGGAATCGCTCTCGGCCCCATCCCAGCCCCTTCCCTGGATGGCCCCGAGTGCGGGCGGGGTGTGCGCAGGGTGCGTGTCCCTTCCGTGACATCCTTGTCCTCTGCCGAGCGCTCTCCCTGCGGAGATTGCCGCGGTCGGGTTTAGCCTGGAGGCTGCGTAGCCCGGCTGCAGCCGCTGCATTCCCCGGGATGCGCCCCCTTCCCAGGCAAAGCAGAGGGATGGAGACCCTGCAGAAAAAGGGGGTTCACCCCCGGATGGACACTGCCCCCCGCCCAGCAAGGTGCTGGATCTGACCGGTTCTGCCCGTTTCTCTCATTGCTGACACACACGGCCCCAATCCCATTCCCACAGTTCCAGAGTCTCCAGCTGGAGCGGGAAATGTGTTTGGCTTCAAATTGCACCCAGGCCAAGGTGAATCTGTCCCTGCGCCCACGGCTGGAGGATGGGAAGGCTTCCCTGGCCATCAAGTACCAGGAGCTGCAGGAGATCCGAGAGGCCTGCTGGGACAAGCAGCAGCGCCTGGGTGAGTGGGGAGCAGCCCATGGGCTGAGGCACATCCAGAGCAACCCCTGTCAATATGAGGGTCCAGGTGGGCTCAGCATTCTTGACCCTACCCCAGGGAGATGGTTCAGCCATGATCAGGAGTGGTGGGGGATGATGCTCCCTGTGACACAGCAAATCCTGAGCTGGGACCAGCCATGGAATCACAGAATCATTTGGGTTGGAAGGCACCTTAAAGATCATCTCATTCCATTCTCTGCTGTGGGCAGGGACACCCTGAACAATTACAAGGATGAGGCATCCACAGCCTCTCTGGGCAGCCAGGGTGGGATGGAAGCTGTGGTGTGCAGGTGGCTCCAGGGATGTGTTTGGGGAGGTTTCAGTGCAAGGAGAGGGGCAGTGGATGCTTGAGGATGGGAAATTCAGCACCCCCAGCAGCGGGGGTATCCAGGGGAAGCTTGGCAGCCCCATCCCCTTGTGACACACAGAGGTTTACCTGGAGAAGTGGAGCCCACAGAGCGCCCTGGGCCAGCTCCAAGCCAAGCTTGATGCCTCAGAAGCAGAGTCAGAGGTGAGTTAGCTGAGACCCCTGTGCTGCTGTCCCTTCCTTACCAGGGCCACGGGGTGCTCTCCATGCCTCCCATGTGCCAGGGCCTGCAGAAGAGCCCAGGGTCCAAGGGGTGCTCCTTCTAGTCCCACTGCCCATCCCACAGGCCCAGATAAAGCAGTTCCTGGCCCAGGAGCTGCCCCTCGAGTCCTTCCTGGAGTCCTTCTGCCAGAGCCGCACGCGCTCCCACGTCTGCCGGACGCAGCTGGAGAAGCTGCAGGAGCTGCTGCAGAAGGAGCAGGTGCAGAAGGACCAGGTGGGCAGGAAGGACCCTGCGGGGTGCCCCGGTGCCCCGGCTAGCGTGGCACCAGCCCGCCTCGCCCCCTTGCAGAGCGGAGCAGCCCCCAAAGCCTTTGATCTGTCCTACGGCTTTGTGCCTGCCGTCCTCATCCCCTCGGAGGCTGCCGCGCCCTTTCCCGTGCCGGCTGCGCCTCCCAAGCACCATCTCCCAGCCCTGGCACAGCAGCCAGCATCTCCCTGCTCCGAGGTGCCCAGCCTGGGCTCTCCCCTGCGCCCCGCTGGAGCCGTGCCCGTGCTCAGCGCCCAGCCCCGGGAGCAGGAGCCGCCGCACCGGTAGCGGGGCACGGTGGGGATGGCCCCGCTCCTGCCCCTCCCGGGGCCGGGCAGCAGCACCCAGGGCAGGAACAGGAGGGGTGGGAGGTGCTGTAGGCACAGCTCCAAGGGGTCTGTGGGGTGGCACATGGGGGAGCTCACAGAGGTGAGCTTGGTTGGGGCAGGGGTCCTGCATTGGGGAGGTGCTGGGGGGGAGCTCTGCATCCACAGCTGGAGGAACAGGGACAGGGAGTGGGGTGGGTGGCTTGTAGGGGTGTCAGTGGGCTTAGCTGGGAGGGATAGCAGGGAAAAGGCACAGGAGCACTGGGTGTGCCACATGCTTCCTAAATAAAGCCTCTTTCCATGCTCTGTGTGTGCTCTGCCCTTTGGTTCTGGCTATGAACAGCAGGATGAGACAGGAAAGGGTCACCAGGGAGCACTTGCCAGGCTTGGAGGTGACTGGCAGCCAAGGAGAGCCCTGCAGCCTGAGGACCCCCCAGACCTTTCCTTGGCACTTGGCTCAGGACATCACTTCCCTGGGGAAGCTGAGAGCTCCTGCAAGGGGCGCAGGGCCTGCCATGAGTGTGTGTTTCCCTCAGGAGAGATGCCAAGGAGCAGTTTGGCCCTGCACATGGGGAAGGTGCCCAGAGATGCCTCGTGCCAGCAGCAAAACCCTCACCCCATGGAGGGTTACACCCCGTGGGCAGCTGGGCTTGCTTGTGGTGGTGTTCACAGGGGTCCCAGGACGAGGGAAGAGATGAGAATCTTGACTCCAGGTTTCAGAAGGCTGATTTATTATTTTTTATGATATTATATTATATTAAAAGAAAATTATATACTAAAACTACACTAAAAGAATAGAAGAAAGTATTTCATCAGAAGGCTAGCTAAGGAAGGAAAGAAATGATAATAAAATCTTGTGACTGACCAGAGAGTCTGAGACAGCTGGACTGTGATTGGCCATTAATTAAAAACAACCACATGAAGCCAATCACAGATGCACCTGTTGCATTCCACAGCAGCAGATAATTATTGTTTACACTTCATTTCTGAGGCCTCTCAGCTTCTCAGGAGAAAAATCTTGTCAAAGGGATTTTTCATAAAACATGTCCATGACACTTGCTCACAGCTTGGCAGCCACTGCTCACATCAGCCTGAACTTGTGTGGGATCTCATCCCTTTCCCATCCCAGCCCAAGGGATGAGATGTGCCTTCCTCATCCCCTCAGGGCCCACGGTGCCCTTTGGCATTCCTCACCCACCTCCCCCATCCCACCAGCCCTCAGTGGAGAGAGTGACAGGAGGCCTGAGCTCTCAGCCTGTCCCATCCCAGCCCCTTCTGTTCCTTTCCTCAGTGTCACCCAGTGGATGGTGAGTGCAGGGGTGCTGCTCCCCATCCCCCAGCGTGTTCCCCATCCCCTGGTTCCTCCAGCTGCAGCCTCCTGGGGTTTGTTTCCTGCTGTGCCATGTCCATTGTGCTGGATTTAGCTTTTGGGTTGGTTTCAGACTCTTCTTGTCTGGCTGTGTGTCATTCTTTTCCTCTTTCCCCACTGCCTGCCCGACGTGCTCCTTGTCCCTGCTTTGTAGACTGCTTGGAAATCATCCCAAACAGCACAAGGTCCTGGCTCAGGCCACAAACCACCCCAAAATACAGGTCAATAGCTTGCAGTGTCTGATCACCCTCCCCCACAGAGAATACCTGGCTTTATGCCAAACATCAGCCCTCATTTATGGCTAAAATTCCAGTATTACCAGTTAAAGCAGGTTTAAAACTGGGATAAATAGGGGACCAGCCACTGTGCCTTTATTGGCATGTGAAGGAGGTGGCAGTCACTGGACTATTTGGAGTTTCACAAAGCACCTGCTGCTTTCCTGAGTCCCACTTTGGGCTCAGCCTGGCAGGGAAAGGCTGTTTGCCAGCCAGGCTCTGTGCTCACTGCCCTGCCACAGGGGGCCAGGCACAGCACTGAGGCATCAGATGGTGCATGAGCAGCAAAGCCACCCAAAAACTAGCCAGGCCCCCCAGTGCGTCTCCCCAGGCAAGAAGATGCCCCTGGGCTGGGCAGCCCCAGGCTGGGTGGGTGTGCCACCAGCTCCAGGACAAACATCCCTGGTCCCTTGCAGCTCCTGAGTCACCCCAGTGGCCCCATGAGTGGGGACTGTCAGGGTGAGCAGCTGCCCCTGCAGCCTGGGCAAGGTGAGTGTGTCCATGAGAGCTGCAGCACGAGAAGTGACGGCCTGAGCACCAAGGAAAGCTCTGCTGCCATGGTCTGTCTGTCTGTCTGTCTGTCTGTCAGTCAGTCCACAGGAGCCCTGCAGCACCCCAGGGAGTTCAGGAAGCACTGGGCGGGCCCTGGCAACCCCATGGTCCTGCTGGGTTGGCCACCACCCCACTTGAGGGTGGAGAACCTTGGGATCCTTTGGGAAGGTGCCAAGCCAGGTGAGCCCCTGCCCTGGCGAGGTTCCTGCCACCCTGCAGCCCATGGTCCTGTCCAGTTTGGGGCTGGCCACCCCAGTGGTGATCCTGGCAGGGGGTGCACGCTGTACCCCTGGGGACTGAGGGGTATCTGCCCACTGACAGCTCCAGGCCCTGCACAGGCCAGCAGGGACTGGGCACACAGGGCAGGCAGGGACACTGGCTCACAGCAGGGGCTGGCAGGGGACAGGGTGATCCCTCTGCCCCTCCTGTGCCTCTCCCTGCCTGTCCCTGCCCTGCAGGATGCAGTCAAGGAGGGTAAAGGTGCTGCTGCTCACCCTGGGGAGGAGGAGGAGGAGGAGAAGAGTTGGCACTGGGTGTGCACCTGCATTCATTGCTGCCCCCTGCCAGCTGGGGTGCAGCCAGAGCTGGGCAGGGAGCTGGGGGTGCCCCCCATCCCTGGCTCCAGGCTGGACAAGGAGCAGCCCCAGCCCAGGAGAGCCACAACAGCTGGGAGAAGAGGGGTGCCCCCCACTCCCCCCTGAGCCACAGCCCCAGGCAAAGGGGTGCCAAAGGGGTACAAACCTGGCCTAGCACCAGCCAGGAAGGGGGTGGCAGGGTGCCCCAGCTGGGGCCCCTGGAGCAGGCACGGGGCTGTTAATTGTCCATTAACAATTAACTCTATTAACCAAGGAGTGGCCTCAGGGGATGCTGCTGAAGGGAGGGGGAGCTGCCCCCATCCTCGGGTGCTGCCAACCATGGCAGCCCTTCCCTGGGAGGGCAGAGCCGCCAGCAGCAGCCCTGGGCTGCAGAGCTCTGCCCACACAGAGGGCTGGGGCTGTCCCAGGGGCTGTCCCCACACAGCCCCTTTTGTGGGGAGGAGGCTGATGGCCACCCCCCAGTGCTGCTCCCCAGCCTGCAGCTCCCTGCTCCTGCCCCTCACAATCAGAGATCTGCCAGCAGCCAGGATTGACCCCTTCCTTCCCAAAGAGCAGCCCAGCTCCAGGAGGAGCCCTGAGGAGGCACAGAAACTCCCAGGCTGCAGCCCCCAGCAGCTGAGGGGGGCAGCTCAGCACCCCAAACCTGCAGTTATGGGGATGTCAGCCCACGAAAAGGGGCTGGGGCAGGGGTGGGGAGTGGGGTCTGCACTGAGCTTGGAGGCCCTCAGCACTGGGGCCATCCAGCTGGTTTAAGTTTCCCTGGAGCCTTTGATTTCCTTAGCTTATCACACATCCAATTCCATCTGTTAACTACTCAGATTTTGGTGCTTCCCTTTGTCTGCTGTCAGTGATTCAAGGGTGGGAATGAGCAACACCAAAACAAGCCCTGGGGTGAAGGTGCAGGGCAGAGCAGTGCAGGCCATGGGATGATGACTGAGGCCCCACCAGCAACCCACCCTGGGACAGCTGTCACCCTTTTGGTGACACTCAGCTGGCAAAACCTGGAGCAAAGGACAAGCATCCAGCATGGACACATACATCACTGCAGGCAAGGGAAATGGGGAGCCACAGGGTGAGGAGATGAGGGGTGGGATGTGCTACAGCATCTGTAAAATGGCCCCAGTGGGCTGGAGACTGAGGAGGAAGAAAGTCCCTGCTGTGAACATCACACTCCTCCCAGCAAAGGCCTCGGGGTGCTCATGGTGAAGCCCCCAGCTCGAACTGCCACCTCACCTGGGCCAGGAGGGGCTGTGGACAGCTCAGCTGCTGCTGCTGTCTGCTCCTGAGCTGTGCTGCAGGGACTGGACACACCCCCAAAGCAGGAAAAGGACCTGGGGGAGTTCACAGCAGGGACTGGACACATCCCCAAAGCAGAAAATGGGTTCACGCCCCCACAGGAAAAGGAGCTCACAGCAGGACACATCCCCAAAGCAGGAAAAGGACCTGGGAGTTCACAGCTGTTCCCTGCCATGACCCTGCTGTTGGCTGCCTTGCCCCAGCTGCAGGAAGGGGGGGGGCTCCTGTTCTCACAGGAACAGCCCTGTGTGTGTCAGTGTCCCCAAGGATGCATCCTGGCTCCTGAGATGTAAAGGCCACAGCGAGTTACTGAGCTTTATCCTCTGCCTTATCTTCCTTTATCCTTCCTTGCATCTTTATCCTGTCCTTTATCTTCCAGCCCTGTACAGCTCACAACCCCTGGCACTCACATGGCACCCTCACAGGCTGTGCTCAGCTCTCCTGGCACCTCTCCATCAAGGAAACAACTGGAGAACAGCCAGAATACCATGACACTGTTGACCCAAGGAGAAGAAGGGGCAGAACAGTGGTATGCTGGGAGCGGGAGCTGGGAGGCAGGCTGGGCATTTGGACCAGCTCCAGCCACTTGGTGCCCAAGCTCCTGCAATCCTGCCCAGAGCAGAGGAGCAGTCAGGCCTGACGGGGCAAAGGTGACACTGCAGAGCTCAGGGCACTCTCCTCTGTCCAGGCAGCAGGGGAGGGCAGAGCTCAGGGGATGTCACCAGGGCACAGCCAGCCCTGGGTGTCACCCAGGCAGCACAGGACAGACCTCCAGAGGGGCCCCCCTGCCCTGCTGACTGCAGGCTGCATGCCCACCCTGCCCAGCAAGGCAGACAGAGCTCCCCTCCCTGGCCTCTTCTTCACTGGCTGAAGTCAGGATGTGAAACTCCTGCCTGCCCCTTGTCACAGACATCTTTTCATGAAAAATCCTTTCCTTAGGATTTTTTCCTCCTGAGAAGCTCAGAGACCTCAGGAACAAAATGTAAATAATGATTATCTGCTGCTGTGGAATGCAGCAGGTGGATCTGTGATTGGTCTCATGTGGTTGTTTCTAATTAATGGCCAATCACAGCCCAGCTGGCTCAGACAGAGAGTCTGGGACAGCTGCCTTTGTTATCATTCTTTACTTTCTATTCTTAGCTTAGCCAGCCTTCTGAGGAGAACCTTTTCTTCTATTCTTTTAGTACAGTTTTAATGTAATATATATCATAAAATAATAAATCAGCCTTCTGAAACATGGAGTCAGATCCTCGTCTCTTCCCTCAACATAAGACCCCTGTGAACAGTCACAGCCCCTCAGCCCTGCTTTCCAGCAAGTGCAAGGAATATTTACCACCCAGGCCCACCACAAGAAAGATGTGTCATTTTGTCACCAATTTATGGCTGGATGTCTTTAATCTTCAAGATACATCACAGAGACCTGAGGAGGAAGAGAAGAGCCAGCAGCAGGAACTCCACACCCCCTGTTTGGGAGGGAGCCAGAGGAGTGCCATGGACACTGCTGGCTCTTCCAGCCTGCAGAGTAATGCTTCCTGCCAAACCCTGCCCAAAAAGCTGCCCCTGATCTTTTGAGTGATTTGTTTACAGAAGGTGAGCATGAAAATGCATCAGCAGGTGCCAGAGCCACAACTCCAGAGAGTTCCCTTTAGCAGGGCACACCAGGCTCCTGTGACATCCCAGGGCTGTGATCCCAGTGAAGGGACAGACTGACACCAGGGGGGACCTTGGAAAGCTCCCTCTGCCGCTGGGCTGAGCATGCAGCAGCCTCTAGTGAGCAGCTGGAGGTGGCACAAGCTGCTGAGAGCAGGCAGAGGGCAATGCTGAGCAACCCTGCACAGGCAGGAGAGGTGCCAAGGAGCAGTTTGGCCCTGCACATGGGGAAGGTGCCCAGAGATGCCTCGTGCCAGCAGAAAGCCCTCACCCCATGGAGGGTTACACCCCGTAGGCAGCTGGGCTTGCTCACTGCTCACATCAGCCTGAACTTGTGTGGGATCTCATCCCTTTCCCATCCCAGCCCAAGGGATGAGATGTGCCTTCCTCATCCCCTCAGGGCCCACGGTGCCCTTTGGCATTCCTCACCCACCTCCCCCATCCCACCAGCCCTCAGTGGAGAGAGTGACAGGAGGCCTGAGCTCTCAGCCTGTCCCATCCCAGCCCCTTCTGTTCCTTTCCTCAGTGTCACCCAGTGGATGGTGAGTGCAGGGGTGCTGCTCCCCATCCCCCAGCATGTTCCCCATCCCCTGGTTCCTCCAGCTGCAGACTCCTGGGGTTTGTTTCCTGCTGTGCCATGTCCATTGTGCTGGATTTAGCTTTTGGGTTGGTTTCAGACTCTTCTTGTCTGGCTGTGTGTCATTCTTTTCCTCTTTCCCCACTGCCTGCCCAGCCTGCTCCTTGTCCCTGGGTGTCCCTGCTGTGCCCCTGCCCCAGGCTCTGAGCAGGAGCACAGAAATGCAGACACAGGAATCCATTCACTTGTGACATTCTTGTGCTGGGACAAAACACAACCCAGGCTCTGGACAGGGCTTGGGCTCCTGCTCACCCCACTGACAGCAAACCCAGGGTCCCACACAGTCCTTGGCACACTCAGGCCATGGCCAGGAAGCTTCTCTCCCTCCAGGCAGCAGCAGCACAGGTGAACCTTCACCCAAGGAGAGAGAAAAGGCTCTGAGAAACACAATCTTCAGTTCCTGAAACACTTCAGTATTTAAATAGGCAAATGCTCTTGTGCAAACGATGCTCAGACACGTGTAAGACACAGAGAACAGCATTGGGTGCTCACAGGGGCACCACAGCCAAACTCCTCACAGGGAGGGGTGCTGTGAAGCTCCTGGCAGGCCCCAGACAGGACACAGGACCGCAGACACCAAAGTGCTGTCACACAGCTCCAGGCAGTGTCACACACTGACCAGGCCACGGGCTCAGGTTTCATTTTTCAGGTCTGATCTCAGCCCCCTGTACCTGTACCTGCCATTCTCACAGGGTGGTGCAGCTGGGACACCAGGAGCTCCAGGAGCACCAGCAGCTGTGACAGCACAGGCCTGGCAGCAGCAGGAACCACAGGCACAGCTGAACACACACAGCACCTCTGACAGCCTTTAATCTCTGCAGGCACCCAGGGCCACACAGCTGTGCCAAGGAGGGGACACATCCAGGCCAGAGTCCAGCGCTGTGCTCACTTGCCAGGCACTGTGCAGGAGGTGTTGGCTGAGGGGGCACATCAAGAGCTCCTGCAAGGTCACCCTGAGTGGCCTGGCCCAGGCTGCGTCCCCAGAGGCACCCCGAGGGCACAGCCTGTGCCAGCCAGGGCACTGTGTGTCCCAAGGTCACGCTGGCAGGGTGCAATGCCACAGCGCGAGCAGCAGACGCGGGGCGGTGCAGGGCACACCCCCAGCGACACTGTCCAGCTGCGGGGACACCCCGCGGGCCGCCCGGCCGTCACTTGAGGCCGTAGATGAGAGCAACGCCCAGGAAGAAGAGGAGCCCGATGGAGAGATCCGAGAGGGCCCGGAGGCGTCCCTGCGCCGCGAACTCCTCCCGCTGGAGCCGCAGCTGCTCCCTCCGCGCCCGCAGCATCTGCTCCCGCTGCAGCTGCTCCCCGTAGTGCGCGCGGTAGAAGGCGTCGAAGTCGAAGGGGGTCTGGCCGGGCCCGGGGCGGGCGGCGGGGGCGCGGGGCGGCCCCGGGGCGGCGGCGAAGCGCGGCCCGAGGGCCGGGGAGCGTCGCGCAGCTCGGCGGCGCTCAGCAGCCCGCGGTCGTACTTGCTGCGGAGCGCGGCGCTGCCCAGCACCCGGTAAGCCTCGTTGACGGCGGCGAAGCGAGCGGCCGCGGCCGCGCTGCCCGCGTTGCGGTCGGGGTGGTAGCGGAAGGACTGCTCGTAGTACGCCGTCTTGATCTGCGCCGCCGTGGCCGTGGACGGCACTCCCAGCACCTCGTAGAGATCGCGGCGCGGCCGCGGGGCTCCGGCACCGCCCGTCTGCGCGGCCCGGGAGGGCGGCGGGGCGCGGCCGGGCCGCGGGGCCGCGGGGAGAGCGGCCGCAGCCGCCCGAGCACCGCCGGGCCCATGGCGGCCTCAGCGCCCGCCCGCCGCCATCGCCAGCGCCGCGGCGCGCGACAGTGACGTCACCGGCGGAGGAGTGACGTGCGCAGACACAGCGCCCACCGGGCGGGCACGGCGCGGTCGCTGGGCAGTGACGTCACGCAGCCGCAGCATGGCGGGCAGCGGCCGCCGGCCCGAGCACCGCGGGCCGCCCGAGCTGGTGAGCGGCCCTGAGGGACCGGGACCGTCTGGGGGGAAACGGGAACGTCTGGAGGGGGAACCGGGCACGCCTGGGGGATAACCGGGCACGCCTGGGGGGAACCGGGAACCGGGCACGTCTGAGGGGACCGGGCCTCACCGCGCCCGCCGCTCTCTCGTTGCAGTTCTACGATGAGGCCGAGGCACGGAAATACACCCAGAAGTACGGCGGGACCGGCGCTGCGGGTGTCGTGGGGCGGGCACCGGGGGCACCCACGGCGGGTGGGGGTCGGTCCTGGGTCCGGCCGGGAGGCCGGGGGGGCCGGGAGTGAGGGGCAGGGTCGGTCCTGAGGGAGTGAGGGCTGCTCGGGCCCTGCTGCTCGGGCCCTGCTGCTCGGGCCCTGCTGCTCGGGCCCTGCCGTGCGGGCCCGCTCCCGCAGTGCCGGCGGTGCCGCCCGTCGCTCACGCTGTGCTGTGCCGTGCCGCAGCTCCCGCGTGGTGGAGATCCAGTCGCAGATGTCGGAGCGGGCCGTGGAGCTGCTGGGGCTGCCCGAGGACCGTGCGTGCCTCCTCCTGGATGTGGGGTGAGCGGGGCTCTGCACAATTCCGTGGCCTAGCTGGTGCATGGGCAAGGGGGTGGCCATGTCCCTGTGCCTTCTGTGGGCTGGGGAAGAGGGACAGGCTGCTGTAACGTTGGGTGTGTGGCCAGCAGAGCCTCAGAGCAGCCCCATGAGCTCAGCACTTTTCCCCTTCCTCCCTCCAGCTGCGGCTCTGGGCTGAGTGGGGATTACATCTCTGAAGAGGGTCACTACTGGATTGGCATGGACATCAGCCCTGCCATGCTGGGTGAGCACAACCTCCCTGAGACCCTCAGAGGCCCCAGGGCTGGCAGCTGAGTGCCTGAGCTGTGCTGTGTTCCGTGCAGATGTGGCCGTGGAGAGGGAGGTGGAAGGAGACCTTCTCCTTGCAGATGTGGGCCATGGCATTCCCTTCAGGCCTGGCATGTTTGATGGCTGTATCAGGTGAGTCTGTGCCTGCAGCTGAGCTCTCCTGACAGCCCCAGAACTGCCCAGTCCCCATGGTGCACACCTGGTGAGTCACAGCCCTGTCAGCCTTGGCTCATCACTCCAGGACAAACCTCCAAAACTCTGGATGGTAGAAACATTTGTGACAGCTGCTTCCCAGGGGATGCCTGTCCTTTTGTGCTGCTGTGCTAGGAATTTTGTTGAAGGGAAGAAAGTAAAGCTGGGGATATTGTCAGGGTGGCTGAGACCTGCTCCAAGGAGGAGAACAAAGTATAATGTGGCAGAGCTTAGAGAAGTCAGTCCCTGGATCAAGGGGACAGAGGGACTTACCTGCTCAGAGAGCAGCTGGGAAGAAGCAAGGGCTGTCCATTGCTGAGCCAAAAGCTCTGGTTTAAATTGCTCTTTGGGAAAACCTGCTTGGCCAGGCAAGGGCCACAACTGAGATCTCCAGTGCTGCTCAGGATCTGTAATACTTGGAGCAGAAGTAACAGGTTCAAGCTGAAAGTGGGAACTTTTAAATGAGATACAGAGAGGAAATTCTTCCCTGTGAGGGTGGTGAAGCCTCCAGGTTGCCCAGAGCAGCTGTGCTGTCCCATCCCTGGAAGTGTCCAAGGCCAGGTGGGGCAGAGCTTAGAGCAGCCTGGGCCAGTGTGAGGTGTTTGTGCCCGTGGCAAGGGCTGGAACAAGCTGAGCTTTAGGGTCCCTTCCAGCCCAAACCATTCTGTCATTCTAGGATTTGAGCACTTGGACTAAAAGGGATGCTTGGTGATGCTTTTGTCCTTTAACTTATGCACCTTGTTAAGTTTTGTGAGTCTCCAGAGGGGTTTGTGTAGCTGTGAAACAGAAGGCAGGGCAACACAGAGGAAATGAAATGATTTCCCTGAGGCCCAGCACGTGCCTAGTGCAGGAATTCAGCTCAAAGGGAGGTGACAAGCTCTGTGAAGGAACCAATGACTCTGTCCTGAGGGTCTCATTTTCCCTCTCAGTATTTCTGCAGTGCAGTGGCTCTGCAATGCTGACAAGAAGTCACACAGCCCCCCCAAACGCCTCTACAGGTTCTTCTCCACTCTCTACACTGCCCTGGTAAGTGCCACCCTCCACCAGCCAAGGCTCTGCTGCTTTTATGGCTTTGCTTTTTAGCAAGATACTTCAAGTCAGGTGGTTTTAAGTAAATGCTGCTCTGAAGCAGGACTGGCAGGAGCAGCCACTGCCTGCCTTCCTGCCTGGTGCTGCTTCTCATCAAGCTTGCACTTGATGGTCTTGGTGGTCTTTTCCAAACCTAGCAGTTCATGATTCTGGGGTAGCTGCTGTTCCCCTGTGCCTCACTGGCTCTGTGGGCTGAGCAGCTCTCCTGGGAGCTTGTCCTGGAGGTTTTGGGGAGCAGGGAGCTCATGTTTGGGGCAGGGATGGTGACCCAGAGGGGTCACCTGCACTGGGGCAGGTGAGTGACCAGCTCTGTCTCCTGCAGGCCCGAGGATCCCGAGCTGTGCTGCAGCTGTACCCCGAGAACTCAGAGCAGGTATCAGTCAGCTGGGAGGGGTACAGGCAGAGAAATAAATCATTTACTGTTTGCATCCTGTTCTTCCTCATCAAGGCAGTGCCTGTCCCCCCTGCCACTTCTAGAGCTCTTCAGGAGCCCATAAAAATAACTTGTAAGGAGGATGCCTTGTACAGGTTCTGTTATTTCATAGATTTATAGGAGTTATAGATTTATGTGCTCTTTGTTGATGGAGTGACAAAACTATTTTTTGTCTCTTTAAAAAGGAAATAAGCTTAGAAGTTTTTCTTCTTAATTAAGTGAAAAAAAAAATTCATAAGACTTAAAAGACTTCACCTCAAACTTAAAAATAGCTAATTAGACAAAAGCCAAAAAGTCCTGCCTAAGCAATTTACTAGAAAAAGAAGAGAACAAAGAAACTAATTGCTTTTGTGAGGTGTTGTACCAGGGGCAGGAGGGCCTCTTGCACCTAGATGCATTTTTCTCTGTAAAAAGTTTTGTTATTTTGCCTTTTATTAAAAGTCACTACCACAAAACACTACCACAAAAACCATCCTGCTGATTTTATGCCTTCTAAGGTAGCTGAGCTATCTTAGGTGTGAAATAAATCTCCAAAAGCTTATGAGACCTGGCTCGAGGAAACACATATTTCATAGATTGTCTTGGGCTGAGCCTTAAAATTAAAGTGGCAAGGGAGTTGGTGTGTGGGTGGGAGTGCAGAACCAGGAGATGGGTGCAGAGCTTAGCAGGAGGAGGAGCAGTCCCTCTTGGGAATGCCCAGCCTGGTGTGGTGCTCCCAGAGCTCTTTTGGGCTTTCCTGGGGGATAATTGCTCATTAACTTTGCACCTGCTGCTTTTCCCAGCTGGAGCTCATCACTGCCCAAGCCATGAGAGCTGGATTCACAGGGGGAATGGTGGTGGATTACCCCAACAGTGCCAAAGCCAAGAAGTGAGTCCTGCATCTCTGTCTGTGTTTGGGGTGAGGCCCAGGTTTAGCAGTGGTGGTTTAGTTTTGGGTTTGTTTGTTTGTTTTTTGGTTTGGTTTGGTTTTTTTTTCCCCTGAGCTGTTCTCTCTCTCATTATTCAGTTCTGGACAGAGGTTAAAGCCTAGATCTGACTCTGTTGTAAACCATCTCAGTCTTGCCTGGGGACTGAGACTCACATGCTGAATCCCACCTTCATGCTCCTTATTCTTGTTCTTTCAGGTTTTTCCTCTGTCTCTTTGTTGGGACATCTGGCACATTACCAAAGGTGAGGCCTCCATGAGGCAGCAGAGCTGCTGTCCTGGGTGATGTGGACGAGCTGTGGGCAGTGTGGGAGCCAAACAGCTCTGTGAGTGCAGGTGTGACTTCATTTATACATTTTCTGGCAGTCACCAAGCCCTGCTCTCACATCATCACAGACTGATTTGGTTGGATCTTGTTCCACCCCCTGCCATGGCAGGGACACCTCCCACTGTCCCAGGCTGCTCCAAGCCCTGTCCAGCCTGGCCTTGGACACTCCCCAGGATGGGGCAGCCACAGCTGCTCTGGGCACCCTGGGCCAGAGCCTCACCACCCTCACAGGGGAGAATTTCTTCCCATATCCAATCTAACCCTTCCCTCTTTAAAGCTGTTCTGCCTTTTTTTTGCCATGATTTCTGGATGAGCAGTTTGTGCCTGCTCTGGTCCTTCCCCTTGCAGATCCCTGCATTCCCCTTAGTTTTGATGGGCTGTGCCTGGCCCAGAGGAGAACACAACTTCCCAATTTTGTTTTCCAGGGCCTTGGTACCGAGTGTGCCAGTGAAGAGCCACACCAGGCAAAGTTCACCAATGAGAGGTATCTCGTGGGGGCTGAGGCTGCAGGTTCTCCCTGCAGAGTGGGGGCCTTGGAGGGCTCAGCTTTACTGGAGACCACACTGCTGCAGTGGGAGAAGCAATGGGAGGGAAGGACAGGGAGGACTCACAGCAGCCCAGGAGAAAACTGCTTTATCTTCCCAAGGGACATGGGGAACAAAACTAGTTAGTTCCATGGGGCTGTGCTGCTTACCTAGAGCTGTAGGTGAGCAGTCAGTCAGGTGTGCTTTCTGTCCAGCACTGGGCTCTCCAGCTGATGCCAAGGTGTGGCAGAGGGAATGTTTACAGGGCTCATGATGGAGCCACGGAGGCAGGCTGCTGTGCCTGAGTCCTGGCATTCCCTTTTTTTCTCCTGTCCAGGTCTTAGCTGTGGCCTGGGGGTTTCTGCTGCTGGTCCTGTCTCTTCCCACAGCAGTGGTGCAGGGAGGAGCCCCTCTTGCAGCCGTTGGGAGAGACAGAACAAAAACCAGAGGAAAGTTGTCATGGCTGCCAGAAGCTTGTGGCTGCCATGTTTTCCTGCCTCTTACATTGCTGTTCTCTGCTCACTCAGTCTAAGGGCTGTCTGGTCTTGGAGGGCAGTAGCAGAGCAGGGAACGTTGGAGGAAGCCTGACTTTGTCTGCCTTGCTTGGAGTAGAGCAGACAAGGGGAAGGTGGTTGTGCATGAGCCTGTAATGCCCTGAGACCCCAGGAGCAGCATGGTGCTGGTGTGACACGGGGTGTGGCCTGGGGGAGTTCATGGGTCAGGATCCCTCAGCTCCGAGCCAGGGCTGGAATCGGCCTCAGCCTCCTCCAGTGTGTCTGGAGTTTGGCCCCCTGCCCCAGTGCTGGCTCAGCCTCTTGCCCAGCGTGGTGGGAGGGAAACTCACTAATTCTGGGTGACAATCCTCTGGGGCAGAGAAATGTGCCCCCACACCTCAGCTCCTCTCCAGCTGCTGTCCCCTCTCCCCCCAGGACACGGTTCAGGAATGTCAAGGGCAAGTCTGTGAAGAAAAGCCGGGACTGGATCTTGGAGAAGAAGGAGCGCAGACGGCGCCAGGGCAAGTGAGTCCAGCTGAGTGCTGCCTCAGGGGCTGTCACTGCCCAGCCTCCTGCCACAACCCTGCTCCCTCCCCTCCCGAGTGCCCTGCAGGTGGGGCTGAGCTGTTCCTGCTGTTCCCACAGGGAGGTGCGGGCAGACACCAAATACACGGGGCGGAAACGCCGGCCTCGCTTCTGAACTGCTCTGGACACTGCTGCCATGCAAGGTGGCATGGGGGTGCCTCCAGAGAGCCTCCTGTGGATGGCACAGATGGCACCCCACACCTGGGGACTTGCTGGGACTGGTCACTGTGGCTCTTAAAGGTACAGACTGGCTCAGGTGCTGCCGAACAGCAAAGCTTCCAGCCCTGTTTCCCTGGAGAGGGTGCAGACAGTGCTCTGGCACTGCTGCTGGGCAGTGCTCTACAGTGCCATCATTACCTTCCAGAGTGCAGTGAGCCAGCTGAGCTCCAGGTAAGCCAGGATGTGATATCCAGTTCCTCACTAAAGAGTCAAAAAGTTTCAAGTGTTTGCTGGTGTCCTGTGTCCTGCCCTTGGTGCTGGGAGTACTGAGGTGGGAATATGGTACCTCATTCCCTGCCAGCTTCCCCTCTACCTGCAGAGGATCCACGATGTCAAGGTGTAGATCCATGAGGACAAAGTTGCTCCTGACTCAAGTGTTATTCCACTACCCATTTACTCCTGTTGGTGCTTGGCACCAAGCCCATCCTGTTTGCTTTAGTGCTTCCAAGCTGCTGGGGCTGACTGAACCCCCCTCATCACCTCTTCCCTTCCCTTGAAACAAGGAGAGGTTCCACCCAGAGCTTTACAGTTACAAATGTTTATTCTACATAAAAATTCCACAAAATGGGAAGCTGTTTTGCACCCAAAGCCTCGGGAGAAGAAAGGAATGCTAGCAGGAAGGGAAAGAGGGAAGGAGAAGAGAGGCAACATACAGTGTCATCCAGCCCAGTGAGACAGAGCAAGCCAGGGTCAAGATCCACATAGAAAACAAGGACACTTAGCTCACAGTACAGCAACAGTAGAACTCCACGGGGGGCTCGGAAAGCCTTCAAGTACATTAATTACAAAAAAAAAAAAACCAAAAAACAAAAAAAAACCCAATCCCCAGTTCGAGTGCAAGCTGTGCGTGCCCCACACTGCTCATGGAATACTGCATCAACACGCTCCCGGCGTGGGGAGGGCAGGTGGCACCTGGAACAGAGGTGGTGGAACCCAAAGGACAAGCGGGTGCAGGTTGGGGGCTGGAAAGAAAAGGTGAAACATCTTCCCAAAGCACAACCACACTTTTGGTGATTTGGTCTGTACATGCAACGACAGGTGGGTGAAAAGGAACTCAATGGGGCTTCCCGTAGTGCAGGGGTAATTATTGCACCAAAACACCCTCCCCTCACAGCGAGGACAGTGTGAGCCTGCCTGTGGGGCAGCAGTGGCTCCTCGTCTCCCTGCCTTTGGAGCCCAGCACTGCTGCTGCCCACAGGATCCCAGCAAAGTGCCAGCGGCCCTGACTGGCCCCATCTGACTCCTGCTGCTGTGGGGGCTGCTGGCAGGGGTGGTGCCAACAAGGAGCAAGGGCCAAGAACCCCCCTTGAGGCAGTTCCTGGCCTTGTGCCTTGACAGGGGTGCCACAGCCCTGATGTCAGGTGAGCTTGTGCCACTAAAGCCGCTGCCTGGAAGAAAAAAAAGTCACCTTGTGCTAGCAGTTGGCATGGCTGCAGGGCAGGAGCATGGCTGCAGGGCAGCAGCCTGGGAGGAGGGTTTTCCTGCCTGCCCAGTGTTATTGCTTCCTGGAGGGGCCCTGGGGCTCTTGCTGGCCTGGCAGAGCAAGCATGGACAGCAGTGGCAGGGAGCTGCTGAGGGACAGAAGCATGGCCACTCCCTTTTCCCCCTGGAGCAGAGCCCCTGCCCTTGGCTGCCTCCTAGCCCTGCCTGCACGGTCCTGGTGCCCCAAGCCCTTCAGTGCCTGCAGGCTGCAGTGCTGGAGCTCACATCAGTGCTGTGGGACTGTGAAAGAAGGGGGCTCTGGGCTGGGCTGTTCCCATGGCTGCACCCCGAGGGGCTTGGACTGGGCAGTGTGGGGAACCAGGCTGGACCCCCTTCCCAAGGGAGCTGTGTGCAGCAAGGGGCTCTGTGGGGTGACAGTGGCAGAGAAGCCGTGTCAGGGCTGGCCCTGGGGCAGGCAGCCCTCTGGCTGCAGCCTCTGCCTCTCCCCTGCACCCAGGGGCACACACACAGCCAGTGCCTGAGCCACAGCACCCTGCCAGCTTGTGGAGCAGCCCTGCCCTGGTGCTGGTGGGGCTGGGAGGTGACACTGCCCGAGGCTGGAATACTGGCTGCCATCAAGTGTCCCTTTTCTGCTGCCAGCACCTGACAGCCAGCCCCTGTCCCAGAGTGGCAGAGAGTCCTACCTGGGCACTCCTGGGGTGCTTTGGCATGTGCACAGGCCAGCCAGAGCCCTGGGGTCTGCAGAGGAAGGTGAGGGCAGAGCCCTGGCCCTAGCCTGAGGCAAACAGGCAATGGCAGTACTGGACCCCCCTGAGCTACCAGTGAGACCCCCACAGCAGCTGCAGCGGTGTCATGGGCATGGCAGAGGGCACGCAGAGGGCACAGGGCACCCAGGCTGTCCCACAGCTCCCCACTGAGAGCAGGAGCCTCACTGGGTGGCTGGGCAGGAGGGCACGGTGCCAGGAGGTGGCAAACAGGCAGTGGGGCACCGGCCTGTTCAGAGCCAGACTGGAGACAGGAGGAGGGAGGCTGCTACTCCTGGCTTGCAGGGGGCTGGATGCAGCAAGGGCTGCTCCTGGCACCACAACAGGAGAGAGCCCAACTGCTTCTAACCCCCAGCCATGGGTATGAAAGAGCAAGGCTGGAGCAGCCCTGCTTGCAGGTGAGTGCTGCCAGGGGCTGTGGGTATCAGCAACAGCCCCAAACCCCGGCAGGCAGAGTCCAGCCTGTGGGCAAGGGCAGCCAGGGCACCGTGTGCCAGGGCTGAGAGCACTGCAGGATGAGCAGCCAGGGGAATTCACTGGCCTTGGACTCTCTGTGCCACCCTGCCCTGTCAGGCCAGCCCCACGTGCCCTATTCCTGTCCCCAGGCAGCTGTGATGGCCCCAGGCAGCAGCTCCTTATTCCACACTGCTCCATCAGGCACCTCCAGCCTTTGGCACCCTGCTGGGGCGAGGGCTCATGTAGGGAGGGGAGGAGTGGCAGGGATGGAGCCCCAGAGCCAGACACAGTCACTGGCCAGGCAGGGCTGGGCAGAGCACACCCCTGGGGAAGGGCCCCGGAGAGAAGCAGCCCGAGGGAAGGTGTTTGCAAGCACAGATGCGGCCGACAGACATGAGAGCTGGAGGTGATGGGCAAGCTGGGGAGGTTGACTGGGCACCACACTCCCGAGGACCCCTGACCCCATCATCCCTCCCTCCCTCCCTCCTGTCACACACACTGCCCAGCACAGGATGAGCAGCAGCAGTCTCCCACCCCCCAGCCAGCCCCCAGCCTGCAGCAGTGATGAGAGCTCGGGTTTCCCCCCAGGGTCCCCCTCGCAGCCATCACCAGGGCCGGCCCCCGCCCGCCCCGGGGCCGGAGCTCCCTCCACACAGACGCACCGCACCGCACACACAGCGTCACAAACAACCATGCATGAAACTGAAATGCTGCTGGGAGGCTCCGGGGCTGCGCGGGGGGCTCCGGGCGGCTGCAGCCCCACGGCACGCGCGGCTCCATCCATCGCACACTGATAGTCCCGGGGGCAGCCTAGCCGAAAATGCCGCCGAAGGTGGAGGCGATGACGATGCCCAGGATCACACAGCAGATTATGATCATGATCTTCTTCTGCTCAGGTGGCCCAGCAGCAGCAGGGAGAGAGGGAGAGGGGATGGTGAGTGTTGGGGCAGGCTGGACCCAGGAGTTCAGAACAGCAGTCTGTCCTGCTCCCCTTTGCCCATGGCAGGCTCTGAGCAGCACCTTGGGAGCCAGAAGGGCTCTGGCAGCCCTGGGCAGGGGGGGACACTCCTGCTTCTGCCCTGAGCTGGCCTCCAGGTCCCCAAGCTGATACAGGAGCAGGACAGACAGCTGGCACTGTGCTCAGACTCTGAGCTGAACCATGACCTTTCCCTATTTTTATTTTGCATGGGCTGTGGCTCTCAGAGCATGTTGCTATCTTACTGCAAAAGCCCCATATTTTTCGGTGATTTCTCAGGGGCAGCTTTTCACAGCGCTGACTCTTTCTTCTTCACAGCACAGCTAACAAACTCTAACTCTCTTCACAGCACAACTCACTCTTTTTCAGCACTCATCTTCATTGGACACAGCTGTGGCCTGTTAAGGGCAGGCTTGCTCCTAACTGGTAATTAGTACAGCTGCAACTCCTCAGAGGTGAGATTACTTTCTGCACTATTTTCTTACATTCTGTCTTCCCACAACAGCATGCCTGGTCCAGGGGTCCACCTTGTCCTTTTTCCTCCCCCCAAGCAGCACCCCTGTCCTATGGCTCAGTGCAGCTTTCACAGTCTGTGCTGGGAGATCTGCAACCCTCAGGACCTGCTCCCAGTGGTGTGGGGCAGTGAGGTCCCTGGGCACCTACAAAGCTGTGCCAGGCTGCCCTGTGCCTGGGATGGAGGTGTCGGCAGTGCAGGCAGGGGCAGATGGGCCCCAGACAGAGCTGTGACTTGGAGCATCCCATGAACTGTCCCCCCTTGGTCAACCCCCAGGCCCTCAGCCCTGGAAACATTAACTACTTACCACAGAGTCATCCCTCCCAAAGGGAAAAACAGTCTCCCATGGACTTGGTGTCGCAACTTCCTCTGGTTTCTCCTTCCCCTGTCACTGGCTTGGTACCCCTGGTGGCCACCTGCCTTCCCCTGGTGGCCAGGCCCCCTGCCCAGCCCTTAGCTCTGCCCCCACCCCTTCCCCTTTATAAGCTGCCTGCTCCACCTGGGTTTTCTCTTTCCCTGGGTTTGTCCTTTGGTGACAGTGTTACTCTGCTGGAATAAACCCTTGCAAAAGAGCCTTTCGTGCCTCTATCACTGAGCCAGCTGTGGTGAGTGTTGAGTGGAGGTGTGACTGCATTGCCTGAATGTTAACTCAGCCTGGCTCTCCACAGGAGAGGCTTGCTGGGGACAGGGGACAGGCAGCAGCACCTATCACTGTAACACCGCATTTTCAGTGACTCACCCGTCTGGCTTTGCTCTGGTACTTCACGGCCTTTTTGGTGTCGGACACGGCCCTCTCCACGTAGTCCACCGAGTGCTCCACGTTGTACTCGATGCGGTCAATCATCTCTCCCTGCAGGGGGACACAGCCCGCCCGCCCGCGCACAGCTGAGCTCGCTGCCGCTCTGCCGCTGCCAGCCTGCGGGGGGACGCGGCCCTGCCCGGCAGCCCTGCACAGAGAGAGAACCATCAGCTGCCTGCAGGTACTGCGTGTTTCCTGCCCTGGACTGCATGCCCCGTCCCAGAGCATCTCTGTGCACAGCCCAGCAGGGAGACGAGCAAGGGTGAGGGACAAGGGAGCTCCCAGCCCGCTCCTGGCGCTGACCTGCCCAATATTTCAGGTGACATCAAAGCCCCAACAGGATCTACACCAGCACCACACGCTGCTGGAACACGAGGCATGGCAGGGGCAAGGACAGTGCCAGCAGCACCATGAGGGATGCCCAGGAAACCACACACGAGCGGGGACCAGGGACTGCTGCTCCCACCCGCACATGCACTGCACCGAGGGCAGGAGGCTCTGCAGCAAGGCCAGCCAGCACTGAAGGGACCGAAGGGCTCTGCAGCAAGGCCAGCCAGCACTGAAAGGGACGAACGGGGTCTGCAGCAAGGCCAGCCAGCACTGAAGGGCCCTCCAGGGACCCCTGCCCTCTGCCCCTGCTGCAGGTAGGCTGGGACTGGGGGCTCCTCTGGGGGTGGGGACACGGGCTGGGGCAAGCTCCTCCAGCCTTGTTCACCTCCTTTGGCCCCATCCTGACCGGGCAGGCAAACAGCCAGGTCTGCAGCAGCTGGACAGGACTGGCAGGAGTGGGAGATTGAAGCCCTGTGTCCTCCTGGATGGCATGGAAGGAATTGAGGCCACAGAGCCATGGGCTATGAGCCAGCAACTCTGCAATGCCCATTTCTCAACTTAATGCTGAGCACTGAGCCCAACCAACTGCTCCCTGTCTTGTGTAAAACTGCTGCTGCTTCTTCCTACCTGTGCCATGCCAGGGCAGGGCAGAGCTGCCAGCCCTGCTGCCTGCCCAGTGCCCTTCTATTCCCAGTGCCAGCAGCTCTGAGCTTCTCACCCACTGGACAAGGGTGCTGGCACTGTCCAGCCCTCAGAGCAGGGCATAGAATCATGAATTCCCACATATGTCCCCCACTGCAGGCAGGACAGGCCACCAACAGCACAGTGCCCTGGTGACCATCCCAGTGCCATGCAAGCAGCAGCCATGCAGGAGCAGCCATGCAGAGCAGAGCATGCAGCACCAGGGGCTTTACCTGCCACCGACGTCTCCTCAGGCCATGGCAGCATGGCAGGCAAGAAGGGGGGTGAGCAATGACACAGGAGCCCGTGCCTGGCTCAAGGGACTGGTGCCACGGGCTGGCAGCACAGCCCAGGGGCCACCCCGAGCTCACCCAGCTGGGCCTGGTGCTCCAGGGAAGGTGAAGGAATCTCCCCCTGCATGGCAGCCACCCAGTGCCCTCCTCCTGAGCCCCTCACTGAGCCTCCCACCCCAGACACACAGCACCCCAGCCCTGGGGAGCCCAGCTCAGCCCCATGGGAGCCATGCTGCTCCTGGATGTGCTTTTTCCTCTCAGCACCCACCCAGGCAGGGGAGCACTGCTCTCCAGCCTCCTCACCCACCACAGGGAGCCCCCATCACCCTGCAGGTGAGCCCTGGGCTGCAGCTTTTCCCCACCTGGCTCTCCACCAGCATGGCCATGTCCATGAACATGTCGTGCAGCTCTCGGATGCTGTTCTCCAGCTTGATGATCTCACTGTGCCGTGTCTCAATCTCGTTCAGAGCCTGCTTGGTGATGTTTGAATCCATGATGATCTGCAGAGACAACAAGGCTATTGAGCACCACGCTCACACCCAGCTCCAGCGGGTCTGAGCACCAAGACTCAGTCTGGGACTGGGGGCACCAAGAGAGGGCTGAGCAGGAGCTGCAGAGCCACCCCTAGCCAGGGGGTTTGCAGCAGGGTGCTGGGATTCAGACTGCTCCAGCAGATCCTCAGGCCAGACCTGAGCCCCCAGGCCCCCTCCTGCATGGGCTGTGTTCATTTCTCATACTGAGGCCACTGTGGCAGCACACCCAGCAGCATCCCTGGTGCTGGGGGCTGGCTCAGCTGTGGCAGAGCTTACCCCAGAGGAGAAGATGGCCGGGTTGCCGCTCTCCAGCATGTCCTCCAGCTCCTCGCTGGTGGTGGTCCTGCCAGCTGCAACCACACAACACAGGTCAGCCAGGAGCCCCCTGAACCCACCACGGGTCCCACAGGCTCCGAGGAAATTCCCCCACGAGTGGAACAGAGCAAAGCTTTCAGCCCCAGGAGCACACGGGGCAGTTTGGGGGCTGCCCTCTCACAGCCTGGCTCTGACACACCTCATGTTAAGGGCGTCAAGCTGCCAGCTTGGCTGAGCTCACACAGGAATGCCCTCCTGGGCACAATGAGCATTCCTGCAGAGCAGGGAGCAGTGCTGAGGGACAGCAGCAGCACCCAGTGTCTGTGAAGGAGCAGAGATGGGGAAGGAGCCACAGGCAGGTGTGCTCTGGACAAACCCTGTCCCCAATGCCATGAAGGACACTGGGCTCAGCTGCCCTGCCCAGGTTCTGGCCCTGCTGCTGTAGCCATGGCACAACAAGCAAGGCACAACTTCCCAAGAATATTTCTGGGATTCGCATTCTCGAAACCTCAGAGAAAGAAGAAACGCTTTTCTCATACATCATCCTTGAAAAAACGCAGAAAAATGAAGTAAAAAAACACCACCTGCAAATTGTTTACACTTAACAAGTTATCACATCCTTACAACTCCCTAAAAGTTCTCACAAGCTGCTGTGATAAACACTTGCTGTTTCTCTCTCTCTGTCCCATAGCATCCACATCCAACCACCAGAAGCCAGGCTCTGTCCTGCCCCCTCCATGTCTCTGGGGGCCTCCAGCCCCATGGCTCCTCTAAAAACAATTCACCCACACCTGGAGAAAAATGTGGTTCCTTCCCTTCCCCACCCCATGCAGAGAGAGATTCTGATGCCTCCATGGGTGGCACTGATCTCTGCATTAAGTGCAGTGAATTTCCTGGGCTAACAGCCATGAGGGACACATGGAGTTACAGCCAGACAGATGGAGATGCTGGGCAGGACACTGGGGGCTGCCCAGTGGGATGGGGAGGGTGAGCAGGTCACCTGGGACAGGGCAGGTGACACCCACTGGTGTGAGCAGGGCAGGCAGGCAGGAACAGCTGATGAAGTGACTCCCCCAAGCCTGAGGGAACCAAAACCTGCAGAGCAGGGCTGGGGCCTGCAGATGCTCCCCTGTGACATGCCCCTGCGGCCTGTGGCACTGAAAAGGACAACAGCATCCTCCAGGATGGGTCCAGGGCACCTCAGAGTGGGGAAACAGGGCAGAGCCCAGCACAGCTCTGACACATGGGCAGAGGCTGGAGCTCTGTGTGAGGCTGGTCTAGACAACCACGACCTGGTAGTGACCCCAAAGCCCTGAGAAGCTGCTGGTTGGAGTCCCAAAAACAACCTGAGGGGGTTCACAGATGCATGTGAGGCTGAGCTTTGCCACTGTGTACTCATAGATTTCAGGATCAGTCAAGCTCCCACCTTCCCCAGCTCTGAGAGGGGGCCCCAGAGAAGGGCCCCCAGAGGAGAAGGGTCCCCAGCTCATTTCTACACACCACTACATGTTTTAGAGTGACAGAGCACCACTCCCACCACGGATGATCCACCACAAGCCTTGCCAGCTTTTCTTGCTGTTGGCTCCTCGCTCTGGGCTGACCCTGCCCTGCTCCCAGGAAAGGAGAACAAGGGACCAAGCAGCACAAATTTCTAAACCCTCCTGTGGATGTGCCCAGCTCTGAGCAGTCACTGCCCAGCTGCTGTCCATGGAGAGCAGCTTGCTCTGCCAAATGCCAGCTCTTGAGACAGGAGATGCCACATCCCTGATGGGCAGAGGTGGGATGGGATGTGGGAATCACATCCTCATCCTCTCCCTCCTGCTGCCTCACTGCCCTAATGCAGAGCACAGGTAAAAGCAGCACTGAGGTGAAGGATGAGAGCAAATCCCATGGATTAACAGCTGGGCAGGCACTGCTGGCCTGGCACAGCTGCTCAGGAAGAACTTGCTTTAATGCTGAGCCAAGCCTGGGGCATGGAGGCTGCATCTCACCCACACCACCAGCACAGCACCTGCCAAACAATCACCAATTGTTTAACATAACCAACCTGCAGGACCTCAGAGGACCTCCCAGGAAAGCCACTGCCTCATAACTGGGCTCCATGGTTTGGCTTCCTGGCCTGTCATCAGCTCCTGCACAGCACTAAAATCAGCTCTAAGTGTCCTGGGTACCTGCCTGATCTGCTGCTCCCATTCCCACAGGGCCCTGGCACAGCCAGAAATGGCAGTGAAAGGATGGAGCCACTGCAAGGCAGCACCGAGGGAGAAGAGCCTGGGGGAACACTCCTGCCCCAAAATTTGGTGAAACACTGGAAAATCCTGAGCATTGGACCTGTGCCTCCCTAGAGAGCTCCAGAGTACACCTGCCTCTTACTTGGCATCTCCAGCAATTAAAGTTTCTTGGGGAGAAGCAGCTCTGCCAACAAGAGAAGAAGGAGGAGCAAACTCAGCCCTAAAGGTGGCAAGGAGAGAACAGAGAGAGACAATGCCCAGGTCACTGCAAACTCTGGGACAGGTGAATGTGAAACCACTGAGGAGACTTCAAAGCACAGTAAAGGCCCTGTAATGCTCAGCTGGACAGAGTGACCATCCCTAGTGACCAGCTCCCAGGGCATGGGGCAGGAGCAGCCCTGCCAGGGTGTGGGGGAAGCTCCCAGGGAAGCCTCTGGTGCCACAGCTCAGTGCCAGAGCCCAGCTGACACTGGATGGCAGTCTGTCCAATCCTGCATGCAGATGCCTATAAATAGGGAAGCAGCTCAGGGCTGAAGGAGTCCAATGGTCCATGGCCAAATGAGGGCTCAGCTGGGCTCTCCAGGCTGGCAGCACCCCTGGGCTGGCAGCATCCCTGCTCCCAGCAGCATCCCTGCACAAGCACCTGCAGAGCCACAGCTGGGGCTCACACTGAGGACAAGGCACCTTCCCCAGGCTGGGATCCTCTGCCTGGAGCTGGCTTTTCAACACTTATAGACACAAGTCAGGAGAAGGGAGTGCTCCCATCCCAAGAATTCCCTTCCCTGTTTCCATGTTTAGCTAAGTTCATCCATGAAGAAGAGCACCCCGAGGAAGGACAAGCACACACAGGAATCAGGAATTCCTGTGAGCTTCTTTGAATTAAAAATTAGCTGCAAACACAGAAGGAATCCCTCTCCTTGTGATCCCCGTGCTCTCTCTGCAGCATTTTGGGGTGTAATTTGCTGGAAGCACTTTGCCACAGGAACTCAAGGTCCCACCCCACAGGAGCTGTGTTCCAGCCACTCCCAGGGGCTCCTGTGCATCCCAGGAGCTCTGCCCAGCTGTGGGAGTGTCGCCCTGATTTTTTAAGATTTTCTAAGCCTTCTGATGTTGACATTCTTGTAGCGAACTTTCTCACACACTTTCTGTAAATAACTCATTGTTTTGCATTCTTTTATGGAGGAGGAGAAATTTGATGGACTGTTGGTTTGTACAGTGTCATTGGAGAGGTGGCACTGTCACCCTCCAATCCACTGTCATTTCTGGAAAACTATAAATGTTGGAGTCAGAAAATAAACTTCCCTTTCTCTGAATGATCACATTCACTCCTCCCTCAGGGGACACCTGCTGATAACAGCTATTGAATGTCCCTGCATGGCTGATAAGAACTACAGCATCCCACTGGGAGATGTGAGCCCAGAGGGAGGAGCCAAGCATTGCTACCTGGATATAATCTGGAGATTCTGGAACACCAGCACGGCTTCTCTGCTGGATTTCCCAGAGGAACAGCAGCTGCCTCTTCCCCTGGATCTTCAGAGGCAGAGACTGCACCTTTCTCCAGGATCCCTGCTCCAGCAGAACCACCCCTGACACTGCAGGAGGGCTGCAGCCACAATTCCAATGGGATTGCTGCCAACACCCTGACCCACAGGGTGTCAGGCTGGGTTCTGACTCTGTCAGTGCTGTTTTGGTTTACTGCATTGTTTATTTTATCCTTTTAATTTTTTCTTCCCTATTAAAGAACTGTTATTTCCTGCTCCCATATTTTTTGCCTGAGAGCCCCTTAATTTAAAATTTACAGCAATTTGGAGGGGTGGGGAGGGTGCACATTTTCCATTCCAGGGGAGGCTCCTGCCTTCCTTAGCAGACTCCTGTCTTTCCAAACCGAGACAGGGAGCAGCTCTGCTCCACTGGGAGTGTTCAGGCCGTGGCACACAGGGCCCTGTGCCCCATGGCAGGGTTGGTTACTCACTGATCTCCAGCTGCCTCTGGATCCGGCCCTTGCAGCGCTCCCGGTAGTCGGTCTGCGTGGCGTTGTACTCCGACATCACCTCCACGAACTTGCGGGACAGCGTGGAGTGCTGGGGGGGACACAAGGGGACAGCAGGCTCAGAGTGCCACAGACATGTTTCATGAAAAATCCTTTTGCTAGGGATCTTTTCTCCTGAGAAGCTGAGAGGCCTCAGGAACGAAATGTAAACAATGATTATCTGCTGCTGTGGAATGCAACAGGTGCATCTGTGATTGGTCCATGTGAGTTGTTTCTAATTAATGGCCAATCACAGCCCAGCTGGCTCAGACTGTCTGGTCAGTCACAAGATTTTATTATCATTCCTTTCCTTGCTAGTCTTCTGATGAAATCCTTTCTTCTATTCTTTTATAATATATCATTTCAATAGAATCATAATATACAATATATATGTTATTCTAATATATTATATATTCTATTCTTTTATAATATATTATTTCAACAGAATCATAATATATAACATATGTGTTATATATTCTATATATTATTCTTATATAGTATATATGTATTATATATTCTATTCTTTTATAATCTATCATTTCAATAGAATTCTTTTATTCTTCTATAATATATAATTTTCTTTTAATATAATATATATAATAAAATAATAAATCAGCCTTCTGAAACATCCCTCTGGATACTGGGGAGACAAACACTGCAGGAGCTCAGGGACCAGCCAAGTCAGAAGCCAAAGCTCCACAGTGGAGCAGTGTCACATTGCCCACCTCAGGGCTCTGTACCCTGGCCAAGAGGTGTCCCCTGTACTCAGGGAAATGCTAAGAATTGCCCAGATTGCAAGAAAACTTCCCAACTCCCTGACTGAGGGAGTTTGGGTTTCTCAGCCTGTGCATAACCCCCTGTGAGAGCCACAGATCTACATCTGGATCCCAGCCCAGCTGATAAAGAGCAGCACTGGCTGCCCCTGTTGCCTTTATCCCTTTAATGGTTTGCTAAAACACATCCCTGGTTGCAGAACAAGGCTCTGAGATGCTTTGTGTTCACCCACACCTCCCAGACTGCTCTGCAGTGATGCAAGGACAGATTCCAGGCTGGAGCAATGGCTGCACTCCACCAGGTGCTCTCTCACCAAAGCAGCACCAGGAAGCAGAAATTACACACCAGCTCTGCATGGCTGGGCAGGAGAACAGAGCTCCAGGCAGAGAAATCCACTCCATAGCCAAGCACAGGCCTGTTGTCATCTTATTGCAGGGGTTCCATACTGCTGTCTCCTATCACAATAGCTTCACACCTTCTTGGTGTTTTCTCATGGGCATCTCCTCAGAGCACTGACTTTCTTCCTCACAAAGCAGTCAACAAACTCCAGCTCCCTTCTCACCCAGCCACCCCACTCTTTTATAGCATCTTCTTCTCACTGGTCACAGCTGCGGCCTGTTAAAGTCAGGCCTGCTCCTAATCTTTGCTAATTGGCCCAGCTGCAGCTCCTTAGGGGTGAGATCACTTTCTACACTATCTTTATTTTCTTATGTTCTATCCCTCTGCACAGGCCTCCTCTCCAGCACTTCTGGGACCCCTGAGCTGCCCCTTGCACCCTCCCCTCCCCGTCAGAGGCTCACCTGAGTTTTCCTTATCCGCAGGTCGGCCGATGACCTGTTCAGCCCCTCCTCTTGTTCGATGCTCTGCTCGATGCCTGAAGGGCACAAGGACACATTAGTTTGTTGTTTTGGTGTGATTTCAGGGTTTACCTCAGAACCTCAGGTCCCTCCCCTGAAGATTCCCTCCCAGGTGTGTCAGTCACCTCTCCTTTCCCCTCCCAGCACTGCCTGTCAGTCCTGGCATTCCAGAAGGGCACTGAGTGATTGGCAGATCCAAAGGATGCCCTGTACCCCTGGGGGGCATTGGGCCATCCAGGTGTCCTCTGTCCCTTTGTCCCTCCCCTCCTGTCCCTGCTTGGTGGCTCCCTGCCCCTTCCCTGCCCCTCTCCCCGGGGTTCAAAGGAGCAGCAGCCACGGGCTCAGGGAGTTCTGTTGGAGCTGGGGCTGCATTCAGAGGCCTGTGGGCCAGAATAAAGCTCTGGATCCAAACCCTCCATCAGAACCGACTCCTTTCCTTCACCATCGCCTTAAAGCTTCTCCACACAGGGAAACCTGAGGAGCAGCCCCTGGTATGGGGGGAAGCTCCATCCCAGCACCACCAGAGCTCCTGCAGGCCTGGACTTGTCTGCAGTGCCCAGCTGCAGCACCCAGCCAGCCCAAAGTGTCTGTGGGTGAAACACCACACACCAGCCAGCCAAAAGTGTCTGTGGGGTGAAACACCACACACCACCCAGCCAGCCCAAAGTGTCTGTGGGGTGAAACACCACACACCCAGCCAGCCAAAAGTGTCTGTGGGGTGAAACACCACACACCAGCCACCAAAAGTGTCTTGGGTAAACACCACACACCAGTCAGCCAAAAGTGTCTGTGGGGTGAAACACCACACACCAGCCAGCCAAAAGTGTCTGTGGGGTGAAACACCACACACCAGCCAGCCCAAAGTGTCTGTGGGGTGAAACACACACACACCAGCCAGCCCAAAAGTGTCTGTGGGGTGAAACACCACACACCAGCCAGCCAAAAGTGTCTGTGGGGTGAAACACCACACACCAGCCAGCCCAAAGTGTCTGTGGGTGAAACACCACAGTTGCCACTATTTGGTTCAGCCTGAGGGCCAGACAAGCTCAGGCACGTCCTGTCTGGCTATAATGGTAATTATTCCAATAGTTTGTGCTCTTTGGAGAACAACCACTGAATCACTCAGGCTGTAAAAGACCTCCAAAATAATCAAATCCAACCTTCCACTGATTACCTCAAGCCCATGAAGCCACTCTGCCAAATGGGACATGTGCTCATTTTTGGAGCACTTCCAGGGATGGTGACTCCACCACTTTGCCAGAGTGGCTGCTCCAGTGCTTAACCAAAGGGAAGGGATTGCTTGCCAAAGGGACTGTGGAACACTGGATCAAGGGGCAGCTGGTGCTGGGCACTTCCCAAACCCTGACTCCAGCGTTCAGCCTGGCAGCAAAGCTCTGTTCCATGACTGCAAAGCACCTGGTGCCTGGCCCCTGGCTGTGATTTGGGGCTGAAAGGGCAGCACTGTCACCCCCAGGCTGCTGAGCCAGGATTTCCACACAAAATCAATGTTGTGCTTAGGTCTGACTGCCAGCATTCAAACAAACTGGAGAGCTGTTTCCATCAGAGAGGCAGAAGGAGAAAATCCAGAGCTGAAGTGGCTCTGCAAAATACCAAACCTCAAAACTCCTGCAGGGAACCAAAACTCAGCAGCTCCTCCATGTGCCTGGAGTGGCACAGGGAGGACTCACCATGGTGGCAGGAGTGCTGGGCAGCTATGGAGCAGCACAGGGATCTGCCCCTTTAATTAGGAAGGTAATTGACATGAAGCCCTCACTACCCAAAGCCTGAGGGCCATGGCAGGGAGGAGCAGGGCCATGTCCCACGGTGCTGTGGGCTGCAGTGTCGCAGACATCTTTTATGAAAAATCCTTTCCTTAGGATTTTTCCTCCTGAGAAGCTGAGAGGCCTCAGGAACAAAATGTAAACAATGATTATCTGCTGCTGTGGAATGCAACAGGTGCATCTGTGATTGGTCTCATGTGGTTATTTCTAATTAATGGCCAATCACAGTCAGCTGGCTCGGCCTCTGTCCCAGCCACAAGCCTTTGTTACTCATTCCGTTCCTTTTCTATTCTTAGCTAGCCTTCTGATGAAATCCTTTCTTCTATTCTTTAATATACTTTTAATATAATATATATCATAAAATAATAAATCAAGCCTTCTGAAACATGGAGTCAGATCCTCATCTTCCCTCATCCTGGGACCCCTGTGAACACTGTCACACTGCAGGGCTGGCACAGAGCAGGACCAGCAATCCTGCCCCATCCCTGGCAGTGCCCCAGGCCAGGTTAGACAGGGCTTGCAGCAGCCTGGAGTAGTGGGAGGTGTCCCTGCCCATGGCAGGGGATGAAATGAGATTACCTTTAAGGCCTGTTCCCACTCAAACCATCCCATCATTCCAGGATCCTATGAAACCTGCTCCTCAGGGCCAGCTCAGGACATACTAACTCAAAGATTTGATTTCAGGGGATTATAAAACTTGGAAGAAAGCTGTCATCAGCAGTCTGGCCAGTGCGCAGGGACACACACCTCCACCTGAACCAGCCAGGTGAGCTGGTGGCATGTTGGAACTCAGGACATCCCTCTGGGTGTCCAGAGTTGCTGGGACCCTGCCAGGGGGCTCAGAGACCCTCGCACACAGCCCAGAACACCTGTGGGTTTGATTATGACCTGCGGAGCAAATTACCAGCTTTGTATGAAGACCTGAAAGCCACAGAAGTTTAAGCAGTGTAATAATAAAATTATCACTAGGTGAAAAAGTAGATTTTGGGGTTTTTAGAACAGGGGTTTTGGGGACAAGATGGAGGGACTTGGGCATGTCCAGCCTTTCTTCTTCTTCTCTACCTCCATCTTCTGCTGTGATGTTGGCACTTTGGGATTGGTTTAGAATAGAAGCTCACTGTCTAACATAAATGATAGGTATTGGGAAGTTATTGTAAACATTGTATATGTAGTTTGTAGTAAAAAGACATAACACCGCCTCGGGGGCAGGCAGAGTGCCTCTGTCTGTCCTGCTGAGCGGACCTCGGCTGGGCAGGAGAAAAATTTTTACAGATAAGAAACAATAAACAACTCTGAGACCGAAAACTGAAGAACTCCGAGTCATTCTCTGAACGTGCGGGCCAAACCAGAGACTGTTCACCTGTCTCGGGGCTGTGATAAACTGCAACCTCCCAAGATCTTGGCATCCCTGGGTGGGCAGTGTCAAAGATTGCATGCAAGATGCTTTCCATTACCATCTGTATGGCTGATTACCTTGTCAAGTGGGCAGTTTGCCTTATCTCTCTCTTTGAGTGACCACAATCACACCTCCCTCGGGAGGGGACATTGCTGATAACAGACTATTGAATGTCACTGCATGACTGATAAGAACTATAACATCCCACTGGGAGATGTGAGCCCAGAGGGAGGAGCCAAGCATTGCTACCCGGATATAATCTGGGATTCTGAAACTCCAGCATGGCTTTTCTCCACGGGATTCCCCAAGGAACAGCAGCTGCTTTTTCCTCCACTGGATCTCCAAAGGAAAGACTACATCCTTCTCTACAGATCCTCCTTGCTCCAACAGAACCACACCTGATACTTCAGAGGACTGCAGCCACATTTTCAATCGGACTGCCACCAACATCCTGACCCACAGGGTGTCAGGTTGGGTTCTGACTCTGTCAGTGTTGTTCTAGTGGACTGCATTGTTTATTTTATTCTTTTTTTTTCTTCCCTATTAAAGAACTGTTATTTCCTGCTCCCATATTTTTGCCTGAGAGCCCCTTAATTTAAAATTAGAGCAATTCGGAGGGGTGGGGAGGGTTTACATTCTCCATTTCAGGGGAGGCTCCTGCCTTCCTTAGCAGACTCCTGTCTTTCCAAACCAAGACAGCACACTGATAAGCCTCTTGGCAAGCAGCCAGAATGGCATCCCTGGAATCTGGCTGAAGACCTCATTCCCAACACTGGTATCCCACAGCTCTCAGAGCTCAGCTGTCCCCAGCACTCTCCATCCTCGATCAGTCCCTCCAGCCCAGCACAGGGCAGGTTCCTCCTGCAGCAGGGCTCACCCCCAGCACAGCTCAGTGCATTTCATCAGTCCCTGGGCCTCCTGCACACCCACACAGAGCACTCCCCATTCCCATGGCATGGTATTGGCAAACACTGGGCATTTCTGATAACTAATAAAATCCCATTTTCCCAAGAAGCTAGCAGTCAGAATTAGCCCCTGCATGAGTAATGTCTGGCCTGAAGAAGTCAGTTTGTTGTCAGCAGCTGTTGTTTTTGATCAGCCCTGACTGTTTTCTGTCATTGATCATGCTGGCCAGGAGGCAATTTGGGACACAGCACAAGCACCAGTCATCTGCTGCTCCAGGTAAACATGACAGCAGAGAGGCTTTTCTGGAAGCAGGAAACAGGAGCCTGTCCTGCAATCCTTCAGGCTTTCAAAGTCCCTTAAAAAACACTGAACAACACACTTATGGAAAAGGATTTTTGTTTTCTCAAGGCCAAACCCTATCACCAGGGATCCAGTGTGTCCAGGGCCATAAGAATGGATCCCCTGGACTGTGGAATAGATAAGATATTCCTGGCTCTCCTTTCTGGCTCCTTCTGTGTTAGGAGGACAGAGGGAGCATGGGAACAAGGAGTACAGGTCTCCTGGCCCACACATGGGACATGGCCACACCAGGGGCGACCAAATACAGGGCTCTGGTCATATCTGAGTCCTCCAGGACTGCCAGACTCCCACAAAACCCTGGGATTAGTGAGGACACTGCTGCCTTGGGGGAACCACCAGCTCCTCTCCTACCCCTCAGACACAGCCAGGTCCTCTGCACCAGTGGACCTGACCAAAACCCCAGACTGATGTCCAAGACCACCACAGGCAAATTCAAGGTGCCAGGGGTGACCTGCCTCCTGTCTCAAGCCATCCTCTTGGACTCCCTCAGTCCCCTGGGGCTCAGTCTTGGAATTCTGGGTTGTCTGAGTGCTCCAGCACAACCCTGACCATCAGCGGGTTGACACCACCTTGTTCTCACACCTCAGAGACTGACTGACTCCTCCAATAGTGGAAATTGAGGGTCACATCCTGCAGCACATCCCACAGCAGCACCTCCTCACCCACCCAGACCCGAACAGAACCTTTGGCCAAGCTGGGGGTTTGCCCAGGCTCCAAGCCCTGCCAGAGGGGTGGCACAGGACTCACTCAGAGCCCACCAGCTGCTCCTGGCCCCACTCCCTCAATCCCATTCTGGGAACGAGGCACGAGGGGGCAAATTCACAAAGGGCAAACAAAAGCATCTGGAGGGTACAGCAGGGAGGGAAGGTGATGCTGATCCTTGGGAGTATTTCCAGCCTGGAACAAGAGTGCTCCATGCAGAGCCAGAGCTCCATGCCAGGCTCTTTAGTTTAGTTTAGTTTAGTTTAGTTTAGTTTAGTTCAGTTTGTCACCACTCACTCTTTAGTTTGGAGCGCACTTTGTTCGCCGTCTTCTTGATGTCAGACATCAGCTCCTCCAGCTCCTCTTTCGTTTCTGCGGAGAGAGCAAAGAGCAAACATGGGTGTGCTGCAGCCACCACTGAAATCTGCTGCCCTGCAGAGGGTAGAGACCAGGGCTGGGAGCCCTTCAACCCCCTAAGTGGAAGGATTTCCAACCCCTGACTGAAAACACTCCCAATTCCCAGACTGGGAGCACTCCCACAATCCAGGCTGGGAAAATTTCCATCTCCAGACTGGGACTACTCCCCCAATCCAGACTGGGATAATTTCCCCATCCAGACTGGGAGCTCTCCCACATCCAGACTGGGAGCACTCCCACCCCCAGACTGGGAGCACTCCCACATCCAGACTGGGAACACTCCCAATTCCCAGACTGGGAGCACTCCCACAATCCAGGCTGGGAAAATTTCCACCCCCAGACTGGGAGCACTTGCATCCCCAGACTGGGAGTGCTCCCACAATTCAGACTGGGAAAACTTCCACCCCCAGACTCGGAGCACTCTCACAATCTAGGTGGGAACACTTCCACCACCCCATGCTCCATCCTGGACACTCCTCACACTCCTGAGACCTCCAGCTGCTTCCAGCTCTGGGGCCCTAACACAAGAGTTAAATTGAACAGGAATACAAGAATGAGGTCAGGTTAGACATGGGGAGGAAATGTCAGACCGTGAGGGTGGTGAGCCCTGGCACAGGGTGCCCAGAGCAGCTGGGGCTGCCCCTGGATCCCTGGCTGTGCCCAAGGCCAGGCTGGACAGGGCTGGGAGCACCTGGGACAGTGGGAGGTGTCCCTGCCAGGGCAGGGGATGGAATCTTTCAAATCCCCTTCAATCCCTGTGACTCTGTGATCACATCCAGGTTCCTCTCCCAGAAACCAGCCTGTCCTGAAAGGAGCCAGGATTTGCAGCCGTGCCCCTCAGCAATCTGTGCTTCAGGAACTGCCAGAGCCCCTGGAGCAGCAGCAGGGCTGGAGCAGGGGCACAACCCCAAACCCAGATCATTGTGACCCCCCTGGGGTCTGCCAGTGCAGCTCTCCCTGCTGCCACCCCAGCACTCCCTCTTGATTTTGATGAGATCAAGACTTAATTAAATAAAACTTAGTTTAATAGAGCTGAGGCATATTGACTGACTCATGTCAATGGTTCTGATGCCAGCTGCCCTGATGATGGGAATGTTCTGGGGGAAGGTCCTATCATTCTGGCAGCTATAAGCATCCCCATCCCTGAGCTACAAGCTTCAGCACTATTGGGAAAAGGAGAGAAGGAACACATTTGTGAAGTTCTTTACCCCAGGATATTTGCTGTAGAACAGGCACAAATGCAGTGGCAGGAATAGGACACTTGCAGTTTAAATTCTCATTTAAGTGACTAATTTTTTTCCCATTCTTAAAAAAAACTTGTAATAATAAGAAATAAAGAGATAATAAGAAATAAAGAAATAATAAGAAATGGTAATGTGAAGAAATTACTTGAAAGAATTTATAGGAAATATAAAAATTTCCAATAATAGGAAAGTAATAAAAATAAGAAACTGTTATAATAAGAAATTAAAAACTGTAATAATAAGGAATTAAAAATTATTTCTTAATAAAGAAATAAACCAGCCTGGGCTGAGTAACTCCCTGCAACCATCCAGGCTGGGTAAGCAGACAGGACCAGGAGTACAGGAGACAAGAGGAGACAAGAGGAGACAAGAGGAGACAAGAGGAGACAAGAGGCCATGGGCACAGGGATGGGCTGGGAGCTGGGATTGCTCACCTGGGATAAGGAGAGCCAAGGGGGTCCCTACACCTGTCTGAGACCACCCTGCAGGAGGGTGGAGAGAACCTGGGGCCAGGTGTCCTGCTGGTCCCTGGAGGTGACAATCAGCTTCCTACTGAAGCTTGGGGGTGCACAGGGAGAGGACAAGCAGTGCTGGGGCAAGCAAAATGAAAATTAGATATTGAGAAGAAAAACATCCATGATGGTGGCCAAATACCAGATGCAGAGAGGCTGAGGGATGTCTGTGGGATGTCTGTGGGATGTCTGTCCCTATGGATGTTCTGCACAAGGCTGGGTGAAGGCTGGAGGGGACTGGCCAGGGGCCTCCAAGGTCCTTCCCACCCATATCCACCTTCAATTCTACTGAACAATTTCTCATAACTCACTGCCATGAGCTTTCCCTTCTCCTGTCAGTTCAGGCTGAGGGATCCCCCCTCTCTCCTGCTCCGAGACCTCACCTGCAGACCTGCTTCCAGCTCTGGAGTCCCAGGCCAGGAAGGATGTGGAGCTACTGGAGCAAGTGCAGAGGAGGCCACAGAGATGCTCTGAGGGCTGGAGCCCCCTCTGGAGCCAGGCTGGGAGAGCTGGGGGTGCTCAGCCTGGACAAGAGAAGGTCTCAAGAGTCCCTTCCAGTGTCTAATGGAGACAGGAGAGCTGGAGAGGGACTTGGGACAAGGGATGGAGGGACAGGACACAGGGAATGGCTTCCCACTGACAGAGGGCAGGGATAGATGGGATATTGGGAAGAGATTTCTCCCTGTGAGGGTACTGAGGCCCTGGCACAGGTGCCCAGAGCAGCTGTGGCTGCCCCTGGATCCCTGGAGTGTTCAAGGCCAGGTTGGACAGGGCTTGACCAGCCTGGGATAGTGGAAGGTGTCCCTGCCCATGGCAGGGGGATGAGATGAGATATGAGATGAGATGAGATATGAGATGGTCTTGAAGGTCCATTATGAGCTGTGACACGCTGCTGTGAAGCTGCCACTGAGGACACACAGGACAAGGTCAGAGCACAGCCTGTGCAGGCCACTCAGGGAGGCAGCAAGGGCCACAGGACCCCACTGGTGGAAGGAGGGGACAGGGATAGGGCTGGATGCCTTCCCTCAAAACATTTCCAACTGAGCAGCATGAAGAACACTCCTTCTGGCTGGATTTGAGTCACAGGCCGTGTGAGGATTACTTGGCGGCCTGGCAGGCACAGGCTGCCCAGACAATTATTTTCACATGCACAGTGTCTGTTTAAGTGACTCACTGAGATTATTTAACCATTCCCAGCCAGGGACACACAGCCACGGGAAGCTGGAGTACCACAACACTGCCGTGCCAGGGCCAGCAGCCCTTCATGCCAGAGGGGCACTGAGGGGGCACATGGGATGTTCCAGAGCATGAGCCAAGCTCCCCACATCCCATAGCTCAGCCAGGATGTCCTCCCCATTCCCACTAGCACTGAGAGCAGAGATGTCCATGCCCATGGCCACGTGTCCCCAGTCTCTGCTGGGAGGGAGGAGTCTTTGGTCGAGCGTTGTTTGAGGAGCTTTTGGTCAAGTTCGAGTTTTTCCCAGGAGCCCCCAGGGCCTGCTGTGCCCTGCCTGGGAGGGAGCCCAGGTGGTGCAGGGAGCAGGCAGGGGTGCAGGCAGGGCACAAACTCTTCCTCCTGCCTCTGCCAACAGCTAATGAGGCCCCTGTCTGACAGAGAGCAGACACTCAGCCCAGGCTGGTGACACTGCAGGCAGGCAGGAACGGGAAGGCAAAAGCAGATAGGAGCAGGCAGGAGCAGGCAGGCAGGGCAGGCAGGAACAGGCAGGAGCAGGCAGGAGCAGGCAGGAGCAGGCAGAGCAGGCAGGAGCAGGCAGGAGCAGGCAGGAATAGGGCAGGAGCAGGCAGGAGCAGGCAGGAGCGGCAGAGCAGGCGGCGGAGCGGAAAGGCAGAAAGGCGAGCGGCGGACAGGTAGGAGCAGGCAGGCCAGGCAGGAGCAGGCAGGAAAGCAGGCAGGAGCAGGCAGGAGCAGGCAGAGCAGGCAGGAGCAGGCAGGAGCAGGCAGGAATAGGCAGGAGCAGGCAGGAGCAGGCAGGAGGCAGGAATAGGCAGGAACAGGCAGGAATAGGCAGGCAGGAGCAGGCAGAGCAGGCAGGAATAGGCAGGAGCAGGCAGGAGCAGGCAGGAGCAGGCAGAGCAGGCAGGGCAGGCAGAGCAGGCAGGAGCAGGCAGGAGCAGGCAGGAGCAGGCAGGCAGGCAGGAGCAGGCAGGAGCAGGCAGAGCAGGCAGGAGCAGGCAGGAGCAGGAGCAAGGCAGGAGCACAGAGCAGGCAGGGCAGGCAGGACAGGCAGGAAAGGCAGGGCAGGAGCAGGCAGGAGCAGGCAGGAGCAGGCAGGAATAGGCAGGAGCAGGCAGAGCAGGCAGGAGCAGGCAGGAATAGGCAGGAACAGGCAGGAATAGGCAGGAGCAGGCAGAGCAGGCAGGAGCAGGCAGGAGCAGGCAGGAATAGGCAGGAGCAGGCAGGAGCAGGCAGGAAAGGCAGGAACAGGCAGGAATAGGCAGGAACAGGCAGGAGCAGGCAGAGCAGGAAGGAGCAGGAAAGGGCAGGCAGGAGCAGGCAGGTGCTGGCAGGCACAGACCTCCACCCTTCACAGGTACTGTCACTCGATCTCTCTGGACATCATGGTGACAGTGACTTTGCTTACAAGGTGCTCAGCCCTTGACTCTTTGCTGGCATTAAGAAATTTCACTTCGGCTACCTTCAAGTCTTTACTGACAATAACCAACAAACATCATTGAGAAAAGTGCAATTCCAAGCTAATTCCCAGCTGAGTTACCTGGCAAAGCTGGAAGGATCTTTTTGGCAAAGATTTAGCTCTTTCAATAAAAAATGAAAGAAGATTGTGTGAACAGTTTCTTGAAGAAAATTTTAAACAAATAAAGCTTTCTTGTTTATCTAGGAACTTTCATTTAAGGAATGTTGGATATTTTTTAAAGGTGAATGCAAAGAGGAAGCACAGAACTGAAAGCCTCACAAGGATCTGATCTCTGGGAACAAATAGTAAGGAATCCTTCCTAGGAAGTCTATGGAGTTGTCACAAACATCTTCCATAGTGTTTCATGGCCTTAAAGCAACGCAAATGAAATCTGTTTTAAAAGCCACTAAAGATGAGATTGGCTAGAAAGGTCCTGTACCTGGGTCAGGGCAATCTCCAGGGCCAGCACAGACTGGGGGATGGATGGATGGATGGATGGATGGATGGATGGATGGATGGATGGATGGATGGATGGATGGATGGATGGATGGATGGATGGATGGATGGATGGATGGATGGATGGATGGATGGATGGAGAGCAGCTCTGTGGAGAAGGACTTTCTAGCTGAAGTCCCATTTGCCAAAAGAAATTTGGGACATCAGTGACCTCTGTGCAGTCCTTCAGTTCCCAAAGGCTGACATTTATTCTTGGAAACAGAGCTCAGAGTTTCACATTGCAACTTATTGATTCAAGCTGTGGGAAACAAGAACAAAAGCATCAGATGCTGACTCAACCCCTTCCTAATTTTCTAGAATTTTTTTCAACTCTGACCAACACAACCATTTGCAGCAGGTATGACAGAATAGGGAGCAGGCAGAGGAGGACAGGAGAGAACTGCTCAGCCCCTGCATCCCACCCTCAGCAGGGGCACCCAAATAAACCAGCAAAATTCATGCAAGAAAAGGGCTGTGGATGGCTGCTCCCACCAGCTGCAAATGTGCCCATCTGTCAGAGCTTCTCAGCCCTGCAGCATCAGCCCCAAAGTTGCCCTCCTGGAGCAATCAGCTGGCTGATGAGCAAACACTCCTTCCCTGCCCATGGCCTTCTCCTGCCTTCCCTATGGCTCTCCTTCCATTCATCCTGTTAGCTCCAGGACAGCACTACAGAACCCAATCCCTCCACTGCCTGCTCCCACTCTCCCACACACCAACCCTTGGCAGCTCCAGGATGGACACAGGGCACTTGAGATGCCCACAGACACTGAGGGCACAGGTACCAACTAAAGCTCCTCAGCTCTATTTTTACAACACTGACTGCTCTCATCGTCTTACCTTTCTTAGCTCTCCCAATCGAACCCCACTTTGAATACTCCACTATTTTACTCAGAAGCAAGGTCAGTTTAATCAGTCAATAATTACCCAGCTCATTCCCTCTCTCTTTAGAATCAATGCTCTTCTACCTCCCAAGCTCCCAGTGTCCACTAGGTATGCCAGAAATTATTGGAAATCAACACTAATGGCAAAGGCACCATCTTACTCAGCTCCTGGAAAACTTCCCAATCAATACCTTCAGGCAGACTGAATCCAGCAGTGCCTATTTTTGGTATCAACTGTTTAGCAACAAACTGATTTACTGCTGGAATGTTGGAATTTATTCAGCAAAAGATAAATAATGTATTTCCCAAAAAAAGGGAAGTGTTTCCCATATGTTTGTGTCCTTTCTGCATTATTCTCCCATTTTCCTTTACTACTGCACCAAAATGATTGAGAGATTCTGCTCTTCTGTAAGCATCTCAAGAAAACTTCAGCTTGTCCTTCAGGCCACTGCTGGTGGTTTTCTGGCTCCCTGTGAGTCCCAGCTCCAGTTTCTGTGACACTGGGAGAAGGTGGGAAAATATTCTCCCCCTCACCACCCATGGGAGAACACAGGCAAACGTAAATCCATGGCAAGTGAAACTCCAGGAGTAGGAGGTACAGAGAAGAGGTAAGAAACACTGAGGCCAGCAGGGAGGATAAAGTGCTTTAAATTTACTCTGTGAACACTTGATATCAAGGAGCAAGACAGGACCATCCAGATGATCGAGTGACCCTGCTACTGAAGGGTCCTGCCCTTGAAGGGTCCTTCTCCCAGGCTGTGACAAAGATATTTCACACTTCATCCAAACAAATCTTTCTTCCAGGTCTGAGGAACACAAGCTAGGCTGAATGTGGGATCACAAACAAGCAATTGCAGTTCTGTAGGGTTTGAACTGGTCTCGTAAACAGAGATTTCTGGAGCAATTAAATTATTCCTTTTTGGCCCAAGCTTTAATCACAGGATCATGGACTCACAGGGTGGTTTGGTTGGAAGTGAGCCGCAAAGATCATCCAGTACAACCCCCTGCCATGGGCTGGGACACCTTCCACTGGACCAGGTTGCTCCAAGCCCAGTCCAATGTGGCCTTAAACACTTCCAGGCTGGATGGGGCAACCACAGCTGCTCTGGCAACCTGTGCCAGCCCCTCTTGGTCTGACATTTTTCCTACATGTCCAACCTCAGTTCAACACCATTGTCCTGTGCTGGGACAGAGCTGGGGGCAGCTCCAGGGTGTCTCAGAGCAGAGCAGAGGGGGAACATCCCCTCCCTGTCCTGCTGCCCTCACTGCTGAGGGTGAGCCCAGGAGACACCTGGCTTTCTGTGCTGCCAGTGCCCATGGCTGGGTCAAACCCCATTTGTCACTCCCCAGAATCCTCCAGTCCTTTTCTGCATCCATGCATCCATGCATCCATGCATCCATCCATGCATCCATCCATGCATCCATCCATCCATGCACCACTCCATCCATCCACCCCTTCATCCACCCCCTTCATCCATCCATCCATCCATCCATCCATCCATCCATCCATCCATCCATCCATCCATCCATCCATCCATCCATCCATCCATCCATCCATCCATCCATCCATCCATCCATCCATCCATCCATCCATCCATCCCCCAGTCTGTCCTGGCCCTGGGGATTGCCCCAGCCCAGATCAGGACCTTGTTTTTGGCCTGGTTCACCTCCCTGAGGCTCTCCTGCTTTTGGGCAGCTTTATTCCTCTGCTTCAGTATCCTGAGACCCTCCCCAGCTCCCAGGACATCCCACAGCTCCTCCCAAAATCAGACTCTGCCCAAATGCTGGATTAAATTGTTCCAGATGAGAGAGTGATCTGTGCCCATGAGGGGCCCTATGACTGAGCATCCCAAAGGATGGGATGGAGGGAGGGCCTGATGGAAGGACTCAGCAGGGAGGAAAGTCCTCCACCCCTGCACAAGGTGACACTCAGTGAGCCCACTTGGACAGACAGACACGGGGCTTTGTACAGGAAGGAAGCCAGCTGGGGAATTGTGGGAAGGTTATTTTTAGAGTTGCATATTTCCATGATAAAGAGCAAGTATTACCTCTGGCTGAAAACTTTTTATAGCACTGGCAGAAAAAAACTGACCAGAAGTAGTCCTACCTCCCAGAGCTTCAGCTGGGAGTGCCCTTGAGATGCTGCAGTTGGTACCCAAAGCACTGAGTGTGAAATAAAGACTCAAAATGCACCCACAAAGAATGCAGACACCTGAATGTGCCAGACCCAGATTTTTTCCCTTAAAAAACAAAACAAAAACCAACCAAACACATAAAGAACCCCAGCTAAAATAAAATTATAATAAAAAAAAACAACTTAAAAACCCCCAAAATATAAAAAGAGCATTATTTATGTTTTTTAACACTGACTGAAGTGCAGGGAACTGTTTTTTCATTGAAATTGTCAGATCTCAGTAAGGACAGCACACAGGCAGGTCACAGTAGCTAGGAAGGGCTTTAAGGACATCCTGCAGCCACTGTCACCTGCAGCCACTGTCACCTGCAGTGCTTGTCTGGCAGCTTCTTCAGACTCCACTAACCCAAGGAAATGGGATAGCCCAAAATTCTGAGTTGGAAGGAAGGTATAACCCTCAGGGTGCCCTGTAAATTTGAGAGATTCAATGGCTCATTCTCAGGGAAAGGTCAAAAAGGGGAAAAAAATCCACCTCACAGTGCTGGGTACTTGTTCAAGGATCTTTTCATATAGCCATGGACTTGCAGGGTGGTTTGGGCTGGAAGGGACCTTAAAGCTCATCTCATTGCAACCCCCTGCCATGGCAGGGACACCTTCCACTGTCCCAGGCTGCTCCAAGGCCCATCCAACCTGGCCTGGAGCATTTCCAGGGCTGGGGCAGCCACAGCTGCTCTGGGCACCCTGTGCCAGGGCCTGCCCACCCTCATGGCACAACATTTCCTCCTGATGTCCAGCCCAACATTTTTTGCAGACAGTGGCAGCAGCAAGGCAGGGTTTGGTCCATCCATACCCACCTGCACACCCAGCTCCAAGCACAGGAGTGAGCCAGCTCTGAGCCTGCATGTGAGTTACATGTGCTGGGCCCTCTTCCATGATCCCCATCCCAAGGCTGACTCACTGCCTCCACCTTTTGCTTGTTAATTCACCAAAATCAGAAACAACTTGTTCTGATGTAGCTCTGGAGCAGGGGAACACACCTGCCACTGCCTGGGGACCTCCCTCCTCCAGCAGGTTGGGCAGCCTCTGACCAGTCCCCCCAGCACAGAGCTGTGCCCAGAACCTCCCCATCCATCCACCCTGCACCTTCCAGGTGCTGCTTGGGGGCTGTGTGCCACGGGAATCACATGCCATGTGTGCCATGGGAGCTGTGTGCCATGGGAAATGTGTGCCATGGGAGTCACATGCCATGTGGGTGCTGTGTGCCCTGGGAGATGTGTGCCATGGGATTTGTGTGTCACAGGAGATGTGTGCCATGGGAACTGTGTGCCATGGGAGTCACATGCCATGTGTGCCACGGGAGCTGTGTGCCATGGGAGATGTGTGCTGGAGGAGCTGTGTGCCATGGGAGATGTGTGCCACAAGAGCTGTGTGCCATGGCAGCTGCGTGAAATTGGAGCCATATGCACTGGGAGCTGTGTGCCACAGGAGCTGTGAGCCAGAGGAGCCGTGTGCTGTGGGAGCCCTGTGCCATGGGAGCCACATGCATTGGGAGCTGTGTGCCAGAGGAGCTGCGTGCCACAGGGGCGGGCTGTGTGCCACAAGAGCTGTGTGTCACAGGAACTGTGTGCCGGAGGAGCTGTGTGCTGTGGGAGATGTGTGCCATGGGAATCTGTGTGCCATGGGAGCCACATGCACTGGGGGAGCTGTGTGCCATGGAATCTGTGTGCCATGGGAGCCACATGCACTGGGGGAGCTGTGTGCCATGGGAATCTGTGTGCCATGTGAGCCCCATGCCAGGGCTCCCAGTGCTCTGGAGGGGTGTGGGAGCTGTGTGCCATGTGCGCTGCCCCCCAGCCATGGCAGTGCCCAGCAGTGCCTGGCAGAGCCGACGTGCTCCCTGGCACGCTCGCTGCAGCTCCCTCTCCTCCCCAGCCCGGCGGCAGCGCAGCGTCACTGCTGTGTCACCGTCACTGCTGTGTCATCATCATCAGCGCCTCCTCCCCAGCTCAGGAATTCACTGCAGGGGAAATCTCAGGAATTCACTGCAGGGAAATCTCAGGAATTCACTGCAGGGGAAATCTCAGCAATTCACTGCAGGGGAATCTCAGCAATTCACTGCAGGGGAAATCTCCTCCATCCAGCAGAGGAGGGGACAGGGAATCCCAAAAGCAAGCACACCACTCAACCTCGCTTTCTTCCCTCTTCCCCACCCCAGTTTTCCCCCAGTGTCCTTGCTCCTTGCAGGGCAGGTGACTTCTGATGGGGGAGGGAGGAGGGAGAAAACCCGAGCAGGTCTTTAACGAGAAAGATGAAATCACACAACTGGAATGAACAGAAAATAACAGAGACGCTACAAATTCCTGCAGAACAGTGCAAGGATGGCCTGGGCTGGATGGGAGGGGGGAACAGGATGGATGCAGGGCTGGCACTGCACAGAACAACTGCCAAGGACTCACTCAGCCTGCCCAGCTCTTGCACAGGCAATATTTCTGTGTGCTATCTCCTGGTGCTCCCCTCAGCCTGCTCTCCCACCCTGTCCCAGCCCCACATCCCTGCAGCTCCCCCCAAACCCTCCTCCCCCCTCTCAAGTTGTCTGTCTCCTTTAATTATGGCTCCATCTTCACACTCTGCAATTCACTCTCCTCTGCCAAATCATTCTCCAGATTCCTTCCTTTGCCATTTTTTGCCTTCCCCATTCCCTCCAATCCTGGGTGCAGTTTTTAGGCATCTCATAACCAGAAAGACTTTAAAGGGCTGGGGGAGTGTCTAGAGCACCAGGAGAGGTTGAGGTAGCTGGAGCGGCTCAGACTGGAGAAAAGGAGGTTCAGGAGGGACCTTCTTGCTTTCTACAACTCCCTGACAGGAGGGGACAGCCAGGTGAGGGTCAGGCTCAGCTCCCAGGGAACAAGGGACAGGACAAGAGGAAATGGCCTTAAGTTGTGCCAGGAGAGATTTAGGTTGGATATTGGGGAATATTTGTTCCTAAAAGGCCTGTGAAGCCCTGGCACAGCTGCCCAGGACAGGGATGGAGCCACTGATGGGTTTAACACAGCCGTGGATGTGTGCCCCATGCTCACAGCACAGGGCACTGTCCCACTGCACACACAGCAGCGCTGTGGCAGCACTGTGGCTCTGCCTGCTCCACCCTGACATTTCAGCAGCTCTGTGGGAGCTATTTTGGTCTCTGCCAAGGGCAGAGCTCTGACACAGGCAGCAGAGGCAGGGGGAGGCAGTGGGGATGCAGGAGGAGAAGGCTCCCAGACAGATCAGCACCACCACCCATGCTGTGGAGCCCACTGCCCTGCACTGCCCTCACAGGCTGCTGAGGGAAGGGGGGCTTTGCCAGCCTGCCCCAGCCTGGGGAGGTGGGGAACTCCCCAGAGCTGTCCTGGAGGAGGACATGGAACCAGCCCACACAGGGAAAGCTGCCCTGCCAAGCCCCTTCCATCAGGCACAGCAGGATCTGCACATCCCAGCAGAGGGGAGCCCGTGCCAGAGCAGAGCAGCTCAGCAGAGCAGCAGGAGCCTGCTCAGCCCTTCAGGGAATCACAGCATCAGCGATGGGTTTGGGATGGGAGGGACCTGCAAAGGGGATCCAGTCCAACCCAAGGGCAGGGACACCTCCTGCCATCCCAGGGTGCCACATCCAGCCTGGCCCTGGACACTTCCAGGGATCCAGGGGCAGCCACAGCTCCTCTGGGCAACCTCTGCCAGGGCCTCACCTCCCTCACAGGCAAGAACTACTTCTTAATATCTAATCTAATCTAATCTAATCTAATCTAATCTAATCTAATCTAATCTAATCTAATCTAATCTCCCCTCTTTTAGATTAAAACTGTTCTCCCTTGTTCTGTCACCATTTGCATGTAAAATGTTACTTTCTCCCTCTTTTTTCAAGCCCCCTTCAGGCTGGAAGGGGCTCTAGGCTCTCCCCAGAGCCTTCTCATTTCCAGGCTGAACACCCCCAGCTCTCCCAGCCTGTCTCCAGAGCAGAGGGGCTCCAGGCCTTTGACCCCTCCACATTTACCTGTGGAGGACCAGGTCAGAGAGCACATCCCACCAGCAGGAACATCTCCCCACCAGGAACATCCCCACCAGGAACATCCCACCCCAGCAGGAACATCTCTCCACCAGGAACATCCCACCCCAGCAGGAACATCTCTCCACCAGGAACATCCCACCCCAGCAGGAGCTGAGCCCAGAGCAGCTCAGGGCACAGGGGCAGCCACGTGGGGCTGTCCTCTCCAGCCCTGCTGGGTGCAATTTGCCTGTATGCAAATCAGGAAGGGATTTTCCACTTCCATTCATCCTGCAATGTTCATGAGGAGCCCCAGGCACACAGAAGGAAGGAAAGTTTTCCAAGTCCCAGGTCCCACCAAGCCACAATTGCTGCATAAAACTCCAGGTGGGGCTTGAGACCAACCAGAGAACCTGGGGCCTTCAGGGACCCCACGTTGGTCTCCTACTGTATTGGAAACTGGAAATAGGAACACCAGTGCTGGGGGACCATGGGGTTATGGTCCTCTTGCTAGGGATGGAGCAAGGCAGCAGCAGCACTGCCCACAGCTGAGCTGCCAGAGCAGCTGGCTGCAGGAAGACCCCACCAGGAACTAAGCAAAGCCTGTTTACGTCACAAGAATTTGGATTTTTCACATGACAAATTATTTCAATCATTAAAAATTGATTTTTTTCATTTTTTCCCCATTTTTCTGCTGCTCACAGCTGATAGGACATCATCCCCAGCTGCTCCATCCATATCAGTGACCACCTTCCATCCAGTGGGGGGTTCAGAGGCTGGTCCCAAGGGGAAGCCCCTCATTAGCAAAGTTAATGACTAATTTCTTCACTTCAGGCTGCTGGAAAAAGCAGCTCAGAGCTTCTCTAGTGTGAGAGGAGAAGGGGCCTTGGGGCTGTGTCCAGCACCCTGCTCAGACCTGGGAAATGGAGCTGCAAAGGCAAACACTGACAAGCCCTTTTATCAGCATTTCTTTCATGTGAAACTGAACAACAGGGCAAACAAAAAAGAACAAGATGAAGGGTTGAAATGTCACTTCATTTTCTTTTCAATTAAGAGCAAATGCTACACATCCTTCCCCAGCTAAAGCTTGAAAGCAGCTCCATTTGCTGTGGCTCCACCACTGCAGAAGAGGAACAGCAGGAACCAAGCAGGATCTTCTTAAAATTCCGAAGAAAATAAGGTGGGTGATGCTCTGCCTACATTCTCCAACTTGCTTTCCCACCAGGCTGCTTTCCTGTAGCACCAGCAGCTATTAAAAGCCCTTGCAGTAGTCTCAAGAGCACAGAATTATCTTCCAGATTGGGAGCTCCAGATTCCTTTTGGTCATGGTGAGATATATAATCCACACATGGTGCCATTACCCACTCTAAGCACTGTCTCTGCAAGAACCCAGATGGATGCCAAGAATAAGGCACTTCTTATAGCTGAGGCATTTTTAAGAGATGTTAACATGCCTTGCATAAACGTGTCCTACTTTCTGACTTGGGCTGAACACACATGAGTCACTCAGCTGCATCCTCCTAAAGCCCACACCTGCACAGAAAAATCCCACCTCCCCTCTCACACACCCAACCTCATCAGGAAGTGGTGTCAAAGACAGGGACATGCTGCTTTTATCATCATTATTCAAAACTTTTAAGCCCTCAATGGAAAAAAAAAGTTACTCCACTGTTGGGGAAGATGAAACAGGAAAGCTTTACAAATATGATTGTCTGGCAAAAGATTTTGAGAATATAGGAACTAAAAGTGAGATTGAAATGAAAGCAAGCTTTGAGATACCTCAGTTACTGAACAACTGGAAAACAATGGTGTGGCCAGCTGTTCCATCCCCTTTTGATGGAACAACACCCTCTGCTTGCAGACAGGCCCAAGGGTCAGAGCAGACCCTACAGCTTGGCAGAAGGGGCCCAAAGAGGAGTTTTTAGGGTTTAAAATGTAACACTGTGTGGTAATGTAATGATTCTTATAGGCTGTATGGAAATGCTATAGGATTTGTATCTTGTACTAGATTGGTTAGTGAGAAATAGAATATTCAGCACAGAAGAAGATTTATTGTATTGGAACGGGAACGTCGCTCTCTTACCTTTTTACTCTCTTACCCCTTTTACCCTCTTACCCTCTCATCCTCTCTGCCCCTCTCTCCTCTCAGTCCTGCTCTGAGCTGTGTCTGGCAGCTCCCAGCAGGGCCCTGCACCCAGGCCCTTTGCAATAAACCCCAAATTCCTGACCTGGCTGCAGAGATCTCTGCTCTCCCTCCATCCCCACCGTCCTGCCCCCGATGCTCCTACACTCCACATCATCACCCAATGCACTGCAGAGTCACCTTCCACAGCAGCACAGGAGATGCTGAGCTCAGGAGTCCCAAAAACAAGGCATCAGCATGAGGTCTGAATTGCTTTTCATCACAAAACAGTGGGTGGGGTGACAAGAAGGGACACAGAGATTGGTGCTCCTTCCAAGTGGGGGTACAGAGGGGACAATGGTCTCTGCCACACAAGGAGGAGGCTCTGCTGCCCTCAGAGAGCAGATGGAGCACCTGACTGGCTCTGCTGCTCCTCCCATGGAAACAGGAGCCTTTCAAGCCTTGACATTGCCACCTCTCCTCAAAGCCTTCCCACCAGGCTGAAAAGGACAGGAAAGGAAAGGGCTGGCAGAGGTCTCTCCAGCCGCGGTTCTTCACCCGGGCTTTGGCTGACAGAGAACTTTGGAATTTCAGCCTTGTTTCTTCAACAAAAAGCTTCAAAGAGAACACCTGTCAGTCTGAGAACAGCAGCTCCCTGCCCCTGAGAGGAGCAGGCAGCATCACAGCTTGTGTTCAACAAGGCAAAGGCAGCACAGAAAAACCCCGTCCAGCCAGTCTGCCCCTGCTCTGCTTTCAACCCAGAAACTTTTTAGGAGAAACCTGTGGGTTTCTATCCCCTGACTAATTGAAATACCCACAGATACAAACTGTACTGTCTTCTCATCTCTGCTGTTTTGCTCTAAATAAATGTTAATGCACCTATTCTGCCTCAGCTGCCCTCAGAGCTCCAGAGACTCCTCAGGATCAGCTCCTTCTTGAACCCAGGGGCTCTTTACCTGAGGTTAAGGTCCTCCTTCTCCTGAGCCTTTCTATGACCAATCTTTTAAGGCAACTCTTAATTTAAAAGACTAAAGACCAGTAATTGTTGGTACTGGAAACCCTTTGACACAACCTGTCCACCTGCAATATCCAACTGACTACTTTGGAGAGATGGACAGCTGGGACAAAACCAGTAACACAGGGGGAAAGGAACAATCCAGCAGTAATGAAATATGCTGTAACAGTACAGAATAGGAAAGATTATAAAACTGACTGCTAGAAATGCATTACAATCAAAAAACACACTGCCACATTCTTCTGAGCCTTTGCATGACCAATCTTCTAAGGCAACCCTTAATTTAAGAGACTAAAGACCAATAATTGTTGGTACTGGAAACCCTTTGACACAACCCGTCCACCTGTAATATCCAACTGATTATTGCAAGCTTTAACATATTGATGCAACTCAAAAACTTCTCACATTGCAATAAAAAGTCAAGCAGTGTTCAAATCACTGCCCACAGGCAGGGAATGAGGGATGGTTTCATGTCATGGCACTAGAGAAAGGCTGGAACTGACACAGGCTCACTCTGGTATGTGGGAATGTCAGGATTTCGTTATTTTCCATCAAAACTTTCCCCTGAAGCTGTTCCCTTCATGGCTGCAGTTTGAAGGGCAGAGGAAAAAGTTTCAAATCTGGTTTCAAAGCAGAGCAGATGGGGCTTGGAGCACTCTGGGATAGAGGAAGGTGTCCCTGCCCATGGCAGGGGTGGAACAAGAAGAACTTTTAAGGTCTCTTCCAACCCAAACCACTCTGTGATATTATCATTCTGTGACACCCACCACTCCTGACCACACCTGAGAGGAAAAGGCTTCCACCAGGTTCAGACTGGGACCATGGAGGTGACAAAAACCCAAAATAGCAGCCCCTGGGTTATGGGAAATGGCACAAACATCCTTGTGTGCACACACACACCCCCCCCCAGTGGCTGACCTGGAGATGGTGTGCACCAAAACAGACCAAAACAGCACCAAGGGCATCTCACAGATCAGCACAATCACAGACCTGGATGGTCTGGATTGGAAGGGACCATAAAAGCTCCTCTTGTTCCAAACCCTGCCATGGCAGGGACACCTCCCACTGTCCCAGGCTGCTCCAGCCCTGTCCAGCCTGGCCTTGGGCACTTCCAGGGATCCAAGGGCAGCCCCAGCTGCTCTGGGCGCCTGTGCCAGGGCCTGCCCACCCTCACAGAGAAGAATTTCTCTCCAGTACCTGAAGTGCTGCTACCTGAGGGCTCCTTCCAGCCCTGAGCACCCTGGCAGTCACCAGAACAATGATGGATCACTCTCCTTATTAAAAGCGCACAGGGAAGTGGCTCATAGGAGGCTGCTAATGAACAATATCTGCACAAGATGGTCTTCAGCTGCACACACATCAGTATTTACAGATCACAAGCCAAGTCCTGACCTGCTGGATTCCATACCACTTGATTAATTATTCACCTCAAAGCTTATTAATCATCCATTAACTCTTGGTGAGCTCTTCTGCCAGTAGAGCACATTCATGGAGTGACTCAAGAAATGCTTCCACCATTTAGAGCTTCATATGCTTAAGAAAAATCTCCTGTGAGAGAGCCCCAGACATCTGAGAGGCCACATCCCAGCTGCCTTTCACCTTCTTTACTGGATAGCTCTTTGGCCTTGCCCTGATCCTGTTATCCATGCCATGAAGCTCAGTGCTTCTCCAGAAAGCACTTTTTTTTTTAGTTGCATCCAAAGCAACTCTTTTATTTGCATTTTTGCTAATAAACTGATAACTTGATTAGGAAAACACAGCTCTGCTCCACCTCTGTGGGGCCTGGAAACTCATTAACAGTGCTGAGAGATAAGATGCTTAAACCTATTAAGCAGGCTCTGCTGGCATTAAAAACAATTTCAAGATTTGTTGCCTGCTCTCAAAAAACAAATTTCTCTCTGACAGACCCCAGGGACTGAGGCAGGATCAGAGGAAAGGGCTCAGGGCACACAGGAGGAGACATGTCACCACAAGGGAAGTGACATGGCCATTGTCAAGCCACACTGTCCTTCAAGAGTGTTTGGCCCCAGCGTTGCCCAGCCAGAGCCTCCGTAGCCATCATGCCCAAAACATCAAAATTCATCCCATTTCCCCAACCACAGAATCACAGAATCAATTAGGCTGGAAAAGCCCTCTGAGATGATGAAGTCCAACCATTTCCAAGGCCACTACTACCAACCCATGTCCACAAGTGCCACATCCACACATCTGTTAAACCCCCCCAGGAATGGGGGCTCCAGCACTGCCCTGCACAGCCTGTGCCAAGGTTGGACAGCCCTTTCCATGATTAAACCTTCCTCAGTAACCAATCTAAATATCCCCTAGTGCAACCTGAGGCTGTTTCCTCTTGTCCTGTCCCTGTTCCCTGGGAGCAGAGCCCACAGAATCACAGATTGATGAGGTTGGAAGAGACCTCCAAGATCATCAGAGTCCAACCTATGCCCCAACACCTCAACCAGACCATAGCACCCAGTGCCATGTCCAGTCTTTCTTTAAACACATCCAGAGATGGTGATCCTACCACCTCCCTGGGAAGAGCATTCCAGTACTTTGTTATTCTTCTGGTGAAAAATTTCTTCCTAATATCCAACCTGTACCTTTTCCTAAAATCCAACCCATACCTTCCCTGATGTAGCTTGAAGCTGTGTCCTCCCACAGCCCAACTCCCACCTGGCTGCCCCCTCCTGTCAGGGAGTTGTGGGGAGGGAGAAGGTCCCTGCTAAGCCATGGCCTGTCCCTGTCACTACCACAGTGCAGACTGAAGTGACAGATTAATTTCTTTGTCCCTGTCAGCCAGCATCTGTAAACATCTCCTGTTCAGGCTGCTGAGGCTGGAGTATCAACCCAAGCCCCATCTTTCATGTCTCAGTCACAAGCCAGGGTTTATGGTAACACCTCCCCAGCCCACGTGTCCTCATGTCACCGTCTCCAGAGGAGACTGGTCCAAACACAGCACACCATCACCAACTGGAGGGGAACTGGAGCGTGTTAACAACTTGACAGGTCCCTGAAAGGGCAGCCCAGCACTCCACTGATGCAGGAATTGCATCCATGAGCCAGCTACATTAGGTAGAAGGTCTCAGGTGTGAGAAAAATCATTCAGCATCACCACACCCTGTAAGAGCCTGAATGAGGGATGTGGGACTCCCAGCAGCTCTCCAAAATTCAGTTTATTCCATCCAAGAGGTTACACCAGTCCAGGGCTGTGGGTGACAGAGCTGTGCCTACAGCTGTCAGCTCCAGCTGCAGGCAGGCCTGGAGACCCTGAGTTTAGGTTACAATGCATTATAGACTTTTCTTTGCTGAGCATCTTCATACAGTAGAACCAATCTATACCTTAACTTTTATCTATAGCCTATCATAACTGCTGTAATTACCATATTTATGTTACTGCTCTCCAATCACTAAAAGTCAGTACATTACAGTTCAAGCTAGAAGTTGTTTTTCAGTTTTCTTGCAGTGGAAAATTCGGAGACCTTTTTTCTACTTGCAACTTTGCTGACTTTTTTGCCTGTGCCATCTTTCTGCTTGGTAAAAACATCTTCTTGTTTGAGGTGGGTTTATCCTTTGCTCTAAGCCATAAAAACCCCTTCTAACTAACACACCCTTTGCCTCCTTGGTTATCCAGTAAGCCTGGCTCAGCAATTCTTTTCTTCTGTATCAAAACTTGCTTCCATCTCTATTCCTTCTTCAGATTCTACATTCAAAAATCTTTCTGCTAAGCATCTGTGAGACTTTCTTGTCAAACTTTCATCTTTCTCAACAACAGCCCATGAATCCAGCCCCATCCCCAGGCCAGGATATCCCTTTGGGGCAGACTCAGTGCCCCAGTAAAGCAGTGGGGTGTCCAGGGTGTGGGCAGCCCTGGGGGCAGGCTCACAGCTCCATCCCACGCTGTGCTCATGGAGCTCTGGAGCATCAGCAATGCACTGGTGAGCACCCAGAGATCACAGGCAGGGGACCCCAGCACTGATAACTCAGCAGCAAACTGCCAGGGAAGAAGCCAAGTGACACATCAGGGAGTTTTTCCTCTTACTGAATCCAGCTCATAAGCAGCAGTGTCCCATTGGAATGGCAGCACTTTTCCATGATATTTCACTTTCCAGCTGCTCCCCATATCTATTATTTACACCTGCCTGCTAAATTCACTTGGAAATACCTCAGGGCCCTCTCCCACAGCTCTGCTCTAGTTGAAGGACCAAAATCCAGGTCTAGAACCCACAGAATCGCCACCCAAGGAGGGGGGGGGCTGCTGCTTGGTGCTGTGGTAGGCAGCCCAGTGATGGTGGCCACACAAACTGGGGGTCCCTTCCCTCCAGCCAGCACCCACCCAAGGGGGTCCCAGCAGAGCAGGGCTGCAGGAGCCACAGCCCAGCCACGCAGGCAGAGTTCTGTCCTGGGACTGGCTGTCTGACAGGTTAAATCTTCCCCTGGAGAATGGGGAAGCACTCTGCTGATGGGAACAGCTCCTCACTGCCTGCTGGGAGCCTGGCCATGCCCTTGGAGGGTCCAAGCAGCACAGAAATGAGACAGGCACTGGTGGGTGCAGCTCCAGCATGGCTGAATCACTGCTGCTCTGGGGAGGAGCTCCTGCCAGGGGGAAAGCTGGGGGGACTTGGGGAAACTGGAATTGCCAAGAGAGGGGTCTGAGGGATGGACTGTGGAGGGACAGGGAATCTGGGATGGTTGTGTCCAAAGTGCTGCAGTGAATGGCTCAGTGTGGAAACTGGTGACAAGAGGGGCCCCAAGGGTCTGTACTAGGACCAGGATTAGTTGATACTAGGACTAGAACTAGTTCAAACCTCCATCAGGAAACAGGCTGTGCATCAAGCAAACCCCCAGCAAGTTTGTGAACAGTACTGAGCTGAGTGGTGGGGAAGGGGAAAGGGACAGGCTGGAGCAGTGGGTCCATGGGAATCCTGTGAGGTTCACCCAGGCTTGGCAAGGTCATGGACCTGCATCAGGACAATCCCTGGTGCCAGCAAAGACCAGGGGAGAGATAGAGGGATGGATGGATAGAGAGGGATGGATGATGGGTGGATGGATGGAGAGCAGCTCTGTGGAGAAGGACTTTCTAGCTGAAGTCCCATTTGCCAAAAGAAATTTGGGACATCAGTGACCTCTGTGCAGTCCTTCAGTTCCCAAAGGCTGACATTTATTCTTGGAAACAGAGCTCAGAGTTTCACATTGCAACTTATTGATTCAAGCTGTGGGAAACAAGAACAAAAGCATCAGATGCTGACTCAACCCCTTCCTAATTTTCTAGAATTTTTTTCAACTCTGGCCAATAAAAGACTTTGCAGCAGGTATGACAGAAGAGGCAAGGATGCAGAAGGATGGATGCAGAGATGAAGGGCATGCTGTGGTAGCTAAAAGAGGAGAAATTTAGATTACATATTAGGAAGAAATTCTCCCCTGTGAGGGTGCTGAGGCCCTGGCACAGGTGCCCAGAGCAGCTGTGGCTGCCCCTGGATCCCTGGCAGTGCCCAAGGCCAGGCTGGACAGGGCCTGGAACAGCCTGGGACAGTGGGAGGTGTCCCTGCCCATGGCAGGGGATGGAACAAGATGAGCTGTAAGGTCACTTCCAACCCAAACCATTCTACAAATCCATGAATTCATGAACTTCCAAAGCCAGTACTATGGGAGCTGCTGGCACTTGCAGCAGGGGAGCTACAGGGATGCTCTCTGTGAGCAGACCCTCACCAGGAGATGCCCATTTGCAGGGCACAGCCAGTGCCAAAGGGCTGCAGGACAGACTGGCCAAGCTGAGATAGTGCCTCAGGTAAAGGCTGCAAACAATGTGCAACAGCAGCTGTGAGCACAAAAGGAGAACATGTGAGAGGAAAAGCCCTGCAGACCCTGAGGCCAGTGCAGAAGGAGAGGCTGGAGGTGCTGCAGGCACCAGAGCAGAGCTTTTCCTGCAGCCCGTGATGAAAACCATGGTGAGGCAGGATGTCCCCCTGCAGGCATGGAGGATGCCACACCAGAGCATGGAAATATGTCCATAAGGAAGCTGTGCCTCCACAGAGAGCCTCAGCTGGAGCATTCTCTCTCATTTTTGTAGACTGAAGCTCTGTGGCCTGTCGCAGACATCCTTTTCACTAAAATCCTTTCGTTAGAATTTTTTCCTCCTGAGAAGCTGAGAGGCCTCAGGAACAAAATGTAAACAATGGTTATCTGCTGCTGTGGAATGCAACAGGTACATCTGTGATTGGCCCATGTGGTTGTTTCTAATTAATGGCCAATCACAGTCAGCAGGCTCAGACTCTCTGTCCAAGCCACAAGCCTTTGTTATCATTCTTTCTTTTTCTATTCTTAGCCAGCCTTCTGATGAAATCCTTTCTTCTATTCTTTTAGTATAGTTTTAATATAATATATATCATAAAATAATAAATCAAGCCTTCTGAAACATGGAGTCAGATCCTTGTCTCTTCCCTCAACCTGAGACCCCTGTGAACACGGTCACAATTGGGGCTGGGTTGGACTCTGTGATCTTGAAGGTCTTTTCTAACCCAGTGATTCTGTGAATTCTGTGAATTGGGAGGTCCAAGTGGCACTCAAGAATGTCCCACAGATGCCCAGGCCATGTGTTTGTGTGTGGGTGGCCAGGCTGGTGAACAGCAGTGTGCCAGCTCTGCCAGTGGGATTCCAAGCCCTTGGATGGCAGCAGGCAGCTCTGGGCAGGCAGCAAGGCTCAGCCTGGGCTGGCAGCTGCCCGAGCAGCACCCACTCCGGATCAGCAGCTCCCAGGCACTTCCAGGAGGCAGAGCCCTTCCAAGCAGCTCTCTGCAGGGTTTCCAGTAACAGCAAATGGGCAGCAGTGCCCCCACGGTGATTAATCATCTCCTTGGGATGCAGGGAATGGTTACTGCCAGCCCTGAGTGCAGCTGGTGCTGCACCCACGCCGCGGCAGCCTCGCCGCTGGGGCACCCTCGCATCAGCCGCGGCTGAGCAGGGGGCAGTGGGCACAGACCCTGAGAGAGTGGGCTGCAGCCTCATGCACAGTGTGGGTGGTGCTGTGAGGCTATAAAATACAGGGATTTGGGGGGGAGTTCAAGGGGAAATGGGAGATATTTGCTGTCTGAATGTTTTCTGCTAAAACAAGAGCTGAAGGGATTTAGAACGACAGTGAAACACTTGGTTACTGCAGGGATTCTGTCAAACACACAGCAGCACTGTGTGAGCTGCCTCTGAAAAGGAACAGGATTATCATGGAATCATTCAGGTTGGAACAATCCTCCAAGACCATGGAGTTAACCCAGCACTGCCACCACCAACCATATCTCCACATCTGTTAAACCCCTCCAGGGATGGTGACTCCACCACTGCCCTTCACAGCCTATTCCACTGCCTGACCACAATTCCTGTGAATAAATTTTCTCCCATCTTGCCACATCCTTTCAGGGAGTTTAGAGAGCAAGAAGGTCCTTCCTGAGCCTCTTTTTCTCCAGGCTCAGTGCTGTTTTTAGCCCTGGGTAGAACACTGGATGCAGAACCACGTGCTGCATGGCACCACAGCCATGCCATGAGCCAGCACCACCAGACTGCACATCTATTGCAGGTGTCTCTGTTTTGTCACTATTTTCCTTGTATCTCAGGAACACTCCAGAAGCACTGTTGGCTCGGCCTGAGCTCAAAGCAGCTGCAGCCCTGTAGTTCCTGAAGGAACCAGTCAGCTCACAGAGTGGTGGGGAGGGCAGGGACAGCAGGGCAGATGTGCCCAGTGCCAGGCTTGCCCTGGGCTGAGGCAGAACAGCTCATTTCTCCAGTTCTGCCAATTCCCAGCCTGACCCCTCAGATACCCCTGGTCACTCTGAGCTGGTTTTGTGAGGAGTTCTGCTCTGCACTGATCAGTCAGGGATGGGACAGGCACCCACTGCCTGCACTGATGTCAGGGCTGGGCTCACCTGGCTGCTGCCCAGGACTCTGAGGGCTCCAGGAATGTCTTGGAGCTGGTCTCATCACCACCCAACCTGTCCTCCCAGCAGGCTGTCCATTGTCCCACTGGGAATCCTGGCTGTCCACCCCTCCATTCCTCTTCCAGTTTCTCCTCATCAGTTAATGCTGGCAAACCATGGGCAGCCAAACTGTCTGGAGCACCTGCAGCTTCCACACCAGAAGACCCCACCACCAGTCCAGAGATTGCTCATTTCCAGACACAACACAACCCAAGGGGTCAGAGGAGCCACTTCTGGCAGGCTCCAGCCCTGTCCAATGTCACAATGTTCGTAGGGGTCTTAGGATGAGGGAAGAGATGAGGTTTGATATATTATTTTATGATATATATTACATTAATTGACTTCTTCTCCCTCTCCTCCCACCTGAAGCACAGCCACACACACCTCCCTGCCACAAGTGAGTACAGCCACCCAGGGGGACACACAGACACTGCCTTTCCAAATCCAAATGGATTTTCATCAATAATTCCTCCTCAAGCTATTCCCAGCAGTTTCCCACTCACTATCCCTGACTCCTTCCCCTCTCAATAATTTAGTTGTAGCTTTGTAGAGTCATTTCTTGGAATGTGCCCAGAGCAGGAGCTCCTGGTGCTCCAGGATCTCCATGGGTGATGCTGAGGTCCCAGAGACCCCAGGCCTTCTGGCCACCCTCCTCCTCCTCCTGCCTGTGCTGCTGCCCAGCTCCACTGAGCAGACCCTGCTGCTCCTGCTCTCAGCATGCCTAGAAAGCAGCAGTCTCCCACACGTCAGAATAATCTCAGGAAAGAGTAAAAGGATTTAGGGCTTGCTCAGCTCAGCCCTGCTAAACCCATTTCTGCAGAGAAGGGATTATCCCAGTGCCAGCGCCAAGACAAGGACCCAGCAGGAGCAGGCAGAGCTCCAGCTGCAGAGCACTCTGCCCACCTTGGCGTCCCTGCCCCTCTCTGCCCGCACAGGCAGCCCCCAGGAAGCCACAGAGCCAGGGGTGCCAGTGCTGTGCCAGCCATGGTGACACGTTGTCATTGTAGTGCAAGAGTTCTATTGTCATTACATTGCAAGGGTTCCATGTTGCCAGAGTTTCATACCTCCTGGATGTTTCTTGTAGGCAGCACCTCCAGGCATTGACTCTTCCTTATCCTCACAGTAACCAACTCCAGTTCCCCCTCACACCAATCCACTCTTTTATAACACTCTTCTTATTGGTCACAGTTGTGGCCTGTTAACATCAGGCCTGCTGCTAATCTTTAATAATTAACCCAGCTGCAACTCTTTAGGGGGTAAGATTACTTTCTATATTACCTTTATTTATGTTCTATCCCCCTCCAGTGACACAGCTGCTCAGGGCAGGGCTGCCCTCCTCACCTCGTGCCTGCTGATCCTGCTGTTTCCTTCTCCCAGCACTTTCCAGAGCAGCCCCATATTTCTGTCCTTCACGCCTCCTTAACACCTCCTGTCACCCTGACAATGCCAAACCTGAGAACCAAAGCATGAGGAAACCCAAGCATGTCCATGCCAGGAGGAGGACTGAAGGGATGGGAAGGGGATGGGGGGTAGAAGACGAGAGAAATTCAACCACAGACCAGTGATACTCTTGGGTGTCACAGACATCTTTTATGAAAAATCCTTTCCTTGGGATTTTTCCTCCTGAGAAGCTGAGAGGCCTCAGGAACAAAATGTAAACATTGATTATCTGCTGCTGTGGAATGCAACAGGTGCATCTGTGATTGGGCTCATGTTGGTTGTTTCTAATTAATGGCCAATCACAGTGAGCTGGCTCAGACAGAGTCCAAGCCACAAGCCTTTGTTATCATTCTTTCTTTTTCTATTCTTAGCTAGCCTTCTGATGAAATCCTTTCTTCTACTCTTTTAGCATAGTTTTAATATAATATATATAATAAAATAATAAATCAAGCTTTCTGAAACATGGAGTCAGATCCTCATCTCTTTCCTCAGCCTGAGACCCCTGTGAACACGGTCACCCAAAGCTGTGCCACTAATGCCACCAATGCCACCCAGCATCCCAGCCACTGGGGACAATGCCACAGCCCAGCTCACTGCCCACAGGGCAGGGCTCTTGGCTGCTACACAGGGGTCTCTGGCTCTTCTCCCCTTGGAATACAGCTGGGAACCACTCCAAATCCAGCAGGAAGAGGCAAGGACAGCCTGGGGACACCCCATGCCACAGCCCATGCATCCAGTGATGACCAGTCCAGACAGCAAGGGGCACAGCTGCCATATCCCCTCACATTCTGGCTCCTTTCTCTCTTTCTGACCTCCCTGGATGCAAAGACTCAGGAGAGGACCAAGAGACTCCTTGTGCAGCCAGCTCAGCTCACCCACCCAGCCATGTGGATCCCAGCCAGGGCTCAAGGAGCAGCCAGGGCTGGAAACCACCACAGGAGTGGGAGCAAAGTTGTTGTCTTATATAGCAGGAGTTCCACTATCATTACAGTGCAAGGATTCCATATCACCAGACTTTCATATCTCCTCCATGTCCCTCATAGGCAGCTCCTCTAAGCACTAACCGTTTCTGGTCCTTGCAACAACCACCTGACTCCAAATCCCACCAAGCCACTCCTTTATACCACTTGCTCTTATTGGCTACAGGTGTGCCCTGTTAACATCAGGCCTGCTCCTGATCTTCAGTAATTGGTCCAGCTGCAACTGGTTGGGGGATAAGATTACATTCTCTACCACCTTCATTTACCCATACTGTGTCCCCCTACACAAAGTCACACACACACACACACAGCATGAACCAGGAGAGAGAGACAAGGGTGCCACAGGCTCAGGGCAGTGGTGGCCTCGTGTCCCCTCACCTCCAGGGCTCCCCCTCCATCCCAGCACACAGAACAGGCACTGAGGATGGGCTCCCGCTCCACAGTCACCTCCTCACTGCCCATCACACCACAGGCTCTGGGGTGCAAGAGGGAGTGCTGCCCAAAGGAGATAAAGTTTTCCAGCAGCAGCAACAGCACAGGTTCCAGGAGTGCCACTAAACCTTTGGTGTGGGAATCCACAAAATCAGAGGGTTTTGGGAAAGCTGCAAAAGGCAGGCCTTAGATACAGTAGAACTGTGATTAGAGCTAAGCAGCAGCCATGAGATTGGTCAGCAGAAAAATTATTTAAACTGCAGAAAAGCAAGGACAAATAGAGCAATGGTCTGTGTATTAACACTTGTCTGGAATAACTCTCTAAGCTACAGAAAAGTTTATCTAGCGAGATATTAGGAAGGTTGAAGCTTAATAAAGGAGCTCTGTGCATTGTGTTTTAAGGCTCACAAGCAGGTATTGTATTTGAAATAAGCAAGCATTGTTTAACCAAAGGTACCTGTGCTTATAGTGGTTGGATAGAACTACTGTCAGTGTGCTTTTGCTTTGTGTGATTGGTCAAGAAACATAAAGTGAGTTGTAACATTAAATTCTTGGTCTGCTGCCTGGGATGTGAGCTGGTGGCATCTTACCATTGTCATAACCATGTAATGAGAGTGATGCTGGAACATCAAACAGCTCAAAGCACTTTCCACAGCAGCCCCATCCTGTTCGTGATTTGTACATAGACCCCCAGCCGGCGTCACTTTGGGCTAAATTAAACCCAAAGTAATTACAGAACAGCTGATTTTGATTCTTTTTTTCAATGTTGCCATGAATCAGACTCCAGTTAATTGATATTAACTGCACTCAGCGTGGTGGATCACCCAGTGCTGCTCAGGGTGATAGAGCAGACAATGGGTGCTGGTGATCAGGGATATTGATGATCATGGAGCAGGAGAACTGCATGGGAAAAGGGAAAATCACCTGGGATAAAACATTCAGGGGAAACAAAAGAAACAGCCACAGGGCACAGGGAGAGAGGACAGAGGTGTCCCAGGTAGCCTCACTCAGCACTGGGATGATGCATTGAAAGCCCATTGCTGGAAAAATCCCAGATTTACAGAGACAGGGCAACTGAGAGTGCTGGCTTAGGAAGGCCATGGAATAGAGATTACATTGTTGAGAGAGAGATTGAACTAGAAACAAGTTTCAGCAAATTTCAAACTATGGCCTTGCAAAAAAGAACATATTTTAGAGAATTAGAACTGTGAAAGATGCATTGCAGCAAGACCAAATGGGATAAAAATATAGGTGATTGGTGTTAGAAGTATTAGCAGCATTGTGTGGGAAAAGCTAATAGGCTGAAAAACATTTATAAGGTATTGTACCCAGGAAATTGGTTGGTCTCTGATAAAATGGTGTTGAGTTTTACATCTCTTATGTCTCACCCTTCAACAAGACTGAAAATGGAATAAAATCTTTTAAAACACCTCTCAGCTCCCCTGTCTCTGTAAAGCTGGGATTCTTCCAACAGTCCAGTGTCCAATTCCTGTGGGCAGCACCCAAGGGCTGGCAGTGGGTGCCACCATGCTGGGCACGACGTGGCTGTGGGAGCCTCAGGCAGGTGGTGGCAAAGGGAAGGTGAGGAACAGCAGGAGCGCTCCTGCTTCCATGACCTGAGCATCCCTGGCACCCATGGCAGGAGCATCCCCAAATTCACAGTCCAGGTATCCCCACACCCACGGCCTGAGCATCCCAAACTCACAGCCAAGGCATCCCTGGCACCCCCATGGCATGAGCATCCCTAAATTCACATCCAAGGCACCCCTGCCACCATGGCCTGAGCATACCCACACCCATGGCCTGAGCATCCCTAAATTCATGGCCCAGGCATCCCTGGCACCCCCATGGCATGGAAATCCCTAAATTCAGCCAAGGCATCCCTGGCGCCTATTGCAAGAGCATCCCCACAGCCATGGCAGGAGCATCCCTAAATTCACGGCCCAGGCATCCCCACAGCCATGGCCTGACCACCTCTAAACTCATGGCCAAGGCATCCCTGGCACCATGGCCTGAGCATCCCTAAATTCACAGCCCAGGCACCCCTGGCACCCTGCCCTGAGCACTCCCAGCCCATGCTCACCCCCATTCTCCCTGCACCCCATGGCACCCACTGGGCAGTGCCAGGAGGAACTGTGCTGGTTTAGGCTGAAGGGTGGCATTTTGCCAGCTTGTTCCCAGAGACCACGGGGAGGGCTGACTGGTGACTCCCAGGACAGCTGTGACCACAGGGTGACAACAGCTGAGTCACCATGACCTGCCAGCCCTTGCTGTGCCCATGTCCCCCAAACACACACTGCCTGTGGCTGCCCAAGCACAGCACCCACATCCAAACACAGGGAACCCCAGCCCATCCCACACAGACAGATCCCAGATTCCACAGGGAAAGTGAAGGGAAACCCAGCCTGAAAAGCTCAAGAAATGCTGACCAGCAGTGGGCTCAAAACCAGGGGTACCCCACCTCTTTAAAACCAGAGCTGGGGCAGGTGCAGGGGCCTGGGAAGGCTGGGGTTGTGCAAAGCCCACACAAAACACCTGAGCTGCTGTGGTGACCTGACAGGATGAAGCCAGAAGGGCAAACAGCTCTTTAAGCAAAATGTATTTGTTCCTGGGCTGACACTGGTGTGTAAATCGATTGTAACAGACTCAGGCTGGAAGTGAGAAGATCACTGGAGGGTATGTCCTAGAGAGGCCCTTCAACAAGGATTACAGGCAGGAGACACAAAACTCCTCCAAGATGGAGCTGGAGCAGTGTCTGCAAGGGTGACAAAGCATCTGTGTGACACAGGGACAGGACAGAGCCACCTGAGGCTCCCATTGGAGGGAAGCTGGGAGAGGATGAAGGAGCAAAGAGAAGACAGGAGAACAAAGAGAGACATGAGAACAAAGTCACCTTCACCTGTCCTATCCACTGCTCCTCCCACAGGAGCATCACATTCCTGAGCCACAGCACTACTGCAGCTCCTGGTATTCAAGGAAACCTCCCTGCCCTGGTGGGACCAGGGGAAAGTAGCCCCAGGAAACCCCTGCATGGTGGTGAGCAGAGCTGAGAGGGCACAGAAAGTCTGAGGGGGCAGCTCCAGCAGCAACCAGCCCCAGCCTTGCTCCTCCAGCAGCACCACAGCAGCAGCTCCTTGGAGCACACTGGGCTTCCTGCTGGGACACCCTCCCAAAGCACCTGCTGGGAGGTGAGGTTGTGCTCACAGGACAGCACAGAGCCAGCTCAGAGGGGTCCAGCCAGCCCCTCAGCACCCAGACAGCTCCAAATTGGTTTTTGTTACACAGGCCGGTGCTACCTCAATGTCACAGACATGCTTTATAAAAAATCCTCTCCTTAAGATTTTTCCTCCTGAGAAGCTGAGAGGCCTCAGGAACAAAATGTAAACATTGATTATCTGCTGCTGTGGAATGCAACAGGTGCATCTGTGATTGGCTCATGTGGTTGTTTCTAATTAATGGCCAATCACAGTCAGCTGGCTCAGACAGAGAGTCCGAGACACAAGCCTTTGTTATCATTCTTTCTTTTTCTATTCTTAGCTAGCCTTCTGATGAAATCCTTTCTTCTATTCTTTTAGTATAGTTTTAATGTAATATATATCATAAAATAATAAACCAAGCCTTCTGAAACATGGAGTCAGATCCTCATCTCTTCCCTCATCCTGGGACCCCTGTGAACACGGTCACACCTCAACAGCATCAGACAGAAGTGAGCAGCTACAGCTTGTCTCTTTGCCTGCCTGACACACCAGGAAATGGTTTGTTAGGAATAACAGGGGCCACTCTCCAAGGAACTCCCAGCAGCCAGAAAGGCTGAACAATGTCACCTTTGCCTTGGTGTGGACACCACCACCCTGAGCCTGCACAGATAAAATGATGAAGCTGGAAGTAAAGCTCCCATGGAAGTGAACCTCCTCTTCTGTGCTGGTGCAGCTGGAATGGACCTGCTCCCAGGTCTGAAATATTCACTGGGCCTCCCAAAGCCTGCAGAGATGGGCTGAGCTGACAGGCTGAGAGACACAAGTTGGGATCTGAAGATTTCTGTTCCCAGAGGCAATGCATGGAGCAAACAGCTGCGTTACATAACCCAGTGCTGGAGAGACAGGAGCACTGCCACTGGAGGGACACAGTGCTCAGAGAAGAGGAACGACACAGAACCCCTCCTGACCACTCCAGGGAAGAGGCAAATGTGATTTCATTGCTTGCTGGCTGTGAGATGTTGCAGTGTTCCTGCTGCTGTGCTCCTGGCCGCTGCACAGGCATGGGGTCCACTTGGGGCTGCAAAGGCCACTCATGGCCTAAAAGCATAAGAATCTATTTAAAAGTCTGAGATCTGCAGTGAACAAGATGTGGTGACATTCCCATGACTTCCAGAAGCATCCAGGAGCTTGGAAGTGCTTCTGGTTTTGTTTTACAGCGTTCCTTTGCCTTGGTATTGTAGAGAATTCAGTTTGTTCATCAAGAATTGTTGGGACAGGAAGAGAGGAGCCACACATTGATCTGAAAGCAGTGATTTGTGGCATTGGCCACCTCCTCTGGGATGTGGCCTGGACCAAGGACCAAGCAGGAGCAGCTGATGGCAGCGCCAGGAGCAGCAACAGCCACAGCACTCACTGGGAAGGATTTTAGGAATGGCTTTACCAGGAGGGGTGACTTAAACCTGATGTAATGGCACCAACCCAAGGAGGAACACGGCCCCTCAGCTTTTCCAAGCCCACCCAGTCCCACCATAACCCTGCCCAGCTGGGTGTGGAGACCCTCCTGTGCCCCTCAGCCAGCCCGAACCTGCCGGAGCCACAAGCTGTCACCTCCCTGCCTCATGGCAAAGCCAGCCAGCTCCCCACCCACTGGGCTCCAAAATAAACCCAGGCAGCAGTGGCGAGGCAGATCCAAAACCAGTCTGTGCAGCCAGAAGAGGGATCAGCAGGAAGGGAGGGATGAGCCCCTCCACGGATCCTGCAGCCCTGCACGCCGGGCAAATCCAGGTCTCACACAGACACTGGACCTCACTTGCTCCTGCAAACAAAGAACACCAAGGGGCTGCATCTGCCTAAGCACAGCCACTTAAAAAGCAGATTCCAGTGGGATTGTGCCCACAATCCTGCCGCAGACATCTTTTATGGAAAATCCTTTCCTTAGGATTTTTCCTTCTGAGAAGCTGAGAGGCCTCAGGAACAAAATGTAAACATTGATTATCTGCTGCTGTGGAATGCAACAGGTGCATCTGTGATTCGTCTCATGTTGGTTGTTTCTAATTAATGACCAATCACAGTCAGCTGGCTTGGACTCTCTCTCCGAGCCACAAGCCTTTGTTATCATTCTTTGCTATTCTATTCTTAGCCAGCCTTCTGATTAAATCCTTTCTTCTATTCTTTTAGTATAGTTTTAATGTAATATATATCAAAAAATAATAAATCAGCCTTCTGAAACATGGAGTCAGATCCTCGTTTCTTCCCTCAGCCTGAGACCCCTGTGAACACTGTCACAGAGTCCCTCTTTTCTGTTGCTGACCCTGAGAAAGCAGCTACTCACCAGCAGCCACCACACACCTCTGCATCCATCCCTCCAACAGCAACCCCAACCACTGCCCAAACACTTCCCAGACCACCAGCCCAGCTCTGTTCCATCTAAAGCCCCACTCCAAAGTCCTCCAGCTCCAGGAGGGACTTGCTGGTGGTGTTCAAGCAGTTTGTATCTCTGATGGAGAAGCTACACCCACACCAAACCGAGCTGCACAGCACATGTGCCTCCAGACAAGGATGAGAAGTCCGTGACATTCTCTTATTTCCTGGAGGAACATTTCCCCTCATCCTGCATCTTCCACATGATGCTGAAGTACTTGGAGATCACTAAGAATAAGCAAAGTGCTGTTCCAGAGGGGATGAGAAGAATCCCAAATCCCTGCAGGGAGCAGCATCTTGCCCTGATGTCCATCCCAGGTGTCACTCCTTGCCCTGTTAAACAGCAAACCCCAGTGAGCACATCCCAAAATTAGCCTCTCACAACCTACATTTTAGTGTCCTTTGGCTCCATCCCCCTGCCACGCCTCATGGGAACTTGTTTCTGAATTTCCAAATTAATCTTAATAAATTCACAGCCCTGGGTTACAAATTTGCATTAATGAGCAGGTTCTCTGTGGCTTCAGGAACACGGGAGGGTGGGGGTGAGGCTGCCAGCACACACAGTGCCCTGGCAGAGCAGAGGTGGCCACCAAAACGGTCCAAGGGCTGGGACAAGGGGCAGTGGGGTCAGGTTGGACATGGGGGAGAAATGTCAGACTGTGAGGGTGGGGAGGGGCTGGCAAAGGCTGCCCAGAGAAGCTGTGGAAGTGTTCAAGGGCACATCGGACAGGGCTTGGAGCAAGTGGTCCACTGGTGAAGATTTAAGGTGTCCCGGCCCATGGCAGAGATGTGGAACTGGATGATCTTTGAAGGTCCCTTCCGACTCAAAGTACTCTGTGATTCTGAGTCTGTCCACTGCTGAGCCCTGCCACGCCTCCTGAGCACACCACAATGCCACAAATCACTGCTATCAGATCAATGTGTGGCTCCTCTCTTCCTGTCCAAACAATTCTTGATGAACAAACTCAATTCTCTACAATACCAAGGCAAAGGAACGCTGTAAAACAAAACCAGAAGCACTTCCAAGCTCCTGGATGCTTCTTGGAAGTCATGGGGAATGTCACCACATCTTGCTCACTGCAGATCTCAGACTTTTAAATAGATTCTTATGCTTTTTAGGCCATGAGTGGCCTTTGCAGCCCCAAGTGGGCCCCATGCCACTGCAGCAGCCATTTCACCTGCAGACCCAGGGGACTGTGCCTGGTCCCAGTCACCCACCAGGGAAGCCACATGCCCACAGGACACACAGGACACATGGGGCTCACAGCAGCTTTTCTCTGAACACTCCCAGACAGGAACACTGCAACATGTCACAGCGAGAGCACAAGGGCCTGGAAGGTGATTGAGCAATAGCCTGAGACATGGGAACTCCCTTGAGAAAATCCCTCAATTCCTTGGCCAAGGAAATTTTAGCTGAGGAGCAGCTGCCAGGAGAGGGGAGCCTGAGACAATTTAGGAAGAGCCAGTCCCTTAAAGTAATTACAAAACCTACTGATTTGACATGGATGCAGGGCAATGTGTGTGTGGGCACCCTCCTGGGACCTCCAGGCACAATTCCACAAGCAGGCATGGAATTGCACTGGGCAAATGAGAAATGGATGAGAAGAGGGTAGATGAGCAGAGAGAGACCTGGTCTCACCTTTCCAGCCTCTATAACTGAGAGCACAAGCAGTGCTCAGCCCATGCAAGCAACACCTCTGCCAAAATGAGGGCTGCCAGTGGCCTGGAGCATCCAACACCCCTGTGACACCAGCATGATGATGGTGTGGGCAGAGGAGACCCACTTGGGCTCAGTGTCACCCTGAAGGTGGAGTTTGGGGCAGCAGAGCTGTTCCAGGGCTGTCCCTCAGCAGGTGAGTCTGGGCAGGCTCCAGCCACACCCTGCAGGGCTCAGCCCTCAGACCCACCCATTCCACAGTAAGGGCTTTGCAGACACTGGAGCTGGAAAGCCTCTGCTGACCTCACCACCCCACAGCCAGTTCCTCTGGGGACCACAGCATGCACAGTTCTAACACTGCCAGATCCCCCAGACACCCCAATGTTGCCATCCTTTGGGTGCTCAAATCCCCAACTCCAGCTCCTGGCAACAAACCTCTTCTCTGGAAGAAAAAGCTGGTGAAGAAAGAGGTCTGGAAGGGATAAACTCTTTGACCAGCCAGCAATAAAATGTCCCCAGGACAGAGATGCAAGGTCCCAGCTGCCACCTCTGGATCAAAGAGGAGCTGTGACATTTGTGGGCCCAAGCAGGTGACACTTGCTCTGTTCTGCCTTATCCACTCTTGGGACTTTCCCAGGCAGCCCAGGGCAAGACAACCACCACAGAAACAGCCACTTGCCCTTGCCAGCCTCCACACTGCCCCAGCCTTGCAGAAATCCCCTCACTGGACTCTCAGCACCTCTCCAGGTCTCAAAGCCACCACCAGTCAGTCACCAGGCCAGCCCAAGCCCTCCCTCAGCACCCAGCCATGGACACCACAGACCCAGGGACTGTGCCTGGCCCCAGCCACCACCAGGGGACACAGAGGACACACAGGACACACGGGGCTCACTCACTTTCATCAGGGTTGGGGGAAGCCAGAATGGCACTGTGCTTCCTTTTCACTTCTTCCACATTCTCCGAAATTTTATCAATGAAGCCTCGAATTTCTTCCACCTGTGAAGTGAGACAACAAGACAGGTGGTCTGTGACAGACCTGGGCTCTTGGAAAGTGAAGGGATTATTATACCCTATTCCAAAGCAGCCATGACATGTCTGAACCACAGCAAACATCCTCCTGGATAAATATTTTCCAGTTTGGAACTGTGGAATCAGCCCTGCTCCATCCCACCAGCCAGCTCTGAGTCACAGCAGTGTAATACAGACTGTATGTCCTGGATTCTTTGTGATACACTGAGAAACTTCTGGGATTTTATATAAATCAGCAGCAGATTGATCCCCAGACTCTGTGCCACTGACAGAGCACTGCTGAGACTGCACAAGCCAGGCTGGTGGTGGCTCAGTCCCCCATGGCTCCTTGCTCCATCAAAAGCTCCAGAAATGCCCAATTTTTCCTCACCCCCCATTCCAGGGAAGCCACATTTTCCCAAAGATCCATTCTGGCATTTTCCCTGCCCTTCTGTGCTACAGGAAGACACCAGAATTGCCCAAGAGGGGAAACCTCTCCTGTGTTCTCCACCTGCCAGGCTGCTCACCCTCTAACTCAGCCTTCTCCTTCGGCTCACACCACCCCTTTGCTCATCTTCCTCCACCTGCACATCAGATTTATCCCAGTTCCCACTCCATTGCCTGCACAGATCCATTTTAACACCCCCCACACACATGCCATGCTAAGGGTGTGCTAAAAATCAGCAAGCAGATCTTACAGCCACCCACATGCCAGAAGACAACCTCTTGTTTGGGAACAGGAGGCACAAAATTAAATCCATGATCCATGCAGAGACTGCTGCTCTGCAGAGGTGCTCTGGGGAAAGGCCTGAGAGCTGGGTGTGAGGCTTCCCTGCTCCCATGGCCTGGGCAACAGCCTGGATGGGTTCTGGAGGAGCAGGGCAACATCCCCAGGGCAGCACAGCCTCAGGTGTGCAGGGAAGCCAGGTTCCTGATGTTCAGCACTCAGCACCAGCCAGGGCAGGACCTTCATCCCATCCCCAGTGGCCACAGGGAGCCTGGACCGTCCCCAACCCACCCTGGTGCCAGCAGAAAGGTCTGAAGCAGCCTCAAATCCACACTGGAGGAACAAAGCTCTCACCTGCTCAAAGAACTCATCCATGAAACGGTCCCGGTCCACACTGACGGTGACTTCATCATCATCATCACTGTCCTTGGCCTGCAACAACACAGAGAGAGAGAGAGGCATCAGCCAGGGCTTCCTGCAGAGTTCACAGCCATATTTCAGAGCTCCTGTGAGGAACCTTCCCCTTCTCCTGTGCTGACCTGCTTCAAGGAGCTGGGGCAAACACCAGCCAGAGTGGGGAACACCCCAGGCACTGCCACTCCAAGCCCCAGGACTCTGGGAGAGCAGAGAACAGCCACATCCAGCAGGGAGGGATGGAGAAACACCACAGCAGCCATGGCACAGCATGGACACAGCTAAGGACACCCCACATCCCAGGAGGGGGAGCTCCCAGGGCACCCTGTGTGAGCACACCAGCTCTGCAAGGAGCAGGAATGGGAAACACCACAGACTCCAGCATGGGAAACACGAGGGATGCTGGACTGGGAAAGCATGAGGGATGCTGTGATGGGAAATACAGGGAATGCTGTGATGGGAAACTCAGGGAATGCTGTGATGGGAAACACAAGGAATGCTGTGATGGGAAAACATGAGGGATGCTGCCATGGGAAAACACAAGGAATGCTGCCACAGGAAACACATGGAATGTTGGACTGGGAAAGCACAAGGAATGCTGGACTGAGAAAACATGAGGGATGCTGTGATAGAAAAACACAAAGAATGCTGTGATGGGAAAACAAGAGGGATGCTGGACTGGGAAAGCACAAGGGATGTTGGACTAGGAAAGCATGAGGGATGCTGTGATGGGAAAACACAAGGAATGCTGTGATAGGAAAACATGAGGGATGCTGCCATGGGAAACACAAGGGGTGTTGGACTGGGAAAGCACAAGGGATAACTGCCATGGGAAAGCACAAGGGATGCTGTGATGGGAAAACACAAGGGATGTTGAACTGGGAAAGCACAAGGAATGCTGGACTGGGAAAACATGAGGGATGCTGTGATAGGAAACATGAGGAATGCTGGACTGGGAAAAAACAAGGAATGCTGTGATGGGAAAACAAGAGGGATGCTGCCATGGGAAAGCACGAGGGACGCTGTGATAGAAAAACACGAGGGATGCTGCCATGGGAAACACAAGGAATGCTGCCACAGGAGAAAGCCTGGGCGATGCCATGATGGGAAAACACGAGGGATGCTGTAATGGGAAACATGAGGGATGCTGTCACAGGAAACACAAGGAATGTTGCCACGGGAGAAAGCAGGAGGGAAGCTGCAGTGGGAAACACGAGGAAAGCTGCAATAGGAAGTGAGAGATGCTGCAATGGGAAAACATGAGGAATGCCATGTCAGGAAAACATAAGGGATGCCATGATGGTAAGTAGAAGGGATGCTGCCATTGGAAACACAAGGGATGCTGTGATGGGAAAACAAAAGGAGTGCTGCAGAGTGCAGGAAAGGTGGGAGCAAACACATAAGACAGCAGAACTAGTAAAGTCACAGCAGGCAAATGAGGGGTTGTCCTTGTCTGTAGAAGCATGTGTGTCATTGTCACCAGAGATGAAAACACCTCCTGTCCCAGCAAGGCGGGGGCTGCAAGCTCTCAAGGGAAGGAAAAATTACAGTCCTGCACATAAGGAGACATTTAAAAGATTATCATCCAAAGCAGTTACACGACGGAGGGAAATGGAAAATTAACAGGTTGGAAAAGTTTCCTCTTACTCCATCTTTACAAGAGAGAAGAAGCCAGTGGAACGGAGATTTAAGACAGGACTTAAAGAGGACTTAAAGAGTCCTCTGCTCATCTCATGATGATTGCAGTTACACATCACCCCATGGCCCCTCTGCAGAGAGACAGCCACTACAGTCTCCAGGGAGAGCCCTCTTACATTGAAATAAGCCAGATGAAATATCCATCCCACCCCCTAAAATTGTCTTACCACCCTACAGTGACTGACTTGGGTGGTATCATCTGCAGACCTCAGCTTTCAGCCTTGCCAACACTTGTGGCACTTTTTGCCTGGGTAACTAATGGAATAAATCACATGGACTCCATTTTTTCCACGGTGGAAAAAGCCCCCTCTTTATTCACATAACTCCTTTTTATACAGTTGTACAAACCTCATGTGGGACTCCAATTGGTCAGTAGCTTTCTTGCCAATTATTTTATTAGTTAGTAACAAGTGTTACCCTGTATTGATTGGTCTCAAACACACTCAAACACCCAGTGTGTACACACAGGAAAAGTTTGTGATAGTTTTAATTTTTCTATCTAAGGTGTAAAACCAGTTTAGACAGGTGCAAGTTGTCTTGCACCCAGGAACAGATTGTAATGCTAATGAACTGCTCACACCAGGATTGCTTTCACATGGCAACTTGCAAAGGGTCTGACAAGACCAGCCACTGATTTTAGGAGAGAAGGTTTGATTTTATGAAGCCTTTCTTTATGATTTTTTTACCTCACTACAACAGGTAACTCACTCCCACACAGTCATCCCATTCATGGTTACCCAGAGCCTTTGTGATCAGAGAGCTTCCCCAGTTCTGGTGAAAATCGCATCCTGACAAGGAAGAACAGGCATGGTGCTGCTCTTACCCACTGCTCCATGGGTCTGAAGTCTGAAATTGTGCCCATTTGTGGCACAGCCACTCAGGCCAGGATCTACTGGCACAGTGAGGCTGGGGCACGGCCAAAGCTCCAGCCTGGGGATGGGTTGGTCCATTTAAATCCCTCCAGTGATGGTGACTCCACCACTGCCCTGCACACCCTGTTCCTGGGTTTGACAATCCCTTCCATGAAGACATTTTGCCTAACATCCAACCTAAACCTTCCCTGGAGCAACTCGAGGCCATTTCCACTTGTCCTGTCACTTGATAACCTGGGAAAAGAGAGTGACCCTCACCTGGCTGCACCCTCCTGTCAGGGAGCTGTAGAGACTTAAGAAGGTTCCCCCTGAGCCTCCTTTTCTCCAGGCTGAGCTGCCCCAGCTCCCTCAGCCCCTCCTGGTCCTCCAGACCCTTCCCCAGCTCTGTTCCCTTCTCTGGACATGCTCCAGCCCCTCAATGTCTTCCTGCCCCATGGTTTGAGGTGCCTCAGCAGTGCCCAGCCCAGGGCACAGTCACTGTCCTGGTGCCACTGGCTCCCTGTGTGCAGGGACAGGCTGGGCCTGCACAGTCCCTGCAGCAGGCACTGCCTCAGGCAGGGCCAGCTTTTCCCTGAAGCTTTTTGCTTCCAAAATTCTGCAGTTTGCTCCCAGCAGGTGCACACAGCCTCTCCCATTCCCTTCAGCAGCCACAGTCCAGCATGGAGAGCCAGAGCACAGCTCAGGCTTGGGGCAGAGCCGAGTACAGGAGCACATCCAACCCTCCCACACCTCCCTGGAGCCAGGGGCAGGGTTTGGCCACGGGCTCTTTTCAATCCTTCCTGTGTGCCAGTGCCACCAGGCAGCCCAGTCCCTCCCCTGGCCTGTGTCACCACTGCTCCTGCCTTGCTCCAAACTGTTGGGGAAGATGAAACAGGAAAGCCTTATAAATATGATTGCCTGGTGAAAGATTTTGAGAATATGGAAACTATAAGTGAGATTGAAATGAAAGCAAGCTTTGAGATCCCTCAGTTACTGAACAACTGGAAAACAATGGTGTGGCCAGCTGAAGGTAATCCCCTTGTGATGGAACAACACCCTCTGCTTGCAGACAGGTCCAAGGGTCAGAGCAGACCCTACAGCTTGGCAGAAGGGGCCCAAAGAGGAGTTTTTAGGGTTTAAAATGTAACACAGTATGGTAATGTAATGATTCTTATAGGTTGTATGTAAATGCTGTAGGATCTGTATATTGTACTAGATTGGTTAGTGAGAAATAGAATATTCAACACAGAAGAAGATTGTATTGGAACGGGAACCTCGCTCTCTTACCCTTTTACTCTCTTTATGCTTTTGCTCTCTTGCCCCTCTTACTCTCTCACCCTCTCATCCTCTCTGCCCCTCTCTTCTCTCAGCCTGCTCTGAGCTGTGGCTGGCAGCTCCCAGCAGGGCCCTGCCCCAGGCCCTTTGCAATAAACCCCAAATTCCTGACCTGGCCTCAGAGATCTCTGCTCTCCATCCATCCCCACCATCCTACCCCGATGTTCCTACACAAACCATCTGAGCACGGTGACAGCTGCCACTGTCCCAGCCCCAATGCCACCACTTCAGCCAGCACCAAGCCTGCCTGTAAGCTCAGCTCCACCTGGGGCCAACAGCTGCTTCCAGAGCAGTGCCCACATGTGCTCCATTGCTCCCAGAGCATCCCAAGCACTCCCCCAGCACTCCCAGCACATGGCAGGAGGGCTCACCATCGAGGAGGTCACAAAGAACCATGTCCTAAAGCTAGGAAAGCATGGACAGAGTACTATCCATGTTCACATTCCACTTACATATCACACATGCCTGCTAGGTTGGTGCTGTGCTTGATTTTAAGCACCAGCAGCTTTGAAGCATCACACACACTGGTGGGTGGTACTGAGAGCCCACTGGATGGGCAATAACAACACAAACCCCCACCTACATCCCCCAGGATCCTGGAAAATGCCAACAGAACTGGGGACACACACTGGGAGTGATGGAAGATGCACCTGCCAATGCAAGCACCACCCTGGATGTGCGTTTACAGGACAGAGGATCTTTATTCCCTCACCCTGCTAAGCCTCTCCCTGTCAGGGACAGGGACACCCACAGCACCCACAGATTGAGGGACACCTGTCCTGCCTGCAGCTCCTGCCACCTCACCATGCCCCCAACAGGATGGGCATCCACAGGAAGGAGTAAAGGAAAGGAGCTGAGAGCCCCCTGTGAGGATGGATCAGGGGATTCTGCTGGGTGACAAATGGGGTTTGACCTGGCCATGGTTGGCAGCACAGAAAGCCAGGTGTCTCCTGGGCTCACCCTCAGCAGTGTGGGCAAGAGGACAGGGAGGGGATGTTCCCCCTCTGCTCTGCTCTGAGACACCCTGGAGCTGCCCCCAGCTCTGTCCCAGCACAGGACAATGGTGTTGGACTGAGGGTGGAGTCAGGCTGAACATGGGGGGAAAATGTCAGAGCAAGAGGGGCTGGCACAGGGTGCCCAGAGCAGCTGAGGATTCCCCATCCCTGGAAGTGTCCAAGGCCAGGCTGGACAGGGTTTGGAGCAGCCTGGACCAGTGGAAGGTGTCCCAGCCCATGGCAAGGGGTGGAACTGGATGGGAAGCACCAGCCAGCCCCTGCAGCCCTGTACAGAAAAACCTTCAACACAACCTCCCCACAAGCCTATCCAGCATTTTTTTGCCATCATTCTGGCAGGATGTCAATTTGCCAGAATTCTGAGCCCCTTTTTAAGCCTGTGAGCAGAGTATTGCCACTGTTAATTTTAAATGAAGACTTGCACAGAAACCAGGAAGGCCAGGGACTGGCAGCAGAGGAAGAGCAGCAGGAGAGCAGAGTGCCTGCCAAGATGCTATTGTCCTTGTCACCTCTTGCTTGTCCCTTCTACATCCAAAACAGGCCTGCCTCATTGCACAAAGGATGCCACATCCCTGCCTGGTCCTATCTGGACCCTGCCATACCCAGAAATCCTGCAGAAAGAGGACCCAAGCCACACACAGTCTTGCCAGAGGCACTCATGCTTGAGGGTACAGCACTCCTGGGAGCACAGAGGCTGATGGACAGGCACAGAGATGTTATTTAGGGCAGGCACTGGACAGGGGGAGTGGCACAGAGCCCAGCCAGAAGCCCCATGAAGAGGAAATTACACAGATGGAGCCTGCTGGTCAGGAGGGCACATGTCACTTGTCACTCCAGGCTGGAGAAGGGCACCATCTGTCCAACCCACGTCACTGGGAACACCCTGAGTGCCATCCTCACCCCCTGTGTCAGGCAGAGCATCCCACCCCATCACCCCAGCCCTGGGCCAGACAGAGCAGCCACAACCACTAATGGGTGCCTTGGAGTGGAGCCAGAGGGATGCCAGGGAGAGCAGCACTGATGGATCAGCTGCTCCCTGCATCTCCCTCCACCCTGGCCCTCACTGCTCTACCCCAAGTTTGAGGTGTCCCCCCGTGACTAATTCTAGTACAAAAGCAGGAATGAGGCCAAAACTTTCATAAAAGAAACATAAAAAAAAAAAAGAGAAATGTGTTTCAAAAGGAAACATAACAGTGTTTTGGCTTCATGCATCCCCACTGTGAGCATCCCAGGTTTCCCAAGTCACATGGGAAGCTCCAGTCTTGGTCAAAACTACCTGCAGGTGCTGCTCAGCACAAGCAGCAAACAATTCCCCAGCCTGGTGTGACCGTGTTCACAGGGGTCTCAGGTTGAGGGAAGAGATGAGGATCCGACTCCATGTTTCAGAAGGCTTGATTTATTATTTTATGATATATATTATATTCAAACTATACTAAAAGAATAGAAGAAAGGATTTCATCAGAAGGCTGGCGAAGAATAGAAAAAGAAGGAATCATAACAAAGGCTTGTGTCTCGGACTCTCTGTCCGAGCCAGCTGGGCTGTGATTGGCCATTAATTAGAAACAACCAACATGAGACCAATCACAGATGCACCTGTTGCATTCCACAGCAGCAGATAATCATTATTTACATTTTGTTCCTGAGGCCTCTCAGCTTCTCAGGAGGAAAAATCCTAAGGAAAGGATTTTTCATAAAAGATGTCTACGACAGCCTGGGAACTCACAGTGTCAGGCACAGCACCCTCCCCATGCCCCTCACTTCTGCCTCAGGCCCTGTCAGGCAGCACTAAGGAGCCAGGGCTTCCAGGCTTTCCCCCACACAGGGTGGGTGAGGAAAACCCTTCTTTTGCAAGGTTTTTGTTTCTCCAGCCCTGCAGTGCCCCTGAGCAGCAGGGGCTGGATGGGGAGGGCAGGGCAGCCAGAGCTCCTCCAGTATCACCAGCTGGGGGCTGTGTACAAATCACCAACGGGACAGGACTGCTGGGAACTGCCTTGAGCTGTTTGATTTTCCAGCATCACTCTCATTACATGGTGTAGGGGGGTTCAGAATGGGTAAATGAAGGTGGTAGAGAATGTAATCTTATCCCCCAACGAGTTGCAGCTGGACCAATTACTGAAGATCAGGAGCAGGCCTGATGTTAACAGGGCACACCTGTAGCCAGTAAGAACAAGGGGTATAAAGGAGTGGATTGGTGAAATTTGGAGTCAGAAGGCCGCTGCAAGGACAAGGAAGAGTCATTGCTTAGAGGAGCTGCCTATGAAAAACATCAAGGAGGTGTGAGACTTTGGTGACATGGAATCCTTGCTCTGTAATGATAATAGAGCTCTTAATATATAAGACAACAACATGGTTATGACAATGAGAAGATGCCAGCAGCACGCATCCCAGGCAGCAGACCAAGAACTCAATGTTACAACTCACTTTATAAGTTTTTTGACCAATCACACAAAGCAAAAGCACATTGACAGTAGTTCTATCTAACCACTGTGAGCACACATACCTTTGGTTAAACAATGCTTGCTTATTTTGAATACAATACCTGCTTGTGAGCCTTAAAACACAATGCACAGAGCTCCATTATTAAGCTTAGAACTTCCTAATATCTTGCTAGATAAACTTTTCTGTAGCTTAGGGAGTTATTCTAGACAAGCGTTAATACACAGACCATTGTTCGATTTGTTCTTGCTTTTCTACTTCTTACGTAATTTTTCTGCTGACCAATCTCATGGCTGCTGCTTAGCTCGGATCACAGTTCTGCTGTCTCTGAGGCCTGCCTTTTGCAGCTTTCCCAAAACCCTCTGATTTTACGGATTCCCACACTCCAGCAGCTTCTGGACCCTCACAGGCTTCACAGTGCCCTCCACAAGGGCCAAAATCCCAAGTGGAGGCAGAGGCAAACTGTGATACCATCCCTGACAAAAAGGAGCAGCAGATGGGAAGACATCCAGAGCCCTGGAGCATCCCAGCTCTATTTTGAGGTTTTGTAACCAGCACATGCTAACAAATTCATTCCACCCCATTCCCTCTCCAAGCACTTTCTGAAAGAGGCAAAGGAGCACAGAACACCTGAAAAGACTTGGTGCTTGCTCTCCTCCAAACAGCAGAGCTGGCAGGGTGGGCAGTGAGGGGCACAGCCAGCTCTCTGTCACCCAGCAGCGACACACACAGCCCCAGGTTCCTGTCCTCTCCTGTCAGGACTGCAGATGGATCTGACCATGTCCAGGGAGCTGGTGCAGGCAGGGCAGAGGAACAATGGGGCTCAGCCCCTGCTGGGCATACCTGAACTCAACACAGCCCTCTGCCAAGCCCTGCTGGCACATTTTCCTGGGTCCAAAGAGGCAGTGAGGCCCTGCCTGCCTCCCACCCTACAGAGAAAAGGCAAGCCTCACAAAAGCACCAGGGACAGGAAAAGCCACACCAGCTGCCATCCCCCTCTTAGGGACCACCCAGTGCAGCACAGAAAGGGCTCATCCCTGAATGAGGAGGCTGCTCCACGGCTTCATTCCCAGGCTGCATCTGTTTGTTTGTATTTACCAACACCCCCGTGCTGCTCTGCCCAGCTGAAGAGATCCCAGCCATCTGGGCTTGACTTGCTTTGTGAAATTATGTTCTTTTTGTGCCACGGCAGGGTGCATGGGCTGCTCCTGGGGCTGCCTCTGAGCAGCTGTGGGTCATGTTTGGCATTGTGTCCCCACACAGGTATCACTGTCATATTTTCTGAAAAATCCTCTTTGCCCACAATTCTTCTCCTGGGAAGCTGAGAAGTCTCAGAGAAAAAAGAGAATAATGATCCCATTTTGCTTCTCCTGTGTTTTGCTGCTTTGGAATGTGGCTGGAGATTGTTTATCCAACATGTGAATTGTTTTTACTTAATGACCAATCCCAGCCAGCTGTATCAGACTCTGGGGAGAGTCACGAGTTTTCATTATCATTCTTGTTATGCCTTCTGATGTATCCTATCTCTGTTCTTTAGTATAGCTTTAGTATAGCATAATATAATATATGATATGATATAATATATGATATTATATATAATATATAATATAAGCTATAATATAAACTATTATATAACTATATAAACTAATATATAGTATATAATATATAATAAATATATCATATATAATATAATGTAATATAATTATGATATTAGATATATTATATACTATCTATATGATATATAATATAATTTATAATATATATGATATATAATATATAATATATAATATATAATATATAATATATAATATATAATATATAATACCATATCATATCATAATAAATTAGCCTTCTAAGAACATGGAGTCAGACTCATCAATTCCTCCCTCATCCTGGGGACCCTGCAAACTCAACACATGGATCCAACACCCAGCAGCAGTCACCTTGCCCCTATATCCAAACCCCCAAGGCCAGGGCACTGACACTGAGAGCTCCCAGGGCAGCTCATTCTGGCATGCAGCTATGCAAGGAAGGACAAGGTCACAACAACTGAGCAGCTCTGACATCTCAGCATCTCACAGAGCCCAAAGGACACACAGGAGAAGGTACAGATGCTCCAATCTCTGGGAACACAAGGGCAGCTCAGCACAGCCCCACCTGGACAAGGTGCAGGGCACCCATGGATCTCCCACCCACCAAACGAGTCCCTCACCCTGGGGCTGCCCTTCATGCCTTGGGAAGGCTGGCCTAGAACAGAGGCTAGACAGAGCCAAAGAATAAAGCAGGGATTTCTGAAGAGGCTTCAGTGGATCCACCTTGGGCAGCACAACCCAAAATGGTCACAAAATGCACACCTGGTCACTTTTATAAGTTCTGCTCCATTTGCATATTGGAGTTAATTGTCCAATTACAGCTTTAGCCCATGCAGTCCCATCCTTCTTGTTTTTCTCTCTTCAGCCCACCTTATTTATGCTTCTGGGCCTGAGGTCTGGATCATTTGTCCCTGGTCCCCAGCTGGAGCAGGAATTGTTTTGTCTCTCTGCTCTGTGCACAGAGCTCAGCATCCCCTAATGCAAAGCCCAGATCCACACATTAAAGCAGCACAGAATGTGAAAAATATAAAAACTAAAACCTGAGGCATCACCCTGACCTCCTCACACTTCAGGATTTGCTTTAGGCATCTGCAGCAGCCAAAAAAAGCCCTTCAAGCAGGGCTGAAGTCCTGTTCCTGAAGATACCCAGGGAGGTGGTACCAAGGCTGAGGATAAGGATGAGCACAGCCAGAGGGTGTGCTCCCAGGGGACAGCCCTGAAGAGCTCAACCACTCAAAACCATGCCTTAAACCACCTATGGCCTCAGCCCTTTCTGCAGTGCACCAGGATAAATTGTCCATTCCATGGCACAGAGCCCCCAAACTCAGCTGTGCCCTATTCCAGCATTAAATCCAGTTGGCAGCCTGTCAGCAGTGGCGTTCTCCAGGGATCAGTGCTGGGGCCACTCCTTTATCAATGACGTGGACAAGGGGATTGAGGGCACCCTCAGCAGAAGACACCAAGCTGGGTGAGATGCTGACCTGCTGGAGGGATCTGCAGAGGGATCTGGACAGGCTGAATCAATGGGCCAAGGGCAATTCTGCGACATTCAACGAGGCCAAGTTCAACACTAGGGCAACAACAACCCCATGGAGTGTTCCAGGCTGGGGGCAGAGCCACTGAAAAGCTGGGAAAGGCCTTGGGGTGCTGGCCAGCAGTAGCTGAACATAAGCCCATGTAGGGGGATAGAATATAAAAAATAAAGATAGTGCAGAAAGTGATCTCACCCCTAAGGAGCTTCAGCTGGGCCAATTAGCAAAGATTAGGAGCAGGCCTGACTTTAACAGGCCACAGCTGTGGCCAAAAAGAAGAAGATGCTATAAAAGAGTGGGGTGGCTGATTGGGAAGGGAACTGGGGTCAGTTGGCTGCTTTGTGAAGAAGAAAGAGTCAGTGCTCTGAGGAGAAACACCAAGAAGGTGTGAAACTTCTGTGATAGGAGACAACAGCATGGAACCCCTGCAATAAGATGACAAAAAGCCCAGGTGGGCAAGAGGCCAGTGGCACTTGGCTTGTATCAGAAATAAAGTGTCCACAGGACCAGGGCAGGGATTGTCCCCCTGTGCTGGACACGGCTGGGGCACCACAAATACTGGGGTCAGTCTGGGCCCCTCACAACAAGAAGGTCATGGAGATGCTGGAGTGTGTCTAGGGAAAGGAATGGAGCTGGAGAAGGGTCTGGAGCACCAGGAGCAGCTGGGGGAGCTCAGCCTGGAGAAAAGGAGGTTCAGAGGGGACCTCACTGTATACAATGCCCTGACAGGAGGTGGAACCAGGTGGGGATCAGGTTCTGCTCCCAGAGAACAAGGGACAGGACAAGAGGAAATGGCCTCAAGCTGTGCCAGGGCAAGTTTAGTTGGATTCTGGGGAAAATTTCTCCATGGAAAGGGCTGTCCAGCCCAGGTGCCAAGGCACAGGCTGTGCAGGGCAGGGGTGGAGCCACCATCCCTGAATGGATTTAACAGATGTGTAGTTGTGGCACTTGGGGTTAGTGCTGGAGAAACAACTGGATCTTAGAGGGGTTTTCTAACCTAAGCAATGCTGTAATTCTAATATTCACCAAAACCAGCCCATACCTTCCCATTAACAACTTTTTTTTTATGAATAAAAGTCCAAAGCACAAATGACTTCAGCATTCAACAACATCTGCATGAGTCAGGTGGTGTTTCCAATTTCCAGCACTAGCAGTGCAAGGGAGAACACGATTTCCAAGAGTTTTGTCCTTAGGTGCTTGCTTGCATTCCTGCAAAATAATTCCCAGCCTTTGGCACAAAGTCCAAGCCTTTTACCAGAACCACGATCATTCCTAAGCTCAGTTTTAAAAGCAAACAGGTAAAATTCTTCTTAACTCTGAAGAGCAAGTGCCAGAGGTGACACCAGTCCTGGAGAGGGCAATGAGCTGAGGACAGCACTAACACCTTCTAGAAAAGCACCCAGACTTTACAGCCAGTACTTTCTAAATTTACAGTCATGGCTGAAGAATGATTAGCTTAAAAACAGACTTAAATAATCTGAAATTAATTTTTAACACCCTCTAAGTGGCATCATCATGGTTACAGCTCCTGTGCAGACCAGAGCTGCCAGAGAAAAAACAAGGGAAGCCTCAGACAGAGAAGGTGACAGGGGCAGCACCACAACTCCCGTGGCTGTGGGATCAACACAGTCCACACAATGGTTATCCTTCAAATCCCACCACCTCACCTACAAACAGGCACTGAAAGCTCAATGACATTTCTTTGGTGCTCTTGCCTATACCCTTTAAAAGAACCTCAGCACCATCCCGGTGAGCCACTGATCCTCCCAAAAGGCAAAGGTCCTCTGGAAAACCAAAACAGTCATTTCATACACAAACCCAAAGTCTGACAGAACCTGATGGAAGACCAGAAATGGCAGAGAAAAAGGCAGAGCTCATACTGGAAAACCTGCAGCACACGTCTGCAGAAGTACACAGCATGGAAGTGGCCAAAGTGGCAGCACTCTCCTGAAAACTCACAGAACAGTGAGCAGAAAACTTCATTTTTAGTTATTTCTCATGGAAAGAAACCTGGATCTGCAAGTATTCCCTAGAATCTGGAAAACTGCACTGTTAACACAAAGTTCAGTCCCACCCGGCAGCAATATTTGATGCTGCACAGCCAGGTCCTGAGGTGCCTGAGGAGGAGGAGGAAGCAGAAGGGAGGAGGAACCTTCTCCTGTAGAAAGAACATGCTGGCCTAGGAGCAAACGAACACAATTTGGGCAGGAGATTTGGAATTCTACAACCAGTCAGGAGCTGGTCTAGTGGAAGATGTCCCAACCCAAGACAGTAGGATTGGATGATATGGTTCTTTGAAGGTTCCTTGGCAACTGAGGGGAATCTTTTCTTGAGCCTGAGCTCTCCAGGGCTGCTGGAGCAGAAGAACTTCCTGTTCTCCTCTGGATGTCCCCAAGCTTTTGGCCAGCAGATGTCCTGGGCTACCCTCACTACTTCCATCCCTTCTGCAGGGAAGAGCTGCTGCATCACTATGGAAAATACTCAGAGTATCACTGAAAAAGGGTGAAAGATGTTTATGTTTCAGAACATCTCTCATGCGGGACCTGAGCATCCTGAAGTCCGTCTGCTGTGTCAGCCCCATCCCTGGAAGTGTTCAAGGTCAGACTGGAAGAAGGCTCAGAGCAATCTGGTCTAGTGAAGGTGTTCCTGCTCATGGAACCACATGGTCTGTGAAGGTCCTTTCCAAGCCAAACCACTCTGTGAGCCCATGACACACCCAATGCCACAGCCTGTCCCCTGTTCACAGCCATAAGTCTGCTCCCTGATTTGGGGGGCAAAAGCAGTGCCCACATTCCCAACAGGAGCCCTGGTTCTGGCCACTGCAGGCAGGGGCAGAGGTGCAAGCAGCTTGTGACATGTCCCCCCTGCTCTCTCCCCTTCTTTCAGTTCAGCAAAACTTTCTACTCCTTGTGCTTCCACAGTTGCCTGGTTTCACATTTTCCCTAAGAAAAAGAGCCTCTCTGGCTTTGTGCCTGCTCTGGTCCTGACACAGCACTGCTCCATCTCCATTTCCCCTGCTGTCCTCTGCTTGCCCTCCCCTCCCCACGTCTCCTGCAGGATCATCCCATGGAGCAAGGACACTCTCCTGAGGCAGGTGTGCCCAGGTCACCTGGAGCCACAACAATCCCACACACTCTGTCCTCCTGCCCTTCCACCTGGGCTCACTCTCCTCCTTTTTTGCTAATATACATAATTTTCTGGAAGAAGCAATTTATCACAGTACTTAGCTTAATGAGCCTTACTGTACATGTTCTGCCTGTAGTGATAATTTTGCATATTTCCTGAGAAATCTTGTTAATGGGGAGATACATGGCAAAACAAACATTTGTACAGCTTCCGAGCAGCTCACACACAAAGACACTCAGATTAAAACAGAGGGATGAGACTGAACCCTTTTGGCTCCCTCCTCTCAGACACCCAGTGCACAGCTGACCTATCTGGCTGCACTTCTTATCACTCTTATCACTCTCTGGTGCCCACACTGACACCAGGTCTCAGTGGGGCAAGAGGATTCCTGTGTTTAAGTTGGTTTCAGTGGGACCACTGAACCCCCATGCAGCAGACCTGAAGCTCCCCAACACATACCAAGGGATCCCAGGGTTCAGGGTCCCCCTGAGCTCTGTCTGTCCCTCAAACCCTGTCCATCACCCCACCAGGCCCCTCGCAGGCTGGGGACATGACACATCACCCAGAGCTGACCTAGAGTCTGGGCTTTGCCTGCAGCCATGTTTAAAGCACACAAAAAGGTTTTCTCAGTTTTTGGCTTGCCCTACCATGGTGTGCACCCACTGAGAACAGCATCCCTGTGGCACAGGGACACCCAGGACCCCTCAACTGCTGGGGAACACAATAATATCCCATACAGGAGTATGTAGGAACACAGGAATATCCCACACAGGAGCATGTAGGAACACAAGAACACAAGAACACTCCTTCTCACACCAGGAGCATGTAGGAACACAAGAACATCTCACACGGGAGCATGGAGGAGCAGACGAACATCTCACAGGAGCATGCAGGAGCACAAGAACATCCCACATGTAGGATCACAGGAATATCTCACACAGGAGCCTGTAAGAACACAGGAATATCTCACACAGGAGCATGAAGGAACACAAGAACACAAGAACACTCCTCCCCACACAGGAGCATGTAGGAACACAAGATCTCATACAGGAGCATGTAGGAACACAAGAACATCTCACACAGGAGCATGGAGGAACACAAGAACATTCAACAAAGGAGCATGTAGGAATATAGGAACATCTCACAGGAGCATGTAGGAACACAAGAACATCTCACACAGGAGCATGTAGGAACACAGGAACATCCCACACAGGGGCACGTAGGATCATAAGAACATCCCACACAGGGGCATGTAGGAACACAAGAACATCTCAACATCTCACACAGGAGCCTGTAGGAACACAAGGACGCCTCACACAGGAGCATGTAGGAACACAAGAACATCTCACACAGGAGCATGTAGGAGCACAAGAATATCCCACAGAGGAGCATGTAGGAACACAAGAACATCTCACAGGAGCATGGAGGAACACAAGAACATCTCAACATCTCACACAGAAGCATGTAGGAACACAAGAATATCCCACAGAGGAGCATGTAGGAACACAAGAATATCTCACACAGGAGTATGTAGGAAGACAAGAACACAAGAACACTTCTCCCCACACAGGAGCATGTAGGAACACAAGAACATCTCACACAGGAGCATGTAGAGCTCATCTACATCACTCTGGCACGTTCCTCCTTGCCCAGCAGAGCCCAGCAGTGAAGGTTCAGCAGCATCTCACCCCTCCTGCTCCAGGGCCCCACGGGAGCAGGCACAGCAGCTTCCCTGCTGCAGTGCTTGTGGGATCAGGACTGCTCTGAGTCACGATGTGTGACCTGCCAGGACAGCTCTGCTCCTCCCCACCCCCAAACCCCAGCATTTCAGTGATGCTAAAGCCCCTCAAGGCGAGGCAGAGCTGCGGACACAGCCACCGGCTGTCACCTGCCATGTGACAGCCCCACTCCCCAACGGCAGGGACACAGGACAGCTGAATTATTCACGTGTGACCCTTCTGGGTGAACAGAAGAGCCCGAAAGCACTTATGGCAACGAAGAGGGTTAAAAAGGGAAAGAAGATGGCATCTGAACAAGTGAATATATTCATCTGCAAGGTCTGTAGGGACTTCTGCAGCCGGGGGGTTCTGGAAAAGATGGAGACACACAAGACCTGACCTCTGCAAACAGCAACTGTGCTCCACTTCACATTTGTGCCCCCGGGAGAGAAAGCCTCAGTAGGAACAGGATGGAATTAAGAGGAAGGAATGGGGAGAGGTCGGGCTGTGAGTCCTGGGGCACTGCTGCAGATTTCACTGCCACAGGAGGGGACAGGGGGCACCCACAGAGCCCGACCTGGAGCCCACCTTGCTTCCTCTCCCCTTCTATTTTTAACTCCCATCTCCCACTACTCCCACTGGCAGGAGGCAGCGCTGGGAGCAGGGACTTGGCTGTCAGGAGTGGGGATTCAGCCAGCTGGGGAGGGCAGTGGCACGGCACAAACACACAAACATCACTGGAGAAATGCACCCAAAACCAGCTGTGGAGATGAATAACGGGCACAGGGGGAAAGTGCACCCCAAAAAATGGGTCCTGCCCATGGCTGGGGGTTGGAACTGGATGGTTCCTTCCAACCTAAACCACTTGTGATCCTATAACCCTGGCACATCTCCCTTGCTTCCTCCCACTGTCCAAACACCATTCATAATTATTTTACCATTTGGACCTGTGTCACCTCCTGGAAATCCCAATGCCTCACTCAAGCTGAGCTGTCAGCTCTATGGCACGATGGAGCACCACAGCACTCCCACAACCCTGCATACACACACCATCTCACCAGGGCTGCTTCTGGGGGTGTTGGGGAACGGGACCAGGCCCAGACCCACTCCAGGTGGGCAGGAAACACCAGTGACAGCCAGAGCTGTGACACCTGCACAGAGGCAGCTGTAAACAAAGCTCTGCTCAGCCTCATCCAAGGCATCCTGCACAGCCCATCCTCAGCAGAGCTCCTCCACAACAAGAGGAAATGTTTTATCTGTAAGTTAAATTTCCTATCCCTGGTCCAGAGCAGACCTGGGGGCACTACTCCCACAAGGGCACTGAATAAGCTCCAGCAAGTCTGATCCAAACCAGAGCTGAGGTTCAGAAAAGAGCTGGGATTAGCATTTTGAATATCAAGTACCATTTAAAAAATCCCATTAAGACATGGAGCTCCTGTTCTGTAGAGCAGTGACCGCCCCACATCCCCTCCTCTGCTCCAACAATGCCAGTTCTTTTTTTATTAATCCTTCCTTTTTATCATCCCTGGCAGATTTTAAGCACTGTATTAACATGGGAGGAACCAACCCAGGCTATTAATGAGGCAGCAGAGAGGATACAAGTTCAAACGCTCCTGACTCTGTGTCCACTGCAGCATCTCGCTCCTCCCTGGTGTGTGCCAGCACCAAGGGGGTAAATCCACGCTGCCTCACTCACTGCAGTCCTGCCAGGGGGCACACACTCATACTCGGGGCAACTGGATGCTCAAAAGCATTCCTCCATCCCCAGGAGTCCCCGGGAAGAATGCTGCACCCTCAGCATGAGGCTGATGAATAAGGAGCAGCAGCAGGAGTGAGGCAAAAACACTTTTTTTTTTTTTTTAAGACATATTTAAAGGAACAGAGAAATTTTAAAATACTCCATGGCATCACTTCTCAGCCAGCAACGGCTGCCAAAAGGGCATTCATGAGGCTTCTTTTTACTATTATTATTAAAAAGCCTGCTTTCCAATCCCATTTCACAGCCTGTGCTGGTGGTGGAGACAGAGCCCCGTGTTTGGGTGTTTTCCAGGCAGAGTTGGGGAGGCAGCTCTTGGGGGAGCCTCTTCCTCCCCCAGAATCCACAGCCACCCCTGGGCACATACAGTGAGCCCTGGGCATTCAGAGCTGCCCATCACCCCCTTAGCCCCTCGCTGGCATCTCCACAGCCCCATCCTCCGGGTGGTTTTCGGACCAAACCAAACTCCCAGCCAAGTGATGCTGGGGGCAGCTTTGATGCCCGACCAGACTGGGCACCACAGTGGTCCCCGCTGTCCCTCGCTCTATGGCAGAGTCCTCCCCATGGGACAGACCCCCCTGCAATCCCAGGCGGCTCTGCAGCGCCAACTGTGAAGTAATTTTAAAAAAATAATCCACAAAAAAAAAAAAAAAAAAAAGGAAAAACCATACAAACAAGAAAAAGCACTAGCGGGAGGAGGACCGGGGGTGGTACGGGGCGGGGGCTGGAGCAGCGCTCCGGGATTTCGGGCTCTGCCCCTCCGGCCACTGCCGCTGTGCCCAGGGCTCGGCCCCAGCGTGGGCAGCAGCACCGCGGCGGCCCCGAGGGTGCCGCAGGGGCCCGGGCATGGGCACCGGGGACACCGGGGGCACCGGGGCTCCTTCCACCGATGCTCCGTGCGCGCAGCCGCCGCCTCCCACCGCCCGCGCCCCGGGCTCGGGGGGCTCGGGGCCTCCGCGGGACACGGGGCCGGCCCCGGCCGCACACGGAGCCCCAGGCCTCCCCGACAGGCCGGGTCAGGGCGCTGGGGTCAGCGCGGTGCAGCGGCCGCAGGCGGCCCCCGGCCCCGCCGCAGCGGCTGCGCCGGAGGATGAGCACGCAAAACGGGAGGGAGCGGAGCGGGGCGGGCGCGGCACGGTCCCGGGGAGCACAGCACGGCACGGCACGGTCCCGGGGAGCACAGCACGGCACGGCCCTGCGGGCAGCCCCCGCCCGCACCGCTACAAACACACGTCCGTAGCCGCTCCTCCCAGCGGTGATGCCGCTCCGCCGCCGCGGCCCCGGCACCGCGCAGATCGCCGCTCGCAGCGCCCGAAGCCGGGCAGAACCGCAGCGGTGCGCGGCGTGCGGACGGCGCAGCCCGGAGAAGCCCCCCCCTCTAATCCCGACATCCCGGCCATGTCCGGGGGCTCATCCGCTGCTGCCAGCCCCCGCCCAACCCCCTCGCCGCGCCGCCGCTCAGGGCAGGGCGGCCCCTGCGCAGGGATGGGGGCCCGGCCGGCTTGGGGCGGTCCCCGATGGGGGCAGAGGGCTGCCCGCATCCCCCGCATCCCCCCGCTGCGCCCCGCACTCACAGCGCGCAGCTCCCCGGTCCGGTCCTTCATCCTTGCCCCGCTGCCGCTGGGAACGGGCAGAGCGCGGGGAGGGGCGGGCGCCGAGCATGCGTGCGGCGCTGCGGAGAGGGGCGGGGGGACACGGCGGGGACCCGGCCATGGCGGGGGGGACCGGCAGGGGACACTGGCACGGGGACACGCACATCTCGGGTCAGACTGAGGGGAGGCGGCACGCGGGGTCTCACATCGCGGGGAGGCCACCGGAGGAGGGGGTGGCACAGATGGGAAGGTCACGGCTGTGACAAGGGGATGTCACCGGGGGGAGGGAAATTGCGCCCGCGGGAAAATGAGGTGTCACAGCTGCGGGTCACACCCAGGGGACCTCAGACGAAGGGGTATCACATCTACGGGAAGGGGGTCTCGCTGGGAGGGGTCCACGCGAAAAGGTCGCAGCTGCGGGTCACACCCAAGGGACGTCACACTTAGGGAGGCCACAAGAGGCAGTCACATCTGGGGATAACATCGGGAGGGATCACACCTGGGGAGGTCATACCTGTGGGACATCACATCACATCACATCACATCACGGTGCTCTTAAGGGTGTGGAGGGATGCACAGCAGGGCAGCCCCAAGAGCCACCCCTGGGGTCCCCGGGGCGGTGGCAGTGGGGCTGGGGGTCCTGCAGAAGCGAGGTTTGGTGGCACCGACAGGACGGGCTGGCTCTGACCCCCAGCCTGGAGACAAGCAGGGCATGTTGGGGGATCCACCCTGAGGACCCCAAAACCAGGCCCACAGGGAGCAGAGAAGTGCCAGCAGGGCTCAGACAGGTGCTGCCAGTTTGCGGGATCTCCCACAGCCGGGGCCTGCAGGTTCCTGCACTTCCTGAAGCCATCTCATCCAGCCGCGGGTCGCGGTTCCCTCAGTCCGGCTGTGTCCAGCACCGCTGGGGTGCCCAGGGCTGGGGTACTGGGGTACCCTGGTGAAGAGGCTGGGGGTCTCCCTCGCGGGTGTTACAGCCAAACCCAACGCAGCTCACCCTGCATACAGCCCCACTCACCCTCACTGGCCCGCATACCGCACACACCACCCCACACAACACCCCACTCTCCGCGCACGGCTCCACTCACCCCGCTCACCCCTCACAGCCCCTGCTCACGGCGCACTGTCCCACATACCACGCACGGCCCCCCTTGCACAGTTCCACTCTACCCCATTGACCCCCCACTGCCCCGCACAGCCCCGCTCGCCCCACAGAACCCTGCTCCCCCCTCACAGCCCCGGTTTCCTCGCAGTGCCCCGTTTTTCCCGCACAGCCCCGGTTATCTCACTGCCCCTCTCTCCCCACAAAGGTGAACCCGGCCCGGGCTCCGAGCGCGCCTCTGGGGCGCGGCGCCCCCTGGCGGCTCCAGCCAGAACCTGCGGGGTCGGTCTCCGGCACCCCCGGCACCCCCGGTAGCCCCGTACCCCCGGTAACACCTGTAACACCGGTACCCCGGTTACTCCGGTAACCCCGGTAACCCCAGCAACCCCGGTACCCCCGGCACCTCTGGTACCCCCGGTAGCCCCGGCACCATTCCCGCTCCTCCGGGAGAGCTCATCCCCCCCCGGGACAGCAGCGCCGGATTACACCAGGGCCACCCCAATATTCCCATATTATCCCATGCATGTTCTTCCCTTAATTACCCGTATCCATCCCTTTACCACCTTTGCTTCTCTCTAAAACATCCCATAATAAACTCTGTGTCCTTGGGCTTTCCTGGAGAGCTGGGACCATCAGGATCAAGGCTTCCTGCAGGGGAAGGGCCCATTTGCCTCCCGGAGATTTGAAACTCCTGCTCCCAGCCATACACGTACTAGCATGAAAACCAGCTCTGTGCATGCCAAGAAGTGGAACAGGATTTTTTGGCCACCACCATCCAGGTGCCTTTAAAGAGCTCTGATGTCAAGGGACACCCGTGGGCGCCTCAGCTGGTAGTGCAGGAGCAGGATCCCATTGTGCCGAGGTCTCATTGGTGGGACTTTAGCACTGGGCACAGTTTAGGTGCTGGGCACAGCTCAGGTGTGCACAGCATTTCTCCTGTTGGTGTTGCACTTATTTACTGCAAGTTATGAGGGCAGGGGCTCGCCCCACCCCAGTGTGGAGGACACAGACCTTGTTGCTGCGAATCACTCCAGTGCCAGGGATGGTCTCACTCATGGAAGGATGTACAAAGCCACCATCATACTGCAAGGGAAAGACCTTGTCTGGTGTCAGAGCAGCCCTCCAGTGCCCACCATGATTGGTCTGCCAAGAGCCCTGGGCATGCAGGGGCTCATGGAGAGGGTTACACAGCTCCTCACTTGTGCTCCAGGCAACAGAGGCTTGCAAATCCAGGGAGCCAGAGGCACAGCTCACTGGAACAGTGCCTGTGCCTGCAGCACTCAGGGTATGGATGGACTTTCAGGTGTTAAGCAGCCCAAAATGCAGCACAGAAACCCAGACACATGAGGAATTACAGAGGTGTTTTGAGCAGAGGCTGCAGAGGATGGCTGGTGCAGCTGCAGCAGATCCAAGATCAATCCTGTCATTCTCAAGGACTTGCCTCTGTCAGGAGAGACAGAACCACAACCGCCAATGGAGGAGTTCAGACACACACAAGGGGGTGCAGAATAAATCCTCAACAGAAACACAGAGAAAAGCAAGTGCTGGGCTCAGGGTGAGGCTGACAGTGTGAACGTGATGGAAATCCAGAGTGCAGCCCTGAGCTGCAGCTTGGCTGTGAATCAGAAACCACCTGAAGCTGCTCATTCATTCATTTTCAGTCACTGCTGGCACTTCAGGGACACTATTCACTTTGGAGGGAAAAGACAGAGATCCTGGAAGAGCTGCTGGAAGTTATTTGTTGAGGATTAGGCTGGAAAGCTGCTCATGGAGGAACAGACCAGAGTCACAGAGCACATCAGTGCTGAGGGAGCCAGGGAGGTGTTCTCTGTGCCAAAAACACAGGCCAAGTCCTGTGGCTTAGGAGGATCTCAGAGGCAAGGAAGGAATGAGGTGGATGGGCCACTCCACACCACCTCCCTGCAAGGGAGACTCACCCCTCATCCTACTCAATGCCCACAGGGAGATGCCAGGGAGGGCAGGAACAGCACAGGGAAACGTCCATATAACCATAGCTGCAAGTAGATCCAGCTGGAGGTTCCCTCTCCCTGCTCGAGGGAAGCAGGTATGTCAGTGCCAATTGCTCAAATGCTTGTCTCCATGCCAACAGACATTAAAAGTTGCTTTTGGACAGCTAGCACAGGCTGCAATCCCATTTGTCCAAGGATGGGAAGATGCTGCATCAGGGTCTTTCCAGGGACAGGACTCCTGTCCCCACTCAGCGAACAGGGAGATGATGTTGGGAGGAAGGGGAGCCGTGCCATGACTTGGAGAAACTGAGGCAGGGCACTCAGAAAGGCATTGGATGGGGGTGGAAAATTGGCAAGAGCTGTATGCTGTGGCTGAAAAAGTCAAAATGGGACAGGATATGGTAAACAAAGGAAAAAGAGAGGTGACCAAGGAGAAGGAGAGGCAATTCAGCCTTTTGAACACATCTGTGGTGGAAAAAATCAGACATTATAAGGGCTCATTATTTCCAGCAGCAGCAGGAAAAGTGGACATTCCCTTCTCTACAGCTTGTCTCATCTCTCATTCCCAATCCCATGTCCAGAGCTGTAAGAGCATCATGGCATTCACAAAAACGTGAGCAGAGAGAAGAAGATTTCCCAGGGAGTGGCAGAGTGGGACAGGAATACCCCAGAGAAACAAGAACCACCTAAAAGGAATCACAGGCTCCCTCCACCTCCTCATGCCTCCAGCAGCAGCCTGACAACACGCTCAGGTGCAAGCTGCCACTGCCAGTGCCCTGCACAAGAAAATTTCCTACAGAGAAAAGAAAACATGTGATAGGGATGATCTGTATTCTCAGCCTTTATGTAAGGAACAAGTTGAAAAACATTTCTCAGGTTTTTCACAGATGAGCATCTGTCATCTGTTACACTGCCTGAAGAAATTCGTGCATTATACCTTGATAGTCAGCCTGACCTTTCTGGATTTCTAAGGTCACATTAAGCCATGGGAAACTCACCTTCCCCACCTTCCCAAAAGCTGATTCTCTCATTCTCAGATCTGGAAAGCTTGAAACAACCTGGAATCACACACCTCCAAGACAAGTTTCACTTTCGCGCATTGTAGAAATCCTGCCAACTGTTGTGAAAGTCAGATGATTTTTAGTACAAGAACTTGTGAATAAATTATAGAGAAGTCTGATTCTGTCAGTCCCTTCTGATATTCTGTGTTACTCTAGAAAATGATTTTGACAGATGAGAGAGAAAGGGAAGGATCTCCAGCCTGCACGGCACTAGGGTTCACTTAAAAACCTGCTCGAACCAAAGTAGTGAGGGATATTCAATCAAACCAAAGCAATCATTTCAGTGCAGGAACAGGGCACATGGACATTTATTTCTTGACTGATCCAATGAAGTGGGATTTCACTCAGGTCAGCTTTACTCTGCCGTGCATTGAAATATTGGCATTAACTGCAGAGAACGTGGGCTGCACCTTGGGAGAACAGTGAGCATTAATAAAACAGCAGCAGGGGGTGAGAGGCAAACCAGCCCAGAACTTCCCTTTGCTGCTGGAAGCCTTCCTCTGCTACTTCAACCCCATGGCTAAAATTAAAACATATTGATCCAACAATCAACCTCCAGTAGGGATTTAATAATGACCACTTAAACCCTGTGGTGCAAATAAAATACTCCTCCCCTCCCCACACACCAGCCAGGGGCAGGACAGATCTCTGTAGTACATGGTCCTGCTGCACCTCCACACATCCCAAACCCCCCATCTTGGTGCAAATTCCCACCACCCTTCTCAAACATCCCTCTTGATGTACACCCCAGGTCCTTCCCAAGCACCCCTCCTGGTGCACATTCCAGTGACCTCCCCAAAATCCCCTCGTGGTGCACATCCCAACAGCTTCTCCAACACTCCTCCTTGTGCACATCCCAGTGTCCTTCTCAAACACCCTCCTGGTGCACATCCCTACATCCCAGTGTCCTTCACAAAGGAATGATGCAACTTCTGGTGCACATCCCCAGTCCTGGGATAGGGCCAAGCTAATGCACCATTTGAGATTTCCTGGCAAGTCTCCAGTTTGGAGTTATCACAGCCCAAACCTTCCTCCACTGAGACCAAAACCCATTCCTGCAGTCTGACTTTGGTGGGAAGCTGTTCCAATCATGTGAATGACTCATCTCTAGGATTTTTTTTCAGTTATATTTACACTGGAATTTCTAATGGATGTTGATTTGCATCATCCAGGCTCTGTCAACTGCCCACATCCTTTTCCTCCACCAAGCTATCATTCCTGCCATTCCCTTTTGTTTGCACAGCTCATTTAATTTGACCCTGGAAGGCCCTGAGGGCCTCTGGGCTGAGTCCTGCCCCCAGGCAGCCCAAAGCACCGGTGAGGCTGCTGGATTCAGCCTTGGACAGATGCCCATTCAGCTGGAAGTTCAGCTGGCTCTCAAAAACCCATCCTAGCTCCAGTCTGCTCAAAGGAAGAAGCAGACAAAGCCCCAGAGAAACCAGCTATGCTGCTGCAACTGGTGTAGCCAGAGCTGGGGGGCTGCCAGCCATGCACAGACCCCCAAGTCTCACTGCTAGACCCACTGTGGGACCCCCAAGAATCTGCAGCAATTCCTGGCCTGTGCCTGCTGCAGGCTCCTCCTGCTCTCCCCTTTCAGTTCAGGGGTCCCCTGTCTCCTTAACTCGTGCCCACCCATCCCAAGCTCTTGTGCCCCCACAACAGTCCTTCCTCTCAATTCTCTTGTTGAGTTTCCCTGTATGGGCACCCCTCTGGTGAGAACTGTAGGGACACTTCCAGCAGTGACCTCCTCATGGCTCCAGGGAGGACACTGGTCTCCCCTCCTGCCTGTCCCCAGGGCCCATCTCCTCTTCAATCCTCCTGTGCACACCTGGGAAATGCACAACCCCACTCCAGTCATAGAATCATAGACCCATGGAACTGTTTGGGTTGGAAGAGATCCTAAAACTCACTTCATTCCAATCCCATGGGCAGGGACACCTTCCACTAGACCAGGTTGCTCCAAGTCCTGTCCAAGCTGTCCTTGAACACTTGCACGGATGGGGCAGCCACAGCTGCTCTGCCAAAGCCTCCCCACCCTCACAGGGAAGAGTTTCTTCCCAATATCTCACCTAACCTAGCCCTCTGTCAGTGGGAAGCCATTCCCCTTTGTCCTGTCATTCCAGGCCCTTGTAAATGGTTTCTCTCCATCTCCCTGTCAGCTCCACTCAGGAACTGGAAGGCCACAATTAGGTAACACCAATTAAACAAACACGGCTCTTCTCTTTTCCAGGCTGAACAACCCCAATTCTCACAGCCTCTCCTCATAGGAAAGGTGTTCCATCACTCTAATCAACTTGGTGATCTCCAGTTCCAGCTGTGCACCCTTCCTCTCCAAGCCAGATTCCTTGGCAGGCTCAGAGCACAAATGGCAGCTGTGACTAAAAGATCAGTGACATTTTCATATGTGTACATGTATATGGAAATTTGCTAGTTTAATTTTAAAAAGTGCAAATTCAAAGAGCCTTTGCTGAGGGGTCTCTTCAAACCAGCTTTTACCAGCACCATTTTATTCTGCCAGGCCAAGGAGGCTGCATGCATGACAGTCAAGAACTGCAGTCTCTTATTTTGGAAGAATTGCTTGCTTGGTTCTAGTGATTTTGAATTTTAAAATTTTCCTCGTGAGTTTCTCTATCCAGCATTCTAAGTAGCATAATAATATAATTATGTACATCTTAGTGCATCTCACACGCAGGACATTAAATCCTGCCATAATAACTGGGCAATGAGTCAGGAACCTGACCTAATCAGAAAATTCCACTCTAACAGGATCTGCCATTGGCATAATCTTGATTTAAAAGATTTTTTAACAAGTGTTTTGCTACTTCATTGATAAAAAAATTTATTCTCATAACCTTTTAACTCCATCTTGAGAAGCATTTCAGAGAAATGCAGTTCAGCTGTTGGTGGTAAGCACCACAAAAACACCCAGATGAGTGTGATAAACACACAAGGCCACAACATGAATAATAATTAAAATGAAGAGATAACAAATTCTACATACTCACTGAATGCTTTTCCTCCTGGGTCAGTCATCACAGACCATGACAAACACAGAGATCAGTTCTGCTGCTCCAGCACCATGTGGTACCTCCAGAGTGCTCACATCAGCACCAGGCACATCACCCAGCTCCAGGCCAAGGACACTGCTCTGCTGCACAGGCCAGCATCATCAAACACATCCTGGTAACCCCCTCCATCAAAATGAGGAGCAACAGGCAAGGAAGGTGAACAAAATTCCATTTATAATTGCAATTGCCAGACAGACTCAAGCTGCCAGACAGATCTAGGAATTACAGCAAAGGTCAAGGAAGAACAAACTCTGAGAGTTGCTGACTCTTTTTTTAAGTTTGTTTTCTCATTGAAGACTGGGACAACCTCAAAATGGCAAGAAGGGAGTGAGGAAAATAATGGAGCACCAGGGAATAAGGGGATGTTCCAATAACCACAAAGGGCTGCAACCATGAGTCTCATGTTCCCTGTGAAGGAGGAACGTGCAGAGCAAAAGAAGGATGGCCAATTCATACTTCATATCCTGCCTCTGAATCAGCATAAATTCACAGACATATTCAAACCTGCATGGTCTGAGCTTGAGATTTCTCTTCCCACCCTTTGTTTGGAACAGAAAACACATGGAAATGTGACTCGTGCACAAACCAGCACAGCACTGTCAGTCTGCAGGGAGCTATGTTCCTCTGAACTTGAGACAGAAATGAAAACAGGGGAAAGAAAAAGAGAAAATAACAGAAGAAACTGGCAAAGAGTGGGTAAACACAAGCTTTCCCAGGAAGCACCACAGTGTTCTGCAATCAGAGATGCAACAACGAACCACCAACAAATATCAACCTCAAATGAACAGCTTGAACAGTTCAAAGTTCAGCTGCTGTGCAAATGTTATCAACTGCTCTCACTGTCTGCAAACCTTACAACCCCCAAAGCTCCGTGGTGAACTAAGGGGAAGGTGTGTTTTCAATTGTGTTCCTGAACAAAGAAACTTCCTGCTCACCACTGCAGAGCCAGACCTTATGGGCACACAAGAAAATGTAGAATGTAATCCTTTTGTCCAGCTCTCCATCTGTCTTCCTTTGCTTTAATTTCATGTATTACATGTGGCAGAGAGCTCTCTCTCTAGGAATGAATCAGTCTTAAGGTGGAGGTGGATGGATGAATTTTACTATTGATTGTCCTGTACAAAACAGGTAACAACAATTATCAGCATTTCTCAAGAAGTCATCTATTAATTCCATTAATCTCAAAAAGCATCCGTGCCTTGGCCTTCAACATCACCCTCTTCTCTAAGAAGAAAACTAAATTTACAATTTTTCTCATTATTTCCTTTTCAATCCCTGAAAAGGTGTTACAGGGTTCAAAGGTTCCATGCCAGTATTTCAGAAGAAATGTGAAAAACTGGCTGTATGTTAGAGCCTGGTAACAAAGGGCCTTGAAAAACAGGGCTCCTTCCACAGATACCTGTGGAAATGCAGATTCTAGGTCTGGAGGTGTTACAAGCTCTCTCCCCCATCCAAGGAAAGCAACAAAGAAAGGGCTTCTGAAGCTTCCAGGCACCAGCACTGGGACTCCTGCTGAGGGGTGGGAGCTTGTGCTGGAGGGAGGATGCCAAGTGCTCCAAGCAGCAGCAGCAGAGGTGAGGCTCATGGCTCCAGTGGCTGGGGCAGAGCAGAGGCAGAAGTGCTGATGAGGTCCTGGGGAAGGCTCTCCCGCGCTTCCTGCATCCGGCGCCGTGCCCGCTGGAAAGCCTCTGCAACACAGAGGTGACAGCAGGCCAGAATGCATGAGACAGCCTCAGGGAAGGGGAGGGATGTGTCTTTTCAGTGAACATCATCTCTCCTGGTGCAGGATCCTACTTTCTATGAATACGTTACACTACCAAAGCACCTGTGCTGCTCCACCTGCTGCTCTCTGATTTCTGTCCACAATGGAATCAGAGAGAGCCTGTGCCTTAGTGCCACCAGCTCTGCCCAGTCCAGGCTGTGCCCTCACACAGTGGTTACCACTCCTGCCTGCTCAGAGCTGATGCCTCCTGAAGTTTCCAGCTCAGAGCAGAACATTTAACCTCTGTCATGGACTGTGAGAGCTCACAGGGAGGGGAATCACTCCCACAGTAATGGATTATCCTGAAATACCCTGCCCACTCTGTAAAAAGGGAGCCAAAGCACACCAAGACAGAATGACACTGAAGGCCCTACCCAAAACATTGTAGACAGAGCTCTGCTGGCTGAAGCCTCCCAGTCGGTCCAGGACACTCTGCATGCGCTGTCTCAGGGCACTGTTCTCCAGAAAGGCTCTGCACAGAAGCACACCAGCAGGTCAGGGCTCCCAAAACCAGCACAGGAGATGGAGCTGGTGGAGCTCACACTCCCTTTGCTGCACTCACCTGGACTGCTGCAGGCAACAGAGCCGGAAGGTGACACTCCCTGTGCTCTCTGTCCGGAAACCAAAGCGGCTCAAGCGCTTTCCCTGCAGGGATGGCACAGGTTAGAGCAACCCCACAGCGAAAACAAGCACGTTCCACCAGAGCACAAACTCCTGTGGGCACAGTACTCCCTTCCCTGCAAGGCTGGAAAGAAGGGCACATAGCTCCAGGCTGTGTTCAGGGCAGGACCTAAACACTTGCAAGCTGACAGTGCAGTGCTGGGGCAGGGTTTCAACAACCGCTTCAGGGCTTGTTCCCACACACAGCTGCCACTAACATCACCCTGCTCATTCACCAGCAGCCACCTCTGCAACTTACTCAAGAACATGAAGTTTCTACCTGCCTCACACCCATCACCTTCTTGCTTCAGGAAGCTGTTCCAGGCATAAAACAGCCCAAATTCCTCACAGAAACTCAGGAGCAGTCTACAGCTGGTACCAAATGCTGACCTGACAAACACTGTATAAGCAGGGCAAGCCAAGGCTTTGGCCCACGCTCCACTTCTCTAAGCTGCTCACCCCGCAGAAGGCACAGCTCTGCCTCAGTGTTCGCTCATTCCTCTGCTCAGGATTACAAGACTCGCAGAGGAGATATTTCTTTAGTGAGAGGCACAGGACCAGCAGCTCATCCTTGTTCAAATTTGGTCCAGGCTGACCATGGGACACCTGAACCCAAGAGCAAAATGCACCACGTCCTGGCAAGAGGCTACTCTGCAGCTGAGCCCACCTTGAAGGTTGATGGTATCCGGATGTAGGTTAAGTCCTCCAGCTCAGGAGATCCCCCAATGAAAAACCTCCTCATTTCAGCCACAGGTCCCAGACCCACAGGACGCCAGGTAGGGATGGTGAGCATGTGGACACCTGGCCCAGGACAAGAGGACAGCTTAGCTGCTGTAACCTGTGATTTATTCAGTCACAGAGGACAGCAAAGGCAGGTGGATACCTGCTGACCCAACCCAGAGCTGTCTAGAAATGGAAACACTGCACAGCATCAGAAATGTTCTAAAAGCATGTTCCCATTGAGTCAGCCCATTCTAGTCGCACAGCCAATGCTGGAAGTACCCTCTGCCCAACAGCCGCATCCCCCCACAACACACAGGGGTCACTCCCAGATCCCACATGGGACACAGAGGGTTACTGCCATTGTACAGGTGGATGCATAGCATCACCCCAGAGCTTTATCACACCAGATAAAGTATGGCAGTATCAAAGGATCAAGGGCAGCAGCTCCAGATGTGCCTCACATCCTTCCTTGCTGCACCCCAGACAGCTGACTGCTCCCTTCAGTACACCAAGTCCCTGGGACTGCCTGAATCACCTCCCAAGAGGAATCACCCAACTCATTCTCCCAGACAATTAACACAATGTCCCAAGGATGCTTTACCTGGACACGTTGGCAGCACCAAGGACCCATATCCTTCCACACGATACCTCTGCCAGAAGTCCAGGGATAGGACCTCAAAGTACAGAACAGGCCACTGAGGGAGACTGTCTGCAAGATGGGGAGGAAGTCACAGCTTTGCGAATGAGACTATCAGTCAGAAAAAGAATGCTAAATGCCCAACTCCACTAGTAGGAAGCCAAAGAATCAGAGAATCATTTAGCTTGGGAAAGACCTCCAAGATCATTGAGCCCAACCTGTGACCAATTCCCACCTTCTCACTCAGTATGGAATACTGAGTGCCACCTCCAGTCACTCCTTGGACACCTCCAGAGATGAGGACTCCATCACCTCCCTGGGCAACCTGACACCCATTATGGGAAGAAATCCCTCCTAGTGCCCAGCCTGAACTTCCCCTGGAGCAACCTGAGGTTTCCTCTTGTCCTGCTCCTTGCTGTCTGGGAGTAGAGCCCAATCCCCAGGTGGCTCTACCCTCCTGTCAGGGAATTGTAGAGAGTGAGAAGGTCCTCCTCGAGCCTCCTTTTCTTCAGGTTGAGTCTGCCCAGCTCCCTCAGCTATTCCTTGTGCTCCAGACCCTTCCCCCAGTTCTGCTCCCTCTCTGAACACACTCCAGCACCCTTCCACCACAGTCCTTTCTGTATTTCTTCTACAATGACTAACAAAGATTTATGGTTGATTAGTTTCCCCTGTAAAACCTGAACCCTCAGATTTGAGGCTGAAAACAGAATTATTGAAGATAAAAATTAGGGAAAATTCTTTAAGAGCAAGTCCAGACTGGGCTTTCAATTATCTTTGAGCAGTCAAGACAACCTTTTGTGAATGATCTGAAGCCAAACAGCAGAACCTGTTTATCTCTGACCTTTCCCACTGTTATTGGGGGAATATTACCTTGGATTCTCCAAATCTCTCCAAGCATTTCTTTTTTTCACAGTGAAACAAAATCATTTTGTTTCTTCTAGTCTGAAAATTCATTAGTGTTGGTTGAATACCCAGATCCAAAGTGTACATTGGATTCAAGTGGCAAGGCATGCCACAGTGCTGTCCCCAGCAATTGCATCCACAGAGCAATAGGATTGGTGAAGAAGCAGCAGGAACAGGCAGAAGCTCAGCTTAAAATAGAGTTGAAGTTTCAAAGTGACATGAACTATCTAGGGATTATACAGGTCACTGAGCACGTCTACAAATGTAAGACTCAGCACAGAGTTTTAGCTGTGTATAAAAAAGCTGCCTGGTTCTCCAGCTGCAGCATCCCAGGGCTCTGTGCAGGCACAGCAACACAGCCCTGCACTCCAGGTTTAAAGAGACAAGCCAAGATCCAAGCAGTTTTCCAACTGGATGAAGCTGCCTACAGCCTAGAAACAGGGCAACATCAATGAATCCATAAAAATGCTAATGGATTCCTGGGCAAACACAGGATGTGTCCAGGGGCTGCGTGGTGACAGGGTGAACTTGTGTTGAACCAGAAACATTTCCCTCTATCCTTTCATCTCCAACAGGACAGACAGCATGACAGCTACAGTGGGACCAAAGGATTTCAGAGTAACAGGAAAACACACCTTCATCTTCTTGGGTGTAAAACATCTCCACAGTGAAGGGGTAGCAGAAGTATGCCACATTATCCTAAAAAAAGAACAGGGCAGAGATCAGATTCCTGGAGAATTCATCACCAGCACTGCAGAGGGCATAGAGAGCTGGGAGAAAGGAATTAATGGTAGAAAGCAGGTGATGCAGCCCAAAAAGATCAATTACATCCCACTAACATGGGATGGACCTGCATACACTCCCTAGTGCCACGCTGATGGGATAGGATGTTGAAAATAATGGAAAAGAGGAGTGACACACCTCAAAGGCAAACTCAGTCAATTGCATAACTACAGGGCAGCCTCAAACTTTACAGGAGCCAAGCCAAGCAGAGTAACTCAAACAATGGTATTACTAAAATGTTGTATGATAACTATTTTTGTAATATGAAAACATATAAAATACATTAAAAAGCTGATAAAATTCAAAATCAATGTAGAGTCTCTGCACATTCCTGCCCCAGGCAAGATGGAACAGTGCTTGGTTAACTCAGAGCATTGGAGAACATAAAAATCAAAGCTCCAAGGGCAATCAGACAGCAAGAATGAATAAAAAAGTGAGATTCCAGAAAATGCTTGGGAGTAGTTTTATTTGATTCAGTTTTATTTGGAGACAATTATTTGGACCCTTGAAAAAATGACAAGCACAATTAGAATAAAGAGAATCCCAAACATGCTCCGGTTTTGAAAGAAGCCCCCAACTCAGAACATTTGCTGAATATATCTGTAGTTTGTTACACATGTTCCACTCCAGAGACTGCCTGTTCAAATTGCTCTGCAGGTCTGAAAGTGTCCTTACCCAGCCCACTGCCTTGGTGGCACAGGTCTGTGTCACTCCTGAGAGCTGCTGGAACGGGGAGCTTGACCACTCTGCAGAGGACAGGAGAAGATGAAGGCTTGGGGTGAGGCCAAACTCACAAACCAGAGCAGCTCAAAGGAGAATGTGATGACTGATGACTGGGGTAAAAAGTAAAGTCACCCACCCTGACATTCACAGAATCACAGAATCAATAAGGTTGGAAAAGCCCTCCAATATCATCAAATCCAACCTGTAACTGATCCCCACCTTGTCTACCATTGAGTGTCACCTCCAGGCATTCTTTGGGTACCTCCAGGGATGGGAACTCCACCACTGCCCTGGGCAGCTCCTTCCAATGCCTGACCACCCTTTCCATAGAGAAATTCTTCCTCATGTCCAACCTGAACCTCCCCTGGTGCAACTTGAAGCTGTTTCCTCTTGTCCTGTTACTTGTCTGGGAGCAGAGCCTGACCCCACCTGGCTCCACCCTGCTCTCAGGGTGTTGTAGAGTGAGAAGGTCCCCCTGAGCCTCCCCTTCCCCAGGCTGAGCCCTCCCAGCTCTCTCAGCTGCTCCTCAAATGACTTTTCCCTGTCCTGTTGCAGGCACTGCTCTTTAGAACACCCTGAACTGTCCATGAAAAGCACCAACTCAGGTCAAGAGAAAAGCAGAGCCTTATCTAAATGTACTGAGCAGCAGAAGTGGTATCTTGACAGATATACCCAGAGAGGGGAGGCAGAGCCATAGCTTTAGGAGAATTAAACATGCAGCAGGATATGCATGTATGTGCTGGGAGCCTTATTTATCCATCAAAATTTAATATGTTAATATCAGCACAAAGCATGATGGCAAGCACTGAAATCAGACAAGGTCACTGGGGTGGGGAGCACAGGAAGGCTGTTCTCTGCAAGATAAGGAATGAAGTTTGGACAGACTGGTCACCACGACCTCTGTGTACCAGCCTGAGCTGAGTTCTGCCATTTTAGCTCTGAAAGCCTCTGACTAGATCCCAGCCTCAACATTAATTTTTGCTGACTCCCAGCAGAGCTGGTCTGCTGGACCAGCCAAAGCCTGTTTCACCTCTCCAGCTGCTGTGATGTGGCTGGGAATGTGAATACTCACGGTCAGGCAGCTCCAGGAAGAAATGCACATAAAGGTTGTCATACTCATAGCCTTGAGCTGAAACTGAGGAGAGAGAATGAACTTCAGCTGTTTGATTCCATACAAATTCTTCCAGCATTCACTGTAGGTTTTTGGGAGAGCCACCACCAATAACCTCAAGGAAAATCAGTTACTGCTGGAAGCTGGGAAAAGCCTTCAAAGTAACAGGAGATAGCCCACAGAGAAGATTCCTCCTCCAGACTAGCCCTGTCTCTGTTTTACTAACCAGATGAGGGAGTTCACACATTTAATTGGTTTCTTTGGGAAATTAATAGATATTATAGCAATCTGCTCTCCTTTTTTAAGATCTATGCCTTCTTAGAACAGCTACAGCATTTGTAACCTCCAACCTGTAAATGCCTCTCAAGGGATTAGTCTGCAGGAAACAGGGAGGAGAAGGAGGAAGTAAAGGATTCTAGGGCCTCTTGAATCAAGGGATTCAAAAATCCTTGGATCATACCCTCAGCCATCCTAGCACACCCACACTGGCTCTGTTTAGAATAAGGACTCACCTATTTCTCCATTCACAAAAAGTCTCAGAGTACCAGGAAGAGGCTGGAAAAATTAGCAGATAAACAAGATAAAGAGCTCACCAACCATTGGTGCAACCTCAACAATTCCTTCCCAAAAGCATCTCACACAGGTATTTCATGGGTTTTTGGACATGAATGATTTACTGTTCTGGCCAGGGAGGAGGCATGATTTGTCCTATCCCTTCCAGAAGTGAACAGTCCCTCTGGAAAGAGGCTCTAAAGAGACCAAACCCCCCAAAGCCCAGCCTGCAGGAGTTTACTGTTCTGTAAACAGGTCTCTTACAGATGTCAAGATTGATAAAACACACAGTGAGAAGTCACTTGCAGAAATCACAGTCCTGGTTCTGTCATGTTCCTGCATTTGACCAAGGTGAGGGAGCAGGGGGAAGCACTGAGACACTCTATCAAAGTACTGGAAAGCACAACTTTCACTGTTTTGTATTGTATTTCACTGATTTGTATTCACTGTATTGGCAAACAGCATTTGAGCAAAACAAAAGATTGCAGTTTGGATAATTCAGTGAGAATGGAAAGTGCATGAGTGTGAGAGGGGCTGTTTATTTGCACAAAGTGGCACATAGAGCTGTTTGACACTGAAGAAGTTAACAGCAATCACTGTCCCTGAAGACATAAACCCTCCTTCCTTCTCAAAAGTACTAGAATCACAGCCTTGAGGCGCTGCACACAGCCTCACAGAGACAGCAGTGTTCAGCAGGCCCTGAACGGGCAGGATGGATCTCTGCAGACCCCAAATCCACTGCCACTTGTCCCTTCTGACTCAATTTCCTGCTTGAAGCCACAAGGTAAAACCTGCCCACGCCCCTCCAGAGTAAAACAGTCTTTGGAGACTGTGCTGCAAGTGCAAACTGTGTGAGCCAGGTCAGCAGACCCCAAAGACAACAGAGCCCCAGTCCCTGGCAGTGCCTCTGGAACTCACCATTTCAAAGTCTGAGCCCACGAGCCCATTGAGGTAATCCCTGTGCCGCCCGTACAGCTGGAAACACACACACAACAACAACAACAACAACAAAAAGAGTGGCATTTTGACTATATCTGCTGCTATCTACTGCAAAACTTAAACTGTATATAATTTAAATTCAAGTCATTACCAGGCTTAGCATATGTGGGGTTGTTACAACAAATATGGAGAATATAATTATCTAATAGAACACAGATGCATAACTGCTAACACTGCACAGAACTTCAGCTTTGGTTCTCCAAGGCGAGTTTTAAGGGAAAAGAAGCTCTGAAGAATCAGATCTTAAATGATATCTGAAAACCACAGGTACAGACTATTTCAAGGAAATGGTCAGGCAGAGATCAGTGTAGTGAAATCATGACTTCCTTGGTGACCACAAAACCAGTAAAGAAATGCACAAATAAAAATCAAAACCAAAAAGTACTTTCATAAACTGTCAAGAGACAAAAAGGCAATTCAGAAAAATCAAGATGTGAAATGAGATCCCAATATCCTGGGACATTACAGATAACAAGGCATCATTTAATAAATATACAGGCAGCAAGAGGAAGATTAAGGAAAGGGTTTGCCCACTGCTCAAAAGGGAAGGGAAAACACTGGCAGGTGACACTAGGAAGGCATGGAGTTGGGTGGGTTCTTGCATCAGCTCTCACCCCTAAAGCAGTGCAGCCGGAGGCAGGGCAACTACAGACAAGGCCTCTTTAAGGAATAAGGGATGAAGCAGAGAGTATTTGCTGTAGTTCTCAGATCCCTGAGCATGACGAGGCTCAGGGCAGTGACATTTTGTCCCTTCAGGTGTGCAGAGCACCAGTTACATCTCCATGATGATCTGAGCTGCCTCTGTTTCTCAGAACTAGTGAATATGCTCTGTGGCCAGTACTTACTTCTCTGAACACACGTTGCTCACGCTCCTCCTCCTCTGGCTGCACCTGGGCAGACGCATTCTCAATGCTGTATTCCCACACCTCTCGCTTCTCTCCATCCAGCTCGATCCTGCACAGCCCCAAAACACATGGGAAAAACTCCCCCATTATGCACAGAATAGGCACAGGTACCAATGGGGCCCTCCTGACCCAATGTCCCCTCTACCCAGCCTGTGCAGTGAGACAAGGGCACTCACAGCCCTCTCCTCACTCCCAGGTATCTGCCAGCATCATTCCCTCAAAATAGAAGACTTGCTTGCATCCACCACATGCATAACGTAATTTTACAAGGGATGTAGTGATAGAACAAGGGGGAATGGCTTCAAACTGACAGAGGGCAGGGTTAGATGGGTATTAGGAAGAAATTCTTCCCTCTGAGGGTGGGCAGGCCCTGGCACAGGTTGCCCAGAGCAGCTGTGGCTGCCCCATCCCTGCAAGTGCCCAAGGCCAGGTTGGACAGGGCTTGGAGCAGCCTGGTTTAGTGTCCCTGCCCATGGCAGGGGGTGGAACAAGATGGGCTTTAAGGTCCCATCCAACCCAAACCATTCCATGATTCCATGATAACCTGCATCCCTAGAGACCTGCCCCAAAGCCCCGCATAGCACACACACAGTGACACTGAGCATAAGCACACAATAATATTTCCCTAGAAATCTCTGAAATAAATATTTCTCAATTTAAGTGCTGATCCCCTGCCCAAAGGGTGGGCAGGAAAACAGCCATTTCAGCCCCCAGTCCCAGGAGAGGTCCCAGCTCTGTTCCACTCACCGGTAGGGTCCTTTGGTGCCAGTGAAGTCAGGCTTCACTGTGATCACCCCGTTGCCATCCACCTTGATTGTGCAAAGCACATTTTCGTACTCCCTCTGACCAAGCCTGAAGGAGGACACCAGGAAAACACAGTCTGAACAGAGAACACGGACACTCTCTTGCTCTGGAACACCAGATCTGGTAAAGGAACTTGGGGGTACAGAAGGGAACACATACACACTTTCCTACACTGGTTTAGAAACCTTTTGGATGCACACACTCAGCTACCTCCCAACTGAAGAAAGAGGCAGAAATAAATTGCAGCCCACATTACTGAGCTCTTGGAATTCTCCCCCCTTAACTAATGAAAGAAACAGGAGTTTTGAGTAAGGAGGAAAGATGGATTTTTTTCTTTTGGAAAATTATGATCACTTCAGGATTTTACTTACTTCCCATAAGGTCCCAAGTCCCCCATGATGTACATGGTCTGGACCGGTGTGTTAATTACATGATTGTTCTTTATAAATTCTTCTGAAGGTTCCCAGGTGATGATTTTTGACTTCAGAGAACTTGCTTCTCTGTCAACAAGAGAACAGCACCAGTCACAGCTCACCTCAAACCCACCATGATGAGGAGTCACAGAGCTGGATTACATGTGTGATACAGCACAAGCCACCAGCTCCCACAGACCAGGCACAATGCAACCTGCATGAACAAGCTCCAAGACCGAGTTTGAACTCACACAGGCCTACGGTCCTGCCTTCTCCTCCTCACATTGGCCATCCTCTCGACCAGATACGATGGCTCTTCATGATCCGAGTCTGTTACCTTCTGGCAGAGCTGGAAGAACAGACAGGAACTAGCTTAACTGGACATCTTTCCCAAACACAGCTCTCTTCTTAGAGGAGGGAACAGATATGCACACAACCATGTGCAAGGACAACTTGCTAAATGACTGCAGAATTCCTTCATTGTTCTGGTGACAAAATACAGCTCACTCCACCCAGCAGGACTCCTACAGAGCAGTGTTCCTACAGAGCCAAGTCCCTCTGACATCCCACCCCAGGTCTCAGGCACCAGGGGAAATTGCTTTGCAGCACTGTGCTCTCCAGCACTCGGGGTATCTGCCCAGCTGAGAACCCAGAAATGTTCCCTCTGCAGTAGGACTGGAAGTTGTGACAGACACAGAGTAACTAAGAGCTGGTACCTCCTCTAGGTTGGTGAATCGGTCGTGGTCGGTGTAGGTGAAGATGCGACAGTTCTTCCGACCTCCAGCCTTCTCCAGTTTCCGGATCTCCTCATGGTACTGCCAGTCCAGGGGAGTCTGGCAGGCCGACTCATTCAGGTACAGATCCACCTCAAACTGACAGCACCACAAGTAAAGCACAAACAGCTCCTTTCACCAGCTTTGGAAAAGCCACAAATATTTTTCAGCTTTTTTCCAAAGCCACACCAGAGACAAGACTCTTTGGGAATCTCAGAAAATAAACCAAGCTCCAGAGCAGCTCCAACACTGCTCAGGCATGTGGCAGCCAGCAGCCCCACTGATGCCCACCTGGAAAGCCTTGGGCACAGTAGCTTGCCCTGAAACAAGGAACCCCACAGTGAGGTGCACAAAAGGGGGTGTCAGGAAGCTCCCCCAAGCCTGCCCAGTTCTGGACAGGACAGGAGACACATGGAGCTCCTGGAGCAGGTTCAGGAGAGGGTGACAAAGTTCATCAAGGAACACCTTTCTTACGATGAAAAGCGGAGGGAGCTGGGGCTGTTCAGCCTCGAGAAGAGACATTGAGAGGGTACCTCATCCCTGTCTGTCAGTGTCTGAAAGGAGGGGTCAGAGCATGGACGAGGCTCTGCTACTTGGAGACCAGTAACAGGACAAATGGAACGGGCAGGAACTGATGAAAGTTCCACCTGAACACAAGGAAGAACTTCCCTGTGCGGTTACCAAGCTCTGACCAGGCTGCCCAGAGAGGGCGTGGAGTCTCCCTCACTAGGGACGTATTTCAAAGCCACAGCTCAGGACACAAGCCTGAGCAGCGGGCTGCGGGGTCCCTGCCTGAGCAGGGGAGTCGGAATGGATATCCCTGTGATTCCCTCCGATCTGACCCATTCCGCGAAGTCCCTTCCGCCCCCCTCTCCGTGCACCCACCTGGCTGAAGAGCTTCTCCTGCCACCCCACCTCGACCTCCTCCTCCTCGTCCTCCGGGGGCCGCTGGGCGCCTGCGCGAGAGGCCGCGGTCACCCGCAGCGGCACCGCTCCCGCATCGGCGGCGCGGTCGGCCCGGCCCGGCCGCTCGGGGCCGGCGAGCGGCGGCACCCGCGGCAGGAGAGGCCCGGCCGGCGCGACCCGCTGGATTCGCACCCTGCGGAGAAGGAGCGGAGCGTCAGGGCTGTGCGGGCCGGCGGAGCCGGGCTAGGGCCGGGCAGGCGCTCACCGTAGGCGCAGATTGCGGACGGGATCCCGGGAGCGGTACACGGCGGGGTCCCGGGAGCGGCACACGGCGCTACCCCCGCTCCGCGCCGCGCCCGCCATGGCCGCGCTCCGGGGAAACCGGCGAACACGGGCGGGCAGCGCCCCCGCGCGGCCGGAGCCTCCCGCACAGCCGGGCCCACTCCGCGCACGGAGCCCGCAAAGCTCCGCCTGAGATCCTCTGTGTGAGGGAAGGTCGTACACACCTCTCCGTGTGAGGGGGGGTCCCACACACCCCTCCGGGTGAGGGGTGGTCCCACACATCGCTCTGGGTAATGGAGGGTCCCACACACCCTTCTGTGTGAGGGAGGGTCCCACACATCACTCTGTGTGAGGGAGGGTCCCACACACCACTCTGGGTAATGGAGGGTCCCACACATCACTTTGTGTGATGGAGGGTCCCACACACCACAGTGTATGAGAGGTGGTCCCACACATCACTTTGGGTACACCTTTTGTTGGGAGGGTCCCACACACCTCTCCATGTGAGGAGTTATCCCACACATCACTTTGGGTAGAGGTCCCACACACCCTTCCGTGTGAGGGCTCCCGAGGCCCCTGGGGGATTCCCCACAGCCTCTGTTTGAGGGTCCTCATGACCCCCATAGGGAGGTCTCCATGTCCTTGTGTGTGCGGCTCCCCAGAGCCCCTCAGGGGCTCCCAGGGCCTCCAGGGAAGGGTCTCCCACATCCCTCTGTGTGAGGGACACACAGCCTGTCTGTGACGGGGAGTCTGCCACATCCCTCCACAGGAGGCCCCAGGACAAAGCCCCCCAAACCAACAGCCCCAGGGAAATGCTGAGGGATCTCCAGCAACCCAAGCTCCAGGCCCACACCTGTGTGTAAGGAGCCACCTGAACCTGCCCATCTCTGGGACCCTTCCTAGTCTGTCCCTCGATCTTCATGGGCACCAACAGTACCCTCATTCTGTTGCCAATTTTAGGAGCTCTCCAAACACAGACACAGTCTGTTTTAAGAAAGAAGACATTGTTTCTTCTCTGCAGGATGCAGAGTGGTTTCCACAAACCAAGCACACCGAGGCCTAAAAAGTTATCTGATCCATGTGCACCAGCTGTATAAAATTAATACTATTTAATATCAGACAGTTAAAATTAATACCTGTCAAAAAGATGTTAGTAATAAAATCTATACACCTTTTTGGCTTTGTGTTAAAGATTCATGGGTCAGGAATATACATGTTTGTATTTCCCAGTCTCAAATATTCCTGTCCCACTGGAGTCCCATTCATGTTTTCCTTTCTGTTTGCATCCTTTTGTCCCTTAAGAAATCATCCCTTCTGTGAGTAGCCTTTAAGTAGTCTGACTTGCAAACATAAAGAAATGGTGTCAGAAGCAAGCCCTTTCCCCCTCTATAAAAACTTTGAAAGCTTTTGAGATTAGTTGATTTCAAAGTTATTTGTCATTAGAAACAAAACTGCATGAGGGCACCTCTCATACTTTTGGCTGCACTAGTGGTAGCTTTTGGGGTTTTTTTCCTTCCCTTCTGTTTGGATTCAGTTACTTTACTGCTGTGAAATAGACTCTTCCATTGAAATCTGTGTATTGACAACAGGAATTTATCACAATTCTGTCTGCAAATGGCATTGGAAAACAGCCACTATAAAAAAAATAGTGAGGAGGAAATTAATCTTGAGCAAGTTTTTCTTGATAAGGAAAGAGGATGAATGGAGTCTGCCTCTGCTCAGTGGTGCTGAGCAATGAGCAAACAGGCAATGGGCAGAAATCAATGCAGATGAAGTCACACCTGCACACAAGGCAGAACTTATTTACTGTGTGAGCCACCAAGCACTGAACAGGTTGCTCAGAAGAGGATGTAGAGTGTCCCTCACTGGAAATATTCCAGAACCCTCTGGATGCAATCCTAAGCAATGTGCTCCAGGACTGCGGACGACCAGGCCTGAACATGTTTTATCTCAGATATTTCTTGTTAAAACAGGAAAGTTCTGATGGAAAGTGAGGATCCTGCAGAGGTGGGGCAGCGCTGTTCTGCGCCAGCTTCCTGCTCTGCCTTGAGAGTCATGCTCAGTCCCCACCCCCAGGTCACTACCTGGAGAATGGCTGTGCATGCACCAACGAAACAGGTGAAAAATCTAGTTTGCATAAGAGGCAGGCACCCAGGTGAATTATAAAAGGAAGTGGATCTCATCTCCTTCCCCCTCCCCACCCTGCCTTGCTCCTTCCTCTCCTTCTGTGTCTTTTCTTTGTCTCTCAGCCCCAGATCTGGACACACCATGTGGCAGGACCAGCTCAAGATCTGCAGACTGGTGATATTCTTTTTCCTCCCTCTCTCCCTATTCTGTGCCTGTATTTCCCCACCTGTCAGGGCAGGGAGGACACTGTGCCTGTTGTCCTGGGCAGGCAGGCACAGTCCTGGGGGTGAGCAAGGTCTGGGGGGTATCCTCACTCAAAGCCAAGGGATCAGTGCAGAAGTCCTCTGCAGCAGACCTGAGTACCCTGTGCAGCTGCCAGTCCTGGAGCAATGTGAAACATCTCATCCAAGATGCTGCAAAGCCCAGGCATGGAGAACATCTCCTCCAGAGAGCACTGCAGACTGTGGCAGTGCTGAGTGCTCCTTCAGCAGGGCTGGCTTAGCACTGGGATGTGCCCAGTCCAGCCTTGACAGACCCAGGTGGTGCTGCAACACCAGCCCTTCCCTCTGCCTTCTCTTTGGATCACCTAGGCAGCCCAGAAGGGAACTGAGGTGGTGTTTTCTGTGGGGCTGGGAAGAGCACGGTGGTGGGAGCTCTGGCTTGGCCAGCTTTGGCTGCTGCACATCTGACACACCCACTGGGACACAGAGGTGTGGTGGGATGCTCCTCAGCCATGTCCTGTGGTTTTTTCCATGCATCTGGCAACCAGAGAGTCTCCAGGGCTCTCTGACCACAAGAGCAAGCCCTCACAGCTGTCAGGGCCAGCACCTTCTATATAACCAGCTATAGCTTAATTATGACAAGTGGAGTAGGTAGCAGAGTGTTTGAGCACTAAATCATTGTCTAAATTTTCACATAAATAATAATTTATTGTCTACACTATCATTTAGGTAATCTTCAAACCATAGTCAAAATCCCTGTATAACAAATATTCAATTCTTGATTGCTCATTATTTGATTACTCCCTTATTTTCATTCAGTCATTGATTAATTACCATTAGATAATCATTTGGTCATTAATAAAATGCTTTTAGTCAGCCCCATATTGATGACTTTTCATAATAATTTCCTTGTGACACATGTACATTCACAGATAACATTTCCCTTTACACAGTCAGAATCAGATGCAGCGAGTGACACTGTGACCAATCATGGTAGCATGACAGATGGAGGGACTGTCACACATAATGGTATTGATATAAATACAGCTGAAGACAAGGTTACACAAGTGCTACAGACCCCAGTCCAGGTATGGTTACACTGCCAGCAAGTGAGACTGGCTGAATGCTGGGATCCCATTGCCTCATCCCTCGCTGGCTGTGAGGGTTCTGTGGGCAGGGACCACGGTGTTCCCTAAATGCTACGGCTGCTGAGATTCCCAGGAACACCTCTGCTTTGTGGCCAGAGGAGTGGAATTCCCTCCTGGCATAACTCCTACCCCACAAGGTATTTCAGGTTGTAAAGAAATCAGAATGCCATCTCTGATGGGGTTAATTCCACCTCCCATGACAAATGCAGAGCAGAAGGGAGGATCTTGAAGCTTCCAGGCTTTCTGCTGCAGGGTCAGGACTTGAGAAGCATTACCAAGATGGCTTTGCTTGAATTTTTTCCTTCACTTCAAGCTCCTGTGCAGGTGCTGGAAAGGTAGTGGCAGTTCTAGCTAGTTCTAGCTCCTTCTGCTTGCCAGCTAGGAAAAAGCCTCTCAGCTGAGAGCATGAGTAGGACCCCACGTTATAACTTCTGAGTCTTTATAAGAACTGTAGAACTACTCTGAATTAAATACACAGCACTGTTGGCACTTGGTGCTTTTTCCATGCTAAAGCCTCTCTCAGTTGGGAATGTGCTGCACTGTCTGTGGCCCATGCCCTTGCTCAGCAGCACTCATACAACAACAAAACACCCATCTCCTCCTGCTGTGTTTTTTGTGTCCATGGATTGTAAATCCTTTACACAAATGCACTGCCAGCTGTCTTAGGATATAGGGAAAAAACTGGGAGGCTTTCTTCCTTGTTTCCTGGCTCCTCCTTTTTCTGGACTCCAAATAAAATTCTCCACTATCAGAATTACCTGACAGTTTTAAACTCTTTTCAAATAGTTGGTGAGGTTTGCAGGTGATGGATTGATTCCAGGGTGAGACCCCAAGAAAATTACAGGTGACTAACAATAACACCCTGAAAATTGACCACAGCAGACTTATTCCAAAGCTATAACAGGGTCTGTGCAGTGTGATCTGTGATATCCTCCTATTTTCTTTTTTCAAGATGGGCAGAAATTTCTGCCAAGAATAAAAAACTTGGGACTTTCCGTTTCTCCAGCAGCTTTTGGGCCCTGTGCAGTGCAAGGTCTCAGCCTCTAAAATATCTGTGCAAGAATGGCTGGTCCCTGGGGCATTGTGTGGCTTATTTCTACAGTGGGTGCTGAGGACAGTGGCTGCTCCCATGGGTTTCACTGTCCTCCAGCAGCTGGAAGGAGAATAATTCATTTGAAGTTTGCTTGGAAGAAATCTCCAGCTGCACAAAGTCCATGGGGCTCAGGCAATGCTAGTGTGGGAAAGGGGTTGATGATGGTGTTACATTCATTGTCTTATTTTTCAGAGGTGGCTGCTACCCAGTCACATGAGGTCCTAAGGTGATGCAAATGTGCAGTGAAGCCCAGGATGAAGAAGGACCAAGAGATACTGCAAAGTTCATGTGTGGTGAGTGTCTTCTACTTGATGTAGACTGTCTTCTACTTCTCTCCCCACTTTCTTTCCCACCCCTCTTTTCTGTTTCTTTACCTCACAATTATTGTTAAATAAAAATCAATGTTAATGACCTTCAGATATGGTCTCGTTTGCAGCTTAATTTGGGCAGAGGCATCTGGCACTTATCAGATCTTAACAAAGCCCATCCCTGAACAGTGGCTTCAAGGAGGTTTGTGATCCTCTGCTCCATTGTCCCATCTTGGCTGCAGAGGGAGAGGATAGCTCCAGCAGCAGCTGTTGAGCTGTCCCCACACCAGCTTCCAGGTCACCAAGAAAGTCCCCTTTTGCAGCCAAAACTCCTACAGGAACACTCAATCTGAAAAGACAGGTTTTGGGGACAGGAGGTGTTATCCAGTACAGCTGGAAGAAAACATCGAGTTTTCCATCAGCCAGCCCTCCCCTGGGGGCAATATGCATGGGCAGGAAGCAAAGGCCACCAGAAGCACATCCCTGCTCAGGGCAGGTGAGTCCAGCTCCATCTTTTTGTGTAACCCCACTATATAATGCCTTTACATGCATATTTACAATCAAGTGGCCAAGTCCTGCATTTTACAGAGATAATGCTGCAGTGCATCCCTTTGTTTGCAGACATCACATTTTGATGCTGTCAATTGTATAGTGAGGATTAATAAAACATGAAGTTTAAAGATGCCTAAATCACAATGGGGGAGCTAATAACCTCTGCCAACAATAATATTTGCACTTTATTTTCATCCTAACATCCAGCCATGGAGTGAAGCTTGGGCCAGGGAGCAGCACTACTGCTAATGGACTGGGTGAGGATTCCACAGGGATCCTCAAGCCTGCGCCTTGGGCATCACCTGGACATCCTTGGGGTGCTGTGCCTGTGCCCACAGCTAGACCAGTGATTTCAGGCTGAGTTTACCAGGACTGAGGTAAGCAAGAGACATGGAGTGGTCTTTCTGCATCTGGAGCTGATATCTCTGCATGGATGTGTCTGTCCTGGACTAACACATATCCTGTGGCCAGCCATGGTCCATGCTCTGAGGACCCACCACCTGAGGGGATGTCCCTTTGGGATGTCCCCTCTGGAAGGGCCAAATGGCCCTGGGCTTTGGTGCTGAGAAATGTGTGAACCACCAAAGGTGTAATTTGGCTTTTGCAGAGTCTGCCTGTGTCCCCCCTCCCTGATACAACCCCCAGTGCCAATGACCTGGCTTGCTGGGCCACCACAGCCCAGCAGCCCCAGGGCTGAAATTGAAGCTGGGTGTGTGCTGCATCCCTGGCACGGCTCTTTCCTCTCCATCTCTTTGCTGCCTAGCAAGCATCCTTGTCAAAATAGCTTATTTCATTCCAGAACAAAGTTACCTGAATACATTTGGAAGTTGTACTGCACTATCAGAGTAATCAGAATTTAATTTGATGCAGTCAAGGCTCTAAAAAGATGTTATCAAGAAGAACATCAAAGCTGGATTCCTGCACTTGGAAAGGCAACTGGAATGCTTAGTCCAGATTTCTCATTTTATTGGAGACTTTCAAGATATCAGTCTAAATAACAAAAAATTATTATTGAGAGTATTTGCAAATTAATGTCTTTTGTAGATGAACAAAGGCCCACTTCCTTTGCATGTCAGGGACAGTCTCTTATTAAATCCTGCTAATTATACCATTTGTTGTGTCTAATCATTTCTGCAGTTGCAGAAATTAAAGCTGAAGCTTATTTTCCTATGTGTTAAACCATGCTGTTCCTTGGAGTCCCAATCCTGTAGAGTGAGGATGCTCCCACTCAAGAAAGGGAGACCCTGTGGGTACAGCAATGGGGGAAAGGTGGGAATGGAACCTGGGCTCTTTCTTTTGTACTTATGTCTCTGTTACACACTTGGGACCTTTTATCATTCCCATCTCTTGGGATAGCTGAGGAAAAGCTACAGCTCTTCCTATTGAATGTAATTGTATGACAATCCCAGGTTTTATTTTCAAAGCACAATTTAAGAAGGAAGAAAGGTGCCTTTGGGTCTTTTGAGAGCCAAGGAAGGTTGAAAATGTGACCAAAAAGTGACCATGGAGATGGAGGCTCCTTTTGGGGAGGTTTTATTTGATGTGGGGTGAAAATGTGTTAGAGCACCAGTTGGTGCTGGGGCAGGGGATGGTGGAGCAGTGAGCTTGACCATTTTCACTTCAAACACCCTGATTTCTGTGCCAAGCTCAGGCTGCCCAGTGTATGTCAAGCTGGTGGCAGGGGTGAGTGATGGTAGCCACTGCAGCCATCGATCCCCTCTTCTCCTTTAGCTCCTGTTTCTGCAGAGGCTGATCCCAAATGCCATCATGCCCCTGCAGAGGGGACACAGGAGACAGCCCCAACCCTGACTTTCTCCCTCAGAAATGTGTCGAGGAAGCTTAGGGGGAAAGGAGGCTCAGTCAACTTCGTTAGGGAAATAGTATGGATCTTGTGTTCAAACCTTTGAAGTGTTAATTAAAAAGAATTATGCAAAGGAGCAAGGATTTGAAACATTCATTTGAATCTCAATAAGGCATCTGTATTAAAAATAGCAGCGGGATCAACTACAGATACAGCAGTTTTGGAGCAAAACGACCCTGGCATCCTTGGTTCTGCCGAGTAGAGCATTCCTGCCTGCTCCCTGCCCTGGATGGGTGCTGCAGAGCACAGCACAGCACAGGAAAAACATTTTGTGCCTAATATTTAAAGATCTTGAGAGCATTTCACTTAAAAAAAAGACCCAATGGGGTCTGGCATGGCACTTAGATGTAGAGCAAGGGTAGGTAGAGCAGGTGTATGGGTTGGTATGGTGGGTGCAGGGCTGGGACCACTCCAGAGGCACCCAACATGGGGCACTGGATACCCCATGCAGACCAGACCTCAACCCCCCACCCAGCACAGGCCCCTTCCAGGGAAAACTGGGAGCAAGTGCTTCTCCAGCCCATCTCTTAATTAAAACCCCCAGCATGTCCTGGCCCTTGCTCATTCCAACAAAAAGAATCCAGGGTATTAATTACCAGATCAGTGGATAACATCGTTAAGTTTACTTTTGCACTGTGAGAACCCTGGGGGAATGTCAATGCCTCCTGCCCTTGGCATCAGTGCTCCAAGGGCACGAGTGGGTGGGATCCCCAACCTGCACGGGGGGGGCTGTGCCAGGCCAGCAGCATCAATGGGGTACCAGCAGCACCACTGGGGTACCAGCACCAACACCCCAGGGCTGTAGAGTACTGACAACCTTAGCTCATGGAATGGGGTGTGGGCCTTCAGTGGTGATGGCTTAGCCAGGTAGAGTGCCAGGGGGTTGCAACCCAGGGCTGAAAGCAGCCTTGAAGGGGAGAGCAAGGAGCTTTGCTGGGGCTGAAGTCCCACGGGAAAGGTGACAAGAGGCAAAGCTGGAGCCACACTGCGAAATTCTGCAATGATTTCAAAGGCTGAGGCTGTAACCTCAGCTGCGGATTTGATTAAAAATGGATGAATAACAGCCTGACCTTGGGCAGGGCTCAGGCAGGCACACCCCCTAGACCCTTGCTGTCAGGAGGAGGTGATGCTCTCAGCCAAAACATGCCTCCCTTTCCACCTCACAGAGTGGAATTTCCATGGGTTGGGCCCCACCTGTCCCTTTACAATGCCTGAAGTCTGCAGAGGGGAGCCCAGAACCAAGGGCTGGGTTGTTGGGTCCCCTTGGGATTTTGCTGGTACTTGGGTGGGTGTGTTCAGGATTCTCCATCCCCTGAACTCCTGAGCCAAAACCAACCCCAGTGGCATCAGCTTAGGCAAGAGCCCTTTACTCCTGCCAGTGACATGAGGGTCAGAAGGATGGGGAAGTCAGAGCGTGGAAATCTCCCTGCTCTGCTCCCCAGGACACTGTTCAGAGACTCTGGTTCAGTAGCACTTCACTGTCTCTCCATAGCATGGAAATAATTCAATGGACCACAAGACAGCTAGAAAAGCCTTCTTGTTGTTGCACTGGAGCAAACCCTTTGAGCAGTTGAAAAAGCAGCAGGGCTGTGGGCACTTGGTGGGCAATGAGGTGTGTGAGGTGCAGGTAGGCAGAGCAAATAGTCAGTGTAAGCCATCACTGAGCCCCAGTGGGCAGGGAATGGAGAGAGGATAATCATTTTCCTGGTCTTTCTACAAATATATTTGGGACCTACAAATATCAGCTTGGGTTTTGCAGGGAATCCTTGCAGATTTTTACTCAGTAGCATATACCTTGCAAAAGAATTAACACTACGCTGGGCTGCCTTGAAGCATGGCTCTCCTTGTAGGAGCTGGTTTGGGACAAGGTGGACTTGCTACAAATACAGCCTCAGACCTGGTGGTCAATTTCTGAGTGCAAAATCTTGCTCTTCCAAGTGAAAATGGTGGCTGGAGAAGCTCTTTCCCCCTCCACAAACCTCAAAGCCTCCCACCCAGTTATGCAGATCCCAGTATTTTCTCCTCTAGGCTTTTCCTCATGTGGTTTTTGCATCTCCCAGCCCCACTCTGGGTGATGCCAGCCCCCTGCAGCCACACTGCTCACCAGAGACCTGCCTGGGAATATGAGGTGGGGGTAGGCTTCCAGAAACTTCCTGCTCTTTGATCTATAATTTAAAAACCATTTTGTTTTGTCTTGGTCGCTTTAACCAGCAATTTGCTATAGCAAAAGAACACAATACCCCTTCAGGAAGAAGAAATATACTCATTCTTTCAATTAAATTTCTCCTGACTTTACTAAAACTTTTCCCCTGTTCCTGCTTCTGAAGAAGCAGCTTTTCTCCTTTTTTAATTTTATTTTTGTGATCTCCAATTCCACCGAGACAGAAGAAATCAGCATATCAGAGAAAACAACAATCCTTGTGATGCCCAGCAGTCATTAATTAACAAATTATATTAAAAAAAGAGTTCTGCAGATAGGATTGTTTCCTGGTGATGTTGCCTTTTCTTTTGCTGGCACTGTGACAAGGAAGTCCTTTATTGCTGAGATAGAGGAGATTAAACCATCCCTCTCACACTGGATGGCTTTGTGGGGCTCTTTTCGTCCCCAAATAAAACATCCTGCCCCTGCTTTTACCCTGTTGTGACAGGTTTCTTCCTTGATGGGAAAGAGATGCAAAAGTACATTTGAGCCATAGCATCTGTCCCCCAGCTGACCAGGTCTCCTTTTCATTAGCATGAGCATCAGAGCATGGGGGGCTGAGCTAACCTGAGTGGATTCAGTTTCAGTGGAACACCTGTGGAACATTTGTACTCCCATCAGGTAGTCCACCTCCTCCCTGAAGTCCACAGCCCCAGCTGGCAACAGCCCCAGCAGAGCTCCTCAAGTGGCCCTGCTCTCCCTCCCACCATCTTCCCAGGCTTCTTCTCTAAATTTCAGGATTGTTTCAGCCTCTCCCTGTCCCTAGCTCTCATACCCCTGCTCAGGTAGGAGTAGGTTCTGCTGGGAGCTGTAGGGACTGAGCTCTCTGTTCATACACTGGTGACCAAGGGTGGCACCCATGGGTCTCCAACCTCATTTCAGCTCATGGTCTCCAATGGTGAGGAGAAAAACGAGACCCCAAAGCCAGATGTTACAGAGCCATCCCCCAATGCTCAGCATTCGGGTCCCAGACTTGGGACCAGCTCTGCTGCAAGAAAGCAAAGGGCAAAAAGGTTCTCTGGGCTGTTAGAGCAAGCCAGCTGCTCATCTTTGGCCAAAGAACCTTGGACTCTCTCTTTGCCAAGGTCTGAGGGGCAGCATCCTTTCAAAGGATCTGAAAAGTGTTGCCTGCAGCCTATTTGCAGTGGGGATGAGTTGAACACATGCTGGGGGAAGCTTAATTCTTCCAATAGAGACACCAATCATGTTCCTTTGACTGATCTGTAAATGCTCCCTATAAATCCTGGCATTATCCTGACTCAAGTATGGCTGCAGGCAGGAGCTCCAAGCCACCCAAGCCTCTGTCTGCTGCTGTGGGCACTGTGGGGCCACAGTGCTTCCAGGGCACAGGGCAGGGGATGTGCACAGGGATGTTGCATCAAAATACACCTTTTCCCACCCTCTTTTCATTAATGATGCAGATTTCCCCACTCAGGGCCACAGGCTTGGGTAGGCAGTATTCTGGGGAAAGTGTTGGAGGGCACCAGCAAAAGCAGGACATGGAAATCTGCCTGTTCTGTGCAGGCAGCTCCCACATACTGTTCTTGGTGACCCAGTTAAATTAATTTTGCTGGGTGGTTGTTTTTCTGGTGAAGTGCTGGCTTAAAGTTAATTAGCCAAAAGATGCCCTGATTTCTTTCTTCACAGTAAGATCTGTCATTTAATTTGTCAGCTAGGGTGTTCTCACATTCATGGTCCCAGGCACCACAGGTATGAATTAGGGACCACCCCAGTGGGACCTGTCTTGCCCTGAGCATTCCTACTGGAAACCTACTGGGATTTGCTGGGCCCCTGTGGCTATGGCTACCAGTGCAACGAGTTTGAGACTTGATGGGGAGTGACACATGAGGTGCTGGGTGCTTGCACATTGCTCAACAGCACAGAAAAACCCCCTTCTATGCTCCACCAGAAACTGGAAAAAGAGTGTTTCCTCTTAAAATGTTTTCTTCTCCCCATGGCCCTGGAGAGGGCAGATAATGGAGTGGCTGCCTAACACATACTTCCAGGGAAAAGTGTCAGTACTTCTAAAACTTCAGAGGTTAAAATAGTGTCAAGTTATTTTTAGTAGTTTTTCATTCATTTTAATTTGCCATTCGTCAACATGCAGCAAGGAACTCAGAGAAGCATCGCTCACTCCTGGTGGGTTCCTTTCCCTATGCCAAGCTATGCTGTGCAGGGCCAGGCTGTGCTGAACTGAGCTGTGCAGGGCCAGGCTGTGCTGAACTGAGCTGTGCAGGGCCAGGCTGTGCTGAGCTGGGCTGTGCTGAGCCAGGCTGTGCTGAGCTGGGCTGTGCAGGGCCAGAATGTGCTGAGCTGGGCTGTGCTGAGCTGGGCTGTGCAGGGCCGGGCTGTGCTGAGCTGGGCTGTGCAGGGCCGGGCTGTGCTGAGCTGGGCTGTGCAGGGCCGGGCTGTGCTGAACTGGGCTGTGCAGGGCCAGGCTGTGCTGAGCTGGGCTGTGCTGAGCTGGGCTGTGCAGGGCCGGGCTGTGCTGAGCTGAGCTGTGCAGGGCCGGGCTGTGCTGAGCTGGGCTGTGCAGGGCCGGGCTGTGCTGAACTGGGCTGTGCAGGGCCAGGCTGTGCTGAGCTGGGCTGTGCTGAGCTGGGCTGTGCAGGGCCGGGCTGTGCTGAACTGGGCTGTGCAGGGCCGGGCTGTGCTGAGCTGGGCTGTGCTGAGCTGGGCTGTGCAGGGCCGGGCTGTGCTGAGCTGAGCTGTGCAGGGCCGGGCTGTGCTGAGCTGGGCTGTGCTGAGCTGGGCTGTGCAGGGCCGGGCTGTGCTGAACTGGGCTGTGCAGGGCCAGAATGTGCTGAACTGAGCTGTGCAGGGCCGGGCTGTGCTGAGCTGGGCTGTGCAGGGCCGGGCTGTGCTGAGCTGAGCTGTGCAGGGCCGGGCTGTGCTGAACTGGGCTGTGCTCTGCCTCTGAAGCACCTCAGCTAATGAAAACAAGCTGAAGAGCTGGGGTTGTTCAGCCTGGAGAAGAGAAGGCTCTGGGGAGATCCTAGAGAACTTAGAAACCCTTCCAGTGCCTAAAGGGGCTCCATGAGAGCTGGAGAGGGATTTTGAACAAGGGCTCGAGAGAAAGGACAAAGGCGAATGGCTTCACACTGCCAGAGGGCAGGGAAGAATTTCTTCCCTGTGAGAGCAGTGAGGCCCTGGCTCAGGTTGCCCAGAGAAGTTGTGGCTGCCCCATCCCTAGAAGTGCTCAAGGCCAGGTTGGATGGGATGTGGAACAACCTGGGACAGTGGAAGGCGTCCCTGCGCATGGTAGGGAGCTTGGAACAAGAAGGTCTTTGAGGTCCCTTCCAAGCCAAACCATGATGCGGTGCTATGACTCTATACCATGCCATGTCCCAACGGATCAAGCCGTGCCAAGAGGTGCCAATCCACCCAGCCGTGCCAACACCAACAGGTGGCGACACGCACCCACGGCACCCCAGAGCCGGGGCCGCGCCGGGGCCGCGCCCGCGTGGCCCGGTACCGTCTCGGCTCGTCCCCGGCGCGGCGTGAAAGGACTTCCAGAGCTCCCCTCCGCCTTCACCAGCCCCCCCTCCCCGTTTTCGGGCTGGTTAATCCCGTGTGTAAAGGGCAGCCAATGGATGCGGCCGTTGCGCGGGGTTGGGATTAGCGGCGGGGCGAATGGCTGGCACTTTTACTGGGATTACAGAACAAAGAACTGCTCTCCCTGCCCGATTTGGGGTGGGGGGAGGAGAAAAAAAAAAAACCCAAACCCAACACCCCCTTCTCGGCTTCTTTTCATTCCTTTAGGCCCCTGTCGGGTTGTACCGGCTCCGCCCGGGAAGCGGCGGGAGGCGGCGGGAGGCGGCTCCATCCCGGCCCCCGCCCGCCCGCCCCCGCCGCTCCCGCCGCTCCCGCCGCTCCCGCCGCTCCCGCCGCTCCCGCGCAGCCTCGCCGGGGGAGGCAGCGGCGCCGCGCCCCAACCGCCCGCGGTAAGGAAAAGTTTTGGCCTCCCCTCCCCTCTTGACGGGTCCCCTCTGCACCCCCAGTCACGGCCCTGGCGGGGGGAGCAGCGGCGGGGGGCACATGGGGGTGCGGGGTGCGATGGGGCAGGGGATATGGAGCGTGGGGGAGCGGTGGAGCTGGGGGTGCGGGATAGGGCTGAGGGATGCGGGGGGCAGCAGGGTTCGGGGGGTGGTTGGGAGTGTTGGGGCTGGAGGTGTGCGGGGCAGCGTTAGGGATCCGGGGGGAGGGTGGTGCTGAGGATGCAGCGCAGGACACGGGGTACGAGTGAGAGCTGGGAGATGCAGAGGGGCAGCAGGACTGCTGGAGGGGGGTACGGCTGCAGGGCTGCTGAACGACGTCAAGGCACGGGGGATGTCAGTGGGCAGCAGGGTTGCTGGGGAGATGATAGGGCTGCGGGGTTGGGGGGGCAGCAGAGGGGGGGCATGCTGGGCTCTTTAAGGCTGAGGGATGCTCTTTCAGGCTGAGGGTTGGGGGATTCATTAGGGCCGGTGGGGGTTAATAGGACTGTGGGGGTGCAGTGTGGCATCAAGGCACGGGGGATGTTGGGGTTGCTGCAGGGGATGCTGAGATTATTGGGGCTGGAGGGATGCTGGGGGAGGAATGCCAGGCTCATCAGTCTGCGAGAGTTCAGGGGGGTAATAGGAATACTGGGACCTGATAGTGTGGGGGGATGCTGCAGGGCAGTGGGGCTGAGGGATGCTGCAGGGCAGTAGAGCTTGGCAGGGGTTCTGGATGTTATTAAGGTTGGGAAGGATATTGAAGATCTGTAGGGCTTGGAGATGCTGGGGATATTAGAGCTGATGGGGTGTTGAGCACATTGCAGCTGGGGAGTCACTGGGGCTGGTGGGGGAAATGCTGGGGGTGATGATGGGCCCTGGGGTTGGTTGGTGGGATCCCTGGGGGCTTTGAAGGGATGGCAGGAAGCAGTAAGGCTGGGGGTGATGGTGCTGCAGAGGGGGTGCAGGGAGCAGTAGAGTTGGGGGTGGGATAGGGGATGTCAGGCTGGCCCTCAGGGGTGGCCCACATCCTGAAGGCATTTCTGTGACCACCGCCTGCCCTGGCTGCGTTGGACGGTGCCAGGCAGGAAGGGGAGCTGGAAGCAGGGCTCTGCCAGAGCTTGCCTCCTCTGTGCTGGTGTGGGGATTGGCAGCAGTGCTGCTGGAAATAGAAACACGGTGCTGAGCCGGTGAAGTGCCTGGGGCTTCAGCTGGACTGACCACTGGCCTGGGCACCGTGGCCCATGGCCTGAAGGAACAGGCATCCTCTGCAGGGTGAGTGGAGGATTTTTGATGCCCAGGGATGGCTGTGATAGGGAGAAAGTTACTCCCTGAGGAGCAGGTGCCCTTGTCCTTGCAGCGTGTGGGGCTGGCAGTGGGTTGATCTGGGATAAGCTGTAAATTGGAGTGATCCTATTAATGTGCCTTGTGCAGGAGTGAACTTGGACCCGGCAGTCCAAGTTCAGGTAATCCTGGCTGTTGGTGGTGGGCTCTGGGCACAGCCAGGCGAGGGCACTTTGGGAGGTGATGGTGCCACTGAGCGCCGTGGCAGAGCCATGGGACTGGCTGCTATGGGCACCTTGAGGCTGGTCACCCAGCCTGCTGCCACATCTGTCACCTGTCAGTGTGAAGCTGTGGACACTGGAGCACCTGGGGACATCAGTGTGTGGCCTTGCATAACGGGAGCTTCGGGGTGTCTGCTCTTGGTGCTGCTCCCACTGAAGGAGCTGTTGGAAGTGCTGTAGCTGGGAAATAATCTTGTGGATGTGAGAGCCTTTAATTCTCCAGAGGCCCCCACAATGCACCCAGACCCATTGAGCTGGTTGTTGCCCATCTGAGCCTGCAGAATCCCCTTCTGTGAAACTGCTGCAGCAATATGGGGACCACCAGGGTGAGACCTGACCCTGCTGGCAGCCAAAGGCAGTGTCCCAGTGCTTCTGCTGCAGCCCCTGAGGCAGAGCAGCAAGCCCTGGCACAGCAGCACGTGCTGCCATTGGAGCAGTGTCAGCAGCTGGTTGCATGTCAGGACTGTGTGGTTTTATCAACACCCGAGGGTCCCCTGCTCTTCTCCCCTTAGCCTTGCAGAGCCAGACTCTCTGTGACCACTGGTGGCCACTGAGGGACAGGGTGCCCTGCTTTGGGGCTGTGCCACTGGTTTCCCGTGCACCCTGGCTCTCCAGGCTGGCACGGCCTCTCAAAGCCACATTTCTGGGGTGACACCTGCCAGGGATGTATTGGCACTCTGTGGACAGGAGAAGGGATCGTGGTGCTTGCAGAAGCTGAGGAATGAGTGATGCCAGGGATATGCTCTGGTGCTGCTGCCTGCTCCTGCTGTCCCTCCTGAGAGGGCTTTCCCATCTCTGGAGGAGCTGCTGGTGCTGTCGCTGCTCGTTCAGGTTTGCTAATGAGAAGCTGGGGCAGATGAGCAGGAAGCTGCTCAAGGACACGTTTAGCAACCTGGCTCTATCTGCCTGGGTGAGACACGGTGCCCATATTGGCAGCCCAGCCCTTCCTTTCACAAGAACCTTGCATGGGGCAGGAGGTGACAAGAAAGGTGGGCTTTGGGGTCAGCACGGAGGGTACAGGTCTGGCTGTCCTACAGGGTGTGCATCACGTATAACTGGAGTGATGCTTGTAGGAAGGAGAGGAATACCAAACCCCCGAAGTCCCAGGCCAAAACACAACCTCTGGCTACTGGAGTTAATGGGGGATTCCCGTCTGCTTCTCCCACAGGAAATAGCTCAGATGTTTTTTGGCAATTATCAATGCCCTGGACTTCCTTCAGGAATTTTGTCAGCAGCACCCCAGCAGCCAGGCTGGAGGAATGCACAGGGACTCCAGCTGGATGTTGGCTGCAGGGCTGACCCCTGGGCTTGCTGCTGGCTGTCCCCATCTTGGGCAGTGGTGTTGGGCATGGTTATTCTGTGTGCTGCCATTTGCAGATGCCTGTGGTGAGTGGAGGTGCTGGTGGTTTGTCATGGAAGAAAATGTGTGAATGGATCCTGCTGCTCCAGGATGACTGGGCTGAGGTGCAAGGGCTATGTGATGGTTTGGGGAAGGGGCATGATGGGCAGATGAGGGGCTGTGTTATTGCTCTGGCTTTGCTCCTCCAGCCATGTGTCTGGCTGTGTTAACACCTTGTTGGTAATGACAAAACTTCTTCAGGGCTTTGAGGGGGGAGCAGAGGTTTGCCACCACCAAAGACCTTCTTCAGGATAGGAAAGGACCTACTGGGAGCCCGTCCTGAGATGGAGATAGCTATCCATGAGCTAAATTTATTGGCTCGTTGGTTGGGAAGAGCCCAGCTGGAAGCTATGGGGAAGGCGTCTGGTGTCCATCTCAATTGTGGCCAGAGCAGTGGGGCTGGGGGTAGAGAGAGCCCCAGCTGGAGGTTTGCAGAGGAGGTGGCAGCTCTTTGCAGACTGGAGTGAAGCTTCCCAGGGCTCTGCTCTGCCCTGTGGCAGCCCTGTCCCTTCACCGGGCATGTTCAGTTTGCATTTCTTGAAATGTTGTCTTTAAAAAGCAGTCAAGAGCCGCAGGAAGCTGCAGTGGCCCCAGGTGGGCTTTAGGAATTGTGGTCATGGGGATTTCTGGCTTGCTGTTTTGATGCTTCATTTCTTGGTGTTGCTCTCTTGGTTAAATTTGCTTCAATCCCAAGAGTGGTGGAGCACTGGGCTGGGCTGGGCTGGGCTGTTTCTGCCAGATCCCCCCAAATCAGCTGGGGCACGTGGGACCACCTCATGTCCCATCCTGGTCCAGGAGCTGCTGCCAAACACCACCTTAGGAGCTTACCCAGAGCACAGCAAGGCTCTCCTTGCTGTGGGAGCAAAGGACAGCATCCCTTGAGGTGAGATGCTGTGGAGAAGAGCACAGGGCACATGGACCCCTCCTGGGCACATGGACCCCTCCTCAGGAGCAGACTGTGCTGAGCAGCGTTTACATTTGTCCATGCAAACAGTTTCTGTGGGAGCTTTCTGGATTCACATTGTCTTGTCTCTGCTCTGTGCTGGTCTAGCTGGTTTAAAAAGGTAATTAATTAATTTGGGTGGAATGAGTGGGGGACCAGTGAGGAGCATCACTCTGCTGCTGCACAGCCACGTGAATGTCATTGTCCTTTGCCAGCATGTCCCTCCTCAAAGCCAATCTCCACCTCTCATATGAGGGCTGAGATGCCCATCTTCATTTTCTTTACATCTCTGACATTAAACAGAGCAAGAGCCAGTGGGTAGGTGGGTGTGGACCCAGGATGGGTCCTGGAAATGTGCCGTGTAGAGCCCACCTGCAGGCCTGAGACTTCTGCCCCACGAGATGGGAGAGACAAGCCCAGATGCCTCCTGGCCACGGGTGACATCCCCTGTGTGGTGTGCTGGGGTCTGGCAGTGCCCCTGGGCCATTCTAATGGGTGTGAACAGGTGGCTGCAAAGGCTTGTGGTGGGCACCACAGACCTGCTGTTGATCTGTTCCCACAGCCCCACAGTTAAAACCTGGGAGCCCAGAGGGTGCTTTGAGGTGTAGATCCCACTAGGGCTGGGAAGAAAACTGCTGGGCAGGATGTTTTTAACCATTTTTAATTTTTGGATAATTTCTTGAATGTTTTGGTGATGCGTGTGGATGCTGGTTGCTACCATGGTTGTGTGTCCTGCTTGGCTTGGTTTCTCCTCCAGGAGAAACCTCCCCCTGCAATGGATGCACAGAGATTGCACAGATTTATGTGCTTCTGGGAGAAGAGCATGGAGCCTGGGCCTTGATGGGCAGCAGCACTTTTCAGTCCCACTTCAAATCCCTGGATGAAGCAGGATGGGTACATGGGGTCCCTGCCATGGGTTGTGCCCATGGTGTGGCTCTATAGGAGCCCTTGGCTTCCTTCTCCCGGGCTAAAAACCTTCCAAGCTTTTCAACAGGTAATTGTTGTTTGGAAGAACATAGAGACATTGGTCTGGCTTAGGGAAAACTTACAGAGTGGGAGTCTTCCAGAGCAAGGTGACACTGGAAACAAAACACCTCAGTGGGTGAGAAAGATCTCCGTGTTTTTTTCTGGTTGCTGTGCTGGAAGATGCTTCACCCACTTTTAATGGGATGAGTGCCTCCCTGTGCCCAGGTTTTGGCAGAGATCACATTGTGTCTTTGGCTCCAGCTGTGTCCGTGTGGATGTCTCCTGCCTGGGAAGCCACCTACAGCTCAGTACCTGTGAGAGGTGACCTTGCCTTGAGGCACTGGCTGCTCATTTGCTGCTGGGCTCCAGCCTGGCAGCACCAGAGGACAGGCCTAGGGCAGTGGAGACATCTCAGGCCATCTCACCAAGCTGGAGGTGGCTCCCTGGAGCTGGGCAGAACTCCCACGCTGACAGGATACACAGATGAAAGGGACAAACCCAGCCCTGCTGCTAATTAGCAGCAATCCTCATGCCAGCTATTAACCCTGTCCACTTCAGAAGGGCTCAGTGCCAGGCACGTCGGTGGCACCAGTGCCAGCACTGCCCTCCCTGCCTGCCCACTGTCACTGAATGCTGCAGGAGGCTGGAAGGCTTTGGGTGAGGCTTGAGACAAGCTGCTGGTCCTGCTCAGGGCTGAGATCCCAGAGGGACCTTGGTGACAAGGGGAGGGATTTCCCTGGATGGATGCTGCTGCTTGGACAGTCACAGGAGGTTCCATAAAGTTGCATTTGTGGTAGGGTGGATACTGAGTCCAGTGGGATGGGTGTTTTGGCATTGGTAGGATGGGGCTGTGCCCTCTGTGGCTGTGCTTTGGGATCTGTTTGAGGCTTCCACCAAAGCTACACTCCTTCCCACTGGGCTGGATTTCTCCTTGTATCACTGCAGGGTAGGAGACAGGGATGGAAAAACCTGTAGGAAAGGCAGGATTATGTCTCCCTAATTAGTAGGGGCCTGATTATCATTTCTTCCCAGAGCTCTGGTAATGATTAAATATGTGGGAATTATCTTTTATTATTTGTATTGCATTATTATTTAGAAGGCTGGGACCCTGTTTGCTGTGCAGACAGGGAATGACAGCCCTTGCCAGGAGGAGGAACGCTGTCTCTGGCGTCCTGCTCTGGGTAGATTGGGGGTTGAGCTCTGTGTGCCCGTGGCATTACCCAAATTGCTACAGCAACTCCCCACCCCAGCACTTAAAAGAATTTAAAGCATTGAATTGTGTGTCTTTTTGCTTGCATGTGAGTCACATCTGTTTTAGTATGGGAAAAAAAAAAAATAGTGTATTACTGTGACCTCTAAAATCACGATTTATATAAAGATCTAAAATTACATATATATTTTTTTGGCACCAGGGTTGTCAAAGCCCAGGCGTTGGCCACTGCTTTGAGATGCTCTGGCTTTATTGTTGGAGGGCTACAATAAAGCAATCTTGTTAGGTAAACATAATGATGTTATGAGCCACCATCTGCTGAAGAGCTGCTGCAGGGAGCAGTGGGAGCTGCCTGCTGTACTGCTGCTCCCCTGCTACTTCCTGCTGGCTGGTGTCAGATGTGTCCTAGGAGAAACACGAGTGCCTGCTATGGATGGAGAAGGGACTTTTTCTTATGGCTTCCTCCCTCTTAATCAGCTGGCACATGAGCTGTTGAGCCCTTCCAACTGGTGAGGACCAATTCCCACTGGAGTGCAGTGAGGCTGTTGGGGTGATGCTGGGGTCATTGGCCAGCTTCCCAAAAACTGAGCCACCACATTGCTGAGCTGTGGAGATGTGTTGGAATGCTCTGAGGACACCACAAGGTGCCACCAGGTCCCTGGGTCCCACAGAATCATCCTTGCTCCCACCTGAGCAGTGGGACACCATCCTGGTGACAGCAGGGACCCCCACAACCCCCTGGGTGCAAACTTGCAATCACTGGCATGAAGGATTGCACTTGGTCTGCAAAATATGTGAGGAACTTTGCTTGTTTAAAATGCCTTTGGGGTTTGGGTCTTAAATAAACATCCTGGTTGGGGTTTAGGTTGGAGGTTTTCATCCTGGGAAAGGCAGGCGTGGGGGGAAGGGAGCTGTGCCCCGAGCCTGCATGCACTTTCTGACAGTGTTAAAAATTGACTTCATTAGAAGAGGATCACTGGAAATAAATTGCTCTGCACCCTTTAGGGGAACTGCTGGGCTGTAATTTCATCTTGTCTTCCTGGGGAAAAATGCCCAGAAACCCTTTAAGTGAAATTACAGCATTTTACCCTGAGCTAGAGTTTGGTATTTTTGCCCCCCAAAATGTGTTTACCTCCACACCCTCGGATGAAGTTCATCCAGGATCTTGAATCATGGAACCATAGAATGCCTTGGGTTGGAAGGAACATTAAAGATCATCTTGTTCCAGTCCCCTGCCATGGCAGGGACACCTCCCACTGTCCCAGGTGCTCCCAGCCCTGTCCAGCCTGGCCTTGGGGACTTCCAGGGATCTAGGGGCAGCCCCAGCTGCTCTGGGCACCCTGTCCCATCAAAGGGGAGAAGTTAGCTGGGGGTCACTGCATGTGCCAGCCCTGCCCCACAGCTCCTTGGGAGGTGCCAAGCTGGGCATCAGGGCCCTTATGAAACAGCACAGCCCAAGCAGAGTGCCCCAGTGCTGTTACTGCAGGTCCACAGGCAGAGGTGAGTGGGTGGTGACCTTTAACAGGACATTAAACATTTATTAAACCTGTCAGAATTAGTGTCAGGCTGTTTTGGGGTTTTTTGTTTGTTTAAAATGAGAGGGGAGAAGAAAGACATTGAGGAGAGACAAGCATGAGTGGCGTCATGAGCAGATCAGCCTGGTGCATCCAGTCCCACATGAGCTCTCAAAGTGAAAACCTGGCTCTGGGATGGACCCAGCCCCACCTGTGCCCTTCCCAAGGCTCCTTGCTGCTCCTGCTGCATCCATTGCCCCCACCTTCATCTGTGCCCCTCAAATACTTATTGGTTAGGTGGGCTAATTTTCCCCCCCACTGTCTAAAGGTTTATTCCTTTGGAGGGTGGGAGAGTGAGACCAACCCCATTTCTCACTGGTACTGTCTTCCCACAGTTCCCCCCAGCTTTCCCTGTGCCACCCATCTGAGGGTTATGTGCTCTCTTGAAAACTTCTTTGTTTCCCCACATTTTCTGTTGTAATTTTTGTACAATGCCACTGCTTGTTGGAAACCAAGGTCTTTATCTCTGTGGGAATCACACCTGCAGAAATCCAGCCCTACTGCTGCCTGCACAAGGCTCTCCATGGTAAAAGACAGCTCCAGTACCACTGCTGTAATGCAAATGTTTCCTGTTTCCACATCTGTCGAGGGTGATGCTTGGCTTCTCTCTGCACCTCAGCGCTCTCTGAACATCCCCTGCTCAAGTTGGGGCTTGAACCCCAATAAATTTTATCCCCATCTTCATTTATTTCTCTCTCCCCAAGCAGCATAGGGTTGTTGAATATATCTTTTTCTCCTTTTGGTTAATTTTTTTCTTTTTTTCCTGCAAGCAAGATGCATATTTCAACACCTGCTGACCTTTGAGTGTGCCATGGAGCTGATGTGGTGATGCCAATGGGCAGAGCAGGGAGTGTGTGTCCCACAGGGCCAGGGGTGCCTGTGGTCAGGGCTGGCACTCCTGGAAAGGGCTATTTTTAACTCCTGGGCTGGTGCTGGCTTGCTGTCAATGCATTTGAGCACGTAGGCGTCCTTTATTATTTTGAACATGATCATTCAAAATAATGTGGAATTGTCTCTGCTCTGGGGAGCTGCTGCTGTGGATGCTGCAGAATCCAAGAAGATTTCTGCATGTTTGGGGGTCTCATCCATGTCCAGACTGGATGGACTTGGTGTGGCATTGTCCCCATGGGCCATGGAAGCTGGGGCCTGGTGGCAGCTTGAGCTGGCACATTGGAGGTACAAGAGCAGGAGAGGAGAAGGGAAAATTCTCCTGTCAGGGCTGCAGGTGAGGAGAGCAGCAGGAGGGTGACTCTCTTCTAGTGCTGCCTGATGGCTTCCTTGTCTTCATGTGCTGCCCCATGTCCCCATGGCTCCACACTCCCCAAAACCAAAACTGCAGCCTCTGGTGCGTACAACATGGCTTGTCTGTGAGCCAGGACAGGGGCTGGGGTCTTTCTCTTCTTCCTCCTCCCCATAACACTGTTTGTGCCTGGGTGTGGTTCAGGGGGTGCCAAGCTGAGTCTGTGTACCCCCAGTGTGTGCTCCCTGCCTGAAAGCCATTGTGATACCTGTGGAAACCCTTCCAGCAAACACCATTCCTCTCAACTCTGTGTGGGTGTCCAGAGGGTTTTCTGTCCTCCCCTTTTACCAACCTTTTCCAGTGATGCTATGATAGGCATTTGGGCCAGGAACTTCCTTCCCAGTATTGATTTTGCTGCACTTTGGGGTGCTTTGTGTCCTCAGTAGCAAGGCAGTGGACCTGGGGGCTGGGGGAGGTGTTCATGGGGATGGAGGAGGGTCCCTCCTTGGAGGTGCTGGAGAGATGCAAGATGACACTCAGCTCCTGGGCAAAGCCTCTTCAGGGTGGCTGGGCTGGTTTCTTCTCCCCATCCCAAATCACTGGCCCTGGGTAGAGGTTAAGGTGCTTCCTCCCATCTTGAGGAAAAACAGCATTTTGCTTTGAATCAGTTTTTGGGGCTCTCTCTGGGTCAACAGGTTATCAGAGGATGAGGCAGAGTGGCTGAAATCAATGCTATTTATACATTTACCTGCCCACTATACAGTAGTTCTGTGTTTACCTGCTCTGGCTGCATGTGCAGTGAAGAGCTGAGCACAGCACTCACCCCCTTGCTGCCCCTCTTGCCTTTTCCTTCCCACCCATTTAAGAGGAGCTGATTGAGGAATGAATTCACAATCCCAAGGGTCCAAATGCAGATGCTGTGATTGCTGTGGGCTGGGGATGGATGAGGGTGAGTGTGCTGCTTCCTGTACTTCTGGCTGAAGCAGGAAGGGGTTTTGCTGTTGGGGTGATTTGATGTTTGGAAAATTCTCATTTTTATTGGTTCCTACAAGTTTTGTGGCATATGGGACTGCGTGGGTCCTGACAGGGTTTTGGTGTGTGCTCAGCAGTGTCCTGAACTGGGGTGATGGAGAGGCTGAGCTGGTCTCTGGTAGTACATCCCCTCATTGCCTACCCCGTGGATCATCACATTGAAGGGTTCCCATTTTTCAACTCATTAAGCCCTTGTACAAAAACTAAGCTGTGAACCCCCAAAATAAGCCATGAACCCCAAAAATAACCCATATGCTCTCTGCCTTCCCTGTCCCAAGGTGCTCTTCCTTTACCTAGCCCCCAAAATCTCTTTTTTAGGGGCCCAGACCCACCCTCCCTGCTACATCTCCTGGAAGCATCACCATCCAGGAGCTAAGTCAGCATCCAGCCACCTCTCACACACACTCTCATGGTTTCATGATGCAGATACATTTATTTTCTGTTATTTATGAGGTGCCTGAGCCAAGCTCTTCGTTTGCCTTGAGGTAAGGAGCCAGGGTGCTTTATGGCAGCTTTGGCACCCCAATCCTGCCCTGGGCACCCCAGGAGGTGGTGGGTACTGGACCTTGGGTGCTCATTTCCCTGCCCCTGCATCTAAAGTAGGCTCTGAATTTGGGACATGCTTCTCTTGGAGCTTTGTCGGGCGCCAGAGCTGCCGATTAAGGGAAACGTGCCACAAGGCAGGTTTGCTTTGCAGGATTAAAAGCAAATAAATATTTATGCATTATGCAAAGCAGCTCTGATAAGATATGTGTGTCATTGGGAATTTGAAGCAGTTTCAACTTGGCCCTGAGATGAAGGGGTGTGTATGTCGATGTGGTATGGGGGCTTAAGTGGATGTTTCTTCTCCTGCTGCAGAAAAATAAAAATAGAGAGAAAAACAAGGGGTTTCTTGCTTCTTGGGCTGCTCTGGTCTTGGGTTTCACCATCTCCTGCATCCTTGTGTCTTTAGCTGCAAAAATGGAGAAGAGCCAGGGAGAGAGAGCAGTGCAGGCAGCATTTTGGATGCAAATATAATGCTGGCCCTGCTCCTAATATTCGCTGTGTTTACACGTAAATGCAAACAACTGTTGACTTAGTTTCAATAGATAATGTATTTCATAACACAATGGAAATGAGAATTAAGCTGGAATTTAGCAGGAGGGAACATGTGTTTCTGCAAGACCTTGGGCTCTGCTGGCCCCATGGTGTTGGGGGACACCTCTGCCAATGATTTCCCTGGCTAATCCTTTCCAAAACAGTGTGAGAGGACAGGGGCAGGGCTGGGGGCTGCAGGCTCAGGGAGCTGAGCTGACCCACTGGCAAACAGGGGTTATAGGGACCAGGGCTGATCTGGGCCAGTTTCTCCCTGGGAAAGAAGGGCTCTGGGATAGGTTGAGGTGTCAGGGAAGGGAAATGCTGTCCCAAGCTGCCATGCTCAAGCCTGAGTGATGACAAGTCCTGGAAAGGAGGAGGTATCAACAGCCAGGTCACCTTGTCCCGACGTGACTCCCAGCAGAAACACGTGGGAGAGGACCTGGCTTGTTTTGGGGCCAGATCCTGGAGCCATCCCCACAGGGCTCCCTGCGGCCAGCCCTTGGATCAGGGCTGTCATCAGAGCCACTCCCACTGCATCTGCCCTAGGCTGGCACACTCCTCATCCCAAATCCCTCTGGGAGCCCCAGTGAGACCCTGGCAGCGCAGCAAACCCCTCCAAGGCTGTGCTGTCCTGCCCAGGTGAAGGCACCAATGTCGGTTCCTCAGAGCCACCAGGGCGAGAGGTGTTGCTGCTCCAGCAGCTGTCTCTGGATGTGGGTCTGTCCCATCCATCTGTCCCTGTCCCTGGCTGGCTGCCATCAGCCCAGCAAGGCTTGTGGCACTCAGGGCTCAGTGTTAAAAAAAGCCAAGCCTTTGTGAATGTGAGGGTAATCTTGTAGTACACACCCGAGATGTATTGGACACTGGGGAATCTCCCACAGGAGCTGTGGGGATGGTCACACTGGTGGGGACACCGTGCTCCAGCAGCCAGTGAGCTGCAAAGCAGGATCTGGTACTGCTGCTCCAGCTGGGATGCTGGGCAGCCCCCCTGCCCTCCCCAGTGGCTTCCCTGTCTTGCCTTGCCATGGAAGGTGATGTCCCTGCCTGGGGTTGGTGGGAGCCGTGGCACCCACAGCAGCTTGGCTCTGGCAGCAGCAGTGGCACTGAGCCCTGGCAGGGTTTGCATGGGAAAGGGCAGGGTTTGGGGCTGGTGTCATGGCCAGAGGCTGCCTGGGGAGGAAATGGGGATCCTGGCTGGCTGCACCTCCCAGGCTGCACTGTCAGTACCTGCCTCACCCGACGGGTCACACCAGGGCGGGGGCATGCTTGGCTTCAGCCAGGGCTGCTGCACTGCCAGTGTGAGTCACCTGCCCTGTGCAGGGTGCCCAGCTCTGGGCAGGCACTGAGGCTCTGGGTGGCAATAGCTCTCTGCACTCATGCTCCCAGCTCTGGGCTTGGGGTGACCCAGGACCTGCTGTCACCTTTGTGACTCATCCCATAAAATAAAATAAAATAAGGGAGAAGTGAGTGGGGAGCAGACAGGAATGGGAAACTCAGGGAATGGGATGCTCCCATCTCTGAGCCTCCTTTCATCCTTTTAAAAAGCCATTTTATTTTTTTTTTAATGAGTTTATTTATGTAGCCAGCCTGGATTAGCAAACAGCCCCTCCTGTAACGCACGGAATACTCAGTGCTGAGACACCAGTAACCAGAGAGAAATACTAGAGATAAAATTAAACATAATGAGATTATGTGGCATCTTTCTGTCAGGGACCACCTTATGCAGAGCAAACTAATTGCCTGTGCAGAGCAGAAAGTGGGTGATGAGCACTGTCTGGGAGCTGGGGAGGGGCTGGTGCCATCAACTGCAGCTTTGCAAAAGAAAAAAGCATTGGGGTTGAGTGCTGAGGAGCAAGATGAGGAGCCCTACAGCTTTTGGGGGAGTGGGATGGAGCATCCTCTGCTCAGCCCTTGTGGACTCATTGTCCCCAGCAATGAGTTGGTGCTGCTTGAGTAGCCTTGTAGTTTGAGTAGCCTTTTGCTGGATAATAATTAATAAAAATAATAATAATTATAATGATAATCTAGAGCAGTGTTTGGTTAGATGGACAAGGTGGACGTGCCAGTTGAGCAAGAGCCAGGATATGGCACTGAGCACTGTTCAGAGAAAGCAAACCCCCTGCCAAGGTGTGGGGCCAGGGCTGCAACACCAGGGGCATCATATATATGGGATTTTTCCTTAATTTAGTGGGGAGAAAAAATATTTTTAAAAAGCCAAAAAGCATGTGTCTGTGAAAAATGTAAAATTCAAGTTAGACTCTTAGTGATTTCATGGAAAACAACAGGCTTTTTATATTGGCTCTTGGGGTAGGAAGAGAGCAGGCTAGAATAAAGATTTACAGTCTTTGGGAGATTAAAGGCCCTTGGTACATTGTTCAAATACCACGAGATTAGTTTCCAAGGAGACGGATACCAGTTGCCATAGGCACCGGGGGCCAGGAATTAGGATTGCGATTTTTTATCCTGATCACGCAACCAGGAGCTGAATGCTGTTAAAACTGGGCTTTAAATAACCCCAGTGTTAGTGTGTGCACTGCTGAACCAGAGGCAGAGGCTGCTTGCCTTCCCCCTGCTCCAGCACCCACTCAGGCATGCAAGGTGGGGCCCAAGTGCTCATGGAGGGGTGCAGGGGGGTACAGGGCTGGGAAGCCAGGCTGGTGCAATCCCAAGACCTGCCTTGCACGTTGTCCCATGGCTTCCCCTCATTTTTTTTCACTGAGCATGTTTTGCCATCATCTTCTTGCAATAAGCAGCAGTGATGGTGGTGCAGGAGCTAGGGATCCTCCTAGATCCATGGAGTCATGTGGTTTGAAAGGGACCTTAAAGGTCATCTGGTTCCACCCCACCCCTGGCACAGGCAGGGACACCTTCCACCAACCAGGGGATGTACCAAGGGGTAGAATTATCAGCCTGCTAATTTTGGCTTCCCCATGCCACTTGCTTCTGGGAAGTGCAACCTGAGCCCTGGCGTTTGAGGTGCCGGATCTGCGTCTCTCCTTCTAGGAACTGCCAGGCAGAGGGCTTTGGTACAGGAAGGGGTGCTGAGCTCCCTGATGCAGGCCGAGTTTTGGGGCTGGGCATCCCCCTGGGGAGGGAAGCTCAGCTCTGGGAGCTGTGCAGGCACCCAGGTCCCTGTGGCTGGATGGTTCTGCTCACCCACCAGCCACCCTGAAGCTCATCTTGGCCTCGCTGACCCCAATCATTCACGCAGGGCTGGGGCAGGACCCAGCTTTCCATGCGCGGTGCTTTCAGCATCCCTCCCTGCTATGGTGGGAATGAATGCTCCAATTAACACTTTTTTCTTCCTTGTTTTTCTTTAAAATTTCTTTAATAAATGAAGAAACAGTTGCTGGAAGCAAGAGCTTCTGTGCCTGCCTGCTGTGAGATTGCAGCATGGAAACTTGTCTGGAGCTGAAAGCAGTGCTGCTGGAGCTCCACAGGCACAGTGATCCCCCTGCAGCTGCCATGCCATGGAAGTGTTTATCCTGGGGGAGATGAGATACAGCTTCTGAAGGGCACTTGATCCTCTTCTATCTCTCTTTGCACTATACAGAAGCCTGCTATAATTTTATTATATTATGTTAAGATATGCACCTAGGCTAGGCTTAAGGAAATCAAGGTGGCTGCAGAGTGCTATGCCCTGGTTGGAGATGGAAAGTGAAATTCCTGTGGTAGACTCTTTTCCCTGTGGGAGCCCCCAGTTTGCTCTTTGTTTCTTTTATAAGGGGGACTAAACCACAGCAGGTGCCAGATTATCCAGGAAAGCAGAGCCGAGGCAGCAATGCTGCTGAACGTTGTCGTGCCCGTGTGTATGTGAGGAGCTTTTCCAGCAGGTGCCTTGGGATTTGTGGGTAAAATAAAACAGGGGAGGAGGTGTTTGGTCATGAGAGCTTGCTCTGCCGTGTACTACCCACTTGGAAGGAAACAGGCAGGGGAGATAGAGGGTTTGGGAGAGCCAACAGAGGCAGTGAGGTAAGAGCTCACACAGGGGACACAGGCACAAAGCCGTGCTTGCATCCTCACTGTGCTGGCATCACTGTGGCCCAGACTGCACCAAAGGGTGTTTGCCCCCCAGCTCTGCTGCTTTCAGTCTTTGGAGAAAGGTATCACCTTGAAAAGCTGATAGCAGCTTGACACCTTTCAGTCCTGGAAGAGCTGGGACAGGAGCACTCTGTGCTGGGTTCAGACCTGGCTGGATGGGCCCAGGGAGTGGTGGTGAGTGGTGCTGCATCCAGCTGGCAGCTAGGCACCAGTGGTGTCCCTCAGGGCTCTGTGCTGAGGCCAACTCTGTTCGATATTTTTATTGACGACATGGATGAGGGGATTGAGTCTTTCATTAGTAAATCTGCAGATGACACCAAGCTGGGAGCGTGTGTAGGAGGGCTCTGCAGAGAGACTGGAATGGTTGGAGGGATGGGCAGAGTCCAACAGGATGAAGTTTAATAAATCCAAGTGCCAAGTCCTGCATTTTGGCCACAATAACCCCTGCAACGCTCTAGGATGGGGATGGTGTGGCTGGACAGTGCCCAGGCACAAAGGGACCTGGGGGTGCTGGTCAACAGTGACTGAACATGAGCCAGCAGAGTGCCCTGGTGGCCAAGAAGGCCAATGGCTCCTGGCCTGGATCAGGAATGGTGTGGCCAGCAGGAGCAGGGAGGTCATTCTGCCCCTGCACTGGGCACTGCTGAGGGCACACCTGGAGTGCTGTGTCCAGTTCTGGCCCCTCAGCTTGGGAAGGACCTTGAGGGGCTGGAGCACATCCAGAGGAGGCAACGAGGCTGGAGAGGGGCTGGGAACACAAACCCTGTGAGGAACCACTGAGGGAGCTGGGGGTGCTCAGCCTGGAGAAAAGGAGACTCAGGGGTGACCTGATCACTCTCTGCAGCTCCTGAAAGGTGCCTGTGCTCAGCTGGGGCTGGGCTCTTTCTCCAGGCAGCACTGACAGAAGGAAAGGATACAGTCTTAAGCTGCACCAGGGGAAGTTTAGGTTGGATATCTGGAAAAAATTCTTCACAGGAAGAGTGATTGGGTGCTGGAATTGTCTGCCTGGGGAGGTGATGGAGTCACTGTCCCTGGCTGTGTCTAAAAAAAGACTGGACAAGGCACTCAGTGCCATGGTTTAGTTGATGAGAAGGTGTTAAGTCATAGGTTGGACTTGATGATCTTAAAGGTCTTTTCCAACCTAATTCATCCTGTGATTCTGTGAAACATAGCAAAATAAAAGGGAATTTTTTGACCAGGTTTGGGGCTGGGGGTGCATGGACACCCACATTAGGGGATCAGATGTGTCCTCAGCAGAAGCTGCTCACAAGCAGGGCTGTGTGGCAGCACAGCACCTGGGGTCCCTCAAAACCCAGAGCTCCTTTCTTGTCCCAGGAGGGCTGTGCTGCAGGGGCACCCACACTCAGGGCATGGCTTAGGGCTTTTCAGGATGTTCAGACATTTGAGGGTATTTCTGGGCATTTTGTGAGTGCCCTGGACCACAGTTACATCTGCTGTACCACTGCCATTGGTGCTAATGGAGCAGCTCACCAACCACCTCTTAGGGACACAGCAAACCTTCCTGCCATGGGCATGATCTGCTCGAGATGGAGATGATGATGTGGCCACAGAGGCTGAAGGCTGGCACTGAGTTAGGTGTAAGGGATTTTAGGGTTTAGCTGGGCAGGACAGGTGGGTTAAAGCAAATTGCCCATGTGGAGCAGGTATCTCCACTGCTGCAGCAGAAAACCCAAGGACAGCTGTTTGGCAAGCGTGGGACCCTGTCACAGTGCTCCTGTGTCCAAGAAGGCTTTGGTCACATCTGCTCCTCTGATAACAGTTTTTGCTTAAGCAATGAGAAAAAAACACAAGGGGAAATTCAAGCCTGGTCCCTACCCTAGCTTTTGCCCTTGCTGGGGTTTCCAGAGCTTTTTGCTGAAATGGCTCCAGCTCACCAGGCACCTAAGATAATATAATTATAATATATATTTTTTTTATTTTTTTATTTTGCTGGAACTGGGTTTGGTTCTTTTGGGCCTCCCACCATCTCATCAGAACCACTGAGGGAACAGCTAGTATTTTAGAAAAATGAATAAGTGGATAATTTCCTGCCACTGTTGTGTGGAACTGTGGGCAGCACCAGTGCAATGGTCAGTTTTTTCTTTCCTGTTTTTTTTTTTTTTTTCTTTTTTTTAACCCCCAGCTGCTCCATGGAAACATTAGAGGGACTGGTGAGGGGATGTGCCTGCTGTGGGTGCAGGGCTGGGGGGCCCCTGGCCCATTCCACAGGAGTTCATGAGCCTGCCTGGTTTTTCCTTTGCTGCACAGGTGATTCATGAGTGAAACTGCCCTGGGGCCAAGTTTCTAATCTTTCTCAGGATTATCAAGGGAGATGTTGTAAGAGCCAAGCAGGAGATGACATCCTGTGCCAGCTGTTGCACAGCACCCTGTTCCCCTGAGATTACTTTCAATTAAAAAATAATAAAATTTGATAACTTTTTTTTTTTTAAACCCTAAAAATGTTAAAACAATGTGCAAATGCTTGCTTTGGCCCCATGACAGTGGTGTGATGGTCCTTGAGCCAAGCATTGCTCCTGGGATTGAGGCTCAGTTTGCAGAGGTGTGATGGGGCTGTCCCAGGAGCAGGACCCCTATGGAAGGTGCCATCAACCCTTTGGTGGTGTCCCAGGGAGGGATTGCAGCAGGACAGGCACGTGGAGCCCCAGGAAGTGGGGCAGGCTGCTCTGCACCCATCCTGCCCACCCTGCTCCCTGCTGCCAGCCTGAACTGCTCTAAGAATGGTTTACCCTAGTTTTCCTAAAGAGGACTTTCCCTTTAATTAGACAAACAACTTCAAGCCCTGTGTCTTAATTTGATTTAAATAAGCCTAGCACTTGCTGGTGAAGTTTTCTTTCCTCCCTTTTATACCAACCTTTCTTAAATCCACTGTCATGCTCTTTGTGACCACAAATGATTAAAAGCTTTACTGGAATATTGTCCCCTCCATCCCTTAAAATCCCATTGTGTCACTTGAGTCTTCTTTTTGGTTATGTTTTGGTTTTTTGTTTGTTTTTTTTTTTTTTCTTGTTGAGTGATTCTTGCTGTACTTATTAAACAATCAGCCAGGAGAAGGGGATTCTTTTTGTCCCAATCTTGTGCAGGACAGGAAGGGGATGCAGGTACCCTGCCCCATTTCCCATTGATGTCATCCCTGTCTTTCCTATTGGTTCCCTCTCTGTGCAGCCAGATCCAGCTTGTGGCTTTGCTTTTTGCAGCCAAGAGAGGAGCATCTCTTCCCTGGAAGTGCTGATTCCTGTGGGAGGCCATGGCTGAGCAGGTTGGTGCAGCTCTCTGAGTGGATGCAACCAGCCCCACCAAGGCAGGGACTGCTGCTCCAAAATGCTGCTAGAAGGCAACAGAACGTCCATGTGACAACAGCCATATTTAGTAATAAATAGGGCACTCAGAAACATGTACAGGCATCCAAAACTTTGCTGTTTTTAAAAGTAAAACTTGCTGTTTTCTAAGCAGGTTCTTGGGGGAGTGAGGAAGGGAGTGATGCTCCCTGGAGCAGGGCAGTGGCTGTCCCCAGCTCAGCTTGGTGCCCAGCATTGGCACCACCAGCACCTCCCTGTTTCCTGCCAACTGCAACAAGGCACCTCTTATTAGCACAGCATCCATGAAAATAGGGAATTCCAAGTTCCCTGCTCCTGCAGAGCTGTGCTCAGGAAGCTGCTTGGGAGCTTGCAGATGAAATGGGCTCTTGTCTGTCTGTCTGTCTGTCTGTCTGTCTGTCCATCCTTGCATGCACAAGCTGCAGGGCTGGAGCAGGGCAGATTGCTTCCTGGTGTTGCTGTGATGGTAAAGCTCAAGGTGCCTGACAGAGATCCCAGCATGGGGACACCTGGGGTCTGTGCCCAGCTGCAGGACCATATGTTCAGTTTCCTGCTTTATTTTCCAAGCTAATGCCTGTTTAGGCCAGGTTCCTTCCCCCCAAGACTATCATGGAGGAGATGCCCATCAGCTTTGTTAGAAAGTGTCAGATGGGTGGAAAAAGATTTTCCTGGGTGATTCTTAGTGTGGCTGAGGTTCCAGCTCTGCCATCTGCAGGTGCCAGTGGAGCCCCAGCACTGCTTGGCTGCTTTCAAGAGCTGGCAGTATGGGGAAAGTCCTGGAGGGCTCATCCAGAGCAATTCCTGAAATTCAGTCATTATTGTTTAATGGGATTTCTCTCCCCTCTTCATTAGCTTGTTGCAGACCCTTATAAAAGTTTGTCCAGAGCATCTGTGGCTGTCCCATCCAGGAAGTGTTCAAGGACAGGTTGGATGAGGCTTGGAGCAACCTGGGACAGTGGAAGGTGTCCCTGCCGTGGCAGGGGGTAGGAATGAGATGGGCTTTAGGATCTCTTCCAACCCAAACCATTCTGTGATTCTTTCATAACGTGTGTGTGCTCAGGCACCTGCAGAGATGCCAGTGTGGGGGAACTTGTTATTTTGGGCCAAACCCCACCATTTCCCCAATTTCATGGGGCAGGACAACTCTGCTTTGCATTCAAATTCCTTTTGCTTGGACAGAGCTGCAAAGTAGGGCAGGAGGGTGAATTTGGGGATTTGTTGCCTTTAAGCCGTGTTTTCAGTGAGGCTGGGCAGCTGTGGTTATCGACTGAGTGGTAAATTGAGTTATGTGCAGGCAGCTTCATCTATATTCCCCACCTTCTGCCCATCCAGCCTTGTTAGGGATTCTCTAGCCTCCTTCATCCATTTGTGAGCACATGATTTATGATCTGGTTCAAGTGGTTTATGAGCTAACTTGCTGCCCTTTATTGGCAGGATTAAGGCTGGGTGCTGCAACAGTGCCCTGTAGATGGAGGGGTGGTAGCTGGGAGGGATGTGTTGGGTGCTGGGGGTGGTGCTGTCTCAGTGTGGGTGTCCCAGCATGGGTGTTTAGAGGGTGACACCTTGCCTCAGTGTTCCTGCAGCACTAGCATTACCATGAGTTGAGATGAGACATGAACACTGAGGTGCAGGAACCTGGTGCTGCTGCTGCACTTGTGGCTGGGTCCCAGCATTTTCCCCATTTGGCTGTGAGGGATGGAGATTGTGGGCTGAGTCTCTTTTCAGATGTGTGGTCCCTGCACTGTCCTGCTCCCCCTGACACCAAGAACTGCAGAGTGGGGTGATTTCATTAGGGAATCCCTTGCCATGAGCTGCATCTCAGAACACCCTGTGACTCTGACCTGTTTCAGGGACACTTTGGGTGACAGGCTCTCCTCTTGCCCAGGATTTAGAGCAGGAGGCACAAGGATGGTCAGCATAGTGTCTTCATGGGGACAGAGCCATCACCCCCTGCTCACAGCTGCCATCAGAGTGTTCTGTGCCCACTTCAGCACCACATCCTCTGGCTTGCATGGCCACAGGCTGCAATCTGGGGTGTCCCACCATGCAGCTGGTCCTGTGGCCCCTGTGGTGGTGGCATCTCCTCGAGGGTGAGCTCCAAATGCAGAGATGATCTGGCCACTGCTGGTGCACACAGCATTGGCTCCAGGGTTTGATTACAGCTCAGCAGCTCCTGCAGTTATCTGCCTTTAGCAGAGGACTCATGGGGATTGTGGGGCTCAGGCTGCTGTGGCCTCTCTGCATGCCTCAGTTTCCCCTGTGTTCCTGTGCCAGCATTGCTCCTGTTGCCCACGATGGAAGTGGGGCCTCTGTGGTCGTGCTCAGCTCCAGCTCTTTGTTAGTAACAGTGATGCACAGCTCTTTCTTTTTTATTTTTTTTCTATTTTCAGGTGAATATGGCCTTGGCAGGGAAGCCTTTAGATGTGACACTCACCACCTCCAGGGCTGACCAATGGAATATGGTTTTTCCCCAGAGAGACGAAATCATCACCAGCTTAGTGTCTGCCTTAGACTCCATGGTAAGAGGCCAGTGGCACCCCTCTCCCCATCCCCCTCCCTCCTTTGGCCTCCATTTAGCAAGGCTGTCTGGGTGCAGGGCTGGCACACGATGCCTGGTGAGCTCATTCCTCTCTCCTCTGCTGCTGGAAAGCCCAGGGAACTGCTGAGAAATAAAAACCCTTTCCTGCCCTGACAGCCATAAGGATCATAAAGTCAGCACAAGTTAATCTCCGTTGTGTATTGTTTTCCCATTAATATTTATGTTGGTATCAACTGGCTGAAGGGTGCTTGGCTTTTTTTTTTTCTTGCTGTTTTACCAATGTTACCGTGAGCATTTACACAACAGCAGAACAATGGCTTTTTATCTCTGAGAACAAAGAAAATAACTTTCATATCTTTTGACGTAGAATTCCCGGTGGAAGCCTTGCCTAAGTCAGCCGTGCTTACATAAACAAGATAACTGTCTGGATTAAGTCTCATGGACCAGAGCTAATCTTATTTTTAACTGTGAATGTGATCAATAAGGGAAAGAGGATGTGTAGTAACAAATGTCTAATGCAATGAGATGTGCTAAATAGCTCTCTCTTTTTAAAGTCAAGTCATATGTAATGCATTTATCTAGGATATGTTTTCCTCTCTATGCAGGTAGAGGTTTTTTCATTAATACCAATTTCCTTCTCTTTGACATCACCACCCCACTAAGGAGCAAGTTCCCTGGAGCCTACACACCCCAAGCAGCTTTGGTGATTTATATACTTGCCATCCTGTACAACAAATTATGTTACCATAGTTTGGCTTCTTAACGAATATTCATTATTATGCAGTCCTTGTTAGGAGCTTACACAGGGGCCAGGGAGCCAAGCTGCTCCTGAAATTCAGCCTTTAACCCAGCACTTCAGAGTGGCAGGCTCTGTGCTCACTGAAACCTAGCTGCCCGCGTGCCTGGTAAATAAACCACAGGGCCACATGCATATCACCAAACAGGGTTAGGGTTTGGATTTGTTCTGCACCCAGATCTCACATACCTTCATTTTTGTGTCTATTTTTTGAGTGTTGGACTTTTTGAGCAAAATACTTCTCTTTGCAACCGGGTTCTGAAAGGAGGTTTCTTAAAAATACCTGTTTTGTGGGATTTGATTCAATGCCTCCTTGAAGAAGGTGAGCAGGAGGTAAAATGACCTAGCACAGAAGCTGGTTTAAGCCCACACAAGTGAAGCTCATTGTAGGTGTGTGCAGGGAGCTGGAGGTAGCTTAGGGAGGTTGATCCATGTAACCCCCCTGCTCTCCTGCTCCCTCCCTGGCTGCCAGCATCCTCCAGCTCCTCTGTGGGATTGTTGATGTGTCTAACCAGGGCTGATGCTGGGAAAATTCTCCCTTTTTTACCCATTTCAATGATGACCTGGGGATAGCATCTACCTAGCACCAGTGCTGTAGCTATAGGAATATGACTCAGGCTGCTAGCACTGAGTAACTATTATAATATAAAAATATTAATAAAAATGCATATACATGTGTATTATGTAGAGCAGGAAGGGCATGTTACATAAAATGGATTAATGGAAGAAGTTTTTTCCATCTCTTTGTTGTTTTGCATAACTGTACAAGAAGAATCGTTCCACTAATCTGGACTTTGACCATATTAGTGTTCTGCAGCTCAAATAAGATTCCCGTGTTCCTTATTCCATTAGAGCTGGTGGAAAAATGCAAATTGTGATCGGTTGTGGTGTGGGGTTTTTGTTAGATTTTTTTTTAACAGGAATGTTTTCTTTTAAAGAAATGCAATAAAATGTTTATTTTTAGGCTAGGAAAAAGTGAAATAAAACGATGGGTAAATAGCTCTTGTTTTCCAGCTGGCTATTTTTGTAGAGCTGTAAACTCACCGAAATTTTTTAGGCGACGCCATAAACGCATGAAATTCTGACATAAACCAGAACACTGCTTTTGATGGAAGAATCTTTTTGATGGGAAGGATAAAACCCCACTGGGAAATGGCAGGGAGTGGGAAGGAGGGGTGGGAAGGAGGAATGCTGTCCCCAGCCTGTGCTGTGCTGACCTGGTGCCTCCAACAGTGCTCGGCGCTGTCCAAGCTGAACGCGGAGGTTGCCTGCATCGCCGTGCACGAGGAGAGCGCCTTCGTGCTGGGCACTGAGAAGGGAAGGGTCTTCCTCAGCGCCCGCAAGGAGCTCCAGGCTGACTTCCAGAAGTTTTGCAGTGAGTATCTGCACCTGCAACATCTTCCGTGCCAAGGTTGGCACTCCAGCTGTGCCAGCTGTGACTCCTACTGCGCATGGAGCGGGCGCTGCAGTGCTGTCTGTCAGTCCGTGGGGATGAGGGGTGTTAAGTGATGGAGGAGTTGGGAGGGAGCTGCAGCCAGAGCCTCTTCCCTGCCAGGGAGGGCCCTGCATGCCCTGGGTTTTCTCTCCTGAAGCATCCCTGAGGTGGCTCAGGGCTGGATGGCTGCTGTGCTGCCGTGCTGCTGTTAGCCTCCGGCAGTGCTGCCTGAGTGCTGCAGTGGTTTTTGAGGACTTAGCAGAAATAGTTTTTCCTGGTGATCCTCCCAGGAGCAGAAGGGCTTTCTTGGTCCAAGGCTTTTTTCCTGGTTTTGGAAAAACAGGAATGGATTGGTTGTTGTTGTGGAGTTGCTTGTGTTTTTGAGGGATGAACAGTGGTGACAGGATACCTTGAGCAGGAGCTGTGTTCCCCCAGTCTCAGATCAGATTCACCAGGTGTCTGAGAGATACCTGTGTGTTGCAGGCCTTCTGTCCCAGCTCTGTACCTCTGCCAATTTCCAAAAAACAGTCTGGGAGCTGAAGGGAGGGTAAGAGCCATTCTGTGAATGTGGACCTCTATTCTTGGACAGCATCATCCCTGGCATGCTAGCTACTGCTTTCTTCACTCAGTGTAGAAACTGGAATGGGATCTGGTGTTGGTGGTGCTGAGGACACCAGACCCAGATCTGTTCTGCAGTGGGATGTCAGTGGAGAGAAATACATGGTGTTGACAGAAACCACATGGGTGCTTAATCCATTGGAGAGGTTGTTCAGGAAGGGTTTGCTCTGGTGACGCCAGTGCTATGAAGCTGCCCAGGTCACTGGGTTGTTCAGTGCATGGCTCTACAGGAGCAGCTCTCTGCCATGGCTCTGCCCAGCCCCTCGTCCTGCTGCCCTGGGCAGCTGCTGGCCAACTCCACTATTCCATCCTCTCACATCCTGGTTAGTTATCCTCCACTGTACTCTGCAGGACAGGGGGCATTTGGGAGATGTTTCCTACATTCATGGGCAGCTCTGCCTTCCCTTCCCACCACCCTCAAGATGTGGATGGCAGTGGGGTGGCCAAAGGGAGGGAACTCCCTTGTGTTTCCTCAGGCAGAGAGAGGTTGTTCAGTCCGGAGAAAGGTCCAGAGAATCCTGAGAGCCCCTTCCAGTACCTAAATGGGACTTATAAAAAAGAGGGAGAGTGATTTTTTTCCCAGGCAGATAATGATAGAACAGGGGAGAATGGTTTTAAAGTAAAAGGGTAGAGATTTAGATTAGATGTTAGTAGGGAATTCTTCTTTTGAGTGTTATGAGCTACTGGGATAGGTTGCCCAGAGAAGCTGCAGCTGCTCCATCCCTGGAAGTGTTCAAGGCCAAGCTGGACAGGGCTTGGAGCAATCTGGTTTAGTGGAAGGTGTTCCTGCCCATGGCAGGGAGTGGAATCAGATGGTCTTTAAGGTCTCTTTTGACCCAAACTTGTTCTCTGATTCCATGATTCATCCTGGTTGATGCCCTACTGCTGTGCCTGGGGCAAAGCACCTGGCACTAGATCCTGATTCCCCTGTCTTTGGTTTCATTTATACTTTTGTCAAAAAGAAATAGTCATGTCTGGTTGAAAATAGCAATCTTGAGGATGGGGTTTGAGTAAAGGGGGATGATGCTGCAGACAGGGTGAAATGTGATAACTCTGTCTTGAATTGTACAGGCCCAGACTCAACTCCACTCCATAAAGCCCTTACAACTGGCACACAGTGGAAAGTATCTCTGGAAGTGCCTCTGATTTCTTGCTGCCCTCTTAGAAAGATGTGAATTAATCTAAAGCAGACATCACTTGGAGATGTAAGAAGCCTCTTATCTCTCTGGGACACAGACCTCACTTGAGCACCCTCCTTTATCTGAGCCTCTGGTCCTGCCTCTCATGATGCAGGGAGGAGCTGACAGTGATCAGAATTGATGTCAGTGCAGGAGGGAGAGGCAGTATTTGGAGGATGTAGATGCATTTCACAACCTTGGTTAAACACCCCAAAAAAGTTTTCCAAGGCCTGTTTTGCCATGCTGTGGGAGGCATGTAGAGCTTTCCAGGGGTGGCATGGTGGCTGTTTACTTTGCTGTGTCCAGTTTGTGTGTGTCCCATGTTGCTCCTGACCATTCCCTGTGATGTCCCAGCCATGGACTCTTTCCACAGAAGGATCTGTGAGCTCCTTGAGCACCCAGGCAGCATCCACGCCCGACTGCCAGTAGGAGTCTGTCGAGGATGATGAAGGAATTAGTCCTTTGTCACTGAAAATCCCTTGCAAATTACTGTGGATAGAACAGCAATAATGTATTTGTAGTGTTTAATTTTCTGTGCATTTAGAGATGCAAAGAAGTCAATGCTGAAGATATGCTTTATTTGAGGTTTAATGGGGGAAATTAGCAGGAAATAGCTGGTATTACTGAGCTACGTGATGCTGAAGGGTAAAAAAGCCTCCAAGAAAGGCGGATTTTCTTCTCCTGAGAGATTGAAGGCTAAGCAGATTGAAACCAGAGACTAGAAATGGACTGCCCAATTAGTCATAACTGTTTCAGTCTGGCTGAGTGGGAAAAGCCAGGGAAAAGGGGGCAGGCACTGGATGAGTGCTGGCACCACTGCCTATTGCCAGTACCTTTCCCTGCATGTTGGGGCTGCTGGGATTGTCCAAGCTGGGTGGGAGAGCTGGGACACTTGCCTTCTCACCACAGTGACTCCTGTTTTCTCCTCTCCCCCTCAGGAATCCAGCAGAGGAAGGAGCAGGACGCAGAGGTGCAGAAGAAGGCAAAGGAGTGCGGGCAAAGGGTGCTCAGGGTGTCCCCGGACCAGGGATCAGATGTGTACCTCCTCAGGAAGATGGTAGAGGAAGTGTTTGATGTGCTTTATAGTAAGAACCTTCATGCTTCCCTTTGGGGATATGGAATGTCCCTGGGGCTCGCTGAGCTGCCCAGCACTGCCACCAGCTGTGGCTTTCATGCCAGCCCGGCTCCTTGGCATGGGAGCAGGTGCCTGGTGAAATGGTGAAGTGTGCTCCTGTACAGAGTTAGCACTGCATTGAGATGGGGTTTGGCCACTGCTTCTTCGTTTTCCACCCCAAACTGAGCCAAAAAAATCCCTGTGCTGAATGAAGGATCTTTTGTCTCCCCTGACCAGGGGAAGCCTCTGATGTGATTTCCATGCACACTTTTATCCCTGCCACTGCATCCACAACATCTCTTTCATAGCACTGTGTTGGAGTTCTGCAGATTCACTCTCTCTTTTCCCTGGCAAGTCTATTTAAAAAGAAAACAGATGATTTTCTAGCATGTGGCCCTGCAGCCTCAACTTCCAGAGACGAGGTGGTGCTGCTCCAGCACATGCATCATCCCCAGCAAGAAAGCTTCTGCAATTAAATATAGATGACCATATGGCTGTTGGTATGGAACCCAGTGGGTTGCAGAGCTCCTTCCAGGCCCAATCTGCAGTGGCTTGAGCAGCAGCAGCACCTTCTCACTGACAAGGATCCACTGGAACCCCTATGGAGTGACTGGCAGTAGTGGCCATGCTGCTGGCTCATCCCCTGGCAGCACCTCTACAGCTTTGCTAGTCAGGGTAGGAAAAGCAAAACTGGCTTGGGAAAACAGAGCCCCAGTTATTCCCCCATGCTGCTGAGAGGGTTGTGTTAGTTCTGCATGATGCTTTAGGGAGTGCAGGCCCTGTGGCTGGACCAGCTGCAGGACTGGGTGTTGTGCTTTTCTGGCTGCAGCTCCCCATCACCATCTGAGATTCATGTAGAGCCCTGCTGGTCTGTGCAGGGCTCCCTGAGTGCCCCTGATTGTGGATGTGATCTGGGAATGGGCATTCCCACACAGCAGGAGCTGCCACCAGCCATGCTGGGCTCACATGCAGGATTTGCTGCTGCTGGCTGTTGCATCTTCCACAAGCTTCAGAGACAGGAAAAGGGAGCTGGCATCCCTTCTCCCCTGGGACAGACAGTCACTGAAATTTTCTGAAGCCACTTAAAGGACTTAGAGGCAATATTCCCATTAATGGGAGCAGTCAGATCCTCTTGCTGCCTTCCAAAGGCTGGGCCCAAGGATGAAGGAAGGGATGGTGCAGAAGAACCAAGGGAACAGAATGAGGAGGGGTTTTTTTTGCTGCTCCAAGCTGCAGGTCTCATTGTCCTGCTGCAGGTACAGTGCCAAACTTTGCTGTCCTCTTGGGAATATGTGAATTATTAAAATCTGACACACAATAAATACATAATTGCATTAGAAAAGCTTGATCAGGGTGCATCTGCATGGGCTTTATGAACCAGGCAGCCCATCCATTGGATTACTAGTAAGGCTTTTTACAGTTTCAAGGTTTATGGAGGTGTGTGGGGACACGTTGGCCATGTCCTCTACCCAGCATGGCCAGAAGAAGCTTGGGCATCTCTGGGACAGCAGTTTTGGCTTTGGCACTGGGTGTGATTCTGCCTTTGCTGCTGCTTCAGTAATGTCAGCTGTTTCCATCCTTGAGCCTCTCTGTGGTGAAACCTGGCAAAGCTGCTGCTCCCCTCCCTTCATCCCCACTGGGAAAGGCCTCTCCTGCTTGAGTGGGGAGAAATGCACAGGAGACTGTAGATGCCCCAGGGTGATTCTGTTTGTAGCACTGAGAGGTCTGTCAGAGTTTAACAATGATGATTCTTAGGTTGGTTTTTTTTTTTATCCTTTCATCAATAAGGATTGGAAACAAAAAATCTTTTAAAATGCACAGTCAAAAAGATTCCCTTCAGAGCCTGGTAATCTCTGCACCAACAGGATGACTGATTACCAGTGGCTTCTATTAAACAGGCATTAATGATGATTATTGTCTCTTTAGCCAAACCATGAGTCTCTGTGCAGCAGTGCAAGGCTTCTGAAGGTCACCTTGGCAATAACACAGTCCCCATAAAAATATGTTTGGGGATTTCTTGAGCATTGGGTTGATAAGGAGCCACTGTGGACATCGGGAGCTTCTCCCAATCATGAAGAGAGGTGATGAAGGGAGATGAGAGCTGCTAGAGCCAGCACATTGGGGCAGGGAAACTGTCAGCTTGCAGAAAGTAAACTCATGGTGTCATGGTTCAAAGGCTTATTTTAAAACTTTGGTTATTTGCTTAATTAAAATATTATCAATCCTCCCTATAAGAAGCCTTAATGGCCTGTGCAAGTTGCACCTTGTTAGTTATAATGCATTCCTTCAAAGGACATGGTGAAGAAATCACTTTTAGTAAGGACTTGCTGGCAGTGTCACGAGATTTGCAGTATTTCTGTAAGATCTTTTGGTTTTGTTTTGTTTTTTTTTTTTTTAAGAAGAGGGGAAAAAAGAAAAGATTGGAAAGAAAATCCACAGTATAAAATCCCTCAACAACTTAAAGGTTCTATAACCTTCTCTCTCTGCCCCTCAGCTTGGAGATGAAGGTGCAGGCACTGTATCATGCCACCAGATGTTCTGCATCTGGACACTATTTTGCCAGACAGGTTGCATTCTTGCATGGCTGTTTCTTGTGCTTCATGCTTTCAGCACCATGTTTATTGATCACAGTGGCTTGGGTTGGTTTCCAAAGTAATTTTTCCCCAGAGAGTGGCTTGAGGGTTTTGAAATCCTTCAGAGCAGGCTATTTTTCTGATGGTGTGTTCTGCTTGCAAAGTATAGGAGGGCAGCCCTGGTCTGGGCACACAGGCTCTTTATCTGGTTTAGAAAATCCCTATATAATGGCAATGCTGCTACAAGGGAAGGAAAAGCAATTTGTACCTGGCTCCTTAGGGAGATTTTGGTGGCAGAGGTAAAATGGAGCTAGAGGCACATGGTGGGGACATGGTGGGACTGCTGCCAGTGTTGAGGGGAGCAGGTGAGAGTTCTGGGCAGCTGGAGGGGACTGTGCAGTCAAATGTATCAATGTTCAAGCTGTCTGTGAATAGTGGGATGGAGGGAGATTGTTGGTTTTGGTTTTTTTCCTTGTCTGTCAAAGTGAATCAAAGCTGCTTGACAGCAACAGCAATCAAACTGTTTTCCGTTCTTCCAGGAGGTAAAATAAGAAAACTGACTAGAAATGAGGTTCCCAGAATATCTCAGTAAGCATGAGATAAAAATCATTGTGAGCTCCTCTGCCTTCTTTGTCAGCCCTTGGCTCCCTCCCACCTTGCTGATGGCCATGTACCTCACTGGCATATGGCTGGGCACTCCCAGGGGTGGGCTTGTGCCAAGTGACCCCAACTGAGGATTCTACTGTGAAACCTGAATGATGAGACATCTGTTTATTGGCTTTTATGAGCTTTTTATTAATTAGTGCTTTTAGAAAGGAATTGGAGTGCCTTGCATGCTAAGTGTGAAGGTAGGAATGGGTTTTTTCTCCGAGTGATCCTGTTGGTATTTCTTGCTCTTGCATTTACTGCTCCAGCCCAGCTCAGCCATGGTGAGGGGCACAGGGTGTTTGTCAGTGTGTAACTCTGTCCCCTCCCCAGGTGAAGCCATGGGGAAGAGCAGCGTGGTCCCCTTGCCCTACGAGAGGTTCCTGAAAGAGCCAGGCTCGCTGGCAGTGACTGGCTTGCCTGAGGGAATCAGCTTTAAGAAACCCCTGGAGTATGATGTGAAATCCCTGATGGCCATCCTAGAGCACAGCCACAGCATCCGCTTCAGGCTAAAAAGGTAATTTTAATTCTGGGGACCTCCAAGGAGCAAGAGAGCAGCCAGCCCTTGGGATGGTGGCACAGGCAGGAGGGTCCCTCCCATGTCCCAGCTTCTCCTCAGGACCCACAAACCTGGGTCCAGCCATGCCAAATCCAGCCTTGCACAGAGATTTGATCGTGCTGGGGGGCTTGAGTCCATTTCAGGCTCATTTCTATAAAAAGTGTGTGTAAACATGCACATTAACTGCATCTTTTTATGTGTCTCTGCCAAAATTTCCACTGCGGTAAGCTAAGTGCTTCTCTGTCTCCAGAGGGATTTCCAGGGTAAATGCTGCAAGTGTCTTCCCAGGCTGAAATGGGTTTTTTAATGCCAGGCAAGGAGGGAAGTGGGGGACTGCAGCAGAGCAAACTCCCCCTTTTGGCCACATTTATGCAAGGGGTTCAGTAGTTTTAGGTGCATTTCCCCTGCATTTGCCTGGCTGGCAGCACCTCAGATCCATTCAGAAAAATGCTGAGCATGACCAAATACCTCCTCTAAAGGCTTGATGCTTCTGGAAAATCAGGCTGAGACAGCTAAAAGTAGGACACGCAGAATTTGTGCTGTCTGTGAGCTTGTGGCTCCCTGTCTCATGTGGAGCACGTTGGTTTCTTCAGTCTGAAACTCATTTTCAGGCTGAGCGAGATCCCCCTTGAATGTGCCATGGGTGCTGGGGGCTGTCATAGGCAATGGAGCCAAGTGATTGTGGTCATTAAAGGTTTTACCCCTTAAATGCACCGGGCATGGAGCTGTGCAGCTTGGTCCTAGCTAAAAAAAAACAAAAGCTTTGAACTAACCAGCTTTGACTAACCAGCTCCACTTAAAGAAGACAAGAACCATTTAGGTGCCTGAAGATACTCAGGAGTTTGAGTGAAGGATGTAACTTGTGAATCACAGAACAGAACTATAGAATGATTTGGGTTGGAAGGGACCTTAAAGATAATTTCGTTCTAACCCCTGCTGTGGATAGGGATGCCTTCCACAAGACCAGGCTGCTCCAAGCCCCATCCAGCCTGGCCTTGGACACTTCCAGGGATGGGGCAGCCCCAGCTTCCCTGGGCAACCTGTGGTAGGGCCTCACCACCCACACAGGGAAGAATTTCTTCCTAATAGCTAATCCAAACCAACCCTCTTTCAGTTTGACACCATTCCCCATTGTCCTGTAACTCCCTGCCTTTGTCAAAAGTCCCTTTCCAGCTCTCCAGTACCTTTGGGTAATGGAAGGCCAGAGAATGTTCTCCCCAGAGCCTTCTCTCCTCCAGAGTGGACAATCTTAACTCTCTCAGCCTTTCCAAATAGGAGAGGTGCTCTAACCTGTAATGGTCTTCATGATGCTCCTCAACAAGAAGCCTGGCAGCTGGTGGTGTCCCACCCTCCCAGGCACGGCTCTTCTTCCCCATCCACATCCTTTCTTGTTGCACCTTAGCACTGCCATGGGCTCAAAGGAACCTGTTTTTCCCTCCTCTTCTCCCTTCCTTCCCCTCAGGCCAGCAGATGAGCCCAGCCGAGAGCCCAACCCCAACATCGAGTTAACTTGTTCCTCCCTCGCCTCCAAGGGCAGCCGAGACTCTGGTGCCAACGGCCCCGTGGCCAAACCCACCTCGCAGGACGCCCCCTCGGCCATTGCTATCACCAACTTCCTCTACGGCGTCTCTCTGCCCGGCCCCGTCGCCATCGACCTCAAGCAGGAGGCGTCCTCGGGCCTGCCCGGGCCCACGGCGGCGGCGGGCGAGGCGCTGCTGGCCCGGCCGGCGGCAGAGCTGAAGGTGCCTTCCTCACAGGAGTACAGCGACTGCTGTGGTAATAGCCTGGAGTGTGCTCTCCCCTTAGGGCCCGCGGCACTGCCCAGCCCTGGCCCTGCTGGGGGGTGTTGGAATTCCTGGGATGGAAACCAGCCTAGAGCTTGGCCTGTGTGGGAGTGAGCAGAGCCCCTGCCATGCTGCACTGCCACAGCCTTCCCTCGGTGCCTGCAAGTGACAGGCACACCTCTGGTTTTGCCCCAAGTGACAGGCACACCTTTGGTTTTGCCCCAAGTGGCAGGCACACCTCTGTTTTGCCCCAAGTGACAGGCACACCTCTGGTTATGCCCCAAGTGACAGGCACACCTCTGGTTATGCCCCAAAATGACAGGGCCTACACCACCAGGCCAGAAAGGCACCAGGCCAGAAAGGCATCCCCCCAAAAGGGAATGGGGATGGCAGGGGTTGATCTGGCCAGCACCACACCCAGGTGTCACAGGCCAGGGTGCATGGAGGGGACACAGAAGGAGTGGCAGGGGACAGCACTCAGGGTCTTGTTGTGGTGCCTGGAGCACTGGTCAGGCTCTCATCAGCCCTTTCTCCTTGTCTCCCCTCTTGTCCAGGACAGAAATCATCAGTCTCCGGAGGTCCCCTGATCCAGAATGTGCACTCATCCAAGCGCATCCTCTTCTCCATCGTCCATGACAAGACAGGTCTGTGTCCTGCTCCAGCACTAAGGCAGCCTTCCTGAAAGGTTTTCCCTCACCACATCCCTCCCCAGCAGCCTCCCAGCCCTCTCCATGCTCTGCAGGGACCTGGCAGTGCTGGAGGGGATGCATCACATTGGAGCCAAGAGCTTCCTCTCTGCTCCAGCCCATCCCTGCCATTCCAAGATGCTGCTAGTGGTCCTTGAGCACTGCTGGCTGGCTGGGAATTCCCATCTCTGCTTCCTGCACAGGGAACCAAGGCATGGCTTTGGGAGAGGCTGTTTGCCCCAGCTGCAAACAGCACATATCTGCTGAAAACTTGGCATTCTTTCCAAATTACTGAAAGCCACTAGTCCCAGTGGGATTCTACAGCAGTGCCTGGGGGGATCAGCAGTGGGGAGGAGATTGCCATTTCCTTACCTCCACTGCACCCAAGGGAAATGCAGCCTAAAAATCCCTGCCTGCCTTGAAGAGGAGAAAAAAAATATGGGTGGGAAGGTTGGGAAAGAGGAGAAGACAGAAAAGATCCACTTGTGAAAGGGCTGTACCTTTCAAGGGTTCATTCCAGGTGGAGTTGGCTCTGTCCATGAGGGTCTTTCATTCCAGGGCTGAGAAATTTTATGGAGTCATTTCTTGGGAATCTGCACATGCCAAGGAGGTGCTTAGGTCAGGGGTTGGAGAAACCAAGACCTTATCTGCCAGCCTGGCAAAATTCTCTCAGGAGCAGGGAAATAATTTTTGAAGTCTTGTTCCTGCTTCGCAGCACTTTGCAGGAGAAAAGTGCATCTGCTGTGTATGAACCATATGGAAGTTTCTTATTTCTTGTATTTTGTTTTGATAGATAAGTGGGACAGTTTTATAAAAGAAACTGAAGACATCAACACCCTTAGGGAGTGCGTGCAAATTCTTTTTAACAGCAGATATGGTGAGTAGGAGTTAATATCCCATTATGCATCTGCAGTGCTTGTGGATTGCATATCATTATATAGCAATCATTTTTGTTCCCTAACACAGCAGCAGAAGCCATATGCTAGAGCTCCCTGCTCTTCCTAACACATTTAGCTCAGCAGCTCCCAGTCTCCTGAAGGTTATGTCAATATTTCTGTTTGGAGCCCCACACCATAGTCAAGGAATTTATAACTGGGCTGTAAAACAGCCCTGTCTGGGAATGTGGCAAGCTGGATCATAGCACTTGGGCACCAGGAGTGGTGGCATGTGGCCCTTTTACATACATGTGGCAGGTAAAAAGAAGGTGGTTGTTATTGCAGCTGCTTTTTTCTCCATCTGCATGGCTTGCCTATGCTGTTGGTGCTCACTATGGGCAGTGCTTTTGGTGCAGCTCCTGGGTGTTTGGGCAGGTGGAATCTTGGGAAATCACTTGGGGCTGGTGAGTGCTTCATCTGTGCCATCCCCATCAGGCTGTGTGATTTGTGAGTTACAGATGGGCTGGAGATGTGTGCTGTGTCACCTGTGAGTTGTATATGGGCTGGAGACAAGCCTTCAACTTGTGATTTATAGCTGTGGTGCTGGAGTGTGTCCAAAAGGTAACAGAGCTTAGGAAGAGTCTGAGCACGAGCCTGATGAGGAGCAGCTGAAGAAGCTGTGGGGGCTCAGCTTGCAGAAAAGGAGGCTCAGGGGGGATCTTCCCACTCCCTACAATTAGCTGAAGGAGGTTGTAGCCAGGTGGGACTCAGTTTCTTCTCCCAGGTGACAAGTGATGGAATTAGAGGAAGTTGCTTCAGGCTGCTCCAGGGAAGGTTTAGATTGGACACTGGGGAAAATTTCTTCACTGAAAGGATGGTCATGCACTGGCACAGGTTGCCCAGGGTAGTGATGGAGTCACCATGCCTTGAAATGTTCAAAAAAGCATATGGACCTGGCACCTGGGGGCATGGTTTGGTGAACATGCTGCTGCTGGGTTAACAGCTGGAATCAATCTTAGAGGGTTTTTCCAACATTAACAATTTTATTATTCCACATGCTGTGCAGTTTGTGAATCATAGAGCTCACAAACCTGCTGGGGTGGGTCACAAGGAGTTTGGGAATTATATTTGGGCCAGCTCACTCCTGGCTTGAGCATCACTGGGCATGTCTGGGAGTTTTGGAAGACACTTAGCTGTGTTCACTGCTGCTTTCCTTTTTGTCCTATTTCCCATGAGAGAAATGGGAAATAGGAGTTCATTTTCTGGGACAAGCAGAGAAGAGGGCAGAAAGCATTTGCTCTGCTTGAGTTCAAGCCCTCACACCTTTGTTTTAGCACCTGTAAAAGACAAAGCACTGGTGCAAATGAAAACCATGTGTTCATCTTGCAGCTGAAGCCTTGGGGTTAGACCACATGGTCCCTGTGCCATACAGGAAGATTGCCTGTGACCCCGAGGCAGTGGAGATCATTGGCATCCCAGACAAAATCCCTTTCAAAAGACCTTGCACCTATGGGGTCCCCAAGCTGAAAAGGATCCTGGAGGAGAGGCACAACATCCATTTTGTCATCAAAAGGTGGGTGGCAAGGACAGCCAAAGGAAGTGTGTGGCTCAAGGGTGTCAGGGATTTGAGCTGTGCTCCCTCCATGCTCACAGGGTTTGTTTTGACACCAAAAACTCATTTCACCCTCCTTCATAAGAGCTCTTTCTCCCTGCAAACCTCTGATTTTCATCTCTCTCTCCCTTTTTGCAAGGATGTGGCAGAGCTGGCTGTACCATGATGGCCTCCAAGCTCTGCCGCCCTATTTTAAATGATCATGGGCACCAGACTTTGCCAATGCCACCCCAAACATTTGAAGGTGGTTACAGCACCTTGAGTGACATTTGGATGGGAGTAATGCCCCTGGGTGGAGGGAGGAACATCCATATTCTCACAGGGATTCCCATGCACCTTGTTTTTCACTGATCACTTGTGCACATCTCTGTATCTGGTGATGAGAATCTATCACGTACAGGCCAGGCACTGTGTCCAGGTGTCTGCTTTCCACTGGGTAGGAGGAATGGATGTATTCCTAGTTATCACTGCGCTGTGCAATCTCTCTTTGCTTCTCTGTCAGGAAAATCTGCTCTATAATACGTTAATTTATCCAGTCCCTGCCTGTGCAGCACTTGTGTTGTTCCATGCCTAGAGGTGTGAAACTACAGCACAGAAAAATCCTGGACAAAACTCCCAAGGGGGCTAAAATCACCAACACTGATGGAATTCAGGCATCCTGAAAGGGATTAGCTTTCCTGATGTCAGTTGGTAGAGAAGCCACTTTGTCCTGCTTTGTCCAGGCTGTGGGATGTGGCCTGGACATAGTTTGCTCCTGTGAGCAAAGTTGTGGGTACACCAAAATATAATATTGAGGAGACAGGTGACATCCTGGTCAATGGTCTGCATTGGAAGTTGAAGATCCAGTAACAGCTACTTTGATCCCACTGTTTCTTTTTGTAAAACCATCCTCATTTAATTGCAGCCCTATTTAATAAGTTAAATTAAGTCAATGACTTATAAGCAGATTTAGAGGTGCTTTAGTTAAAAAGCATATGCCATAAGGTTGCTTGGCTGCACAACAGGCTAAAAGGCTTTTTTAAGCTGAAAAATTCATTCAGTATTTTTAGAGAATGAAAAAAATTACTAGTTTGACTTGGTTTAATGCAATTCATTAATTAAACCTCCAACTCAGTCATTAGCAGCATCTATTTCTAATTCTTTTTTTTTCTTTTCTCCTAGGATGTTTGATGAAAGAATTTTTACAGGTATGTTCTCCAAATCCTTTGATTTATTGCCCACAAAATGGAAAGGTTATCCAGAGAAGCAGAGTTGAAATAATGTCACTGTAAGCAGAGGAAGTGCAGGACACATGTAATTAGGAGAAGGAGAAGCCTTGTCTGTGCCCTACACGAGGACATGCTGACATTGCCTTTGCCTGGGATCAGTGCAAGCTCTGTACTCCCCCTAAAAATTGAGTTTTGAAGGTTTGAGTGAGAATTCCTGGTGTGTGAGGCTAGGCTGGCTCCTGAATCAGGCTGAGCCACAGTAGAGGCAATATCTGTAATTTCAAGAGGAAGAAAATTACTGCTGTGTTCCTCACTGGTAAATTATTCTTTCTTTGACTTTCTTTGCTCTGTGTTTTTACTTCTTTTTTCTCTGAGCTGGAAAAGCCAGACAAATTCTTAACTGTGAGGGTGGCAAGGCCCTGGCACGGGTCTCCCAGAAAAGCTGCAGCTGCCCCATCCCTGGAAGTGTCCAAGGCCAGGCTGGATGGGGCTTGGAGCTATCTGGGATTGTGGAAGGTGTCCCTGCCCATGGCAGGGGGTGGAACAAGATGGTTTAAGGTCTCTTTCAACCCAAACCAATCTGTGATTCCATGATAAATGGTTCTTGGCAGATACAAGGAGACAGGTCCCCATGCTGTCAGACTCAGCCCACTCTCCAGCAATGCCCTCATACACACCTGGATTATGGCATTGCATCCAGATTTATCACACCTTGGTCCTGGATTGCCTGGGCTTGGCCCACGAGTAAAGACATGTTTTGGGGTGGTGTTTTGTTTTTTTCCCCCGTAAGCTGCCAACTGCACATGCTGGTAGCTCTCCAGACACCTTCTTCCCAGATATCTCTGCCAGCCAGGTTATCCCTCTTGCCCCACGACAGCCCCAGCCCTGAGAGTGCTTCCTGAGCCTGGTGAGGCTGGGGCCACCCAAAACAGGCTGGAGCCACCAGCAGAACCTGGAGGGGGTCCCACCTACCTGGGGGATTTCTTTGTCTAAAGCTGATAATGGCTTTTTTTTTTCCTCAAGAAAAAGATTTCTTTAAGCTCTAGCCCATCCCCAAGGGATGGAGCACTGAGCTGTGTTTTGGGATGCTTGGATTTTCCTTGCATAATGCCTGCATGGTACCTGGGGGAGGCATCATGTACATCTGCATATCAGCTCCAGACCTGTGCTATGGGCTTGTGGATTACATGGTAGGCAGGTGCAAGTGGGTATTTGGAGCTGAGGAAGCAAACCCAGCAGAACTGAGGTGGGTGACAGGCCCCACTCTCCTGACAGTTCCCTGCAGGGCCACCAGAAGCAAAACCTATTAAACCTGGCTCTCTGTGGTTTGTGTCAGCACATCAGCTTGTGCAAAAAAACCCTCATCTGCTGAGTCAGGAGGTGCCATTTCTGCAAAGACATTATTTTCTGAGTGGAGCTGTATTTAAGTTGCCATTTGTGAAGTATCCCAAAGCTTCCCCATAAAGTTTTGCTCACCCTTTAATTAAAATACCCACCACTGCTTGGAAACCTATTTTTGTTACTCCCCTGGGTAGCAGCTTCAGGCAGGCTGTGCTGGTGCAAGAACAAGATTTGGTTCATAGAAAGCACAAATTAAAAGGAGCCTTTTGGACTGTCAGTAGATAAATAGTTTTTTTAAGGTTCTGTGTTTCTGCTGATCCTATTGCCAGAGCCCTGCCCTTTCTCACAGGCTGGAATAAAAAGGAAAGTGGCATCAGGTTCCCATAGATGGAATATGTTTCAGAAGGATGAGGATACTGTAATGGTGCTTTGAGACCAGCAAAGGGCTTTGATAACAGCTGTTTAACAAGACACCTTGTGGTTTCTGCAGCCTCACAATGTAGTCTCACTCTCTCATCTTCAGCTCTTTGCTCACTTCCCTGCCTGATTTTATTTCGTACTCTGCCTTCAGATTACTCTTACCATCTCCAAGGTCATTGATGAGGCTTCATTTCAGCTCCTTTCAGGCTGCTGAGGAGCAGGGAAGGGAGAGAGGAAGTTTTTTATGGTGGCAGGATGCTTCTGTCCCTCCCTGTGTCACTGTGACAGGGATTTCTCCTGCTGCTTGGTGGGTTTGGAGCTGTGAGACAGGGCTGCCTGTGTCTCTGCTACTCTGTGTTTTGCCAAGCTGGCATCCAGTGCAGCACATCCCCTCCCTTGGGACAGGGCTCTCCTCACTTTGGGGCTTTCTTCTGGAACACTGGGATATTTCTGGGTTTTCTGACCTTAGTCCCTACCTCCTGGAATCCTTCTCCTATCAGCCAGCCCTTTCTGGAGATGCTCTTTGCTGGCAGGGCTTTCCAGCACACACATAGTTATGGAGAGGTTTAAACAAATGACCTGCTAATATTTCAACATGTGAACCCAGTAGAATCACACCCTTGTCTTTGCAAGCAGGTGACACTTGAAAACCTGCTCCCCTACCCTGACCTCAGCTCTGGGGCTAGGAGGGGAACAAGCTGCGACATTGGCACCTCCAGTTGCTAATCCTGGTTTTGCTTTTCTCCCAAAACCCACCATGCACACCTGGCAACAGGAAGCAAATTTACCAAAGATCCAACCAAGCTGGAGCCCTCCAGCCCTCCCCGGGAGATCTCCCCCGAGCCTCACCGTGGGGCCACGCTGGAACTGGGGGGGACCTCTCAGGCCAACAGCAGGTAAGTGGGACTTCTGTCCTGTTCCCTGTAAAGTGACATCCCTCAGAGGGTCATTAATGTGCACAGCAGGTTACTGATGTGTTCATCAGCAATGTCCAGTGGGTGTAGGAGGGTGCCATGAGTGTGATTCAGTAGCTGGAGCATCAGGGAGATGTTGTAAGTCCATAATGGGAAGGTGAGTGGCTAAACTGGTGCTGCTTTCCTGCCTCCCTAAAATCCCACTGCAATGGGGTAGTCAGTCAGTCAGCACAGGAGGAGGGCAAGCAGCCCCATCTTTTTGCAAGTCAAAAGTTTGGAATCATTAATTTTGAGCAAAACTGATGAAATGAGGGCCATGTTTGGGATTATCTGCTGGAACTGTCTCTGGTGTTAATGCATGACCTGAAGGATTTACCCTCAGCCCACACTGTAACAACATCCTGCTCATTAAGTGTTGCTTGTTTAGAAAGCTCACAAGGAGCCTAACATTTAATGAAGGTGGGGTTATACAGTCCAGCAGGGCAGGAGATTTTTTATGAGAGTTCCTCTTTCTGTTACAACTGTGCCATGAGCTAGACAGGTCCAAAACATGCTGGCAGCACCTGTGGAGCATATATCACATAGCATACAGCTTTCCAACCCAGACTGGGAGATCCAGGAGGTATTTGTCTCTTTATAGCCCAGTTTCCTTCATTCTTAATTCAGTGGAAGCAAGGTGTAATTTAGCCTCTAAAATCACTTTAAGGAAGAGAGGCAGGGCAGCAGTTTATAGTATTATGAACTGCTATAAGACAAGGAACCTTCTCCCAGCCTTGCTTACACCAATGGAGTGAAGAATGCTCCTGAGCTTCTCTGGCACAAAGCCTCACTGCCCAGCACTGACAGCTCCACCAGCTGGGCTTCACACAGAGCTGTGTGGTTGCTGAGCTGTGCAGGTCAGGATAGGGAAATAAGGTAACTTTGTCCCATCCATGACATCTCCTGTGTTCCTTTTCTTTCTTGGCCTTTTGATGACATGAACCTGTGACAGGCTGGGTCTCTTCTGGTTCTCCCCAGTGCTGTTTCAGGTTTGTTCCTTTGGATGTGGCTGCTGCATTCCCTTAAAGCATGTCTGGGACAGCAGAACCTCAATGGGTGAGCCTGGCAGTACTGAAATATCACAATTTTGGAGGGCAGAGACCTCTTGAGCTGCCCGGTCTGCAGGGCTGGCATTTGTCTCCAGCTCTCTGGGTATCTTCAGCTTCAAAGGAGGGTTTGTGGGAGATTGGTTTTATTTTCTTTCTGCAAATGAGGAACCTCTGTGCCTCGGTAGGAGTGTGTCCATAGGAATGGACTCCCCAGGTCAGAGTCCTGCTCCAGGGAAAGTGCAGTGTCCAGTACTCCAGGAGAAGGGCCAGACCCTGTGAGGTGTAATGCACTCCCCAGAGAAGCCCTTCCCCAGATTTCCTTGGTGAAAGGTTTGCTTTGACCCGAAGTGGGAGAGTTTAAAACCCTTCCCAAGGCTCCCAGGTAGTATATTTGCCTTCCAGACCAATGACCCCTTTTGCCTTCCCACATTTAGGAAGAACATTTCAAGAGCACTCATGGCTTGGTTTGTGGTTTGTTCTGGTGATTCTCCTGAGTGGGTTTAGGCAAGTGAGAAGTGCTTTTGAACATCCCTCCTGAGCCAACAGGATTTTCCTTCCCCCTGCAGGGCCAACATTGTGCAGGAGTGCTTTTTCAAGAGTGGTTCTTTAGGTCCCTTACTGCCAAAGGGCTGTGGTTGTCCTTGTTCAAGAGAGAGACAGGAAAGCACATGCATCCTGGGAATGCAAAATAATCTCATTTAGATGCAGAACAAGTTGTGTAAACTCCTGAGCATGTGAAGTTAACTGTAGATGGGAATTTGGGATAGTGCCCAGTTTTCAGTAAAGAAAAGCTTTGAACAGAATAAATATTTACCAAAGCAATTGATTTTTCCTTTCTCCCTATTTTTTACCTCCATGAGTAACCACACTGCAGTAATACTTATACACTGCTCTGTGTCACAAAGGGATGGAGCCAACCAAGTTTTGGGCTGAAAAACAACCTCTCTTGTGTTCAGGAGCTCTGTGCTGCAGTTCCATCCATGGGTGTGAGGAGGCAAGGCAAGGGTGCAGGAGCAGGGTGGGTTTGAGAGCAGGACTCATTTCCAGAGAAGCTCACAGACCTTGCAGCCATGGATGCTCTGCCACTGTTGGGGCTGTGGCTGTGGTGGCCCTGTAGCTCCTGCAGCCCTCTGTGATGCCAGGCAGCATTTGTCCCTCCTGCCAGGCTCAGTTCGCACACCACTGTGTTTTAAGCTCTCTCTTTTCTTACACCATGTCCACCTTTCTTGTCTGCCTTTCCCTTTCAGGTCTGAGAAGTGTAATGTTTCTGAAGGCTGTGAACCAGGTGAGGAATAATTCATTTTCTCTTGCAAGACAGTGTTATTTGAGGGACTCTAGAGAAAGATGCCTGCAAAGTAACTTGAATGTTTAGTTGCCTGATTGCACCTCAGTGCAGTTCTCTAAGGACTTTATCTATTTGATCAGTGCAGAGAGGAAGGCTCTTACCCTCTGACCCTCCAGCTGGGGCCTAAAAATGCACAAATTGAAGTAATGAGACTTAAGCATGTGCTTAAGTGCAAAGCTAAAGGAAGTCTTCACTCTCTGAGTTCCTTTGAAAGCCACCAGTGAGAAGTCAGCAGTGTTGGTATTCTGAGCACCATGAATGAAAAGGAAGTGCTTTTCCACAGATTTAGGGGCTTGGACCCGTTGAAACACCACACCAAGCCATGCTGTCTTGCCTCTCCAAGCTGCAAGCTGGGACTCAGTGCCTTGCAGTCAATCTGTCCCACCCAAAGTGAGGAGATTTATCTTGAGAGGAGGCTGGGCTGAGGACTGTGGGCAGCCTCTTCCTGGGACAGCCTCCTCCTGGGGCAGCTGGTCAGCACAGGCTTTCATCTGCTGGGGTTGAAACCACACTGAATTTCACCAGGGTTCAGCTGGTCTCATCTTGGTGTGATACAGCTTCAGTCAGAACAGGGGCAAGTTCCAGGCATGAGTTTGGGAGCATTAAAATTGCTGGGAGCCACCCACTGCAGACAGCTCCTCTGGTGTCTCCCAACATCCATTGGTGGCCCAGTTCATTTAAAGTGAAGAAAGCCAGGAAATGAGCATTTCACAAGGTCCAGCTGCCAGTTTGTGGGCACCAGCAGCTCCTCCAGCCAGGCTGTTTGCAGAAGCCATGCCCACAGGTGTCCCTTTGGGTACCTGCATGCTGTGGGCTTGATGCTGCTGGGCCACTTGACTGAATCCTTGTTGTTGTGGCAAGCTCAGCTGGTACTGGACTGACAGCTGTCCCTGCCCTGGTGCTGTGTTGGGCAGATTGCTGGATCCTGTTGGTGACTGCCTTCCTGTCAGAGCCCAGGACATTGATCTGACTGCCCTGGAGGACTAGAGACCCTGGCAGGGGGCTCAGAGATGTGGGCACAGAGTCAAAGACACCTGTGCCTTTGATTTTAGCCCATGGAAGCAATTACCAACTTTGTATGAAGATGTACAAGCCAGAAGAGTTTGAATAGGATGATAGTGAATTAATCACAAAGTGAAAAAGTGGAATTTTGGGGGTTTTAGAATGGGGGTTCAAGAGGCAAGATGGAGGAATCTGGGCATGTTCTGTCTTTCCCCTTCTTCTTCTTGTCCTCCATCTTCTGCTGTGATGGTGGCACTTCTGGATTGGTTTAGAGTAGAGACAGACTGTCTAACACAGGTGATAGGTATTGGAAAATTATTGTAAATAATGTACATGTGGTTTTTAGTATAAAAGGATAACACTGCCCTGAGGGTGTCAGTGTGCCTCAACGCGACCTGCTGGACAGATCTCAGAAAGAATCTTAAAGATAAGAAATAATAAACAACCTTGAGAACCAGAGCTGAGGAATCCTGACTACTTCTTTGATCTCAGGGCTGGGAAAAAGAGACTTTCTGACACCTTGGGGTCATCTCGACACCAGAGACCCCATCACCTTCCCTTGCCTTTCCCCATAGGTACCTCAGGAGAGCTAGGTGGGATCAGGCAGATCAAAATCGAACCAGACGAGCTGAACATCATCCAGATCACCGTACCAGGTAGCTGCTGGGGTACCTCTGGGTGCAGTGCTGCTGCCCAGGCAGGGTTCATGTTTCAGCATCATGTTTCAGCATTTTGCTTTGAGAAGAGGCATTTGCAGTGTATTTCCCAGCATGTAAGGTTCCCTCACATACCTGCAATGGTCTTCCTTAGCTGACACAGGAACATACTGAGGTTTTCTGGGAGCATTGGAAGGTGTTTTAGGGCTCTTTGTTGTTTTTCTCTCTCCTTCATTGCTGTCCTATCTTGCCTTTCCCCTGGAGAAAGTGAGCCTGGTTTGCTGCTTTGCTTCATGTGGAGGATCCCAGGTATTGAGTACAGGATGCTTTGGAAGAGATCCTTCATTAAGAAAGCCAGCCTGGTTTGAAGAGTTCATAAAAACTAATAGTAGGAAGGTCTAATAGGTCTAATACTAGGCAGGTTTAATATTCAGCACATGCTAAAAATGTGTTGGAATTGCTGACACTGATGGGGGAGTTCCCCACATTTCAGCCCAGAGGGGTCAGTGGCAATGGGTTGTGATGGAGATGACATGCTTGAGGGGCAGCTGGGAGAATCAGTTTTCCTGTCCTTAGCTGTCCTGGACAGTGCAGCAAATGGTAGGATGGTCCTCAGGGTTTAATGAATGGATTGTTAGCAGTTTGCATTTTTGGTGTGCTTTACAACCATTAATTAATAAGCTCCACAGAGTGAGGGCAACAACAGAACTCTAACATGCCTGAGGGTGAGTGAATCTGTGGACAGCGGTGACACCAGGCCCCACCACACCAGTTGTTGCACCTAAATTGTAGCAGTCCCCTTAGTAAGGTGAAAGTTGAGGGGTCACTCCAGGATTGGTGTAGAATAGACTTATCTATGGTTACTAGAGGGGAAGGAGAAGGAGCAAGGTATAGTGGTAGATCAAAGGTAGAGTGGTAGATCAAAGATTTTCTTTTTCAACTTGGCAGCTAATGGAAGAGAAGAAAGTTGATACGTGGTAAGCTGCAGGTCCAAGGGAGGAATGGGAAGAATTACCACTTGGCCAGTGCCAGGGAGATCATACCTCAAGTCCAGAGTCCACTTTTTCTGGCCTTATTTGAAGATCAAGTTGAATCAGGGGGAATACAGCTGAAGGCAAGGAGGAGGAGTAATAGAAAAGAGGTGCTCACCTACAGGGAGAAATTGGGATTATTTATCCTGTGAGGTCAGAAGCAACCTGATTGAAGTATATAAATAGTTGAAACTTCATTTAAAGCTGAATTTGGGTGGGTGTTTGAGGACATTGGACAGCCTAGCACTTGAGGAGACAGATTTAATGTAAGGGAAACCAAAAGAGGGTTGATTTTGTTGAGAAAGGCAGCATTAGTGGAACCCTTTCCTACCCCATGTAGTAGCTAAATCAAGCAGCATTCACTTTTTAAGTCAAAACTGAGTGTCTAGATGGAATTAAGCCAAGTAAATAATTTGAACCAGTTTTGCTCTTCACCTTCTGTGGAGGTTAGGAAGAGATTTTTTCTTCTTTCAAGAGGTCAGGTCTGTGTCAGGGGTGAGCTCTGGGTGGTTCTGGGAGGAAGAAGGCAGATGCATCTCCAGAGCATCTTCTGGTGATATGTGGGGCTCCTGGGAGTGGGGGGCCCTTTGCTCAGTCCTTGCTGATGGCTGGGACCCTCTGAGGGCTGTTTTGGGGACAGTGTCTCACTGGTGTCAGAACAAAAGGAGCCCTGGGTTTTTGTCCGCAGACCGATCCCCTGCCTCAGTGGAAATGCATGACCCAGTGCCCACGCACGTGGCCTCAGAGGAGTCAAGATACATCCTGGAAACAGGAGCAGGTACCACAAGTGAAGCATCTGGGAGACTGCAGGGTAGGAGGGGTGTTCATGCAAGTGTCAGAAATGAGTAAATACCATTTATGATGCAAAGTGGTGGAGTTTGAGACCCAGTTCCAGGGTCTTGGCCTCAGTGAGGCCAGCCGGGAGCTCTGACAGACTAACTGGTGGGTTTGCTGCATAAACTGGTGGGTTTTCTGGCACTGCTGCTCCTTCCCATCCTCTCTCCAGCTCCAGCATGCTGCAAACCCAAGCCCCTTTGCCCAGAGCACCCCTGGAATTTCCCTGTGGGATACATACTGGTCCTGTGGCTGCCCTTGCTCCTGCTGGGTCTCTCCTCTCCCAGGGAGCCCATGCCAAAGCGTGGGCAGCCCTCTTGTATGGAAGCACTGGATTTATCCTGCCTTTGGAATGCTGGTACCAGCCCAGCCTCTGCTGGGACACTTGCTCAGAGCTTAGTGAGGGGAGGGAGCAGGCTGCAGGACATCTGGAGAACTCCTGCTCATGTCTTGTCTGCTTTTGCTGCTGCTAACCCTCTTCTTCCTTGGCAGAGGCAGAGAAGGGGTCCAGCGAGGAGTCTCGACACGAAGAAAAGCAGATGGAGGGATCAGGTGAGTGTTTGGTGAACTCTGAGCATCATTGCAGGATTTTGGAAGGATGGATGCACACAGATGTATTTTAGGTTGGGTTTTGTGAGCTTCCTATGTATCAGCAAAGCCTTTAGCTCTTTAGCTTTTAGCCTTTGGCCTCCAAAACCTCTGCCCACAGAAGGGCACCATTGTGTTCCTGGGCTCTGTTTTCTCCTCTTGTGCTTGAATTTACTTTTCCTTATGTATGTGTGTGTATATATATATATGTATATATATGGGGGGGTTGGGGTTTTTTTGGGTTTTTTTTTGGTTTTTTTTTCTCCTGGCTGCTAGCTTGGCTCTGTAGCAGGTGCATCCTTGCCCTTCCTTGTTAGGAGATCAGTCTGGAGGCTGCTGTCAGGGGACTAGCACTGATCTGAGGGCATGGAGAGTGAATGACTGTCTCTGCCAGAGGTCAGGCAGGGGCTGCTCACCTGCACAGTGCCTGCCCTGGTAACAGCTGGTTGCTCAGAGCATTTCTCTGTATTGTTGTTTGTTTTTTGGTTTTTTTTTCCTGCAGATGGTATAGGGGACATTTTAAGTCATTTGAGGAAACAAGTTGAAATTTTGTTCAACTCACGATACGGTAAGATAACATTAACACATGTTCATCATGCCAGCTGCTGGCTTGGTCATTGGCCAGTTCCAAACCAGCAGCTGAGTGAAGGTGCAATTGTTCATTGTGTCATGTATCATCACAGAGGCAGTACCAACCTCTCTAACTGACCCCACAGCATGTCCATCTTCAGAGCCATCTGAGACTGGCTCTGTCAGATATGGTGGAAGCTTCTAGCAGCTTCTCAAAGAAGCCACTTCTGTGACCTTCCCCAGCTATCAAAAACCCGGCTGTGCCAAATCGACACAAAGCTGTTTTTTCATCTATCCAAACAGCATGGCTTGGTGTTGGCTGTTTGGCTGCTTTTGGCAGTATTTAGCAGAGCAAGGGGACTCCTCACCATGCTGGGCTGCACAGACTGATGGGCACCCCCAGGCACATTCCCTGTCTCCTCCCTTAGCCCAGGGGTTTCCATGGGGGTCTGGATTTGGGGTTCCATTGCGTTGTGGAGAGATGCTTGCAGCCTTTATAGGAAAGCAGGATGTGATAATGCAAAATGCAAAAGCCAGCTCCAGGTGGCTGCATGGCTCTGCCCCTCATCTCATGTCTGCCAGTGTAAGGGACATCCCCACAAGGCACAAACTCCCCAAAACCTCTTGAATCCCTCCAGCAACTTTTGGATTGATTTAGAGTAGAAACACGCTGTCTAACATAGGTGATAGGTATTGGAAAATTATTGTAAATAAAGTACACGTAGTTTTTAGTATAAAAAGATAACACCACCCTGAGGGTGTCACTGTGCCTTGGATTCACTTGCTAGACAGATCTCAGCAGGTTGCTGTGCTGTTGTTGCTTAGACCTGACATGGAGGTCCAGCAAACTAATGAGCTTGGGTCCCCATGCAGCGAAAGCCATAGGAATATCAGAGCCAGTCAAAGTCCCCTACTCCAAGTTCCTGATGTACCCTGAGGACCTGTTTGTTGTGGGCTTGCCAGAAGGCATCCTGCTGCGCCGCCCCAACTGCTTCGGGATCGCAAAGCTGAAGAAGATCCTGCAAGCGAGCAACAACATCCAGTTTGTCATTAAAAGGTGAGGAGGGGGGGGTGGCTGTGCCTTGGGGAGGATGTTTGTGCTCAGAGCTCCTGCTGCTGTGCAGTGTCCTGGGGAGCACCCATCAATTGGTCACCTTAAATAAATTTGCTTGATTAGAAGCAGACAAGGGTTGTTGCCTTGTTGGAGCCATCCGTGGGAGGCAGCAATGGTGTTTTCGTCTGTCTCTTCGTGTCTTCTGGGTTTTTAACCTGCTTTTGTAAAGGTTTGGCCACCCCAGCAAGATGGGTGAAGAGGCCTTTAAACTTCAGGGTGCCCTGATGTGGAGCAAGGACTGGGGCTGGGAGCCCTGGAGGGTTTTCCTACAGAAAGTGGCTCCAGCTGAGGTCCAGATGTGCATATGTGCGCTTGGGATGCTGCAGACATGAGGAAGGATGCCAACCCTGTGCTGGGGAGCCATAAGAACTGTGGGAGGGCTGTGAAAAGCCACAACCAATGTAATGCAAGAGCATTGCCCTGATAGACAGAACAGATCCAGCAGAGATGGATTTTAAGATGTCTTGGGTATTTTGGGGGCAGTTTCTCGCCCAAAAGTTCTCGGGTGACTGAAACAGAAAATAAATACTGGGAGCATGGAGATTTTGTGGTGTCAGAACAGCAGCTCTCAGGTCAGCCCAATCATATTTTAGGGTTTCCTCCTGTCCTGATCTCAGATCCATTCCTTTGTGACACAGCTTCAGTGCACCTTGTTAACAAGTCCTACTATCACCTCACTATGCAGCTTTAGTATTAGGTACCCAAATGGCAATTTTTGGGGTCAACTTCATGTTGAAAGAAGCACAGCTTCTCCCATCCCTAAGAAATGCTCAGGACCATATCCACTGAAAGTCTGTAGCTGCTGACTTAAGCTGCTCAGTCATCACCTGCTTAATCTCATCCCAAGAAGTGACACATCAGCTCATTAAAGAGCCTGTCGGCATGAAAACTATGTCCAAAGTTCTCCTGCTGTGTTGCAGGACCTTTTAAATAGAATTAGCCAGACAGAGTGAATGGTTTGTGGCTGTAGGAGTGGTGTCCTGAGGATGCTGGAGCAGCAGTTTGTCCCTGCCAGGGAGGACACTCACATGCCCTCTGCTTCTCCCTGTTTTCCAGACCGGAGCTGCTGGCGGAGGGCGTAAAGGAGTCGGTGTCAGACAGCCCAGCAGCCAAAGGTAGGCTGAGAGACACCCAGCAGCTGGGCTGCTAAGGTCTAGGTAGGAGAGGAGTGAGAGTGGTTTCCTACAGCCTTCCCTCACCACCTTGTTTTTTGGCTGGAAACCCCCTGCCATGCATCCCCCTTGGCAGTGCTGTGATTCCTAATTCCTCTTGTGTCCCCTGTCTCAGCCGCCGACGAGAGGGACTCGAGCGAGGCGCTGCTGGAGGACGCTGTGAAGAGACAGGGCTTCCAAGGTGTGGGGCTGGAGACACGTGGGGGCTGAGGAACAGCCCCTGCCTGCTCTGGGGGCTGCATGGGACACACGTGGGAAAGGAGTGCTGCAGGTGTTGGGGCTCCGGGGGTTGGCAGAGGAGCAAGACAAGGCTGGGAAGGAGGAGAGAAGGAGGTGGGATGAGAGGATGGCCACACTTACTTGACCAGAAAGGACTCCTTCCCTCATTCCTGGAAAATGATGTGAGGTGATACAGAATAAGCTCTAGGTCCTAGCCTTGCCCTCTCCTGGCTACTGCAGAAATTAACCCTGTCCTGACCACAGGAAACTACAAGACAAGATGAACAGCCAGGACAGGCAGTCCCACAGGTCTAAGGAGAGGTTTGAAGCGCTCTTCATGGTGCCCTAATTAACCAGCTTGGCTTATCTCCCTGTCTGACCTTGTGAGATGCATAATTAAGTTTCCAAGCCTAGGGGTTTGCCTTTTCTGGGGCTTTTTCCACCTGTGTGATGTTTGTATAAATGCCACTCGAGTTTAGCTGGCAGTAGCATGGTGGCTCCCCTGGGGGACAGAGTGATGGGGAAAAGCCTGTGGGCTGGACAGGCAAGTGCTGCCCTGCTCAGGCATCTCTACTTGGGCCCCGGGGGCCTGTGAGGGTTTGCACAAGGATGGAGAGCTTTTTCAAAGCCTTTGGTTTCTCTGAGAGGCTTTGGAGTGTGTTATATTTTAATGCCAGTAATTATCACAACTGAATCTTCAATTTCACGTGGCTTTTATTCTTAGCAAACAGGCGAGGGAAAAATAACCCAACATATTTCTGTTTAGATTATTTTTAAGGACTTTGAATGACCCACTCCACAGATTAGCTAATTGCAAGATAAGGGCTTTCCTATAATTAGAAAATGGCATTACTTAAAAGTCATAGAGTGCCTTTTAATATACCAGCAGAAATCTATAATTGTTTCTTTATTTTACAGAAAATTATGATGCCAGGCTTTCCAGAATAGACATTGCTAATACGCTGCGGGAACAAGTCCAGGACCTGTTCAATAAGAAATATGGTGAGAATCCAGGCTTGTTTTATTCCCCCCCCCTTACTCCCTCCTAATTTTTTGCTCTTTATCTCTCCCCTGTGCTCCTGATTCCTTCTAGCCAGGTACTTTTTCTCATCTCCCCCTTGAGCTGCTGGTACTTAGGAGGGCCAGGAGGGAATGGCAGGTCTGGGATTTGGCCCTGTTTGCTGCAGGAGCTGTGGGAGGTTGGGAAGGGAATAGGAACAGGCCATAGTGAGCACTGTGGGACAGGAAGATGCTTCTCCCCCTGTTCCTGGAGCAGGGAAATGCTATTTTCCCCATGCTGAGGTTTAGGAATGTTATACCCCAGCTTAGTGTTCCCACTGAAGCATTGCAAACCATGCACTGCTCGTTCACTTGTCCTTCCCCCTCTCCCTCCCCTTGCAGTGGGTTGGAGAGGAGACTTGGAGGCACAGAGGGTAAAAATCACCTATTGAGATATGAGTTTAGTGGAAACAGCCGTGGAATAAGAAAACAAACAGTAACAGCAACAATATCAGTAACAGAGGGAACCAGCACGACCTGACCACTCCCTCTGCCACTCATACTTGACCAGAAAGGATCCCTTTGCTCATTCCTGGAAAATGATGTGAGGTGATATAGAATAAACTCTAGGTCCCAGGCTTGACCTCTCCTGGCTACTGCAAAAATTAACTCTGTCCTGGCCAGAACCCCTCATTCTATACCACTTACATCATGCCAAAATTCTACACTTTCCAAATATATACATGTGTGTGTGTGTATCCACAAGCACAGATATCATTTCTGTAGTCACTGCCATCTGTCCAAGATGTTTGCTGAGTTCATTTAGACCATGATTATGGGTTCTATCCATCTTAGAGGTCTTCCACAGGGCTGCTGTGCTTTTGGCTGGTTGCTCCATCACCAGCTCATGGCTGGTGTATCTGGAGCAGCCCATCCTCATTGGCCATGGCAGTTATGGGCAGTGTCACTCAGCAGCCAGTGTTGAACAGTGTTCAACATTACAAACTGTTCTCACCCAAATATCAAATTCCCTGGAGGGACACATCATGTTTCCCTGTCCCTCTGCAACACCCACCAAGTGCACACAGGGCAAAAACAATCTCACTGATAGGTTTGCATTTGTTTGAGGCAGGACTGATCCAATCTGTCTTCCCTAACACATTTTCTATATGCTTCATGGGGACTTCATCCTCTTCTTCAGCACATGGAGTTTTTGGTTGGGCAGGGCCAGCCTGACTGGTATTGACTAACCAGGTGGCCTTTGCTAAATGTAGACCCCAATGTTTGAAGGTTCCCCAGGCATTGCTGTCAGTGTGAATTTTAGAAGTGCATTGTACCTTTCTGTTTTCCCAGAGGCTGCTGCATGTTCTCAGCACTGGTTAGGCCACACCTGGAGTGTTGTGTCCCATTCTGGCTCCCCCAGCACAGGCAGGACGTTGAGATGCTTGAATGCATCCAGAGAAGGGCAGCAAGGCTGGTGAAGGATCAAAAACACAAGTCCTGTGAGGAGAGGCTGAGTGAACTGGGGTTGTTTAGCCTGGAGAGGAGGAGGCTCAGGGGAAACCCCATCACTCTCCACAGCTCCCTGACCCAGAGGGTATAGCCAGGTGGGGTTGGTCTCTTCTCCCAGACAACCACTGACAGAATGAGAGGACACAGTTTTTAGCTTTACCAGAGGAAGTTTAGCCTGGACATTAGGAAAAAGTTCTTCACAGAAAGAGTGATTGGGCATTGGAATGAGCTGCCCAGGAAGGTGGTGGAGTCACCATCCCTGGATGTGTTTAAAAAAAGACTGGATGTGGCCCTTAATGCCATGGTGTAATTGATAAGATGGTGTTTGGTCATAGGTTGGACTTGGTGATCTTCAAGATCTTTTCTGATCTAATTAATTCTCTGATTCTGTGATAAGATGTCTTAGCAAGCAGGCCCCTGGCTGGGTAATAATTGGCATAGACTCCATGTATTTCAGAAGGCTGAATATTAATCTTTATTAAGAAACCCATTGCTCTTTTATAGACATTTACAATACAGGTGGACCTCACTGGTCCAATCCAAACACCATCACCACTGGCTAATTAAGAACCCACCCTTTGGTAAACAAATCTCCATAACACATTCCACGTGTTCACAACAGCAGGTGCAGCAAGTTAAGAATTGTTTCTCATTCTTTTCTCTGATCTCCTCACAGCCTTTCCCAGCATGATGTCTGGGAGATTATCTGTTTCTCTCTGTGGCCAGGGAGCTGCTGCCACAATAGGGAGTATGATACACCCACCCAATCCCAAGCTTTCTGGCCCAGGTGTCAATGAGGCTATTTTTGAAATGAGTCCCATTGCCCAGCCCAATTCTTTCAGTGTGCCCTGTTGCCACAAGACCTGCTTTTCAAGGCACAGGATGTGGTGTGAGGCCCAGGGTAGGTCCTCAAGCATCCACTGGTGCCTTCTACCACTGTGAGCACGTAGTGCTTGCCTTGGCAGGTTTCAGGCAGCATGATGCAATCAATCTGGCAGGTTCCCCGTGCTTATATTTAGACCACTGCCCCCCACAGGGGCTTTACCCACTTGGCTTGCTTTGATCTCAGCTCATGTTTCACATTCTTGGATAACCTGGCAGGTGGTGGCCATGGTTGAGTCCACACCTCCATCACGAAATCATCTGTGTGTTGCAGCTCTTCCTTGATGACCTGAGGTGTCAGGTGTCACTGAGCTAGAAATAATCCACCCTTATGTTGCCAGGCCAGATCTGCCAGAAATACTTTAACCTTGGCAGCCCAATCCACCTGCCCATTGTTGTGATACTCTTCAGTAGCCTGACTCTCCTGTATGTCTGTATCTAAAATGACAGGCTTTTACAGCTGACTTCTCTACCTGGGCAGTAATGTTGTGGCACACTTCAGCAGCCCAGGTGGGTTTCCCTCTGTACTGCCAACTGGTCATTTTCCATTGGTCCAGGCACCCCCACAGAGCATTTGCTGCCATCCATGTGTCAGTGCAGAGGTAGAGCACTGGCCATTTCCCTTGCTCAGCAGTATCTAGAGGCAGCTGGACAACTTTCAGCTCAGTCAGCAACCTGACTTGATCCACAGTGTTCCTTGATAGCTTCTGTGACACACTGTGTGACTCCACACCATGTGACTCCATATGGCAGCTTTCCATTTTCTCTGAGTCCCTACAATATGACAGGAAGTGTCAGTGAAGAGAGTGTATTGCTTTTCATTTTCTGGTAGCTGGTTGTATGGTGGGGCCTCCTCAGCACATGCCACCTTCTATTCACTGATGATGATGATGACAACAGTCAAAAATTTTCACTGTCAGGCCAGTCCATGATGACTCCCAGGATGCCAGGGAGGTTGGGATTTCCTGTTCAAGCTCTCTGTATGATCAGTGCTATCCACACAGGCCCTGTATGATCAGTGTGTGCTGCAGGGCCTTTCCCTTTGAACACCCAGCCCAGCACTGGGAGCTGGGCTGCCAGGAGCAGCTCTGCTTTGGTGCCAGCCACTGCTGAAGCAGCTCAGAGCCCTTCATAAGCAGGCAGTCTCTCTTTATCAGTTGGGGTGTAGCTGGCCTCAGATATTTCACATTCCCAGCTCCAGAAGCCCAGGGGATGTTCTGGAATCTCTCCAGGTACCGTCTGCCAGAGGCTCCAGGAAGGACCATTCTCCCCAGCTGTGGTGCAGAGCACATCCTTTGCATCCTGGCCTGTCCTGACTGACCAAGGGATACTGCCTGAACAATCTCCTGTTTAATTTGTTCAAAAACTTGTTGTTGCTCAGGACCCCACCTACAATCGTTTTTCTTCCATGCCATGTGATAGAGAAAGTTTACAATCTGACTGTAATCTGCAATATGCATCCTCCAAAACCCAACAGCACCTGAGGAAAGCCTGTTTCCTTTTTGCTGTTTGCTGAGGACAGAGCTGTTTTGTTGACCATATCTACTGGAATCTGACAACATCCATCTTGCCATTTTGCTCCTAAAGACTGAATTTTCCAGGCAGGTCCCTTGACTTTAGTTTGCTTTATGGCAAAGCTGGCCTTCAGGAGGACTTGGATTACCTTCTCCCCTTTCTCAAAACCTCCTTCTACCCCGTTGCCCCACAGATTGATGTCACCAATATACTGAAATTCCAGCAGGGGTAAGACTTGTCCAGGTGCTTGCAAGGAAATTGTAACCTCAATCCTGCAGCCAGGCCTAAGAGAGGGATCATATCTGTGGAGTTATCTCCAAATAACATCCCAGAACAAAGAGCAGCAGCTTCCCATCCCTCCCACTGCAGTGCATGGGCCTCACGATGCAGGACAGTGCATCTCCTCGGCCCCATGAGCTCTGCTGCACACATGTGCCTGTGTTTGGACCCCTCCACTGCCATCATGGAGGCAGCCTGAAAATGTTGGTCCTTCATTTAATGCTGAGCTGGTGCCTCAGCAGCCTGCTCACACTGTGCTGTGCCTTGGGAGGGCTGGGGAAAGAGCTTGGTAGGGCTCTGGTAAAGCCAGAGCTGCAGCAGAAATGGCATCCCTGGCATTCTCACTACTTAATGAGCACTCACTTCTCTCCTAGGTGAGGCCTTGGGGATTAAATACCCTGTGCAAGTGCCCTACAAACGCATTAAGAGCAACCCAGGGTCGGTGATCATAGAGGGACTGCCCCCTGGGATCCCCTTCAGGAAGCCCTGCACCTTTGGCTCCCAGAACCTGGAGAGGATACTGGCTGTTGCTGATAAAATCAAGTTCACTGTGACAAGGTACGTGGTGAGAGGTGTCAGCCATCCTGTGGAGCCAGAGAGGGAGAGAGGAGGGAGCCCCCCTAAAGGCACTCCCTGCTCTGCAGCCCCCTTGGGGCAGGTCTGTAAGTGCCTCCAGAACCCCAAGACAGCAGTTAAGGAGGCAGCTAATGGTTCATCAGAAAGGAGGGGACCATAACACAGACAATCCTGTGGGAAGGCAGTGGCAGGAGAAGAAGGTGCTTGGTGTGATTGATCTGCAGGCACAGAAATCCCAGCCCCTTTTTTAGAAGGCTTGAGACAGATTATTGCTGATGCAGGGCAGTGCTCAGAGCCCTGCTGTGCTTTAGCACCTTCTGTTCATGGCAGGATCCTCTGTGTTTCAAAGCCAAAGGGGCTGGACACAAGTGGGAGGGGAGGGAAGAGCACTTCAGTGTTGTATCACACTAAGGTGAGTCAGGAAAAAAATGGGCTTAAGAGTGCCTCTGTCACCCTTTTGCTGGACCGTGTTGTTTGTCTTCTTATCAGTGGGGCATGAGGTACATCATGCTGCCCCAAGCAGGGACCTGATCCCCACAGAGCTCCTGCTGGTCCCACAGGAGCTGTGTGCAGGACAGGCTGATCCCCAGCCTTCCATGGGCCACAGGAGGCTATTCAGCCAAGGCATGCTTGCTTCTTGGTACCATTTCATTTTCAATTTCCTTTTTTCCTTCTTTTTCACAGGCCTTTTCAAGGACTCATCCCCAAACCTGGTAAGAGATGATCCCTTTTTGCGTAAGCAATGCACTGACTGGGTGTTAAGTGGTGCTCAGGGAGTTGTAAACTGTGGATGGCAAGCAATAATTTAGTCAGCTGCAGGAAGGTTGTTCTACTTCACTTTCCTGGCCTTCCCACTCTGGTTTTGTTGTTGTTTGGTGCATTTGCTGCCTGAGACAGCTGGCCTCAGCAGCACCCATCAGTACTGCTGCTGTTGCCTTGAAATGATGGCATTTTTCTAGAGCTAATCTAGGGCAAGGATCTGTTTTCTGTATTTAAGAAAGCACCCACTTTCTTAAGTGTTTTCTTTAAATAAATCAGTGTTGTAAAGAGCTGGTGGGTTGGGTGGAGAGGGAAGGTTGTGGTAAGGGGTGGTTAACCACAAGGGTCCATGCTGGGCTGCTGTAGCATGGCAGTGAAGGTCCACTCCAGCTCCTGAACATTCCCCAGGCAGATACAGCAAGGAAGACATGGCAGAGGAGAGGACAGGGTGTCCAGGGTGCACTCCATACCCAGCTGCTCAAATCATCATCCCAGAGCCATGTCCTTCACTGTCAGTCCCTGCAGTACTGTCTCTCATTTCTTGGCTGCTCAGAAAAGAGAATTGCTGTCAGAAATGTGGGTAAAAAACCTGTCTTCATTTTAAATGTCTGTAATTACAACTGTTGGAAGAGCACAGATGGGTGCAAAGAACCTTGTCATCTTTATTCATGGCTTCCCATTTCCTTGGCCAGCCTCCATGGCAATGGCACAATTTAGGAAAGACAAATATGACAGACAGGAAAACATTTATATGCCTTTATTTGGAATAGCAGGAAGGTGTTAGAGCTCTAACAAAAGGTGAGCTGTCAATAAAATTCAAGCATGGTCCATGTGTTCACTTCTAGGAAGATTCAGGCATGGCCCATGTGTTCAATTCTAAGAAATTCAGGCATGGTCCATGTGTTCACTTGTAGGAAATTCAGGCATGGTCAGTGTGTTCATTTCTAGGAAGATTCAGGCATGGTCCATGTGTTCAATTCTATGAAGATTCAGGCATGGTCCATGTGTTCACTTCTAGGAAATTCAGGCATGGTCCATGTGTTCATTTCTAGGAAATTCAGGCATGGTCCATGTGTTCATTTCTAGGAAATTTAGGCATGGTCCTTGTGTTCAATTCTAGGAAATTCAGGCATGGTCATTGTGTTCAATTCTGTGTCCCTGTGCAGGGCCCAGCCAAGGACAGGGAGATCCCCCAAGATCTCTGTGGAACTTGGCCTTAGACTTGTATCTTTTGGTCCTGAGCAGCAATGTGCCAGCTCACATCAGCTGGACCTAAAATGAGCCCTCACTGAAGCACAAGTTTTGCAGAACTCTGGTTTTCCACAGAATCCCATGGCTGTGTGTACACTCCTCCAGCCACCTCTTGTTTTTCCATTCCCCTGCCCTAAACAATATAATTCTGTTAAGAGATGTTCATCTGACACAAATCACACCATTAACAAGGGAGCAATTCAGAAGGGAAATACTTCAGGCTGCTACCTGGCTGGGAGACACAGCCTGAGAAAAAGAGATGGAGAGGAAATTGATTTTCTTTTCAATGCACAACATTTTTTCCCTCCTCCTCCAGCTGAATGCTCCCCTCACAGACCAGCCTTCTAGCACAAACCCAAACACATATTTTATGTGTATTTCAGTACCCAAGTGGGCTCAGCAGGTCACAGCATCCCTGCCAGGCTGGGTGCTTCACTCCCTCTCCTCCCACTGAGGTTTTAAATAAGAGCACATACAGGTGAGGGTTTTTTCTTACTTGACATCTCAATTTGTTATAGACAATTTCCCATATTTGCCAAATCTTCAGAGACAGTTTCAGGACTCATAAGTATTTTTTAGTAGTCAGATTACCACTGGAATGTCTCTTCCAGAAAAGAGCTGATTGTATTTTGCCCCTCCCTAATCCCCACTGGCAACACTTAACCCATTGTTTGATTTTCCACCCCTCTACACCAAAGTGGTTGGTGGCAGTACAGTGATGCAGTCACTGCCTTGGCTTTGATTGCTTTTCATCTGCCTTAACAAAATGAATGATTTCCAACTAGCCATAGGTCACTAAAACTTTAAATTAAAGAGTCTTCAATGTTGTGTAGTGAAGCCCTGTAATGTAAAATGAAGAGCAGCAGCATGCTTGGTATTAAAATAAAACCAATGAAAATCACTTTTATTTCACAGAGGAGGGTTAAAATGAAAGCAGTAGTTACTCCCAGGTGTGGCATTGCACGGGTCTCTAAAAGCTGGAAAGCTCAGGAGGTAACATCATAAATGTGAGGAGAGCTAATGGGTTTTGTGGATAATTTTGGCTAAAAAATTACATGAAGTGTACACGTGTTTAGGAAAAAGGGAAATTTGATGTAATTTTAAAATAAAATCACTTTGGAGTGATTTTAGTTGCCTTTAGGTTAAACCTTTAACCTTTTAGGTTAAACTTTTATGGGATTTAATATGCTTTAAAGCTGTGCACCTCCTGCATTGCTGTGCTGCAAAACCAGCACAATTGCAAAGAGCATTCCTGGTAACTGCAGGACCACAGATCTCTTTCCTTTAGGGACACCCATTTTTTAACTGTAACAGAAACAGGTAAAAGGACTTCAATATAATCTAAGCACCTCATGGGCCTTTTTCTCAAGATAATCTGTAATTTGTATGTTGAGATGGTATTTTTCCTTGAATGGGAGATGGGGGAGTTGCTAGTGCAGGATCAGCTGGGGGCTGTGTGCCTGCAGGGATGCTGTTTGCAGAAGGAGGTGGATTTTGCAGGGAATGGGGCTCGTTTTTGGAAAAAAGCCCTTCAGCAGTGCAGGTTTGCAGCCTCTCAAAGATGGGACAATGGCCCTGAGGCCACCAGTGCCAGCCCTTCACCTGCTTGGCTTCCCCAGGGCCTGCACAACCCTCCTGGCATCCAGAGGTTTTCCTTTTGATTTCCAGTGCCTCTTCTCCACACTGCTGGTCTCTGCTCTGCAAAAGAGACTTTCAAAAGCCCTTTTTGAGAGCAGCATGATCTTGCAGCATTAAACAGGAGTGAGTGAGCGGGGGTGAAGCTCTAGTGCTATAAACACTACATTCATCCTTTTGTTTTTTCTTTCTTGAGGCACAGATACAAAACTGGCTTAATATGAGCCTTTGAAAAATACTATCAAGCATAAGTAATCTAGCACACACACACACATACACACACAAAAAATCTCTCTGTGTGTTAATTTTAATGTGCTTTGATTGAAAATGTAGACCAGCTCCATCTGTCCTATTCCCCAAGCTCCCTACCATCATGATAGATTATTTTCCATACTCCAATTAATAAAGTAGGGCAGGCAGTGTTATTTAATTAAAAAACCCACACATCCAGGCATCCTTTATATATACATATATATATATTTATTTCTTTTTTTAATCACAAGAGCACAATCCTCCTCAAGACTTTGATGAGATGTGCCTCGCATTGGAAACTCCTAGCAAGAAAAATAGAAAAGAGGAAAGCTGTGATGAGGGCTGAGCACATCTTGCTCCATCACCAGGTTGCTTTTCAAAGTCCATATCCATCTCCCTTTACCCCCCAACCCTTTTTAACCCACCAGCCAGGCCTGGGGTGATTATTTTTGAGTGTTCAACTGGTCACTGTTTCTAGTCTAAGGTGAAAATTCAGGCAGGTTGAATATATGTGTGTGTGTATAAAAATTATTATTTTTATATATGGATAATTATGAGGGTTAAAATTCAAGCAGGTGTGAATAGCTGTGGAGCTTCAAAGCCTGTTTATAAGCATGTTTGTGATTCCAATCACCTTTTTGTTTCCCTAGCTTTGGTCTCCTTTCCCCATTTGCTTCTGTGTGTGGCATCCTCGCTGTCCAGAGGGCAGCACATCACCCAGCTCATCCAAGCCCTTGTGTTCACTCTGCTCTTTCCTTCCTCCTGCTCTCCACCACCCTCACATCCTGTTGTGTCCTTCAGAGACCCCATCCCCCTCATTTTTCAGGGTGAGATGGGTGCCATTCCATCCTGGCATGTCCATCCTTGCAGGACAGTTGCCCTGAACCTGGTGGGATGATTCCTATGGTTCAGGGCTAAATGCCACCTTTGAGTTAACAGGACAAGAAATTCAAATTACCTTTCTTAAGGTAATTTCATAAGAGCACCTTGAAATGCTGCAAAAGCCTTTGAGTTGCTGCCAGGCAAAGGAAATGCCATCCTGCCTTTTCTCAACCAGTTCTGAGCCATATTGGAAAGATCCTGCCATATGTTCTCTCTCTCCCTTGCTGCCTGCAGCCTGCCTGTGCTCCTGCCTGCATTCCTCCTTCACAGAAGCCATGCCAGGACCTTGCTCCCTCTTGGCTTGGACTCCAGCTTGGCTTTCCCAGCACCAGCATGACCCATCTGCATCTCCTCCCCTCTGCATAAGCATTTAGTGCAGTTGGTGTTGTCCACAGGGTGTCACCAGAGATTTAGGGCACCAAGCTGCAGAAATAATTTCTCATTTTGGGGCAGGATCCTGCAGCATGGCAGTGAGAGGCACTGCTGCAGCTACTTATGGCAGAATTGGTCTTCCTGCAGCTCAGGGGTGAAGAGCCCCAGCTCATGTGGGTCTGCACCCAAAGCTCAGTGCCTGCAGCTGCCCTGGGCAGAGCCACTTGTATTTTTCTGTTCCTTTGAGCTGCTGAACTGAAGGGCTCTCCTCCCCCTGCAGGGACCAGCAGAGCTCTGTGCTGCAGTGGCTGCTCTCCTGAGCCTGCTTGAAATGGGGAACACGTATTGTCAGCTAGGTATTTGGAGCTACTTCAGATTGCTTATGCCTCTGCTTAGGAGATTTGGACACATGCTCCTGCTGTCTCCCAAGTCCCCTTCTGTTTGCTGGTGTCAGCTCACTGCAGTGTGGCATCAAGAGCCTCCCCTCTGGGCCCCTTCCTTGCCCTGGGGCTGCAGCCCTGACCTCCCCACAGCTCTCCCTGTGGCTGTCACTTCAGCAGGATGAGCCACTTCATTCCTCCTTTTGCCCATCATGCAAATCCAGGCCATAGTCCCATCCCTGGCTGTTTTTCCAGAGGAAGTTAATTTCTTTTTATGTCACTGATCACTTTGGAGTCAGTGGCAAGCACCAGCCTCTCCTTAGGGATTCCTTTTTCTCCCATTTCTCCTATTGATGCAGAACTGTCATGATCTCCCTGTTTGCTTTTCATCTGCTTTAACCTGAGGGGTTTTTTTTTCTCCTCTGGCACTGGAACAGCTGTGCAAGGCAGCTGCTGCTGCTCTGGCACATGCCATAAATGCTGTCATTTGGCCATGCATCCTTATGCACATGTGGACCTTGAGCTGCTCAGGAGAGCCAAAGGGATGCTTAAGCAAATTCCAGCAAAGCAGGTCCTGGTATGAGGTGGAGAGCCCAGCTCACCAGTAAATAACCTGCCAGGCAGTTATTAGCTACCAAAACTGTGCCAAGGGGCCAGAGGAATTTTAATCCTGGGTTTTGCTTTTGTTTGTGACCGAGAAACCAAGCTGCAGCACTCATGGATCTCTTTTTCTTTCTCTTTTTTGTTTTTTGTCTCCCATTACCTTGTGCTGTAGCCCCTAGACGGATAACATCTTTGGAAAAAGCCTATGCTGCTCTCAATGGTACGTAGCTCAGGTGGTGCATCGTAGATGGTAGCAGACAAGAAATGCTCTTACTTGTGTTTTAGTATGGGAATGAAAATGTCTAAACGCCCCAAATTTCAGGTATTGTTATTTCTGTGGTATGCAGAACTGAATGATACAGTGTTTTATTGTTGTTATTAATCCTTTCTGCATTTCTAAGCACTGCTGCTGCAGTCCCTGAGCATCGCTGCCATCACTCCAGCCAAACCAACCTGCCACGTTCTTCTCATCTTCATCCACGTGTCCCAGCAATTAATTTGTTACAAATCCACTTGCCATTCATAAGGAGAGCTTCCATGGGGTTGGGTTGGGGTTGGTTTTGCTTTGCTTTAACACAGACTCTGGGTCAGGGCTGGTGAGCAGCCATGAAGGCCCCGGGGATGTAAGACAGACTGGTGTACAGGAGTAAGGAAGAGCTGGCCTGTGCCTGTGGCAGGGCATGGCACAGCAGATCCAGCTGGGATGTTGGCTGGGGGTCTAGGTGTTAATTGCTGCTGCCACAAGTTTGTAGCCCTGCTTTGAAAACATACATATGTTAAGCTAATTCAAACTGCATTTAAACCTGAGTTACTGCAGAATAGCCTCAGGAAAGTCAGCACATTTATTCTGGATTTACACAGGGGTGTAACTGAATTGCAGCCATGGAAGCTGGAAGGGGAAAGAAAGACTCCTCTTAGGATTCAGGGCCAGATCCCAGGCTGCTGTAAGGAGCCTGCCCTCAGCCTGCCAGCTGAGTATCTCTTTAATGAGTCTGGGATTGCTTGCAGAAAGGATCTGAGCCATATTTTCAGTGAGATGTGTTGGGCAGTGGCAGTTTTCCTGATGAAACAGGCTTCAGGACAAGTCTTTGGGTAACAGGAGGTTGTTACTCCATGAGCAGTGGCTGAGCAGAGGCCAGGCATCCCCCTGAGCAGTGTTTGAGGGCATGGGAAGGAAGAAGGATCCATTGGGTACCCTGCCCAGCTATGCTGTGGCTTCACACTGAGATCAAGGTTCTGCACATGACATCAGGAACACAGACAGAGCCATTATTTATCCATGGGATACCTTGGATTTGGTTTTGTGTGGGTTTTTTGAGTCACTAGAAGAATAAGCAGTGGTTTGGATTCTATTGCCCAACAGCAGACACCTAAACCTCAGTTTTTGTAATTACTAAAAGCAGCTTGGTGTCTCTCAAAGAAATGTTAAGCTCTGACAAGTCCTATAGAAAAAAAGTAAGTGGTGCTTTAAAAATGTGACCACTTGTATGTAAATGCCTGTTGAGTGCAGCGGTGCTGACATCAGGAAAGCAGAATTGGGGAAAAAATCAACTAGCTGCTATTTTAATTAAAAAAAAAAAAAGATAGCACAGACCTGAAGCCACTAAACCTGCTTCATGGGAAGGACTCAGCACATTTCAGAAGCCCCAGTGGCTCCCTTGATTTACTTCTTCCTTCAGTTCACTCCCTGAGCTGATGAATTCCAAACCCAAAGGGGTAAAGTCAAAGGGAGATGGAGACCCCTCTTGCCTGGGCACAGAGGGGTAAGTCCCTGGGAAGCAGTGCCACTGGCCAGAGGCTCCTCTTTGGCTTCACTGTTATGCATGCTCAGTTCCAGGATTTTCATGACATTTGTTTGTGTCCTTGAATGGGAATTTGGGAGTAGTGCCCACCTCAAGGTGGAAAGAACAAGATCCCTTGGGATCTTTTTCCTTGCACTTGGGTCACTTGGGGCAGGAGCAGAAAGGAAAGACCTGCTGCATTTTTCAATCCCAGAGAATTAAATGAGTGAGAACACTGAATTTTGGTGTGTCTTTGTCTGCTACCATCTACACATCCATACGGGTACGTATGTACAGCCCAGAAACTGAGCAGTGATGACAGGGAAGTCACAGAGGGAGCCCTCAGGGCTGTCCCCTCTGGTGCTCCATGGCCTCCAGAGTGGCACTGCAAGGCATCACTTAGAAATCTCCATCTGCTGTATTTATGTTTTGCTTCATGCCATTCAAGCTGCTTTGCTGCCATTTCCAGATTTGAAGCACCCCTGAGCTCTCTTTGCAGAAAGTTCTTGGGTTGTTTTTGGTTTTGTTTTTGTGTTTTTAGGTGTTTTTTTGGTTTTAGTTTTGTTTTTTTGGGGTTTTTTTGTTTGTTTTTTTTTGTGTGTGTGTAATATCCAGGCAAAGCAATTGTTTTCCAGGTGGAGAAGAGGCTTTTTTGAGGCTGTACCCTGCAGCAGCAGAGTGCAGAGGTTTGAGGTTGCCAGCTTCTCTCCAGAGCAGCAGAGTGGCTGAGATGTGAGATGGGATCTTTCTGCACTGAAATCAGTCCCATGCAGGGGACAGGGACTTGCAATGGATTTTCACCTTGCATTTAAAACTAAACTTCCAGCCATGTGTTTGCTTGAAACCAAAACAAAAATCATATGATTGCTCAAAATAATAAAAAATCATAATCATGTGATTGCACAAAATGAAACTGAATAGCTGCAGACGGGGGGCAGAGGATGCCTTGATCCCTCATGCCAAGATTTGCAGGGGTCACCTTGATGCTGTAAAAGCCCACTGTGAATAGCTCTTTTGAGACCCCACCTGAAGCTGAGGCCTCCAGCACAAGAAAGACCTGAACCTGTTGGAATGAGTCCAAAGGAGGCCACAAACTCACCCAAGAGCTGGAGCACTCCTGCTCTGGAGCCAGGCTGGGACAGCTGAAGTGTTCACCTGAAGAAGAAAAGGCTCTAGGGAGAGTAGCCAGAGTCTGGTCTAGACTCTTAGAACCCCTTGCAGTGCCTAAAGAGGCTCCAGGAGAGCTGGAAAGGGGCTTTGAACAAGGGCCTGAACAAGGTCTCCTGGCAGCCTCTGCCCCCAAAATGTCCTGAGGGCTGGGTTCAAACCTCTTGGCTCAAAGCATTAACAAAAAGACTGATTAAATGTTGTTTGAGACACCTGAGGATGCCAATACTAAAGATGGGATTTGGGCAGCACCTCCCAGCACCTCCTTCTACCCTTTTGAGCCACCCTCCACCATCACCTGAGCCAGCACTTGCACAGAGCACACAGCACTGTGTCTGTAAGGCACACCTTGCTGTGTCTGGCCATGGCAGCAACTTGGAACTGGATGGTCTCAGAAGGTCCTTTTTAACCCAAACCATGCAGTGGTTCCATGATTTTTACCCAGTGGCTTCCAGCCTGGGGGACAGTGCCTGCCTTGGGTGCAGTGAGGATGTTCTTGGGGAGGAGAGGAGGTGGGGAGTCCACCCCACTGAGCTGGTGCTGCATGGTGCATCCCAGCTTGCTGGGGTGACCACAGCAAGAGGCAGATAAGGTGTGTTCACTTGGTACTTTATACCTCTGGGGAAAAAAAGGCATTAAAGGGACAGGTTAGAGTTAGGGTCATTTGAGTCTAGGTCAGAGGTTAAGGTCATGACCCCAGTCATTTGTCCTGGAGTGTCCTGCTAAACAGCTGAGTGTAAAAATCTACTGACTTAGGCATAGTGACGTGAGAGAATGGAAGAGAAACTGTTCTCCAAGCTGATTATATGGCATGTTATAAAACAATACTTCACTTAGGAGCTTAGCCAAAAAAGTGCTCTCTCATTCCTTGATGTCCCTTGTGGGAGCACTCATGGCACTGAGGGCTTGAGTCTTCACTGCTTTGCATTTTTTCTAGTCATTTACAGCCCCGCAGAGTAGATATAAAACGCTTTTAGCTGCGGCAGCACATGGCAAATGGAGACCTGGCAGCATTTTAGAGCTGCTTTGCCCAGCTCTGAACGGTGTGGCAGGGTGCAAGCACAGAGCAGCCCCTCTGAGGTGTCCCCAGGCCCACAGGGACAGGGATGCTGTCCTGCATTGTGTCAGGGAGATTGGTTTTCCAGGGGCTCAGAAGGAAACAAGTTGACCCCTGTTCTTTCTTGCTTTTGCAGATGAGGATGATGCCAACAGGCTTGGAGAGAAGGTGATTCTGCGGGAGCAAGTGAAAGAGCTTTTCAATGAAAAATACGGTGAGTCTCTGCTCGTACACATCACAGGGTGAGGCTGGTTCTGCTGAGAGCAGCCACAGTTAAAATTATTTCCACAAAGGCCTCTATTTATAGCCCAAGCCCATGGCAGCTGCTGCAGCACAGATATTGTCCTGCTGCTCCGTGTTACAGCCTTCCCCAGGGATAGGGGGAAGGCTAGGGCTAAGTTTATAGATAGTTGGGTGGTTGGGATAAATGTGTAGGGTAGCAGTCCTAGGAGGTTAATGAGTAGGAGGAAGATTATGAGGGATGTTAAAATTAGGCCTTATTTGTGTCCTTTTTTGTCTAGGGGCATTATTAGTTGTTTTGTAACTAGGTTGATAAACCATAGCTGGAGGGTTGAGAGTTGGTTAGTAATTCATTGATTGTCTAGGGATGGTAGTAGGAGAGCTGGGAATGTTATTGAGATGAGGATTAGTGGGATTCCTAGGAGGGATGGGCTTGAAAATTGGTCAAAGAAGCTTAAGTTCATGGTCAGGTTCAGGGGACAGGTGTGTCTCACTCTTGGCAGGTGGGACCATTACATTCTTGTTGGCGGCTCATCCTTGGAGAGGGGAAGGGGTCGTGGCAAAATGCAGCACAGCAGCAGGATTTGTTCACTCTGATGTCAGCCTTTGTTGGGACAAACTCTGTGGGAGGAAAGCCAGAAATGTGGCTGTGCAGCCCTAACAGCTTCATGTTTTGGGGCTGCAGAGATGCAAGGTGGGAGCAGGCTCTTACAGTCAGAAACAGCACAGGAGTGAGGGATGCTCTCTGCTCCCCAGTGAGCAGGAAATGAAGGGGTACCCAGAGAGGTGAGCAGCAGGTTTACCTGTACAGAAGGAAGGGCTTTTCATGCAGCAAGGAATTAAACTGAGGTGTATCACTGCCACAGGATGTGGAGGCTAAAGAGATAAATTGATTGGAGAAATGGGCAGGAGTGATGTGGTGTGATGTGGTGTGATGTGGTGTGGTGTGATGTGATGTGATGTGATGTGATGTGATGTGATGATGAGGATGGCTTTGATCTCCACCCCAGTGACCCCCAGACCTGCTGATGTACAGAGGCAAGAGGAAATGGGCAAATCTCTTCCATTTTCCCTCTGTCCTGGGCTGTTTTGCATGCTGCTGCTGCTGCTGGTCCAGCCATGGGTTTGGGCAAGTGTGGCAGTGTGTGTGTTCTGAATTCACCTGAGGCTCCTGGCAGAATTCTAAATAGAGAGTAACAGAGCAGACAGTAAATTGGGCAGGTACATGTAAAATGTCTGGGTGGGATGTGACTACAGCAAAGGTTGGGCACCATAGCAGCCATGGCATCCCAATGTCCCCCAGGGCTCTTGGTCCTTCCGTTGGTTGGTTCTGGAGCCCTGCAGTCTCGGGGTTTCTGTGGTCGAGATGACCCCAAGGTGTTAGAAAGTCTCTTTTTCCCAGCCCTGAGATCATGATTCCTCAGCTCTGGTTTTCAAGGTTGTTTATTTTCTGTTATCTATTACATTCTTTTACTGACCTGCTGAGATCTGTCTAGCAAGTCGGTCTGTGGCACACTGACACCCTCGGGGTGGTGTTACCTTTTTACACTAAAAACTACGTGTACTTTATTTACAATAATTTTCCAATACCTAATACCTATGTTAGACAGTGTGTTTCTACTCTAAATCAATCCAAAAGTGCCACCATCACAGCAGAAGATGGAGGCTAAGAAGAAGAAAGAAGAAGGACAAGGCACACCCAGATTCCTCCATCTTGGCTTCTGAAGCCCCATTCTAAAAACCCAAAATTCTACTTTTCACCCTGTGATAAATTAACTACATTCTATTTAAACTCTTGTGGCTTGTAAATCTTCATCTAAGGTTGGTAATTGTTTCCATGGGTTAAAATCAAAGCCACAGGTGTCTCTGGCTGCGTGTCAAGGTCTCTGAGCCCCCTGGCAGGGGCTCGAGCCATCCAAGGCAGCCGGAGGGATGTCCTGAGTTCCGACACTGCAGGGTAAAGCTGTTGTGCTGTCCTCTGTTCTGCCCTTACAGGAGAGGCTCTGGGCTTGAACAGGCCTGTCATGGTGCCCTATAAACTCATCAGGGACAGTCCTGACTCTGTGGAGGTTACGGGGCTGCCGGACGATATCCCGTTCAGAAATCCCAACACCTACGACATTCATCGGCTGGAGAAGATCCTGAAGGCACGGGAGAGCATCCGAATAGTGATTATAAACCAGCTCCAGTAAGTTTTCCCAGCTTTGTGATGGGGGATGTTTCTGTTTGTTAAGGGTTGTCCTTGCTTCTTCAGCCATAAGCAGAGCAGCTCACCCTGAGGCCACCAGAGCCACCACATACCTGTGGATGACATGCTCCATCCCTGGCATCCACTGTCCTGTGCTGCAGGGAGGTACCTGCCCATGGGTGGGCACACTGAAGGGTTACAGGGCCAATCTGTCCCCTCTTTCTTCTGTGATTTGGGATGGTGATGCTGGGATGTGACATGGGGGCTGGTAACTCAGAGACCCAGCTGAGCTCTTTCAGGTTGCTTCTCTCCAGGATGCACTGGGGATGCTCCCAAGTCCCCTCTCCACACAAAGGGGTGTTGGAGGAGTCAGCTCAGGCTCAGGGTCTGGGCTGTGTCCCAGCACAGGCAGGCACACAGGGTGAAACCACTGACTCATGCCTTGTCTCTTCCACAGGCCATTTGCTGAAATCTGCACCGAGGCCAAACAAACAGGTAAGGGAAGGGCTGGGACATAACTGTGGCTTTCCTGGCACTGTGGGAGAGAAAATGGGTGGGAGTTGTGAGGTGGTGTTTGAACCTCCCACATGGGGAGAAGATCCTACCTACGAAAAGTTAGGCTCAGCATCTGTTCCAGAGTAAACTATCCTCTTGGAGGATTCCACTTCTGTGAGCTGTGGGAAGACTGGGCTGTTTGGCTCAAACTTTCAGCATGTTCTGGAGGATGTGATTATCCTTCTCCCATTAGCAATTTACTCACCATGAGAAATTTATTCCCTGGTTAAAGCCCTTAATTTGAGCCATCATTTAGCAGTTGAATTTCTAAGGCAACGAAGTTTTCTGTCATCACTGGGCATGTGTTTCTCTCTCTGTCCCATCATCCTGATAAATCTCAGACAGTTTTAATCAAATGTGTCAGAATTAGCAGTCCTAGAGATAACTACAATCCTGTGTTTTATGAAAAGAGGTGGATGGATAGAGAAGGGAGATGTGGCAAGGCAGAGCATGCCTGCAGTGTGAGCAAAGCTGGCAGCTCTGTGCCACTCATGGAGGCCAAGCCTGTGCCACCAGGGGCAGCACTGCAGGGGGATGCCCTGTGGAGGGCAAGGTCACAGTGGCAACATGAGTCCCCAGATTCAGGGACCACTCTCAGGGCTTGGACACCTCATGCCTTCCCTCTCTCCTTGCAGACAAAGACATCAGTGTTCCCAAACGGAAGCGGAAGAGGATCTCCGAAGGGAACTCGGTATCTTCCTCTTCCTCTTCTTCCTCTTCTTCTTCTTCCAATATGGAGTCTACATCATCAACAAATCAGATCTCGCTTGTGGTAAAGCCTTCCAGATATTAGGGGGGTTACTGCCTACCTATCTTTCTGCTTCAGGATGCTGCTCTGTTCTGCTCGAGCTGTCACCACCTCCCTGCGCCTGACAAACACTATAAAGTGTGATGTAAAATGGCACAAGCAGGTTTGGCAAAGGAGGAGACACGCCTGTGGGGCTGTCTTTTTCTGCAGGGTTTGTCTGGGGGAGGTCAGCAGAGCGAGCCTGACACCCCCAGGGGCTCTCCTGCATTGCTGCAGTGTGCCTCAGGGTGCTCAGCTTTAGTGGGTGCTGCATCTGAGACAGGCTCAAGCAAATCCCTCCACGCCCCTGGGTTCACACTCGAGTGCTGGTGACATCACCTCAGGTCTGTGGTGCCCCTCAGCAGAACCCAGTGGTTCCCCACAGTCCAGGCTGTGCTGGGTGTACCTCTAGCTCAGTTCCTGGAGTAATGCAGAGTTCTAGAATGCCACAAAACAGGAAAAATAGGAGATAAATTCAGGCAGATGCATACAACTGCACTCCAGATGATACCAAATAAAATTTCCCAAAAATGCACAAGAGAAATAAAAACTTTCAAGGGTTTTTGTCCAGTTTGCTAATGGTGTTTTGGTTTGGGGTTGGTTCTTTTCTCTTACTTGGCAAGTGGGAGCAACAGCCAGTTGTTGGAACATGTCAGAGATTTGATGTTTGCATGGTTTTGTGTTGTGTCCTAACGGAGACTTTTGCCTTCTTTTCTCTCCCTCTCTTTCAGCAATGGCCCATGAACATGTACATGTTAGACTATGGTGGTCTAAACGTCCAGATCCCAGGACCTATTAACTATTAGACCTCAATATCAAATAAGAACCTCAAATGAAAGAAAAAATAAATAAATGTAATTTATGTAAAAAGTGTATATTCCAATATGTATCGATGCCTTTTAGTTTTTCCAATGATTTTTACACTATATTCCTGCCATCAAGGCCTTTTTAAATAAAAATAAAAAGTGTTGCCTTGCTCTTAAAAGTACTTATTTCATTGCATATTGTATTGATAAATAACATTTACAGGTAAGAATAAGGGCAGAAGGGCACCCCTTGGACCGGCCTTGTTGGGCTCTGGCAGCTCAGTAAATCCTTAGTGTCATCAGTGCCTGAAGCCAAGAGGTCTGAAATGTTTTAATGCTTCATTTAATTCAACTCAAAGGTGTAAAAATTTGTGTACAGAGCTGCCAGAGGAGTGGTACCAAACTGCAGTGGTGACAGGAGGGAGCCAGCCCTCCCAAGCATCAGTCACCTTCACCCATGAGTTCTGTTGGCTCTGAAGCCCAAGTGCATTTGGATTAAGGGAGAAGGAGGTTTCAGGCCCCCCCAAGAGGTGAAATCCCCCCAAGCCCTCCTGTGTCAAGTCTCCTGCCATCCCAGGAAAGGCACAGAAAGATTGGATTGTGTGCATTTAACTGGCATTTGAACCAGGAAAAATTTTCAGCCATAGAAGTCCTTAAAGATTTATGGTGTTATGATTATCCTTCTGTGATTTTATGGGAGGCTTTGATGCCTTTTGGGGAAGGAAGGTCCCATGATAGAATAGTGGAATTTTTTAATTTGGGAAAGATCTGTAAGATTGAGTCCAACCTTAACCCAGCCCTGCCATGTTCACCACTAAACCACATCTAAGGACCACATCCCCATGTTTCTTGAATGGTGGCAGGATGATGGTGATGCTTGCACTTTCCTGGACACTTTATTTCAATGCCTCACCTCCCTTTTTTGTTGACATTTTCCCTAATACCAGATCTAAACATCCCTTGGGAAAACTTTAGGCCATTTCCTCTTGTTGAGGTCATTTCCTCTTGTTGTGTCACTTGTTACCTGTGAGAAGAGACCACTGCCTGCCTGGCTACAGCATCTCAGGCGGTTGTAAGCAAGAAGGTCCCCCTGTGTCTCCTGTTCTGCAGGCTGATCACACTGATGCTCCACTGGACCACTGCTGGTGGCAATGCTGAGTGCATGCAGGGTGGCCCCAGACTCCTCCATGTACCCTGGACTTTGCCCCATATAATAAACAAACCAATAAATTGAGGGATATAATTTGCCATTCCTGCCCTTATATTTCCATTTCATTCCTGGAGTTTGCAGAGGCAAATGCTGTTACTTCCCTCTGCATGTGTTTAACTTGTGCTTTGTGCCTGCTGAGAGCCCTGCATGGGTGAGACACTGTGGGAGTGTCAGTGTGAGAAACCAAGAAGAAGAAACATCCTGGCTTGTGTGCAGGTAAATGCAGCCCAGCATGAGCCAGCAGTGAAGCAAAGAGCCCTGGGGCTTCTAGCTTTGGAGTCATTGCAAACAGGGGTATGGGGCATCACTGTGAGGTGACCATTGCTGAATGTCCCTCCAGGATGGGTCACCACAGGCTTGTCACAGCAAACCTGTCCCACCAGCAGCAGCTGTGGGCTCCTGGTGGGTAGATGGTGGTAGACAGAGGGTCAAAATCAATCCTGACAGTTCTGAGTGGAATCTGCTGCTTTATTTGTTTTACATGTGTTCATTTTGCTTGAGTCTGTGTCTCTTCAGGCCATGAGAAGGCTTTGGACAGTGCATGGAAGTGTTATTTGATGCTGGGTAGGAGTGTTATTTGATGGTGAGTAGACATGTTTCAAGGCAGCTGCAGTTTCCTGGATGTGGACTTGAGTTTGCTCTCAAGGTGTAAATCATCACATGAGATAACAAAATCCCAAGTAAATGTAGGACATGGCACAAAAGTGGTCAAGTCTGTATCAGTGACTCCAGTTAGAAATATAGTTTAACATCTGAACAGTTGGCATCAAAATCTGAGACTTTCTTGTTTCTGCCTGATACTCAAACCTGTGGCATCTCCAAGATACTCAGACCTGTGGCATCTCCAGTTAGGAAACATGATTCAGAGATGAAAACTCATTTTGTCTTCCCAAATGTGTGAAAAGGACTTATTTGCAGATTATACCCCACTGAGTAGATGTCTCATAAGAGGGCACACTTTTATTTTTTTGTGTTGAGGACATAAAAGTCTGATGCCATAACACTGAAGGTGTTAGCATGGTTTAGCAATGCCAGGGATGTTTGAGGCTGCTGCTGGAGGCTCTGGCAGGCTGGGGGGCTGGAGTGCTGTACCCACACAGGCTCTGATGATGCTGCCAAAAGGCAGAGGTGAATGCAAGCACTGGAGTTAAATTAGGGCATGGGAACTGTGCTGGGGACTAATGATTTAGTTCAGAGAGCTGAGTGGAATCATAAAGGCTGTGAATGGAAACTGAGCAAAGAGACTCTTCCCCACCAGCATCCCCAGCTCAGAGCGGGTGAGCAAGATGGGGCAGGGGAGGGCTGGCTGTGCCACTGGGGCTGGGCTGAGTCACAACACTGGGCTCAGGTTTATTCCCCAAGTTTCCTGATCCATGATATGGAGCCCCTGAGCCCCACTCACTAAAGGGCAGCATGTGCCCTGCTCCTTCTGCTTAGCTGGGAAGCTCTGCATCCCCCTGGCACCTCCAGTGCCCCCCAGCTGGGTCTGGACACTGCTGAGTTCTGGTAACAGATGCATTTTGAGCAGTGAATAGCAATAATTCCTGCTGGGATTTTGAGGAATTGCAGGGTCACAACATCCACTTTCCATTTTCTGTGGCTGGGGTGGGAAACTCCTGCCCTGGTGCCTGTGCTTGCTTGTTGTTGGAAATGATAGAACTTTCCTAACTATTAACTTAATTAGTTGTTTTCATTAACTCCAAGCAGTGCCCACTTTTAGCCAGCACTAATTAAGTTTCTTTACAGGCTCTTATTGTTACTTTGATCATTAAATCACTGAAACGTTAAGTTTGCTAAAACTAACCGTGACAAGCTTCAATAAACAAAGCCAAAGGGAGTTGAGGATTGGACACATGGGATCTTAAATTTATAACCTTTCTAGGACGTTGGAGTAACCAGAAGATACAGAAGAGATTAAGGCCTTGAAAGCTGAACACCCTCTATCTTAGAAAAAGATGATAAGAGGACTAAAGAATGTGGCTCAAATTAGCATGAAGAGTAAGAAATCAATAACCAATAAAGGATAGAATGCTAATTAATGAAAAGAATTATGTAACTTAGAACCCATTAATATTAATTTCTTTGTTTGCTAGAAATGTAAAAAATAAATGAAAAGGACTCGTATCAGCATCTGTGTGGAGGATGGAACTTTGTCAGCCACACACACCTCTGGGCCAAGAGTAAAATAATTCCTTACTCCTAACACTGAAAGGACAGTGTTAGAGAGTCTTATTTATCCTGACTGATTTTTGATTTATCCTGATGATTTTGACAACAATTTACTTGTGACCCCAGATGGGACAATGCTTTTGATGCTCCATGGATTGACAGGATGGAAGACTCTGGTGTGCATCAAAAGCTTTTTTCAGGGAAATCCTTTGATCCCATAATCCAACGAATTCAAGGCAAAACCTCTGGGTTTTATTAAGGCATTATTGAGGGTATAAAATGATATCTAACCATAAGCTGCAGCAGAGAATCCCTCCAGAAATGGAGCTCAATAATACAATTGGGTTATAAAAGTAATTATATAATTTGTTATTTTCTATTAAAAATTATTGTAAAACTGTGTAAGTGAGTATCAAAAGGTTTCAAGTCCCCAGCTAATAAAAAAAGTGTACTTTTAAGGAAGTACAAGTCCCCAGCTAATTGGTTAACAGAAGCAATGCAGGGCTCAGAGGTTTTTGTAACTGTGCTGGCATATGTAAGATCATGCACTAGCTAACACAGGAATGCCCATAGCACAATTTCAGTCTTGGGAAAGGTTGTAAAAAGTTACTAAAAGTTACTAAAAGGTTGTAAAATGTTAGTTTTAAAAAATTGTAAGAGGTTTTTAAAACCTTTTAAAGGTGTAGAAAGGTTTTTTCATAAGGTGGTTAATGTGGTGTGGGACTGTCTTCATAGCTCCTGGGAGAAGGAATTCCCCAAATCTCCCCTTGAGCTGTGTTTTAAGGAATGGGAAAAGGTGTGGGGTGGGGGGTGTGTATGTGATCCCCTGACATGAAAACCAACTTGTTGAATGTTATCCTTGGTGGCTGATGTATGAGCTAAACAATCACAAAAAGGGGCGTGTAAATGGGACTGACCATTTTGCAACTAATGCTGTTTTGTAGAAGGAGTGGAATGGAGCTTTATGTTGATTTATTTTTTTTTGATTTGCAGAATAATCCTGAGTTGCCGAAGAAATACATGCATGGTGTTAAAAGAATAAAAAAACACTAAAAAAGGGCTGAGAGGGGGTGACAGGAGACTTTCTTCCAGCTGCAGGTGTGCAGAAAATCAGGCTATGAAAAGCCAGTGTCCATAAAGATGAAAGGAATGAGAAGGAGGTGTATTTACAAACAAACTGTGGGCCTGATGGTAGATAAGGCCAAATGTGGAGTGGTGAAAGAAGCAATGGGGAGAACCATAAATTCCATAGGAATTCCCCTAATTGACGCAGACTGTCACTCACTCAAGACTGTGCTACACGTTTGGATTTAGAGAAAGAGAACAGGGACACAAGGAAAAAGAAAAACAGGAGGGGTATTCATTAGAAGGGGGTCTTAGGCGTTTCAGGAAGTCTGTACCTCTCAAGTAACTCAGGAAATGGGGAAAGAGAGAGGGAAATGCAGCCAGGAAATTAGGAGAAAAATGAAGCTGCATCCTCTAAAAATTTTGAGATACCCCATGGGGAATGCCCCATGATTTCTCCCTTTATTCTAATAAAGTTACAGGACTCCTCTGTCTCCTTTTTGGACATAAACCTCTGGTGTTCGTGGATTAATTTTCCTGACAAAGGAGGCAGAGGAGTCCTGCAATTTTATTCAAATTAAGGGAGAGAGGTCACTTGGGTGTGCACACCTGCGGGGTTTTCTCTCTTGAGGTCTTAGAGGACACAGCCTCCTTTTATCCTAAACTCCTGGCTGCATGTTGCCCTTTTCCTTTCCCCATTGGTTGAGGTACTAGGAAGGTACAGCTTTCCCAAACTGCCTACCCCATATCCCCCCTCAGACCTCTCATTTTAGCTGAAAATTCAGAAACTCAAGCTTGTGCAGACCCACTTGTCTGTTTCAGAATTCAAGCTGTCTGGGCTCTCTAGGTAATCAGCTGCCCAATGGAGATGTTCAAAAAGCAGCACTTTTGCCAGAGGTCTCCGGGATCCTCCTTTTGCTCCCCAGCCATTTCAGGGGGGATGGGGAGGGGGAAGTGGTGCTGTCTTTTCCACCAGAGGTGTTGGAGATAATGAAATGTGGTGGAGTGGAAGAAAGAGGGGAGAATTTTATATAAAGGACAGTAAACAGTGGATGCCAGGAGCTTTGACCCTGCAAATATCAACCCCATGCAGGGAGTCATTTGGCCTCTCGAAGATTTGCAGAGGCCTTCCTCAAGATGTACTGCCCTGGGTCTTTTTGCTTCAGCAAAACGAGCTATTGAGGGCTGCCCAGCTAAAGCTGATGGCCAGACTACAAAGGAGAGTGCAAGGCAGGGGAGTGACCTTGGGATATGTGTCCTTTCCAAGGATGCTGGCTGCATTTTGCTGAGATGCCCCAGACAAAAGGGCTTAAATATCTTCTGGTAGTGGTATGCCAGCTGGCAGCATGGCCAGAGGCGTTTCTGGTCACATCAGCAACTCCTGTGTCAGTTATTAAAGTATTTTTTGGAACAAGTAATTCCAGGGTATGAGATTGTGAAGGCAGCAGACTTGGACAGGGGAACTCATTTTACAGGGGAATCCTTCAAGGGATTATGGCTGCTTTGAGACTTCAGCAGGACCTCCATACCCCTTAGCACCCTGAGAATTCAGGTCAAGTAGAAAGGGTGAATGGACAAATAAAGAAACACCTTTGAAGCTGGTGACAGAAACTAAGATGCCATGGGCATAGTTCTTGCCAGTAGCTGGGACAAAACTAAGAGCCAAACCCTGAGAAAATCATTCCCCTTGGAATTAATTTTCAGTGTGGTGGGGGGAGGGAAGATGAATACCAGTACATGTCCAGGATACTGCGTCTCTTGAAATCTCTTTGACAGGAAACTCTGGAAAACGCCAATCACTTGTTTTCAAAATTTTAAAAGTTTAATAGTAATAAAATGGTTGTAGAAAATAGTGTCGTAGACATCCTTTTCACTAAAATCCTTTCTTTAGGATTTTTTCCTTCTGGGAAGCTGAGGCCCCAGAAACAAGATGTAAACAATAGATTGTCTGCTGCTGTGGAATGCAACAGGTGGGTCTGTGATTGGTCTCCTGGGGAAGTTTTGGTTCAGTGACCAATCACAGCAGAGCTGGCTTGCGGAGTCTGTCAAGGCCAGCTTGTGTGTTATCATTCTTTACTTTCTATTCTTAGGTAGCTAGCAGCTTCTGGAAACTCTCCCTTTCCTTTTCTTTTTAGTATAGTTAAAATAGATGTTTATATCATAACTTAATAAATCAAGCCTTCTGATCATGGAGCCCATCTCGTCTCTTCCTTCACCCCGAAAACCTTGTGGCCAACCGGCGACAATTGGTGACCCTTCGTGTTTCTGAGGACATTTATCAATTGAAGTGGATTTAGCCAGGAGCTGAAGAACCGAAGATCCGGATTTGGACAGAGTTCACAGCAAGGCTGACCACAAAAAGGACCTTTTGAAGCCTCCAGGAAGATGCCCAGAGAGCCTTTCAGCCTCGAACAGGAGCTGGCCAGAGAGTGCTGGATTCTCTCAGAAGGTACTATTGGGTTTTCCCTTCCTGAAGATGCCGCCCTGCGATGGTGGTGGCTGGAAAAGTGGACGAATTTTCCCACTGAAACAGAGGTCCATATCTCTCCGTCAGAGGAGAGACAAATTTCCCTCTGGCAAAAATGGGGTAAGGAGGATGGAATTCTCCTGTTGACAAAAGATTTATATGACTTTTTTCGATGGGCAAAGTTCTTTGGATTTTTTACTAATGTTCTATATGCATTGGATTCGTATGTATGGGAATGCATGCAATTTGTCTGCCAAGCTGTTTGGGGTCGGACTTCCCGTGTTCCTTGCCTTTATCCCGTCTTCATGGCTTTGTTCCCGGTTTTGAAACGAAAAGCAGCTGCCTTTCCCTGGATCGCGGAAGCGAGGGGGCAGGCGCCGTTCCCCCCGACTCACGGGGGACGACCCTTCGGCGGGGGACAAACGGCTGCTTCCCAGCCCCCCCGTCCCAGCGGGGGGGGCGAAGTTTCGCCCGGAGTTGCAGGTTTTTTTCCTCCGTCTTCGTCGCATGCGCAGATGGGGCCACCTTCTCCCTCCCCCCGCCGCTCTCAGAGGGGGCAGCCAGCGCTGCCAGCTCCACTCAAGCCGGTGCTGTACACCGCGCCCCAGCCGGCGCCGTGGGGGCAGCCAGCGCTGCCGGCTCCTCTCAAGGCGGTGCCGTACACTCCGCCCCAGCCGGCGCCAGGGGCAGCCAGCGCTGCCGGCTCCTCTCAAGCCGATGCCGTACACCGCGCCCCAGCCGGGCGCCGCGGTGGCAGGTGCCCCCGCGCGCGGCCCGGCGGCGGCAGCGCCAGCCGCGGCACCGGCCATGGCTCCGCCCCCCGTGGCCCCGGCGTTGCTTGGTGACGCAACGGAGACGCGGCGGCTGCTTCCGTCCCGGCGGGGCACGAGCTCCCACCGCCCCCAGAGCCTCCAGCGGCCCCGTTTTTGCCCGCAGCGCCGAGGTCGGAGGTTCCACCTGAGAAGAGCGACTCACCGCCCCCGCCGCCTCCTCCTCTGTCTCCCGGGACGGCTTCGCCGCTTTTGCAGACCGCGGCTGCTTCCGTCCCGGTGGAAGACGGGCTCCCGCCGGCCCCACAATCTCCAGCAGTCACGTTTTTGCCCGCAGCGCCGAGGTCGGAGGTTCCACCTGAGAAGAGCGACTCACCGCCCCCGCCGCCTCCTCCTCTGTCTCCCGGGCCAGCTTCGCCGTTTTTGCAGACCGCGGCTGCTTCCGTCCCAGCGGGGGACGGGCTCCCGCCGGCCCCACCACCTTCTGCGGCTGAACCGGACCCCCCAGCAGCCCCGCCGCCTCCCGCCGACCCGGTTCCAGTCCAGGATGATGCCGAGTGCGGCGATGAGCCCACGGGACCGCCTTCAGAGCTGCCCGCCCCAGAGGTTCTGGCACCTTCAGAGGCCCCGTCCCCTGCACCCAGCGTGGCTCCCACCCCGAGTTTTTCGGGCTGTCCCGGGGCTGCCCCTGCGGGGGCAGCTGGGACAAGGGAAGAGGGCTTCAGCCTTTCCTTCCGTGGGGGGAGCGTGACCCGACAGCTGGGGGCGTGGGCAGCACGGCTGCCTGTTTTCAAAATCAGAGTTTTTGGGGGGTTGGGGGTCCTTCCTTGGAAATTGTCATTTCTGACACCCCTCGTGCGCCCCAGTGGCGAGGGGGCGGTGGGTCCCAAGGGGTCTGCCTTTGGTCTGCAGCCCAAAGGGGGTGTTTGGTCGTTTTTTTCCCCTTGGGGGGCGCAGATCCCTTCGCCGCCCCTCACTCGCTCCAGTGGCGAGCTGGGGGTGGATCTCGAAAGTTCTGCCTCCGGTCCCCAGTCCGGAGAGGATGGGGGTGATGCGAGGGGGCAGATGAGAACAACACCCTCTGCATCTGCATGGCAGAAGCAGGGGGGACAACGGAAACGTTTGGTCACCCGGGTTGCCACTCCATTGGCAGTGTGGTGCCGGGTTGTGAGAACACAGAGCCCGCCCGGCGGGCTGGGCTGGGCCATTGGGCTCGGGTCCCTGGGCCAGGGCCGCCTCACGGCCTCCGGCTGGAATTGGGGGCTTTGTTTTCCCCTTCAGGTCCTGGGCCACCGTTTTGTGGGCCAGGTCTGGGGTTCCTGATTCTCCCACATGGGCCTGGCCCCCCAGGGTCTCTCTCAGGCCCCTCTGCTGCTTGCTGGTTAAAAAAAAAAAAAAAAAAAAAATTTAATAAAAAAGGGTGAAATACCTGCAGCAGCAGCTCAAAAAGCATTGAAGGGCCAAAACCTAGCTTCAGCCCATGTTGTTCAATAAGGGGCTGTGTCAAAGACATTTTAGAAACTTTTTAAAAAATTGTTTGGAACTGTTTGATAACTATTGATGGATTCTCTGCAGCAAGTCTGTTTCAGGACCAAAAGAGACTTTCACAGATGGTAAAGAAGAACATCTTCAGTCCATGGACTTTTTCCTGAAACTCAGCTGTTGGGACTTGGACTTTGTTTTGCATTGTTTTTGCATTTTCTTATATTGTAAGGTTGTTTTTGTGATATCATAGAATTTTATGTTTTATAGGTGAAGGAATTCCCTGTTCATTCCACAGGAGCACAAATCTGTCAGGTGTTTGTTCTTTCCTCTGCATGAGCCCAGCAGAGAAAGTTACAAACATTTTTCTTTTTAATTTAATTAAATTAAAAGGGTGACATGTCGTAGACATCCTTTTCACTAAAATCTTTTCTTTAGGATTTTTTCCTTCTGGGAAGCTGAGGCCCCAGAAACAAGATGTAAACAATAGATTGTCTGCTGCTGTGGAATGCAACAGGTGGGTCTGTGATTGGTCTCCTGGGGAAGTTTTGGTTCAGTGACCAATCACAGCAGAGCTGGCTTGCGGAGTCTGTCAAGGCCAGCTTGTGTGTTATCATTCTTTACTTTCTATTCTTAGGTAGCTAGCAGCTTCTGGAAACTCTCCCTTTCCTTTTCTTTTTAGTATAGTTAAAATAGATGTTTATATCATAACTTAATAAATCAAGCCTTCTGATCATGGAGCCCATCTCGTCTCTTCCTTCACCCCGAAAACCTTGTGTCCAACCGGCGACAAAATAGTAATACAATTAGAGTAATAATAATTTGGACAAATTGAATTAGGACAACATGAGACAACAAAGAGTTACGGACGTCCGGGTACCTTTTTCTGGGCAGCACAAGCCCCCGAAAAAGAACACCCTCTAACAAACGGAGTAATCTTTAAGAACAACAGCCTGTTGCATATTCATACGCTTCATACATGATGCATAAATTCCATTCAAACACAGGATTCTGTCTGGTTTTCATCAACTTCTTCTTGTTAATCCTAACAGCGCCAGGGAGGCAGAAAGAATTTCGTTTCTTCTGATAAGAGGGCAATAAATTCTTTTCTTCTGAAAGATTTAGGCGTCCTGTGGCTGCTATCTCACTGCAAGTTCTTTCTTTTAAACAAAGCATCTTATATAGCATAGTTTCTAGTTTAACTTTTTTTTTATAACCTAAAACTATATTTAACACAGTACTTAAGAGAATTAATACAGCATTACTTTCTAACACAACACATATAATATTCATTTTAATATTTGCGAAAAGCCAATCATAAAATACATGCATTTTTCACAAAACCCAGTTAGCACAGATGCTGCCTTTGGACTTTGCTGTCCATAACATCCAACCAGGACCACAGGAACAGCAGTCAGGAGAGCTGAACACGGCTGGGCCCATCATATTAGAGTCAAGGTCTCTAAAGCCCCAGAGATCTGGACTTCTCAGCAGGAGGAAAAGGATGGGAGTCCTCGGGACCTCTAGTGATTAGTGGGCTGATATGAGCTGTTAATGTCTTCTTTATGCACTGTATTTACTGTTTTCTGTTTCTCTGTATTTACTTCTCTGTGTTTCAAGAGTTAATCTTTATATCATGCCAGGTTGTTAAAAAAGTTTAAGTTAATAATGCCTAGGGTTTGTAAAGACAAATTGAGAAATACTAAGAGGAGGGGTTGATAGGGAAGATGTGTGCTAACCTCTTTGCAAACAATTCTATGGGTGTTAATGGCTTTGAAATGAATCTTAATGTCTGTACCAACTTCAAGCAGCAGGATTGTTGCAGAGCCTAGACAGCCTAAATCCTGAAGCAGTCAAGTGGGTCTGCATAAGCTTGAGTTTCTGAACTTTGGGGTAAAATCAGGTTCAAAGGGAGAACATGTGGTAAGCAGTTTGGGAAGGCTGTACCTTCCTAGTGTGTTGGCCAATGGGGAAAGGAAGAAGGCAACATGCGGCCAGGAGTTTAGGATAAAAGGAGGGTGTGCCCCAAAAACCCGAGAGACAGAACCCAGTGGGTGTCTACCTCAGTGTCTTCTCTCCCTTTATTCAAATAAAGTTGCAGGACTCGTCTGTCTCTTTCATGAACACTGCGTTTTCAAAGAGTGATTTTCCATACAACTGGGAACTCTTCATGGAAGAAGAAGCTTCATGGACCAGCTGTGTGAAAAATGGAATCTGAAAAGCTGGGAATGTGGTGGTAACTCAGCACAAGGTAATAGAGGCCAAAGCTCTGACCCCCAACATCTCAGAAAGCAGAGCTGATTGCATTTGATGAGAGCATTATGTCTCTCACAGGATCAGACTGTAATTATATGGACTGCTTCGAAATTTACTTTTGGAGAGGTCTACATGAAAGAGAGGGAGCTATGAACATCTCCTGTGAAACATAGAAAAAGAATACAGAGTTTGTTAGATGGGGGGCAGCTACCTCAGAAGGTGGCAGTAATGCATTGTAAAGTTCATAAATTCAGAGAGACCCCAGTAAATATTGGAAATGGCTTGGCTGACAAATCAGCCAAGGAGGCTGCCAGTGGGGACATCATTTTTCTCGCCTAAGAAGTACCAGGATTTGGACAAAGAGGCTGCTGATTACCAGACTGAAGATGAGAAATTGGCAAAATTGTTAGATGCTGAAAAGAGTACTGAAGGATGGTGAATTACACCCAGCAAACACATAATAATTCCCCAACACCTTATGAAGAAAATGGCAGAGAAACAACAGAAGGTTGCTCACTGGGGAATAGACTCTATGGTAGAAGTATTGAAACCTCAAGTTTTGAGCATATGAATGACTGGTATTATAAAAGCATTGTTAAAAAGTGTCAAACCTGTTTAAAGAAGGCACATTAGATTAGGCAGAGTGCACTTGGGACAGTGTTTAGAAAGGAAATTGACCAGGAAACTATCGGCAAATGGACTTTGCAGAGGTTTCTCCACAAAATGGGTACCAGCAGATACTTTTTCAGGATGGTGAGAAGCTTTTCCTTGTCGCACCAACAAAGCTGACAAGGTGGTAAAGATTTTGTTCAAATAAATTATCCTGAGGTCTGGACTACCAGTGGCAATGTCATCAGAGGTTCACACTTCATTGCTGAAATAGAGCAAAGGCCAAATAAAACAGTAGGGGTGAAGTGAGACTTGCACACTCTATGGAGACCTAAGTGGAGCAGGAAAGTTGAAAGAATGAATCAAAGCTTAACAGTAACATTGTGACCCAGAAATACTGACCTACTTTGAAAAAAAGTCAGATTGCACTTCATTACTGGTTTCCCTCAGCTTTAATTCTCATAGCTTCCCTAATCTTGATCCTGCAGTGGTAGAGCATTTCTACACATGGGTTTTGTGTATGATGTGATTATGGGAATTGCTGAATTGGAGCCGCTCCATTGTGAAAGGAATGAAGGACTTGTCTTTAGAAACAAACTGTGGGTCTGCTGGTAAATAAAGCCAGATACTGAGAGATAAAAGAAACTATGGAAAGGATTCCATTGATTGATAAATGGAATGAGAGAATTGTCTTCACAAACTGTAGGTCTGCTGAGAAATAAAATTGGAAACTGAGAGATGAAATAAATAATGGCAAGAACCATAAATTCCATAAGAAATTCCACTGAGTAACACAAGGAAAAACAAAGGGGGGGGGGTACATTAGAAGGGAGTCTTGGGTATAAGGTGTTTCAGGAAGTCTGTACCTCTCAAGTACCTCAGGCAATGGGGAAAGAGAGAGGGACATGCAGTCAGGAAATTAGGAGAAAAAGGGGGCTATGTCCTCCAAAAATTTGAGAGACCCCAGGGAAAATGCTCCATGTCCTCTCCCTTTATTTGAATAATGTTACAGGACTCCTCTGTCTCCTTTTTGGGCAAATTTTTGGAGGAAGGAGCCTTCTTTCTTTCCTGATTTCCTGGCCATATGTCCCTCTCTCTTTCCCCATTGCCTAAGATACAGACTTCCCAAAGTACCTAAGACCCTCTTCTAATGTCTTTGTCTTTTCCTTGTGTCACTCAGTGGAATTCCTTATGGAATTTATGGTTCTTCCCATTGTTTCTTTCATCTCTCAGTATCCAATTTTATTTATCAGCAGATCTACAGTTTCTTTGTAAAGACAAATCTCTCATTCCATTTATCAATCAGTGGAATCCTTCCCATTGTTTCTTTCTCTCACAGTATCTAGCTCTATTTACCAGCAGACCCACAGTTTGCTTCTAAAGACAAGTCCCTCACTCCTTTCAAGAGGAAACCTCACTGAAGACCTGTGGGAAGCAACAGAAGTGGTGCAGAAGCACTTCATAGAATAAAAGGAAAAACTCCATCTGAATAAGTTAATGCAATTTACTGTTTCACTCAGGCATATTCTGCCGGGGAGTTTGTTTCTTTCCTCTTTTCCAGGAATGTCAAACATCCCTGCATCAAAGATAAGGAAAACAGTTTGAGAGGAGAGAAACCGCAAGCAGCAAAATCATACCTAAATGTGATAACCATTTGTTCAAGTGGACTCTGGAGCTGTGTGAAAACCAATGAAATTTAAAACCATAAGTGTTTGCATTTCCAGTTTGTTTCTGTTTGTAATTTGTGCTTTCAGTTCGAGTGACTTGGTGAGAGATCTAATATTAGTTAAAGTATCCTGCATATTTCTGAGTTTGATTTTTGTCTAACTTGTTCTGCCTTTTTACTGAAAAATGGTGTGCCTAAAGGTCTTGTGAATGCATGGGGGGTAGTACGTGAGTTTGGAAAGCTGGGGAGAAAGAGGTTTAACTTCCAGGGAAAACTCTGCTCATGAGACCTCAATTACTGACTTGTTGGAGGTAGTGAATTTCCCATAAGAGGCAGAAGTAAGAGCTGTTAAGTGACATCAGGCAGGGTGCTCAGAAGAGACAGTAGGTAATCAGCTGGTCAATGGAGATGATCAAAAAGCAGCACTCATGCCAGGGTGATCCTCCCTGGGATCCTCCCTTTGCTTCCTGTGGCTCAGCTGTTGCCACGGGGAACGGGAAGTGGTGGTGTTGTCTTTTCCACCAGAGGAGTTGGAGATAATTAAAGGTGGTAGAGCAGAAGAAAGCGGGGAGAACTGATTTACAAACGAGAGTAAACAGTAGATGCCAAGAACTTTGAGACTGCAAATATTGAGACAGCTCAATGGGAGGAGTCGTTGGCACTCCCCAGGACTACCTTGAGTCATTTTGTTTTAGCAAAACGAGCTATTGAGGGATGCCAATAACAGCCAGCCCGCAAAGGAGATTGCAAGGCAGGGGAAGTGACCTTGGGCTATATGTCCTCTCCAGGGATGGTGTATTTTGCTGAGATGCCCTAGGCAAGAGGGCTTAGCTAGTGGTAGTGATATGCCAGCTGACAGGGTGGCCAGGGGAGTTTCTAGTCACTCAAAAGCAACTATTTGATCAATTAACAAATGATTTCTGAATATGGGATTGTGAAGGCAGTGGACTTGGACAGGGCAACTCATTTTACAGGTGGATCCTTCAAGGGATTATGGCTGCTTTGAGACTTCAGTGGGACCTCCATACCCCCTGGCACCCTGAGAATTCAGGGCAATTAGAACAGATGAATGGAGAAATAAAGAAACATCTTTTGAAGCTGGTGATAGAAACTAAGATGCCATGAGGGTGGCTTTTGCCATTAGCTTTGGCAAGAATAAGGGCCACCCAGAGAAGATATTCAATTATCTCCCTTTGAATTGATGTTTGTAATTCCTTACCAATTTAATTCTCAACATGGTGCAAGCAGGGGAGGGGGGGGGTATGCGGAAATAAGTGATGTATATTTAAAACAATATGTGGCCAGGATCCTGTCTCTTGTGAAATCTCATTGACAGAAAGCCCAGTTAGCACAGATGCTGCCTCTGGACTTTGCTGTTCATAGCATCCAACCAGGGGACTTAGTCCTAGTTAAGGAGTAGAAAGAAGCACCCCTGGTGGTGAAGTGGCATGCACCTTTCCAGGTGTTACTGACCATAGAAACAGCCATCAAGACAGCTGAACACAGATGACAGTACTCCTCTGTCTCCTTTTATGACATAGACCTCTGGTGTTTGTGGATTAATTTTCCTGGCAATTACAATCAGATGAGTGAAGATGCAGATCTTAACGCTTGAGCCCTGTTTCTGATTTATCACCTTTCAAACTCTTTGGTATTTCGGAGGGGGCTGGGGGTGATGTTTATGTGTTTACAAATCCAATAACAATCCTCATTAAGAGCTGCAAAACATGAAGCCATTTTGATCCCAGGCAGATGGCAACTAAATGAAGTTTAATTAAAGAATGAGAGCTTTGATTCAAATAATTTTTTAAAAATGTAATGCACCACGACGCTAAAGAACAGCATAAACAGCATCTGTGCTTTTATTCAGAAGACTGAATGCATTTTTGAGGAATCCCTTTGCAACATCTTCCAGAGCAATCCCAGGTTGTGAGATGCAGCTCGGCAGGCAGAACAGCCAGAGGGTGTCTCCAGAGGACCCTACTTCCAGTGATTTAGGGAAAGGCTGGGAAAGTAATAATGCCATCAAGAACGAGGTCTTGCTTCCCTCTTTGAGTAGTTTTGTTTTGTTTTGTTTTTAATATTTATTGTTATAAATAACTGATGTTTGTTCATCAAAATATGTAATGTAACTATAAGAGCCTGGATGTTAAATGTCACAAGACTTTGTATACTTAACAGGAAATCTTGTAACTGCACAAGCCATGAATGCAGACAATAATCAATAGCTTGCAAGCCATGTTTAACAGGAAAAGCACAGACCCTCGATAAGCACAGCAGGAAGTCCCACCCGGATAGGAATCCTCTCGCTTGCAAAATACAGAAAGGTCGGTTGAGAAGCAACCCATGACCACCAAGAGGCAGGAAAAGACCCCTAGCAACAGACTGGAGCAGGCGCATGTACGCAGAAGAAAGAGCAGATAAAAGACGAACTCAGGGGGGTGGGAAGAGGCGGGCCTTGGGGAGCAGAGACTCCCAGCCTGTCCCGCGCGCTGAACTTGCTTGTTATCCTTGCTCAATAAATTCTCAATTGGTATTCTGATTGGCTCAGAGAATTCTTGATTGGCTTAGAGAATTCACAAACTTAACTTATAACATTTATTTTTATTTTTGAAGAGTTCAGCTGTTGCCAAAGTAAGACTATGTCTTAGCTGCAACCAAGAATGCAGTTTTGGACTGTTTTCCAGCAGTCATTACAACCCATTTCTTCCTGCAGTATCCAGACCCTTCCAGCAGTGCACAAAGTAAGCATGGCTGCACAGACATTACCTGTAGCTCTTTGTAGCCTTCACAGCTTAAAGCAAGTTGCTTATCCAAGGCTAAAGCTTATGAAATGGAGGCTGAAGGGTTGTGAGAGGCTCCATCCCAGTTGTGGCAAGGCTTGGATGCCCTGGAAGCTCCCAGGCAGCTCCATCCAGGGTTCAGTGCTGCCCTTGAGGTCTACCCTGCTAGGCAAGATCGTGTGCTAATGTCTTTACAAACAATTCTGTGGGTGAAGGCATGGGTGTTAATGGCTTTGAAATGGGTCTTAATGTCTCTACCAACTTCAAGCAGCAGGATTGTTGCAGAGCCCAGACAGCCTGACTCCTGAAACAGTCAAGTGGGTCTGCACAAGCTTTAGTTTCTGAATTTTGGGGAAAAATGACAGATTCGAGGAGGCATACATGGTAGATGATTCAGGAAGGTTGTATCTTCCTAGTACCTCAGCCAATAGGAAAAGGAAGAAGGCAACATGGCACTGAGAGTTTAGGAGAAAAGGAGGCTGTGCCCTCCAAGACTCAAGTGAGAAAGTGCCCAATGCCTCTCTCCCTTTATTTGAATGAAGTTGCAAGACTCCTGTGTCTTCTTTATGGACACTGGCTTCATGGAGAAGCTGTCAGTGGAGTACCAAAATCTTTTGTTAAACGTACAGCCCAGCTGTCTCACTCTCAGATTTACAGGTGTTACTGCCTGCCCCTTGTGAGAAACAACTGCTCACTTTTGAAAATTTTAAAAATACAAATAAAAAATACAACAAAAAGACCAAATAAGGAAAAATTACAGCGCTGAGAGCCCTCCCCCATGACTACCAGCCACACAGCTCATCTTCAAAATGGATGCTCCGCCTTTTATATCTCTAGCCCTTCCTAGAGCCTTGTAAGTCAACTCCTTCCTCGCCATCACGCGCTGGAAGTCGCTTTCTTACATTCTGATTAGGTAACCTTGTGTTCCATATAAGGTATTGTTTCTGTTCTCTCTGTTCACTTGTTCCCTGCCCTCAGATAATGTCTATATAAGGTTGCATTTGCCTCATTTCAAGGTCTTCTGGAGCAGCTCTATACAACGTACAGATTATGTTTTGTTGTGCATTGATTGTTAGTGCACCTTTTCTTTTCCATTATTAAACTTTCATATTCAGGCACTCCAGTCATTCTCATCCCTTTTCATTTTGCCGCACAACTCCTGGCTAATCTGGTTCGAAAGTTGCATTTGTCAGATGAGATGCAATAAGTGGCGCCCGAACAGGGACACTGATATTCAGAGTACTGCTGGGATTGGATCATCAGGGTTGCTGACCAGTAGGTTGTCCCTCCGGAAGTGTTAGACTGTGGTGGACTAGGGGTGACAGGAAGTTGACCTTGCCTTGACTAAAGAGGTGAGGACTCCTGTGATGGACTACAGATGAGCTGGAGGGATGGGGGGGGCATTGGCCCATTGCTGAATCGGAGGCAGTGAAAAGCTTTTGAGAATGTCTAACCAGCAGAGGGATATATATATATGAATGGTTAAAATTACTTTTGGCTAATCATAGGAAGGAAGTCCGGAAATGTGCACTAAAAGTGATTTTGAAGTAGGTCTTCTGTAATTTCCCCAATTCCTCAGCTACTAACAACTTTACATTGATTTCTGGGACTCAGTGGGAACGAAACTTTACAAAAAGAGACTCCACGACACCTCGCATGCTCCTTCCTTCCACATGATCTCAGCCACTACCACCTCTATCCAAACCAGGACAGCGCTGTCCCCTACTCTTTGTCCCTTGGGGCCTATGAATAAGACATGAGATGGAACCCACCATGAGGTGCAGATGAGCTACCATCTTTCTGCTATCTTGTGTCCTCCTACTCCTTCTTCTCTGTCAGTCCAGGATGGTAATGGTCTCACCATCTTGGACCCACCAGACCCTCCCCTTCCTGCCACTCCACCTCTTCCTCTCTCCTCCTCTTCCAGAAACTGCCATTCTCTTACATCCTCCCGAGTTGCCATCTTAACAAGAACACCATCCTACAAAATGGTGTCACCGACATGAGCAGTAACAAAGCCGAGGCTGAGATCCAAGCACTGACACCATCATGTGAAAAAGAAAATTAGCAAGACAACACCACTATTCTATCTATCAGCTTCACAAACCTACCACCTGAAGCTCTTCAGGTATTACAGGCAACACCTAGCGGCAACTACATCTTTTCAGCCTTTATCATCTAACAACTTCAGCAAATAACACCCTGGCATCAGCGACATCACCACCACTGTATATTGAAGAACATAAATATTGTCTTAATAAAATCATTAGATTTTTAGATTAGTTTAACTACCAAAAACTTTTATTACAAGCGTCAGGTAGAGAAAGTCTTCATTTTTTAAGCTTTGAGTTATTTAATTGAGCTGTATAAATTTGATAGTACTTTATTTATAGTGTTTAAATTTTGACTTAAACATAGTAAATGGAGTATATTTGAATGAATTGAATAGTTGCTATGTCCAGTTTTCAATTTAAGAAATGTAAATAGTTCATTTCATACATTGCACTAATCAATTTTTATATTATTTTGATTACATAAAGTGCAACAATTATACCTTCTGTTTCATCTTAGTTATCACTTAGTATACCTTTAGTAACAATCTAGCAAAGTAGTTTTAGTTCTTATTTCTCTTTTTACAGTTTGAGTTCATAGATTTACTTTATATACTTTAAAGTAGTTAAGTTTATCCCATAGAGTTATCAAACCTCGCAATTATTTAATAAATTATTTTGTGCATTTGTATAGCAATTACTTCAATGCATTTTTATACAATTTCCTTATACTAAATTGTGGTTCTCATTTCCCTTCAAATGTTTTTTTTATTCAGTATTTCTGTTGTAGTGGTTCTTGTCTATCTTCTTAATTCAACTTAATGATTTTATTTATCTTTTAATTTAATGTTGGATACCAATGTTAATTAGTTGTATATACTCCCTAAGATTTTAATCTTAATCACTTTCCACAGCCATATTATTATTTTAACCCACTGAATAATTACCATATTTCATTCTTTAATCAAAAATATCAGCAGTTTACAAATTGGCAGTAGCTATAAAAATAATTATCATCATTAATACCAGTTTCTCTATTGTTGATTTTCATCATTACTTTCACAAATATTACACATTGTCAGGTAAAACAGTTTAAAAGTAAAGGTTCGCTAAGGCAGCTGCTCTTGTTGATTAAAATAGAATTGTTAAGGTAGATTACAGTAATGATTGTGCTTACATTATGTTGCCTGTTAAAAATTTTGTTTACTCAACAATAACTATACCAAGATTTGTTTTTGTTAAAAAAGTGATTAATGCTAGTCTTGTTAAATTTAAGTTGTTTGCCAAAAGCTACTATAGAAGACCTTGAGATCTTTTTAATTAAAAAAAAAAAAAAACTAAAAGGGGGAGATGTGGTGGTCCATCCTTGAAAGGATGGGCTTTGGGCTGGCCATACAAAGTAACAATATTCAGCCTTGGGAGGCAAGAAGCTAAGACAGGAAACATCTAGTTAAGTTAGAATGAAAAGAGAGGAATGATGGGAACAGTTATGTTCCAAACCCTGCCCTCTAATTGGGTAATCTTGTGTTCCATATAAGGTATTGTTTCTGATTCTCTCTGTTCATTGGTTCCCTGCCCTCAGATAATGTCTGTATAAGGTTGTGTTTGCCTCATTTTGAGGTCTTCTGGAGCCTCTCTATACAATGTACAGATTATGTTTTGTTGTGCATTGATTGTTACTGCACCTTTTATTTTACACTATTAAATTTGATTTTCAGGCACTCCAATTTTTCCCATCCCTCTGTCTGCTGCCTAGGACCCTCTGCAGGGCCATCTAAGCCTCGTGGTGACTGGGACCTCTCCTGCTCTGCCAGCTTGTGTACAACCCTTTTGGCTTTCATTTTAGACATGCTTGGTCCCTGGATGGTGTGGTTGGAGGAAAATTTGTGAATCAAAAACTGCTGCAACAGTTTCTGTACAAGCCTGCAATGGCAGTGTTATGAAGTTCTATATGTCTAATTTAATAAACAATAAAATTGAATTTAGCAGCAATTTTAATTGAGCAGCAATTCTTTATATAAATGAATACAATCAAGTATGTTAAATATAATCAAGCATATACCTGGAATCGTCCCAACTTTGTTCATTCCAAGGCTGATTCTGTTTTGGGATCTTGCTTATCTCAATACTACATTCTGTATCCTGTTTTTCACATGTCACATCTGCAAAGGGGCCCATCTGCTTTGTAACACTAACCATATATACTTTTCCTTTATTTTATATTGATATAGTTACAATTTAGTTAGCACGAATCATATCCATTTATCACAGCAGCAATGTTCAGAGATATGAATAATTACTCAGCAGCCATGAATGATTTTAATATCCCTGTTAACCAGTATGCTCTTTGAAGCATCTCAGCACACAAATTTGCCAGACTTTAAAAGTGGCAGCTTCTTTTTTAGCTTGAATAAAATGCCCCTGGGGGTCCCTATGACATATTACTAATGCCTGCAGTTTTGGATCGCATGTTAAGTTGAGGGGTTTTATTTGTGAACTTTGGAAAAATGCATATTTACTGTCATTGTAACCCTTTTGCACAAAAGGTTAATTATTTTCAAATGTTTTCCTCCTTTTTTAGAAGAGCTACAGTACACAAGCCAGTTACATGAAAACCTCTTTCAATCTGTTGTTGAAGCCCAGCTGGCTAAGTAGTAGAAGTAGAAAAGCAAAGTGATCCTAAATACTTTAAACCAAGGAATTTAGATAAAAACATTTTCTTCCAGGAGGCTTGTTCTTGAATTTTAAATCTAGAAAGAATATTAAGGTTAATTAGTCAGATGTTTTAGATATATTATACCTGGTTCAAGAATCTGACAGCAAAACTTCATGGAGGCTGTGTATTACACTGAACATCTTTTCTAGAAATAAGTTCTTAATTTCCAGGCTCTGAACTGATGCAGCAATTGTTATGGTAATATATTACACTTGTTAATTACTCCATCTGCTAAAAACATATAAGTTACTTCTAGTCTGAACATTGATTCATCATACAGCAAACATTTCTGATAGATTTAGAAGTCTAAAAAAAATCTTTTTTTTAGTTAGTCATCTTGTAATCACACTGGATAAACACTATTACATATAAAGTGTGACTTAACTCTATGATTTAAGTTAATTTTATTCAGCTTCATAGCTCATGTGGTGGGAGGAGGTTATAGAGAGTGTGTTGGGAGGAAAGGGTAAAAACTGGGAAGTTTGGTGAGGAGGAGAGAAGAGTTTTGATTGAAGTGATTCTGCAGCTGGGAATGCGAGAAATGTTGGTGTGAGAAAACTCCATTTATTATGCTTAATGTTGCTCATCCTCTGTCAAAAACATGCAAACCCTTTCGTTTTCAAGAGGCAAGAAGTAAGCACCCCTCAAATGTCTGCTAGAGTGAACAAAGCCAAATAGAGCCTGTGTCCCCATGTGTCTTCCACAAGGTGTTATTAGCAAGGTAATGAAATAAATCTACTCTTCGCATTTCAGCTGTGGTTTGATGGTTATCCTTGGTTACTTGCATGTGTTGATTCACACAGAGGGATACAGAAGAGTGGGAAGAATCCTGACCTGGACAAATACCAGATTTCCTCTCTTATGAGGACTCATGTCATAGCAATAATGGTCTTACCAGCAGGAACCAGCTGGTACATATAACTCTCAAAATTAATCACGATTGTGATTTGTAATCAAAAGGCATCTTATCCACTCCCAGAACAAACCATGCCTGCAGGGCAACAGTCTGGACACAACCTGTGAATGATGTCCTGGCAGTGGGCTTCCATTTCATAGGCAAGTAAACTCCTCTGGTCTTCCAGAAGGATTTGCTTGAGTAACTTCTGAGCAGGGTGTACGTACGACATCTAAATCTGTATGAAGTGGTCAGTATCAGCTGTGTGTGCTGTAAGGTGCAACTGGAAGATGCCAGTATGAAGATATGGTGGAGCATGAAGTTGTGGATGCCTTCTGCTGAAAATGCCGTCTAAAAACAAAGAACTACAAATTAAAAAAAACATAAATAGTTGTCTGCTTAAGAAAAGATTTGTTTCTAGTTGTGGTGTAGAAAATTTGTGCTGAAGTTCTTCACCAGCAGCTATGCCTTCCCCTGCACAGGGTCTGCAAAAAGGAACCATCCAAGCACTGCAGGGTGAAATCTACTGGTTTCAGCTCAGGTGGCAATGATTTCTAACCTTTTTAGGGTTTTGAAGTGTTTTGGTGGCTGGGATTTGTGTTTCTAGGCTGCTGCAGAATGCTTCTGTCTCCTGCAATGTAAATGATGAGGACAGTTACGTCCAGCTGAACAGTGACAAGGAACCACAAAAGCCACTCAGATCAGCTGTTTAGGGTACTCTGGTCAGTGTTTGCAGCTGGGTATTTGATTTGCACAAGTCCACAGCCTCCAGTGATGGTACAAGAATGGCCAAGGCATATCCTGCAGGGCCCTTTCGCAGCTTCTGAGCTTTATTCCCCAGATGGATTTCTTGCTATTTATTACAACTAGGAGGAAGCGAAAAGCTTAAATTTCTTTACAAATGAGATTTACTTAAAGATGTTTGGTGGTTACTCTTGACCAACTCTAAAATACACTGTGAACATTTTGAAAATACATTAGCAGTTTTGGGAGTCTACATACTGTAAATAATGTCATTTATGAATGTGGTAGTTTGATTTAAAATCTCTTGGGTTTTGCTGCAGTATTTTCAATGGGGATCAAATTATGAAATGCAGCATTTTGCACTGAATAGAAAACTTTCCATCCACATTTACTACATTGAACCTAAATTCAAAGAAAAGTAATAGTGATGTCAGACAAAACATTTGACTCTTTTTAGCCAGGAAAAAAAGATCTCATAGATAAGCATTCACTATGCTTAACGTCTTTGAAAACGAAATAAAAGACTGCTTTGCTATGAAGGTCATGATTAACCCTAAGTAAGGCTTCCTGCTGGTGGAGGCTGTTGCTCCCACCGTTGGTTCTGGAGAGCAGTTCTGGGTGCCCAGCGAGGCCGCTCCGAGCGAACAGGGGCATGCGCCGAGGCCCCGGGACCCTCGGGGCAGCGGGCCGGGGCCGCAGGAAGGGCGCGCTGGGCACGCCCGGCCCGTGCCCCTGGCGCGCTGCCCGGCGGGAGCTCCGGCCCTCAGACTGCGCTTCCCGGCGGCCCCCGCGAGCTCCTGCGCCGCCGCGGCTGCGCGAGCCAATCATCCCCGCCCGGCGCGGCGCTGGGGTCGGCCCGACACCGCGCGCGAGGAGCGGGGCCGCTCGGCAGCGCCGAGAGCCCGCGGAAAAGCCCCCGCTGCCCCGGCGCTCCTGCCGTAGCCGTGCGGCGTCTCCAGCCAGAGGAACCGGGCTGCCTGCGCCCGGCGCGGGTGAGTGGGAGGCGGGCCCGGGGCCGGCGGGGTGGGGCGAGGGACGCTCCGTGGCGCGCGGTCCCGGAGGCTGCGGCGCTGTGAGGGGCTGAGGGGGGCTCGGCGGTCGCGGCCGCGGCTCGCTCGGGGGGCGCTCGCTCCGCCGCGGGCAGGAGGGGCGCTGCCGCCGCGCCGCCGCCTCCCATTGGCTGGCGGGGCGGCGCGCGCATGCCCGAGCCCGGCGCGTGGCGGCGGCCGTCGGGCGCGGAAGGGAAGGGGCGGAGCGAGGGCGGTAAATGGCAGTGGTGGGAGCTGGCCCGGCCTGCTGGTGGTGAGGAGCATTTCTCCGGCTAGCTCACCCACCCTTGTCAAGTGCTGTGGAATATTTATACAGTAAGTATTGCTTAGTGTTACTGACATAACAACGTGATATGCACGCCGGAAGTAATTTGCATAGTATGAACTCATGGTTATTAGATGGTTTGTTTGCACTATGCGTGCGTCTCCCCAATTCGGGGGTTCGTCGGGGTGATATAAAATTTCAATAGCCAAACTGAATTTTATTTTTATATCTTTTATTTTAAAGAAAGCTAGCAAGTGGCGCTGGGTGGCTGGGGAGTCACTGCTCCACTAACGGCGTGCGCCGCATACAATTTTGACAAAGTATATGTAGTGTTTTTAAGTCTACAAAGCATTTTCCAGTGTGCTTGTGTTAGTCCAAATCAACAAATATCAATAAGCTGGGATCAGTGATTTCGTCTTTCCAGGTAGTCATTGGCTTCCTGTCCTTCTTGTGGTCATCTCAGGGGAGGCCTTTCACTGGTGTGTTCTACATAATTTTAGTCTGGTACAAATGCACCAAGCTTTTTAATATACATAAACATTTTGTCACCTTGTTGCAATATCCCTTAGGTGTACCGCAACTTCCTCTCTTTTATTCTAAGCATCAGTTGTTTGGCTGCTTCATTTCTTTACTCTACTATACTTCTTCTATTTTCTTGTTTAATGCTTTATTTGGCTATTTGGTCAGAAAGTTCCAACACCATTCTTTGTAGTTATTCCAGGGAATGCATCCACTTTCGACCTAGCACATACAAGCATTTGCTGTTTCCATTTCCAATTGACACGAATCATAAAAATGTTTTTTTACAGAGGGTCTTTGATGAAGGCTTCCAAGGTCTTCTTCGCACCTGAACTTTTCAACGTTGTCTTTGGAGCATGTGCAGTTATGGTGTTGTTTGCCCTGTCTGGTCCTAAATGCTTTGTTTCATGGCTAATTGGCTTTACATTTGCCCATTTCTCATTAGTACTATACTTGTCTATCTCTAAAGCTATCTACCTGGTGAGTTCTTCTTTTTTGCCTATTAATTCTTCAGCAACTAGTTAACCATTTACTAGCCATTACATTGTATAGAAGATTATTTGTATCAGGTTATATAGATACAAAAAGCTATGATTCGGGTTATATTGATATCAGATTATATAGATATATTACGTTATGTTGATATCTTGTAACTCAAGCTATTTATATAGGCATTACCATCCTCAAAATATCCAGTCTAATCCTGGCCTCTGTTAGTGTGAAGCCCTTCTCCTGGTCCTGCCTCTCCAGGCCCTTGTTCAAATTCCCTCTCTAGGTCTTTTGTAGGCTATCTCCAGGTTCTGGAAGGCCACAATTTGGTCATCTTCAGGCCTTCTTTTCTCCAGGCTGACCGATCCCCATGACAGAATCACAATGTTGGAAAAGACCTTCAAGATCACAGAGTCTAACTCATGACCTAACACGTCAACTAAACCATGGCACCCAGTGCCACATTCAGTCCTTTTTTAAACACATCCAGTGGCAGAGATTCCGCCACCTCCCCGGGCAGACCATTCTAGTATTTTATCACCCTTCCTTTCAGGGATTTGTAGAGTGATCAGGTCACCCCTGAGTCTCCTTTTCTCCAGGCTGAGCACCCCCAGCTCCCTCAGTGGTTCCTCACAGGGTTTGTGTTCCCAGCCCCTCTCCAGCCTCGTTGCCTCCTCTGGATGTGCTCCAGCCCCTCAAGGTCCTTCCCAAGCTGAGGGGCCAGAACTGGACACAGCACTCCAGGTGTGCCCTCAGCAGTGCCCAGTGCAGGGGCAGAATGACCTCCCTGCTCCTGCTGGCCACACCATTCCTGATCCAGGCCAGGAGCCATTGGCCTTCTTGGCCACCAGGGCACTCTGCTGGCTCATGTTCAGTCACTGTTGACCAGCACCCCCAGGTCCCTTTGTGCCTGGGCACTGTCCAGCCACACCATCCCCATCCTAGAGCGTTGCAGGGGTTATTGTGGCCAAAATGCAGGACTTGGCACTTGGATTTATTAAACTTCATCCTATTGGACTCTGCCCATCCCTCCAGCCATTCCAGTCTCTCTGCAGAGCCCTCCTACACACGCTCCCAGCTTGGTGTCATCTGCAGATTTACTAATGAAAGACTCAATCCCCTCATCCATGTCGTCAATAAAAATATCGAACAGAGTTGGCCTCAGCACAGAGCCCTGAGGGACACCACTGGTGCCTGGCTGCCAGCTGGGTGCAGCACCACTCACCACCACTCCCTGGGCCCATCCAGCCAGGTCTGAACCCAGCAGAGAGTGCTCCTGTCCCAGCCCTGGGCTGCAGCTTTTCCAGGGAATGCTGTGGGACACAGTGTCAAAGGCCTTGCTGAAGTCAGGTTACGCAACATCCACAGCCTTTCCTGCATCCATCAGGAGGATCACCTGGTCATAAAAGAGGCCAGGTTGGTCAAATATGACCTATCCCTCTTAAACCCCTGCTAGCTGGGTCTAATACCCTGGTCATCCTGTAAGTGCTGTGTGATGCTGCTCAATATGCTGCTCAAACTATTCCATTACCTTACTGGATACTGAGATCAGACAAACTGGCCTATAATTACTGGAATCTTTCTTCCCATCCTGTTTGTAAATGGGTGTCACATTGGCCAGGTTCCAGTCATCTGGAACCTCACCAGTGAGCCAGGACTGTATGTAGAGGATGGAGAGCAGCTTCACAAACTCGTCCGCCAGCTCCCTCATCACCCTGGGGTGGATCCCATCTGGGCCCATAGATTTATGAACATCCAAGTGGTTCAGCAGTTCTCTGACAGCCTCCTCCTGGATAGCAGGGGGATCACTGTGCTCCCTGACACCATCTCCCAACCCAGCAGGACAGTTGTCATGAGGACAAGCCATCTTCCCACTAAAAACTGAGGCAAAGAAGGCATTGAGCACTTCTGCCTTTTCCTTATCTGCAGTTAACTAAGTTCCCTTCTGCATCCAGTAGAGAACAAAGGTTGGTCTTACCCTTTATTTTGCTATTAATATCTATGCAAAAATATATTCTTTCAGCCTTTCCTTGTAGGTGAGTTGTTCCATCCCTCTAATCATCTTAGTGGTGAGTTGGTGAATAAGGACTTTAGAATTAAAATTGTAAAGCAGGTATGTTATTACCAGGTGGGACACGTGGGGCATATTTCCTCCATACATGTGTACCTGGTGAGACAGGTTTCAGGTTTAAATACACATTGATCTCCCAAGCCCACACCTCCCTGCCCACCCATTCACTGCCCATTCTGTCTCCTTGTACTTCCTATTATAGTCTTCTGTAGTGCCATGCCCTCTGGGGGTCTTGGGCAAGGGTCTTCTTGATGAAGTAGGATCTTCTTCCTCGGTGTTTGTTGCTTGATTTCCTCTGCACAAGCTCAGTGGAGGTTTGACTTTCTCCCAGGTCACTTTGTCCTGGCCAAAGCCAGGAGCCTGGTCCTGGCTGATTTGGGTTCTGCTTTAGAACAGAACCTAACATTACCTGTTCCAACAATACCTGAGTCTTGTTTTACTGGGTTTTCTTATCTTTATGGTCTTTACATAGCAACTATATTCTTTTGTGTTCTGTTACAAGTTGTTTCTACTTAACAGGTTGCATTCCTGTTACAAGCTTTGTTCGGTACTTTTTTGCAAACTTCCTAAGTAATCTCTGTGTATTTCTGTTTTCCTCCACCCGCCTAAGTACATGATATGCTTCTAAAATTTTGAATTTTCATAAATGTGCAAGTTTCCCATATCAATGCCCCTGTGTGCAACAACACAGCCACCAGCAAAGAATGGCTCCAGCTGACAACAAAGAATTGCTGCAGAAGCCTGTTAGCCTGGTGTTAAAGAGAGGTTGGCATATAATTGTACATATGTATGGACATAAAACCTCATTAGCCTCTCTTGGCTTCACAGCAATGTTTTCAATCACAAAATATTTTGGGTAGCCAGTTTTTTGTTTGCAGTCTTGTTTTATCCAAGGTTTGGTATGTGAAGTGCTTGAGAGAAACATCTGCATGGTGACTATTTCATGAGTGCAGCTGCCCCCGTAAGCTAATCTTGTAGCTGAGTTGTCAGTGTACAAGTCTTTCAGTCAGTATTTCACAATGTGGAACAACTTTTAGACTCCTTTTGTAAATATATCTCATATTCTTTTCTGCTTGTTTAACTTAAACTCTGCATTTAAGATAACAAAATCCAATAAAGCATTTTAAAGGAAACAGTAACCAAAGTAAAAAAAAATAGACTTGGAATTCTGTTATGTAAATTAGATGGCATAAAAGTTTGTCTCCTAAGCAACATACCATAGGGGGCCCTAGGGACAACTGGGGTACCACAATTTTTCCTTATCCATCAGGACATGAAACCTGTTCATAGAAGTTTGATTGAAGCTTGTGTTCCTCTGAAAAGATTGTATATTTGTAATTTTCTGACATATTCCCAAACTCTGGCTTGTTGAGTTGACTTTTATTTCTGGTCCCTGGACTTTTTTTATCTGGGTGAAGAGACCCTCGTAATAGGATTGACCAATCTTCTTCCTTTAATGTGAGGAAGAACACATGTAATTAGTTCCATGGAAATCAGTGTTCTGGTTCATTTGGTTCAATGTAATAATAAGAACAAGGGAGCGAGCTGCAGAAGGAATGAAGTTGTGGTAAATAGGTATGATTTGTGCTGACAAAATTGAAACAGTAATCAATATTGATACAGTAATTAATATTTGGAAATAATAAAGCAGTTAAAAAGTGTAATGCCAAGAAATAAAGCGAGAGGAGGGGTTCCATCCCCCCTTTTTCTGCAGATGTTCAAGGCAGGAAAAAGCAAGAGATAACAGTTACTAAAAATTAACAGAAAGAAAGGAAAATCTGGTTGGGTCCCAGGAAAATGCTAGTTATAAGAGATTTATTGCTTTGGTGCTTACATATAATATTATGTTAGTCTTGGCTTACATTATACTAGCTTGGTGTGCATGTGTGACCCAAGGGTGAGTTGAAGGACATCGAGAAAGAGGAGAGCTTTCATCAGAGACGACCCCCAAAAAGTGGTGCGACCCCCAAAACGAGTGGTGGAGCATACGCGGCAAAGGTGGTGATGAGGGCGGAGGTAGGAGTGTGATGAATTGAAAATGGGAGGAGATGGCATTGACATATGGCATATAAGGGGGAATTGTAGCTTGACAAGCTTGTACATGAGGTGGCAGGGGTCCAAGGATTCTGCACGCCGTACCCCACGTGGTTATTTTTTTTTTGCTTATGCGCTATTATTGGAACCAAATTATCCCTTATTTTAACCAAATTATATTGTCAATATTTCAAGTGTATCCAGTTTTATATATTTTAAGCTATTCAATTGAAATTGCTGCTACCTCTAATATTGTTTGGTTTTTTTGATGATGGGATAATTGGGCAAATATAACAAAGTGACCAAGTGGAGGAGGCTGATTACTGCTGAAGAGTGGTGGGATGATTGGTTTCCCAGTCAGTGCCCTGATGTGTGCTGTGGTAGGCTGTAGCACTGTGTTTTTTAATTGTAATGCCTTTCTAGCAGTCAGGTTTGTAATCTTTCTTATTTTGTACTGTTATAGCATATTTTATTCTTGATGGATTGTTCCTTTCCCCCCTGTGTTACTGGGTTTGCCCTGGCTGTCCATCTCTCCCAAGATCTGCTCCTCTGTTCCCTCTTCCTCCTCCTATTGAATGTCAATCCCTCCCCAAGCCTGCCTCTTTTTCTAGAAACTTCCCTATCAATCTTGTGTCCTTCGAAACCCCACTGGTTTGTTGAAATTATTCTCCTCCCCTGCAGTCCCTTATTGGTTTAAACATTGTGTTCCCCGCCTTGTGTTCCACCCCCAATTTCTCCCAATTGGTCTAAGATTGTATCCTTCCCTGAGACCTCCTCCCCCTTCTAATCTGATGTATGCGTTTGAGTTTGCCCTTTCTGTTACTGAACCTCCGGGAATAAACTTTTTTGGAAACCATACAGAGGGCCTCTCCCTGATCCTTGTCCCTACCCTCGGCGCAATCTGCAGTCCACCTGAGCCGTAGAGCTGCTGTACCCTGTAGCTGCACCCCAGATTGGGCAGCTTTCTGGGGGCAGCCCACCTGTGCTGTCGGTGGTCGGAATAATCCAGCACCGTGGCAGTAGGCAGCAGTACTCCGGTGAGGACACAGGGTGCTTGACTGCATGAAGCCACCATGCAAAGGTGCCTGCTTTGGATACCAGGTGATTTTTTTCCCCAAGGTGATGGAATGTGAATGGATGCTTAGTGTTGGATTAGCTCTTTGTGAGAAAAACTTAAAAAGTTTAGTTTGTCTTTAAAGCTGAGTCTTTTGTTTGCTGTATGTGACCATTGTAGTGTACAAATACAAAGTAACAGCTTGCACTGGTGAGGACAGCAATTTCTTTCTCTGAAAAATGTGTTAGTGGAATTTGGATTAAATTAATTCACTTCTCAAATATTCTGTGTGTTGATAGATACACAGAACTAAAGTAATTTTTAGTGAAGCTGATCATCATGTTGACGAAGTAAATAAAACTACACTGGTAAAGACAGGAATTATCAGATGGTTAGGTGTGGTGTGATTAATATTTCATTTTGTTTACATGCTTCCCGTGTAATTTATGAATGCCTAAGTGCTGCACTAGGACACTTCAAATAGCAGCGGCTGGAATTGTGTTTTACTCTTTTAATTGCTCTTAACAGTATCAGAGGTCATGTAGGCTGACTAAAAAGTCACGGTGCTCACTACCATAAAATTACCTAGGAAAAAATGGAATTAGTTATCCTGGGTTTTGGGAAGGTCTCAGCTGTATGATGAACTCTCCCCCCTGCCTCATCCTCCTCTACCAAAATGCTGCTGGTTTCTTGTGACTCAGTGCTGAATCGGTGCTGTTGGATGTGCTGGAACTGCACAATGCCCCTTCTGTAAGAAGAACTGGAACATAGCCAGCCTGGCTGTGCCAACTTCTACCAGTTCACTGAGTTTTCAGTATGACTTTGGGGTCACCAACCACCAGGGACCACCAAAAAGACCCCCAGGACAGGAAAATGCATGCATAAAGGGTAGAAAAAATATGTTAATGATTTGGGGGAAATGATTACCATAGGTATGTTTATTCTGGGAAAATTAATGAATATGTATATAAAATATAGTATGTATGCAGAAAGTTTTCTGTCATTAGCATGTGCAATATTTCAGAGGCAATAACCCTTGCACCCGCCCTGCCTGCTGGGAGCCAGCAGCGCCCCTGGCGGCCGTGCCCAGAACTGCACACAGGGGAAGGTCCCTTCTCTCTGCAGCCAGGACAAGGCCGGGCTGGGCCTGTGCCTCTGCTTCTTGCTGCTGCTGTTTGCTTGTTTGCCTTGTTATACACATACATACTAGTAAGGAACTGATACTCCTTTTCCCATATCTTTGCCTGAAAGCTCCTTAATTTTGGAGTTATAATAATTTGGATGGAAGGAGGGTCGTACTCTCCATTCTAAGGCAGGTTCCCATCTTCCCTGGCAGACACGTGTCTTTCAAACTGAGACACATATACATAAATAAATATATATAGTATAGTTTTAAATTTAGATATATGTATGTATATATACCGATCTGGAACAAACTCCAGTACCTTTCCAAACTCCCTGTAAATAATTATCACCATGCCAAGCAAAATAGCTATTCTAATCTGTGCCTCTCTACTGTAAAAACTATGTTAGGGACAATACTGGAGCTATCTCCAGATAAGAAAATAAACCTAGGGACCAGAAAGGTATTAAAAACTCAAATCTGGGGACCAGAGATACATGAAGGCCTCCACCCAGAGAGACATTATCAGTTCAAGCAATATGGCTACTGACTGCTTCATTCCAATACAGAATAAGTACAACCAAAATGCAGTCAATACAAGGTTTTCCCACTTTCTCAGGCCTCACGTTGGGCGCCAAAAACTGTATTTGTCCTGGTTTAGGGAAAGTTTGGGAGGAAGCTCAAAAATGGTCCCTCCAGAAAGCAGACTCAAACCCCTCCCACTACTGGTTGAGGTAAAGATTTCCTTGGGGAAAAGTGGGAAAAATTGTTTATTTAACAAGCAAAGTATTCGCAAGCATAAAAAAATGAATAATATTAAACAGTAAAACCTCTCACTGTTCTGAAGAGATGGCAAATTCAGAAAGTCCTTGTCATGAGGGGTAGCTCAGCTCGCTCAGTCTCTTATCAGTCCCTCTTGCACTGGAAAATGCTGCGTCCTGGCCCCGGTGGCCACAGGTGTGAGCTCCCAGTGTTCTTCTGGGTTTTCAGTCCAGAGCAAGTTTGTACAGTTCCAGGAAAAAGAAAAGCCGCTATTGGCGATGGGAGAGAGAGAGATGGGGACTCAGTGTGATGCTCAAAGAATCCAAGTTTATTGTGGGATATAAATGCTTATAAAGTATTTTAGAAAAATGTGCTCTTAGAAGCTGCTGAAACTTCATTCTCATATATCAGTTTTGTATCAACAATTCTACCAACAGAAGCATAAACAAATCTTGATTATTACTTATGTTTTAAATGAGTTTAAAATCTCCTGAATGACCTACAGAAAGAAGGGGTGCTGAAATTTAGTAATTAATTTTAGCACCTTACTTGAGACTACTCAGCTTTGAGTTAATCCTACAACTGAAAAATATGCAAATAAGAATGTCACATTTTGGTTATTGATACTGTAGTCTTCGAGGTTATGATTTTGGGGCAGGGTGGTGATTGTTTGTTTTGAGCTAGGCTATCATAGTTATAAGGGAAGGTTGTTCTCATACCTGTGTCATAATTACACTTTGCCTTTTGTTTGTTAATGCCAGTGTTTGTTGCTGTGTTTATTTAGACATGCTAAGAAAGAAAAATCAATGTAAATTCAGCTAATCAATTAAAAGGCATTTTTCTGGGCACAGATAGTTTGTAGCCAGATCATGATGCAACATTTTATGTTACGTTTAGCTCCAGCTTTGGATGAAACAGCCAGAAGCATGAAAGAAGAGCATGCACTTTCTCCTGTTAATTTACTTATTTGTTTGGTTGCTTGTGTGCAGTGGGCTGTGTTGTGTGGGATTTTGAATTTATTTTTTTTCTTTGCTTGCATGAGAGGGATTTTAATTTTTTTTTCACTGTTGTATGTATCTGAAAAGGTTTTTTCCTTTCATTTTACAGGAGGAAAATGGCTCAAATTCTTGGACCAACAACATCCATCCCTGATGAGGAATACTTGGAAAGCAGAATGGTGGTTACATTTCTCATGTCAGGACTTGACTCAATGGTTAGTAGAGAAGTTAAGTTTTGGCATCATAAATGTGTCATGGTATTTGCAGGATTTTATCAGTATATTGCTTCCTACTGGGCAGCAGGGAAGGTGGATTGTTGGTATTTGTAATGTGTATTGTCCAACCAGCTGTAATTGTATCTTTGGTTGTGATAAATCATGCTATCAGTAATCTTGCTTCTTGTTGTGGTGTGGTTGTTTTAAAAACTATTTTTGTCAAATAAATGGGAAATATTTGTTGATTGTTTTGGTACACCGTGGTTGAAAGGCAAGAGTATGTTCTGGTCTTTGTCATATGTAGTGTAGAGTGAATAAATGGTTTTGAGGCTAATGCCTTGTCTTCAGCTGTTGTAGAAACTCAACAAAATTTGTTCAGAAAATACTTCTTTTTGTTGGCACATAATCTGTTTTTTAGAAGTTTTTTAATTGTGTGGTGGGGTTTATGGTTAGCTAGGGCTGTGAGTGGAAATGCCTGTCCCATTTCCTTGAAATTGAGGCACTGTCCAAGATTTGTTTGTTTAAAATTGGGGTTTTTAAATGATAAGCAAGAGTTTTCTTTTTAGCAATGAGGCTTTGAGAGGAATGATTATAAGACAGGATATTGCAAGTCTTTTATCCCATTGCCTCTTAAAGTCTTTGTGTTACTTTCTCCTCCCATGCTCAACTGTTGGTGTTTTTAATAGGTTGTAGCAAACTCTCATTTAGTTCCTAGGAGACCCTGACCTTCTGTGATTATACTTGGTCATCTCACCAGTTTTCTTGGGATCCTTGTTCTCTCCATAGGCTTCCTGCCTTAATTCTTGCCAGAAATTTCTCCTGGCAGAACGTAGGTAGGTGTTTGCAGGGATGGTGCAATCCTTCCACTCAGGGGGCATTCACCTGGGGCTGGGCCCAGCAGACAGGACAGGGCAGACTACAGGGAGCCATCCTGCTTGCAACCACACCTTTCTGAGCAGAAGATGGTGTGTGAGAAGTGTGCTGTGAATATACAAAACTTCTGTATGCTTTGTTGAAAGCTGGAGTAAGACAGTATGATTAACATGGAAGTGGTAATTTAACATGGATTGATGTCATAAATTATTTTAATCAAAGACAATGCAATCTCTGAGTCTATACAAGGTCCTAATTTGCCAATGAATCTACACTGCTTTTAAGATTTCTGATGAAAAGCATTCCAGATGTGTAAATTGTGCTTTGCTACTGGCTGATGTTATGTTGCTCACAGTATCTTCTGAAGGGTGGATGCTGGCAGCAGTATAATAATTGTTTTACATGATATCACATACATTTTTATTAACTGTATCTTGACTATGATAATAAAAGCTTTTTTTTTTCTTTTTATAGTGTAAAGAACTTTCCAAATCCAAGGCAGAAGTTGTCTGTATTGCTGTATTTGCAAGAAATGTTTTTGTTGTTGGAAGTGAGAGAGGAAAAGCCTTTGTCAACTCTAGGGAAGATTTTAAGACGGATTTTATGGAATACTGTAAGTTTCAATGTTTTATTTTTGTATGTCACAATCTGCATAATGTATATTGCATAATATTAATAATTTTGGGAGCAAAATTCTGTCTATCATGGCTGCATGCTATAATTATGTTGGCTAATGCAAATCAACCTGTCAAATGAGCAGTAACAGTGGTCTTGTTTGTAGTGTTATTTCTACAATGGCTGGAAGTGTTCATGTTTTCTTAGATAATATGAAAACTAATACAATAAGAAGTATTAGATGGTCTACCCTTATAATACATCTGCATTTCCTAGCGTGTGTGTTAATTTTGCTTTGTATCTTCTCCTCCAAACATTTTTTCCACTCAGGAAGACTGAGGAGGGCAGTGAACAGGTAGAGGAGTACTTCTGTCAACTCAGGTGGTCCTGGTTCTTGAGATCACTTCATGCCTTACTAAAGCAGATGCACAGTTTTGACAAGATAGTATTTTTTCATGTATCTATTTTGTATCACTTTAATTTAGTAGACAGAAGTACACATCTCTACCATAATGACTTAAAATTACATCTGCATTACTTTTCTACTGCTTTAAGTACATCTAGGGTGTGTTTTTTGTTTAATTTCATTTTTACAGTAAAACTGTGCAACTTTTGTGTTCAAAAAACATGATTCATTGATTCATTCATAGAGGACAGTATTTTTAGAGATAGGTTTCAAAGATTCAGTGATGATTTAGGGGAGCATTGATGCACTCATTTGGGAAGGTGTTAGTGGTGGACACTGCCTAATAAATAACAAAATTATTTGCCTAGTGAAAGAGAGAAGATGGAGGTCAAAGGTGGGGTATGATAGAAGAATCAGTCTAAGGAGGAGTTTAAAAAACTGTCAAGTTGTTGTTGTCAAGGTGAATACTGCTTGGAAAGCAACTGCATTTAGTCTATAACAGGAAGACTTACTTCCAAAAATGCTTTTGCTGCTACATAAAATTGTCTTGGAGGCTCTGTCTCAAGGTCAGTTGTTTGTGGTAGGTGTCTTAGTTTGAAAAAGCCAGGTGTGTGCTAAGGAAGGCAGGAGCTTCCCTTGAAATGGAAAATGTAACCCCCCTCCCTCTGAATTATTGTAATTTTGAAATTAAGGGGCTCTCAGGCAAAGATACGGGGGTAGGAATAACAGTTCTTTACTAGAAAAATTAAAATACAAATGAAATAGTACAAAAAAGAAAACAAACCACAGCCAGAGTGAGAGCAGTCCCTGCCCCCCTGTGTGTCAGGGGTGGCACAGCCCCATCCCATGGGGGCTCAGCCCTCCTGCAGTGCCAGCTGTGCTGCTGCTGGAGCAGGGATCCTGCACAAGGGGGGAGTTTTCCTCTGCAGCTCCAGGGCTGCTGCAGATGGGCCTGGGCTCCCTCTGGCAATGCAGGGCAGCAGAAAGCTGCTCCTCTGGCAATGCAGTGGGCAAAGGCTGCTGTGCTGCTCCAGGCTCAGATTGGATCCAGGTAGGAATGCTTGGCTCCTCCCCTGGGCGCAGCATCTCCCCATGGGATGCTGGAATTGGATCAGCCCTGCAGGGACACTCAGTGGCCATGGACAGCAGAGATCTCCTGGAGGGAGGATTGGCTGTGGGAGAGATAAAGAAAAAACTGCCCCATGAACAGAAGAGAACTGCCCCAGCTCTGACAGATGGCAGTAGAATACACAGTCCCAGCCACATCTTGCAGCCTAAGACAGTTGGGCTCTGGATTTATTTTTTTTTGTCCTACTGGCATGGACAGTGACTTTCTGTGCACATATTTACTCCAAGGAAAGTCAATACAATGTTGGGTTGTAACAGATTGCTGATACCAAAATGTAGAATTGTAACTTGATTGCAGAATCAAGTATAAGATGAATCAATTTATTTTTCTTTTTCCTTATTTTTTCATTTTTTACAGGGACAATCTTCGTATACTGTTGTTTGTGAAAACTGCTGTCTGAGTACTAGGGAGGGAGTTCAGTTTTTCGCCTGATTGCTTTGTTTTGTTTTGTTTTTGTTGCCTGACATCCTAGGTATTATGTTTTATTGCTAGTACTGTGGTATCATGGGCCCTGATATACCAGGGACTTTGTGTACTGGACACATTTAATAGTAGGGAATCAGAAATTATGGGGATTTGCTGTTTGATCTCCTGGCTAGATTTCTGTTTCAGATTTTGTACTGTGGGAAGCACTGGCTTTTCATCCATGCTTGTATTTGGCTGTATGAGATGATGTTTCTGTAGATGCATGCCTGTGTTTAAATCCTGCATCAGTTTTGATAATCCTCACCTTTTGCTTTATTCCAGTTACAACATACTTGTTCTTGGGCTGTGTTTTTGTGGTGTGAGGCTGATAGGATTAAAGAATATTAACTTTGAAAACAGTGTTTCCATTATGATTCTTGCAGAACAGTATGGTGTAGAACTGTGTGAACAAAGCCAGTATTGTCAGTTGTTGCTTTTATGGTTTCGCTGAGTGCACATCTCCCATGCTTTCAGGGGACTCTTGATGCTGGAAGTAGTTTTCTCCCTGAGAACGATGTTGATAATTCCAGAAAACATTACTTCAGAACAACAATTTTTAGGAATAATAGCATTACATATTCCTGATGATGCTCATTCCATCACTGCCTTTGGCAGCTTTGAAGTCTTGATGAAGTTTGTAGTGTAATATCTTTTGCTCTAAAATGTAGAGCTGTGGAGGCAACAGTTCCTTGTTGCATTGTTTCTTCAGTTGAGTATGAAAGCGAGCAATAGGCAGTGGTAGTTGGGATTTTAATAGGTGTTTTATAAGAATCCAGGAAGGACATAGTTCTTTGTATATTTAACAAGTGGGAGTTGAATCCTTCTTGTTACTTTAGGACTGATAAAAGTTTCTAAGAGATTCTTACTTTGCTGTTAGAATTAAACCTTTAAAAATTAATCTGTGATGTCAGTCCCTGAAACACGTGGTGTTGACAGTATTGAGAATTACCTCTCCAGTTGTGGGTATCTTCATATTTCTTTAAATATGGAAACAGAAGTCTAGTTACTAAGCACACCTCTGGTTAGATGTGACTCTGTGCAAGCCAGCACATATCTTCAGTCTTTATTTCCACCTTTTTCACAGTTCCTTTGTGTAATTTGAGTAGTGTATGAACCGTTTTCAGAGTTTGTAGGGCTCAGGCTTCAAACCCACTGCTTTTTTAAAATTAATGAGTATAATTTAGTGGGCTAAACTGATGAAATGTATTTATGAGGTTTCTGAAGGAAGTAGCATGTACACTTTTTAGTGGTGTAGAACTGATAAAAATAATAGTGGTTCAGTGAAAGTGTTAGCGTTCGGAAACATATAACCACATAGGCAATTATATGTAGGTGCTTTTATTAAGAGCTCTGGAAATCAGGGGTGTTTTCACCTCAAATCTGATTTCCCATACATTCGAGAGGAACGGGTTTTTATATTTTATCGTTATATAACTTCTATGTTAATTATTAAACTTATATTGTTCTGTTGTATACATAGATTTCAGCTAAACATAGCTCTAAAGTTTTCCACCTAGTTTCTCATGATTCTTCCTATGATTATATAATAATTATATTTAATTACTAAACATTCATCACATCTAACAATTCTATCATTTATCATACTGCTTACGCAGATGCAGTCATCTGAGAAAACACAAAGCCTAACATTTTCAGAATCTATCTTTAGCATTTTCCAGGGTCCCATTATCAAAAGCAGCACTGGCATTTGGGTTCCTATGGCTTTCATTCATGATGACTTTGACCCACATGGGTTCCCTAGCACCTTACTGCAGGGCAAGGAGGAGCCCTAGCCATAGCTCATTTACCTTGTTAGCTTAAGAAAACATGTTAGGAGTTAATAATAACAACGCTTCTAAAAATTTTAGAATGGTTGCATAGTAAGTGTTGAAAAACCAGTCAACAGGCATTAATTATTTAAAACTGAGTCAGATAATGTATTCTTCTGAACTCTGCTTAATGAAGATAACGGTGAGCCCTATGTCATGGTGAGATAGACTGTTTCAGTCAGTGTAGAACTGCGTGTTCTTGTATCTAGGACATGTGATTGGGTAACCTGCAGTGTCAGATGTTCTAGGCCTGTGCAAATTTGAATTGTATACAGAAGTAGCATGTTCTCTGAGTACCTGCTCATATTGAGCTTATGGACAAGTAGATACTTCTGTAAGCAATCAAAATCATATACATCTTGCTCCAACAGTACCTCTTTGTTTTAGTTGCTGTCCCCTGCTAAAGTGAATTGTGTGGTCCTCAGCTCCTCTTGCATGGCCTTGGCAAGATAAAGTGCCTCTGGATTGTTATCTCTGGATTGCTCTGGAGTTGTGGGTTATCAACTATCCTGAACAGAGGACTTACTCCTGGGGTATCTGAAGAGTGCTGTTCTCTTCAGTGCTCATCTTTGTCATCGTGGCAGTTTCCCTTGGGCTCTGTGGAATTCATTCTCATTTGAATGTGAGCTGGAGATAGTTTATAAGGCATCCAAAGAAACCCCAAAACCCAGAGGAAGCCTTATTTTCCCCAGGTTGTGTTTGCCTGTCAGAAGAGCTTCCTGACTCAGAAGCACCTTTTTGGTCGCCTGTTCTGGACTTCGAAAGATATTTACCCAGCGCCATGTGTTCCATCCCATCTGCCAAGGAGACAGTTCTTATCCAAGAATCCCAGTTGCCTCTGCTAGCATTTCCACTGGTACTGGCTGCTACACCATTAATATTGCAGAGAAGCTTAATCCTGCTAGTTCTCAACTTCTGGCAGCTCTCCCAGTCATGCTGCTTGTTTCTTTGGTGGTGCAGGGCTTTGAGCTCACTTGCCTGAGATGGGGCCATCTTTGGAGCCTTCATTTTTCTTCTGATGGCCTTGGGTTTCCACTGATCTTAACAGTGCCTCTGGTATGCCCCTGAGTTTGACTTCAAGTCCTGCTAGAGACTTTGGGCCAGGGTCTTCCACTCTTCTTACCTGTACCTCCATGTCCACCCAGCCACAGGCTGGGAGAACTTCTTGTAGTTTCAGAAATGCTCAGAATCTGGGTGTTCTTTATGTAAGAACACATCCAAGAATGACTGGAATGCATTTCTCCACAGACTTTATGGGAAGGATTGGTCAGCTTTGACTCCTCAGTATATTTTTTTGGTATGTGAATATCTGTTTCTTCTTGGGCGTATTCCATCATCTGCAGACAAGTAAAATTATTTTTCCCATAAATTAGGCTGCTGTGGACCTGCTTGAAGATCTGCAGCTGGGCTTCTGTCTCATTGAATCCTTCTGAGTAACTTGTACAGTAACTTGTTGCTTGGCTTGATTGCCACAAACCTTTAATGTTCTGTCTCTGCTTAGTCCGCTAAGGGGTGTGAAGTTAACAACTGGTTTAAAAACCTGTGGGGAAAATTCAGTCCCATTTCCTTGGGACTGTTCCCTCAGGACTGTTCCCTCAAGGACTGTTCCCTTGGGACTTGTTCCCTCAAGAGTCGAAAACAAACAGAAACTTACTGTAGATAGTCAGTATTTCTGAAATTTTGTGCCTCCTAAATTCTGCTTCAGGTGATTTGCTTTTTGTGTGGTTCAAGTGATCTTTTGATAATTATAAAATGACTTTTCTTTAATTTGAGGAAATTTTCCAATTTCATGAACTTAAAGCTGGATGGTCTTGAAAAGCTCACAGATGAATCGAGTGAATGATACTATAACCAAAGCAAAATGCTTTTAGCTATGCACCCATTTACTTTCCCTCTTTCATTGCAGTAATTTTCCTTAAGTACAAATCATGAAATACATGTATAGGAGTGGTGTCACAAGATTGTTGTTGCTCTCAAGTTGACTCTCAGAGTGCCTGCACAGGTGTCACATTCATATTCTTAAAATTACTTCTTGTTTTTCTGAAAGACACCTGATAAAAAACCTTCTGATGTTCTCAGATGCCTTAACTGCCATGGGACTGACAGCTCTTTTGCTGGAGGAGTCCTGAGCTCTACCAGCTTCAGATACCAAATTGTGCCAATTGTTCTCTATTGAGTATCTCATCTTCAGGTCTTTTTTTGAGGAAGTTTCAGTTAAGTAGATTGTTTTTCTGCTAAAGCTTTATTTCTTTGTTTCTTGTTCTTCGGTAAGATGAGGACAGTGCTGGATTTGTTGCTTGGAATGGGGACAGCTGGGAGATTCCTTTTCCAGCTGAGTGCTATGCTGGACTGTCAGACCTGGAGGGAAGGATATTCTAAAGAACCCCAAAACATCTAGACAGTCAAAGAAAATAAGAGGCACTTAATCATATATGGACTCTCATTGCAAAATGAGGGTTGCTGGGAGTTGTGTAGTTGTAGTCTTGCTGAATCCAGAAGAATAGTGAAACTAATTCCGCAGGATGCTCACAACTGTGCAGAATGCTATTTTTTACCATATAACCATTCCTCCCCCTTTGTGAGCCATAAATCAGCCCCCTCATCCCTCTTCTGCACCTCTTGTTGCATATGTCCTAGATATCCCCTCCCAGATGTAGCCCAAATCCTGCTCAGGGTTCCAGCGATTGTGGCAAGGGCATTGAAGAGCCCGTGAAGTTGTGTAACCTCCAAGGGTTCATGTGTCCCTCAGTAGTGCCAGGAGGAGTGAATGCCTGCTGGGTTTGATCAGTTCTGCAGGGCTGTTACAAATCTTGCTGCATTTGAAACTTAATCTTGTCTGTGAGTCTTGATTAAAATTGGCTGGTGATTGTGGGAGGGATTAGGGAGGCAGATGCATAATGTGATCTTAAGAAAATGCATAAAAATCATGTAATGAAAAAAAACCCATAAGGATTTGTCTTCTAGTTAAGAAAGTTTCTCCACCTTTCTGTCTGCTTTTCATTTTCATATTAAGAGGGCAGTGTTGTCATCTTAATTTTGGTTTGTTTATTATTTTTAGAAGGTGTGGATACACTTTCTTAAGCTGCTGGCAGTAAAGGCATTTTCAGTGAATCAGTTTCTTACATAGGAAAAGCACCCACTCAAAAAGCTACATTAGATGTAGCTGTAAATGGAAGCTGATGTCTTATCCCAAGTCCACAGGCAAATCCTAAATGCTGTCATTGATTAGGCACCTGTGTTACAGGTATATAACAATATCCCAGTTTTGCATTATTTTTCATGTTCTGATAGGCCCTGTCATACTGCAGAGAATGCAAAAGTTTCAGGTCTGAAGAGCTGGCAAACTAAGTAGCACGTGGAGGTGGGTTTGCAGGGCATGAAGCAGATGTATGATCTGCACAGGAAGGATGAGATTCTCTTTGAAATGAAGATACGAGTTTTTAAGATGATAAATGTGGTTTTACTAAAAGCATTGCTGCTTCAGCTCATTTCACAGCCCATTTGTAATCAGTTGTTCAAACTGATGTTTGTTTTCTTGTGTCAGTGTAGAGTTCTGATGCCAGCAGTCCTGGTGATGCACATTGCAGTGTTTCAGGCTTACTGCTGTGCTGGCTCGTGGTGAAGTCATGACACAGCTTCAGCACTGATCATGCTCTTGCACAAAGGAACACAGATCTCCCTTGCCTTTCCTTCAAGGTAGGCAAGCATATCTCTGTTGTTTGCCTCTGATTTTGCTGGATGATTCTCAGTAAATCTTAGCAAGAATTGAGTTATGAGAAAGGAAGGCTGCCGCCCGAAGCCATAGCTTCTGTTTGCTTTTTAATCTTTTTAATACTGGAAGTATTCTTACTTCCTCACTCCTTTTGCAGTGACTTTTGCTTAGAGACTAGAACATGATGTAGGGCTGAAATCTTCTCTGTTTTGCGTGATGATGTCTTGTTTGTAGCTCCTCTTATTCAGCAGTAGGAGGTGTGTACTTAGAATGTCCCTTGAAAGAGATGAGCTGTGATGGCAAAAGTCAGATCCCTTCTGTAAAATGTTCTGCAAAGCACATACAGAATAAATAAACCAGGACATAACAGAACTGCTGCATAAGATGACATGCACAGCACTGGAGAGCTATGGGACCCTTCACACTGGCATTTTTTACCTTTTCCTTGGTGACTCTGTTGGTCCTTTTTTTCTTGGCAGTTTAGCATTTTATGTTTACTGTATTATCCTCCTGTGAGATTAATAGTGTTTTCAACCTCTTCATGCCAAAAAAGCCTCCTTGGATGTGTCTTTTAATTTGTTGTTCTTCAGGGGGTGATATTTGCAAAGATTGTAGTGAGGATATAACAATTCTGGTGTAAATTTAAATTTTCTCGTTGCTTATATACATAGGTGTGTGCATTTGCTTCTAATACAAGTCAACTCTTGCAATTTCCTGGCAGGTTTCCTGCTTGAGAATCTCTAGTCTAAAGTGGTGGGACTAGGCACTTCTAGTAACTTACTATTTTATGCTTGTCTTATTTTTATAAATAACTGCCAGGTGTTACAGAAGAGGACAGGCCTCCAGAACTGCAGAGGATTACACCACCTGTAAACAGACAGACGCTGGATGCTGAGGAGCTAGAGGCTCTTAGAAAGTCTGTGGTGGAGTTTTTCTGCTTTTCCTATGGTGGGTACTTTAAATTCTTCTAGATTTTAAAAGTTTTATTCCATTTGGGAGGAAAAAAACTGCATGATCTTAACCTTCCAACTACACTGCTATTTTTAGAAACTTTTAGTAGCTGTTTCTAAAAAATATACATGTAGTTGGTTCTTCTTGATGAAATTTGTGAGATGGGATTTGAGATCATTGCACCAAGTGCACATTAGTGCCAGCAGTATTTGGTTTTCTGAGAAGATTTGCATCCACACTTTGCTTTTGCTCCAGTTCTGTCCAAAGTTTCATGAGGAACTCATTCTTTTTTCTAACTTCAGCAGTCTCAACATCAAAACAACTCCTCTTTCTTTTCTAGGTAAAGCTTTAGGAAAGTCAACGGCAGTCCCTGTGCCATATGAAGAGATTCAGAGGAACCAGTCTGTTGTGATAGTGCAGGGCCTGCCTGAAGGAGTCACATTTAAGCATCCATCAAATTATGATGTTTCCACCCTGAAATGGATTTTGGAAAACAAATCAGAGATCTCATTTAGTATCAACAGGTTATTTGCTCTTTTTCTTGTGCTGCTCTGTCCAATTTGGTTTTCTACTTAAGTAAAATGAATTTTAGTTTTAAATTAAATACACTGCAGACTGTTTCTCTTAAACAGGAATTCTCTCTGTAATGTACACTACCAAGTAATTAACAATGTCTTTGCTAAAACTGAGTTTTTCTTCCCATATTTCCACACAGGCCTTTCGTAGAACCAAAGAAACAGATAGGTAAGTTAATGCTTATTCAGACTAAACAGGAAAAGATTGGAATTTGAGTTTAGGTAGCAATATATGTAGAGCATTTTGTTATGTAAATAAAGTGGCAAACTGTGCAGAAATTTCTAGACTGTGAGTTGCCTTACTTATAAGTAATCCTTTCCTATATATAACCCTTACCTTTATGCCTTTGCCAGGAGCAACTCATTAGAGATTAAATTCATTTTGTTTCATTCTTTGTCTTGATCAAGTCCATTCTGTTCCATTCTTCATCCTTATACTGAATTTCAACTTCATGTGAATCGAATAGTATCCTAAGAGAAGGAGAAGTGAACATAGGAAGGATTGCTTTCAGTTTTCAGAAGATGCCAAGACTTTCTAGTGCTTGGGTTCCACTACCCTGCTGATTTTGGTATTTATATTTAATTTTAAAATGTAACTTAATCTTCTGAAGTGGCTAGATGTTGTAGTTCCTATAAAAGCCTCTATATATGAAAAATTCGGAGCTAGAGTGAGTATTGTAAAACTCTAGAGAGATTCACTTCTAACTTAGGAGAAGTCCCCTCTCCTCTTCTTTTTATAGAATTATGTTGCTTTACTTGCTAAATGCAGAAGTGTGGGGATTTGTTTTTTGAAAACGATGAAGCAATCTCTGTAGGAATGTAGTCCAAAAGGAAAAGTTTAATTTCTTGAGTGAAAGAGCCAGAAGTTGATGCTTGATTAGTAAAATTAGAGATGTGTTGCCTATGCTCAGGTTGAGGACTAGAGATGGAATATTACAGAAATCCTGTTAATAATATAGTACTATCAAAAATACAAGGTAGGTTTTCAGTGTGCTAAGTGACATTCTAAAGCTGTTTTTGTCTCAGTACAGTTTAATGGGATCTTTCATTATCTGTGAATAAGGAAAATATGCACATATGCTTGTAAAATGTGAACAGGCTTTTGCATTTTGAAATCAATGTTATATTTTCAATTTATTTAAAGTAAATGGAGTACAGAAAATTCAGATATTGTCTTTTAACTTTCAGAAGCTGATGTGGCAGCTCCTTCACATTCAGTTATACCTCCATGTGAAAGGTGAATTTTAAATAATGTAGAATTTTAAAAAAATCAACTATCTATTTTCATGTTGTTATCTTTGTCCTAATGTGCTTTTTCTGCCCATCTGACCTTTGAATAACTTTTGCTTGCTTGGCATTATAAAAAGCATGAGACATTATAAAGAGCATGAAGCTCAGTCTTCTCTTTCTTTTGATCATTGTTTTTAAGGAAACTGTTACAAGTTAAACAAATGCCAAAGTTTCTCTTTAGTTTAATTAGCCCAATGGGTGTTCTTAATTCACAGTCTGTTAGTCAGGGATAAGTTTGCCTTGTTTTATGGTACAGCAGTGATGGAGAACAGATGTAATGTTGCTTCCTTCCCCCTCCTCAATTTGAAAAAAAAAGTGATTTTTTTAAAATTAGTAAATGAAGATACTGTATCTGTAATATACCAAAAATTTGTTAATGTGAAAATAGGGATCAGTTTTCTGTACTTCTGTGTTTCCCTCTCATTAAATGATCTGAATATTGGGTATGCCTCAAAAAAATGTAGGAATAGGAGATTGCTGGCAATTCAGTTGTAAAAAATCAGATAAGCCAATATGCAGGGTTTTTAATTTTATGTTCTTGTTAAGCTATAAAGCTTTAAGAACTTCTCAGAAATCTGAGATTTGTTTTTAATAATGTCATTCTGTTTGATTTGCTTAATTTTATAGTTGTCCGCCTGTTAATGTGAAAACGGAACCAAGCAAGGATCCTGGTATGTTCAAAATTTTGCCTTAATTTGCAGAAAAAAACCCAAAAAACCAACCAAAAAGAAAAAAAAAAAACCCAGATTCTGTTAGAAGACTGAACTTAAGCAGAAACAGGAAAACAAAAGCTCCAAAAAAAGAGAAAAGTAGCAAATAGGCATCCTTGGTGTCACAGAAAAATATCTCTTTCCTTGAAACTGTCTGTGTTTCAGTTGGAGTTTTTATCAAATATTAAACCCTAACCAAATGCTTCCATTTCACGAGGGAAATTGCAAATTACAAAAAGTTGTATTATATTGTAGACTAAATTTATCTTTATGTACTTTAGAGAAGAATTGATTTGTTAATATTCCTAAAATATTGAAAATAAAAAAATGCCCATTTTCTAGCTAAAATAGAAATAAAAAGTTCATAAATAACAAGATGTGTTATTTGTTATTTAAAAATTGCCAGATCATTCCTAAGTTGCTCTGGATGGTAGCAGTTGATTGCCCAAGGCATTGTGATCTGTGGCAGAGTAATGCTGAAGTGTGTGCTGTGAGATGAAAGCACGGGTAATCCCATTAAAGCCAGTGAGGCAGCAGGTGTGCTGGGAGATAAACTGGTGCCTTTCCCTTTTGCTGGGTTGAGCTGCACTGCTCAGTTTCTTATTAGAATTAAGTTTTTATATGTAGTTCAGCTTTTTGCTCTTGTTATTTGTGCTTCACAACTTGAAATTTGTGGTTTAGGCACCCTCAATTTTTAACGTTTGGCTTGACGTACGCAAAGCATTAATGTGAACTTTTTGCTAAGTCAGTCCCAGACTTTTTCCAGTGCTGCTTTTTAGGCATTTTAAGTAATTCTCACAGAAGAGTGAGCAGGAGCTTTCCCAGGACTTTTAGCACAATGAGTGATAAAATATATTTTTTTCCTGTGGTAATATGCAGAGAGGAAGGAGCCCATTTAAAAAATATTCTTCAGATCTGAGACAGCATCTTCAGGGGAGCCTGGTTTGTAGGGAGGTATTTAATCCTAGATTATTTCTGGGATTGACCAGACTGAAACGTAGGAAACCAGCAAACCAGCAGGTCACTTTGTTACCATTGTTTTAGCTCAACAAATGTGTAATGTTTTGTATTTTTTTCCTTTTTCTTTTCTTTTTTTTTTTTTAATAGAGACCAGCGAGGATCATGGTGAGTGCTATTGGTTTTTTTTTTGTTGTTGTTGTTTTAAGAATCTGCTTATTATTAGTTTCCATATTTGATTCCTTTGTTGCTTCGACAGAAATTTCTTCCAAATTGTCAACAGTAACAATGAAACAGGAAAGAGATGATCCTAACTACTATCAATTTAATACTCCAGGTAATGATACTAATTTTCATATATGTTTATCTCATTAAATGATTGGTTGCCTAAGTGTTGATCTCTCCATGCCTGTCTTTTTAGTAATTTTTGGTCATCAAACATGCAATTACTTAGCTCTGTTAGCATATAGCATTTCCTGTCATGTAAGTTTTTAGGAAGAATACCAAAAGACCTAAAGAACAACTTCACCCCAAACCCATATGAGTGTGTTTGGTTCTGAAGAAGTTTCAAAACTGCTTGATGTATTTTTCTGAGGGTACAATGTGCAGACTCTATAATTCAATGACTTTTTTAAACAGGAAATAAACCTTTGTAGTGATGCTTTCTAGAGCACTGCTTGAATTTTTTCTTTAGTTTAAAGTTACAGTAACTTTTATACACTGTACATCATATAATCAGCCATTCTATGATTCTGTGACTGGAAGTGTATCACTCATTTCCTTTGTAGCAATGACTAGTATGTGTCAAAATTGTATTGAAAAGTTTATTTATGTGGACAAAGCAGAACAATATTTATGAGCCCCATGGCTCAGCCTGCATGTGTGTTTTAAGTTTTCTCCCAGTTGTTTTGCCTCACCTCTGTGTATCTGGTTTACACATTGACCTCAGCTAGGAGAAAACAGAAATTGTTTTTTCTTTATGTTGCTGTGAATGGTAATTAAGAAATTGTGACTATAAATGGCAATATAAAATAAATAAAACTTTAAATTTATAATTTCAACCTATGTGTACTTGTCATTAGGTTAATTGAGTAATACAAAGAAACATGGGCAAGCTGCCACACATCTCTCAATGACAGTTATATGCTCAACAGTGAAGTGCAAAACAGCACATTGCTTAATTTTGTAATACTATATATTAATGAGATAACATTTTGTGTGTGTTCTGACATGAGGATTCTTGAGGCTATTTTCTAATGTGCTTTCATAACTAACTGTGGGGATGTGGAATCAATACTTGATCCTAGCATATCTCAAGAGATATAAGAGCATCATTCAGAGAGACCTCAACCATAACATAGCAAAGTGTCACCCTTTGAGTGTAGAACTGGAAAGGTGTTAGGATTATCTGCTCTTCATATGTGTATGTTGCCTGGCCTTGGAGTCTTACAGGCTAGGAAAATTTAATATAGTAAAAGTAGATACTGGTGTGAAAACAATCTAATAATTGTTCCTTCCAACGCCAAGTCTTCCCATTCTTTTGCTTTTTATCCCCATTGTGGTTTTCCATTTCATGCATACAAATGATGTCACAATTTGGCCGATAGCCCACAGTGGAACTCAATGCCATCTGAAGAGAGTCTGCACTGAAATCTCTTCTTTACAAAACAGTATCCACTGCACTGCATCTGAGAAATCCAAGTCATGCAATATGCTTCCAGAGTGAAGTCTAAGCACATTTGGCAGGGTGGGGTTTCTGTTGTCTTTCAAAGAACTCTAAATTTAAATCTTCTGATTGATGGAGAGAAATATGTATCTGCTTGTGATAAAGTGGTGCTTGAGGGATGACTCCCCCTCTCTGCCTGCAGTGTAGTTCTCCAAAATGGCATTTTAAAACAAGACCGAACTGAGTATATTGGTAGAAGTGATGGGGTGCTGTGAGCTAAAAGATGTTTTCTCTTTCAAGTCATGCTGACTAGACAAGTAAAGCAGCTTCCCCTTCATTCTTTGTGTGGCTATCACTCTGATTCAAACCAAAGGTTGTCCAGACTATAGAGCTATAAATTCTGGAGGCACATAGGTGTATGGGTGGTGGTGCTGTACAAGAAGTGAACCTTTAAAAAGTGGTTATTCTGAGGGGTGTTCCTGAGGAATGACAGTCTGCCCCAGCATTGCCTTTGGAGAGATGTGCTACAAAATAAAGAAAACAGATAAGGTAATAAATTTTGCTAAAAATAACCTACAGCAAAAGCCAGGGTTGTCAGTTTCTGAGAAGAAACAACTTAAGTATTAGAGAACAGCAATCTGCTGGGGCTTCCTGGAGAAAGTGATTCACTGATAAAATTTAATGGTTGTATTTTTTCTCTAAGTGCTTCCTCTCAAAGATCTGTAATGCTGATCAATGTGCTGTGTGCCTGGGTGGCACACTAACTCTTCCTGTTAATCAGAGGGAAAATTATATCTGTAGGTGGATGTTCTTCTCATCTCGGTTGAAGGTTGCACCATTTAGATGTTGCCATGAGGTAATACTGAATTACTAAATTTAGAGTTGTTTTAGCAGTACACAATAAGATGGCTGAGAAGTAGGGACTCAGCCATCTAAGACTTCATGTGGGTGTATTGACAGAGAATGAGGGGCAGTTTTCTGTCAGTGGGCTCTAGCACTGTCTTAAGTTACAAAGTAAGATGTAACCCAAAGTATGTATTCTGTTACCATCTTCAGAAGCTGTTAGAACAGGTGGGGCAGTGTTCCTTATCTCTCCTCCATGACCCATCCCTGATAACTCTGGGGTGTGTCTCTGCTCATGGGCCATCAGGTCTCTCTGCATGACTCATAAAATTCCATCATCCCATTGGGAGATGCTCTGCCCAGGAGGAGGAACCAAGCATTCCTACCTGGATACAATCTGAGGTTTGTAGCACCATGGGTAGCCTTACCTGCTGAATTCCTAGAGGACAGGGGCTACATAACCACCACTGGACCTTCAGAGGAAGACCAGACCCTTCTACAGGATCACTGCTTCAACAGAACCACATCAATCACTCCAACAGATCTGCAGCCACCATTTAATTGGACTGCTGCCACTACCCTGACCAACAGGGTATCACTTTGTATTCGCACTCTTAAGTCAGTTTAAGCCAGTGTTTTCTCTTTTTATTTTAATTTTTCTATTAAATGGTTGTTCTGATTTGGAATCTCCCACTGGTTTGCTTTCAAACCAGTGCAAACACTGTGGTAGTGGATGTTTTTTCAAATGTCCAGGACAAATGTGAAGTTTGCTGCAGTGTTAAACTTGGGGGAGACCAAAGACAACCTGTTCTGGGAAAAAGGTCCAGATTTTGATGATTGGCTAAATGAGGAAAAGGACTGAGTGTTTACCATCAGGACTAAGTGACACATCCTGGGGCATTCCAGCTATGTTAGCTAGTGTTCCTGCATGTGCCTTACCTGTAAGTATCAGTTGCTATGGCTCTTATGAAAAGAAACATAACTGAGAATGCTGTTTCTTGGTTTAGTGGTTTAAATATAATTTAGTATTTTTACTAGAAATGAAGAAATTAAATAATAAATTCTCAAGAGTCAAATGTATTTTCAGATTTGAGAATACCCCATTAGTCCTGTATAAAAACAAACCTTTGGGGCTCATAAATGTGGTACTGCTGAGTGAGTGCTGAGTGCTTTATCATTACAGGATAAAGCAGGGGTTTTTGGTGGCATAACCCATACAGAACTTAATTATTTGCTGACTTATGACCAAACACTTTGTAAAAGTGGCGTGTTATCCTGTAAATTTTGTGAATGTAGGTCTTCACTGGTGCCTTGAAGTTAAAATGAAGAAAAATGGAAGCAGAAGGAAAAGGCTGTAAACAGTCTGTCCTGTGAATTGCCTGGTTCAGTTTTAAAAACACCTAGAAGTGAGTAAAAAACTGCCTAACAGCTTTTCTCTTTAAAACACCATGTAGTTGAACAGTACTATCAGTTTTGGAATTCTTGACAATGTTAGTGAGATAGTTAAAATACAGGACATACATCCAAACCCAAATGAGATTGAAAATGTCTTCTTCTACAGAGAAAAAGCCCAAAATGTGAATGTAAACTTTGCATTTATTCTCACTCTGAAACCTTAAAAATAATGAATGTCTGTTAGAATGTCTCTAACAACAAAATATTTCCCCTTTGGCGATCTCTCAGAATACTAGACAATTATGTCCATTTTAATAGAGCTAAATCTGTGAAGCTAGGCTGTCATGTAACACTGACTGTGCAGGTATTGTCTTAAACCAAGAAATTCCAGAATATAAAGTGAGCACAGTGTTGTGCTTCCTGAAGGGAATCACATCTAGTTCACATTGCTACATATGGGTAGCTTACAAAAAAGTGCCAAAAGTACAAAAAAGGTAGCCAGAAAAGTGAGCATTGCTTATCCCTGAGGTGATAAATCCATTCCTTCTGCCAAGTGGCACAGGTTTGGCTGTGTGGTGTTAGGACATTAGGACATAATCCATTAGAAACTGAGGCTGAAATGTTTGGAATCAGTGTTTTAGTAAATGGTGTGTAGGTGTGTAGACAGAAAGAATAGCTGTGACTGTTGAGGGAATGACATCTACTCTTGTCTTTAATGGATTTGTTGGAATGTGAAAAATCATCTATTTGTAACAGACATTTCAGGAGTTTCAATTTATGCCAACAGCCATCTCTTACAGAGGTTCCACTGCACTGCTGAATCCTAGACCAGGCACATGCTTTGGGTGCAGTGATCTGTCCTGTATTTATCTGCTCATGAAAGACCAAGGTTTGGTGTGGGTGTTAGAGTTCCCAAGTGCCTGTGCTGTGTAAGAGCTGGCTGTTAGCTGAAGAGGATAACCTCTGCTTTCTCTGGTTCAAGGTGAAACTGCTCAGCTTTGCCTACACATCTGAAGTTCAGATTCCAAGACATAAACATACTGAAAGATTTTACTTCTAAGGTGTCCTGTGGTTTTAGTAACTAAATTTCCCGCTTCTGTGCCCATCCTTCCTCCTACATCCTACCTTCACTGGTAGAATTTAGTTCTTTCTTGAGTTTTCTTTTTTTTTTTATTTTGTGATTTTTTTCATATCTTTCTTTCTGGATGGAGTTTCTTTTGATCTGGTTACCACTGTACTTGATTTTTGCTTTCCTTGGTTATGTCATACCTTTGTATTTCTGCCTGTTGTGTGCCTTAATGCAGTAAAGTGGAAATGTATCTGTTTTTATTAATATCTCTTGGTGGTAGAACTCTTTTAAATTTAATTTTCTAGTCTTTACTAAATTAGGACAGCAGAATCTATAGTTTGACATGTTTTAATTTCTGAAACAACTTTTTCATACTGCTTTTTTCCTCTGTCCAAGCTTTGTAATATGGAAAAATATTCAAGTGTCATGAAATAATCTGTGTTGGCCACTTTTGAAAAAAAAATCTGATGGTTTTACTACATGTACTGTAGTTTTTATCAATATTACAGATAAAAGGACTGAATTCTCTGTGCTTCATGCCAAGGGCTGTAAATCTACTAAGTTTATCTTTTTAACTAGAGAAGTATTTCTTCAAGTTTAAAAGCATGAAAGACTATTAGTTTTCCTTTTTAACTGCTGTCACAGCATGTATTTGGCACAAAGATAATGCAATACAGAGAATACTTCAGAATATGGGGGTAAAACAATCCTATCAGGATTTCTGAATTAAGGAATACATGCAAAACTGTGCATATTTTGAGATATTTGATTATAGTGGGATGCATACTTTTTTGTGTCAGTGCCTTATGAGTAATAATAATTGCATGTTCACAGGAGTTCTTAGGAAATGACAAACCTGACTGGGTGCATCTGCTGAATATGCTGATTTAAATAAAAGCAAATTTAGTCCATGGAGACATTTTCAGTACACCCTGGGGGATTTTGTTCTATTCCCACTCACCCCTAACAGGTGCAGATCACACTATTGGTATGAGAATTCTTTCTGTTGAGGCCTGGAGGACCACCAGTGTCTCTGGCTCCTTTTCCTCCCTGTTTTTCCCCATCTTTGGGCTATGGTTAGGCTGGTTAGGCTGTGCCAACATCAGTGTTTGTGGAACTGTATTTTGAACAAAATCAGGGAGCTCCTCTGAAGTGAACAAATGAAAAAAAAAAAAGAGGGGGGGAAACACCTTCCCCCAACAAAGAAAAGTGGCAGAAGATCTAAGCAGCACCTGCTGAAAGAAATGTGTTTCAAGCAAAGAACTTTGCATAGGTTCCTCACTTGAAATGCTGTTCATTTTTAATCTCTTTGAAAATCTGAATAATCAAATTAGGCAGAACTGTTCAAGTTAGCATTATTATAACCACCTAATTATCATTGTTTTCTTTAGTACTTAGATATTCACTTCTTTGATTCTGTATATGTGTTTTCACTTGACTGAAATACTCACAAAGTCTGATTGTGACAATAGTCTTTTCTGTATTTTCTTTCTTACTGTGCAGATGCAATAGAGTTTAGAATATTTCATTGCCTTATTAATTAACAGTAGATTTTCTCTTGTGGAACTATTAATACTCTTGCTGATACATTTATTAACATATCTCTAAACAATTAGAATTTCTGGTCAGCTATATGAGCTTCTGCAGATTGCTTTTGCAAATGCACACGGAAATTATGAGATTTGCACAGAACAATTTGTCCGAATCAGTCAGTTCCAGTTACTCCTGTTTGCCACACATGGGCAGGTTTTCCATACCTGTGCCGTTCCTGTGGTACAGAATGGCCTCTTGCTCAGTGTGGTGTTGTTTGTGCTGCAAGCAGCTCACCCTTCTAGCGCAGCTGCAGGAGAGCCACAGCAGTAAGCAGTAGGGTTTTAGGAGTGTTAATTTAGTGTTAATAAACACTAAATAAACACAAATAAATAAATTAACACTAAATAAACACAAATAATTTAGGAGTGATAATAATAGGTTATGTGTAGTTTTTGTGCTGCTTTCTGCACCAGTCTTTTTTTAACCAGTCTGTAGTCTTCAAAAGAGCTGTTGTAATGGAAAGTAAACAGCCTTGGAGTGTCATAAATTACTTTAATCCTGGTAAATTTATGTATTAAATGTAGATAGGAATGTTGAGGTCAAAGAATACTCCTTAGGAATATAAACTTTAATGAACAGAAAAAAGATCTAGCTGATTAAAGTGTCCTTGAAGAAAGGCAGAAGCATGAACATTTCTTTCTTAAAAATTAGTTTATTAGTTGAAAGCCTGCTGTTCAGCATGAGTCACTTGCCTGTTCAGTAGTCCAAGAAATGCACAGTGCTGCCACTAACCCCATTTTTATTCTGTTAAACCAAATAAGTAAGGATTTGAATATTTAATTGAGGATTTAAATATTAAATATTTAATATTTAACAGAGTATTTCCAAAGTTTAACATTACAGAAAATATGAAGTGAGCCCATAATATAGGAAATTAAAAGTTACTTGGCAAATTCCTGTATGGACTGGAAGTATGTGTTTGTTGTAAGGCACCTTTAAAAACTGTTCTCTCTATTCTCCAGCAGGCCCTTCCAAAGCACCAGAGACAGATGAAAAAATTGCTCCTGGAAAAAGTTACACAGGTAGATCTTTTACTTGTTCTTTTCCTCACATCTGTTTTAGAAATTGAGTGTGTGAGTTTTGCTTTTCACAGCTTTTCTACTTCATTTGCCAAAAAAACTGAGGGTATTGGAACTCTAAACATGGACAGAAATGAAAATTATGGTTGCTTTAATTTCCAGCTGTCCAAGTAGACAGACATGTAGACGGGAACTTAATTTCTTCCTTTTCTAAATTCAAAGAGGAGCATCAGGTTGATTACTCTAAAGCACAAGTTGTTTGTGTAAATTGTTTCTCAAGAAGTCCAGTCTGTTTCATAATGACTTATACAGTTTAATAAAACTCAGCTTAATAAATTGTAAGTGCAACTGACAATGAGATCTAAAGGAAAATACTCTTCAAAATACATAAGTGCAGCTTTACTCTCCTGGAATAATTAAAATGTTCCTTCATGCACTGCTGATTAATTTTGATACAGTTTCTGATACAATTAGCTTCACTTTGTTTAACTGGAGTGCAGTTCAGTATAAATTGCTCTTTCTCACAGTGAGCATTGATTGGCTAATCCTGCTTGTGTTGTTGGGGCACTCTGCCCCAGCAAAAGCACTGTGATCATGAATTTCCCTCCCATATTTCATTGTTGGCCTTGCAGCCTGTTATGGAAATCATCATAGTGCAGAAACAATGAGTCTGTAGAGCTGGTAAAAAAATTCCTAATCTGTGGGGACAGGCAGCCTTTGTTTATATTTTCAGTAATCCTGGGTAAGAGAGGGGGAAATCCTTGTGATTGTCTTAACCCTAGAAAGCCAGGGTGATGGAATTCCCTTCAGTCATAGCAGCAACTCTGCAGTGTAGCATGTGCAGTTTAGCAAGTGTAATTCTCATCTCCTTGCCTTTGTCTGGAATTGTTCAAAGGGTCATGGTAAAATATCTTTGCTTCTATTTTTGTTGCATGCTGTGAATGCAAGGGGCTTCCTTGACAATGTAGTTCAGATGCAAAGGCATGGAGTGCTTGGTTGAAAATCTTGTCCTTGTCCACCATTCAGCAGTCCTGTTTTTCCATTTCAGAGACCTCCCAGCCTGACTCGTCAGACACAAGTGAGGATTCTGAGGTTGAGTTCAGTTCTGCAGGTCAGTTCCCCAGGTCATTGATTTCAGACATTTTTCTATCCAGAGTGTGTTTTCCAAAGCCTGCATTACTTGGCACTGAATGAAGAGAATTGTGTGCTGGTGTTGAGTGGAGTTTGGATTGTGCACTGCTTGGTGAACGAGCCTGGTGGAGAAGTATTAGAAAACCACAATATACTGAAGCCTATTGGACTTGGTGGGCTGGTTTTGAGATGATACCTGACGGAAATTTGTATCTTTGGAGTAATTTTCAAGTTTTGATGATGAAAAATACTCATTGAATGGAGAAGATGCTATAGTATTCCTTCATTCTGGAGAGCACTTTGCTTTATAACCACATTGTACTTACATGTAACATTTGTGGTTAACAAATGCTTCTGGGAAGAATGGTACCAGAACAGAAAGGCAGTGTTGTAGGAGGTGTAATCAGAGCCTCAATGTGTGTCTACTATTGGTAACTGTGAGATCCAAACCTTTGCACTGAGCAGCTCCCTTTGTCATCCAAGTGGCTCTAAAGCTGCCCAGCAGTGTCCCTGCTGTTCTGCTGTCTGTCCACTTGTGTGTGTTTATGGCAGAGTTGACCTGCTGATGATTTTCATTGGTTCCCATTGGTTTTTCACTGGTTTGAGAGTGGGTTTAGAGCATTTGAACTCTTAAAGACAAAACATTGGTCGTGTGTTTTGATGTTACTTCCAGTTAGACAACACAGGTAGTCCCTATCTGCACAATTAATTCTGTGATTCTTTTTGCTGTTGCATGGCTGTTTTATGATCATGCAATGCCCAGTCATGTTTCAGAAGACAATGTTGTTTTGCTTAGGAAGTACAGGAGCAGCTTTGTTTTTTGCTCTCTTGTGCTTTGCACAGGCCCTTCTGAAGGAACAAATTGTTCCTTCATAGGTATGAACAGGAGCTTTCTGAGGTTACTCAGTTAAGTAATTTATTGCAAAATTTGGTGCCCTGATAAGCACAGTTCCTTAATTCTGTTAGAGTTTTAAATTGATGGCAGTTCCAGTGATGCACTCAAGTTTCCTGGACAGAAAACTAGTTGTGTTTGGTTTTTTTTTTCTTTCTTAAAGATGATGTTGATGTTGGTGATGATAATGATGATGATGATGAGTACATGCCCCCTGAAGAGAGCTTGAGGAGCCCCAGTTCAGTTACTGAAGCTGCCAATACTGGGAGAAGAAATGCCGAAGAATTCAGTTTTGGTAAGACAGAAATTAAAGATGATTTTGTCTCCCTGCTGTGTTTTATGAAAAAGTTTTGGGTGGTTTTGTGGTGCCAAAAAGTTCAGTATTATTGCAAAAATAACTGTCATATCAGCTGATCAATTAGAACCTTTTTGCTAGAATTAAGCTAAAAAATAAACATTTTTAGAATTTCATTTAAGAACCATGGGCTCTGTGCAGATGTATTGCAGCTGTATAATCATCTTTGTCGGCTGCCTTGGTTTTTTTTGTTATTTGACATGATGATGTAAAGTGACGCACAGAAAGTTGAGATTTTCTGGTTGTGTTCTTTCCTGATCCCTCTTGTTGGCTTCTCCACAGAAACACATCCATGCACTTCAGTTTAGTCTGGTTAAAGATGCTTCACCTGGGATGTTTTGTGATCCTATACCTCTCCTTTATTCTGTGGTTTGGTTTGGTTTGACTTATGGGCACATTAATCTGTGTGCTTTTATTAGGTTCTGTGCAGTCAGGAATGTCTTTATATATTTGAAGGCAGCCACCAGAGTTTTGATGGCAATGAAAGAACAGATGTGGAAATTCAGTTATAGCCTATGAGATGTGAATGTTTTTTGTGAGGATAAATAGTAGAAAGCAGAGTGATGCAGAGTCCCCTGGCAGGTGCAAAGGAGAGTTGTTTATTGCAAAAACCAGGCCCTTTTTAAGCAGGTAGCCCATTATCTATTACATTCCATTTTAGTAGAACAGATATAATCCAACCAACTGCCCTAAACCACGATGTGAGCATGTCATGGTTATATAACTTGTTTTTCTGCCTCCAGTGCAGCTGTGTCATGTTCCCATAGCCCTTTCCTGCTTAGCTAAAGTAACAGGCCTGAGCCATGATTTTACAAGGGTAACAAGGCCCTTGTTTCATAAGGTTTTACCTAGATGGTTTAGATGCAAATGCGTGGAGTATTTGGTTGAAAATCATGTCCATGTCCATCATTCAACTGTCCTGTTTTTCCCTTTCAGAGTCCTCCCACCATGACATGTCAGAAATAAGTGAGAAGCCTGAGGTTGAGGTCACCATTGAAGGTCAGTACCACCTGAATTTCAGTTTTTTGGGTGTTTTTCTATCCAAAATGTGTTTTCCAAGTATTACTTGGCACTGATTGAAGAGAATTGTGTGCTGGTGTTGAGTGGAGTTTGGATTGTGCACTGCTTGGTAAACGAGCCTGGTAGAGAAGTATTAGAAGAACACAATATACTGAAGCATATTGGACTTGGTGGGCTGGTTTTGAGATGATACCTGACAGCAATTTGTATCTTTGGAGTAATTTTCAGGTGTTGCTAATTAAAAATACTCATTGAACAGAGAAGATGCTATAGCATTCTTTCATTCTGGAGAACACATTGCTTTATAACCACACTGTAGTTATATGAAACATTTGTGGTTAACAAATGCTTCAGGGAAGAATGGTACCAGAACAGAAAGGCAGTGTTGTAGGTGGTGTAAGCAGAGCCTCAAGGTGTCTGTCTCATATTGGTAACTGTGAGATCTAAACCTTTGCACTGAGCAGCTCCCTTTGTCATCCAAGTGGCTCTAAAGCTGCCCAGCAGTGTCCCTGCAGTTCTCATGCTGGGATCTTGGTAGGAGGTGATCTGTATTTCTTGTATTTGTGATTGAGCATCCTGGAACTGCTTTACAGCACTGCTGAGATTGGCTTCTGCAGTACTTGCTTGTGGAATTCGATTAGGAGCACCCAATCAGCAATTTAGAAAGTAGGCAGGGCATTTTTCAGGAAGTGAACACTTCTGCCATTACTTTCTGTGTTTTGCAATGCAGCATGGAAATAACTCCATCATTACCTTGACAGAAAAGTTTATATGAGAGGAGTCATTCAGTTCTGCTTATATGTAAAGGCCTTTAGCACAAAAGTAAAAAACCTTTTTTTTTCTTTTTTTTGTTTCTTTAAGAAGATGATGACGACTATCCACCACCTGACAAGAGGCAGAAGAGCACCAAGTCGGCTAATGAAGGGGCCAGTACTGGGAGAAGAAATGCAGAAGAGTCCAATTCTGGTAAGATGAAAATTAAAGAATATTTTATTTCCCTGCATTGTTTAATGAAAAGGTTTTGGGTGATTTTTTGCTTCAAAAATAATCAGTATCTTGTAAAAATAACTGTCACATCAACTGATTATTTAAAACCTTTTTGAGAGGATTATAGAAGCTAAAGAATTAAAAGATACAGAGCACTTCTGGAATTTCATTTAAGAGCCATGGGCTCTGTGTAGATGTATTGCAGCAGTATAATCATCATCATAGGCTGCCTCTCTTGGTTTTTGTTATTTGACATGAAGACATAAATAGACAGATAGAAAGTTGAGATTTTCTAGTTATGTTCTTTCCTGATCCCTTCTATTGGGTTCTCCACAGAAATGCATAGATGCCCGTCAGTTTAGTCTGGTTAAAGGTGCTTTACCTGGAATTTTTTGTGATCCTGTACCTCTCCTTTTTTCCTGTGGTTTGGTTTGGCTTATGGGCACATTAATCTGTCTGCTTTATAAGGTTCTGTGCAGTCAGGAATATGTTTTTTACTTTATATTTTTGAAGGCAGCCCCCAGAGTTCTGATGGCAGTACAGGAGCCGATGTGGAAATACAGTTAGAGCTTTTTTACGACCCTATTTTATGTTCATGTCTAGGAAAACAACTCCTAATTCTTCCTTTGTGTAATACTTTGCATTTGCTAGTTATGTACCCAGAACTGCCTTGGAATTTGACCTAAACGTGATGCTGTTTTCCATGAACTGGGTGATGTATTTGACATGGTTCAAGTATACTGCACTTGAGGTGTCCCAGTAGATAGAGCTGAATTTCTGCTCTACACCCCACATATTGTGTGAAGAGAAACCTTTGAAGCAAAGATTCCTTCAGCCTTGCTCCCAAAGTGATACCATACCCCAGCTTACAGAGATCTGAAAGAAGATGCTCTTCAAAATGCACCAGTGCAGCTTTGCTCTGCTGGAATAACTAAAATATGTTTCTTCATGCACTGCTGATTAATTTTGATAGAGTTTCTGATACAATTAGCTTCACTTTGTTTAACTGGAGTGCAGTTCAGTATAAATTGCTCTTTCTCACAGCGAGCATTGATTGGCTAATCCTGCTTGTCTTTTTAGTGCACTCTGCCCCAGCAAAAGCACTGTGATCATGAATTTCCCTCCTATGTTTGATTGATTGTTGGCCTTGCAGCCTGTTATGGAAATCATCATAGTGCAGAAACAATGAGTCTGTATGTTAGCGTTCGGAAACGTATAACCACGAAAATGATCATGTCAGTGCTTTTATTGAAGAGCTCTGGGTGTCAAGGGTATGAACCCAAATCTGACTCTGACCATACATTCGAGAGGAACATGTTTTTATATTCTATCGTTATATAGTTTTCATGTTAATTATTCAACTTATATTGTTCTGTTGTATACACAGATTTCAATCAAGCATGACCCCTTGTGGTTCCCCCTTAAATTTCTAACATAATTTCTCATGATTCTTCTTATGGCTATACAATAATTATATTTAATTACTAAACAATCATCACCTCTAACAATTATATCATTTATCATACTGCTTACGCAGGTGCAATGATCTGGCAAAACACAAAGCCTAACATTTTCAGAGTCTATTTTTAACATTTTCCAGGGCCCCCATTATCATGTAGAGCTAGTAAAAAAATCCCTAATCTGTGGGGACAGGCAGCCATTGTTTATATTTTCAGTAATCCTGGGTAACAGAAGGTGTTTTATGATTGTATTAACCCTAGAAAGCCAGGATGATGGAATTCCCTTCCGTCATAGCAGCAACTCTGTAGTGTAGCATGTGCAGTTCAGCAAGTGTAATCCCCACCTCCTTGCCTTTGTCTGGAATTGCTCAAAGGCTCATGGTAAAATATCTTTGCTTCTGTTTTTGTTGCATGCCATGACTGCAAGGGGCTTCTTTGACAATGTTGGTTTAGATGGAGAGGCATGGCATGTTTGGTTAAAAATCTTGCCCATCATTCAGCAGTCTTGTTTTTCTCTTTCAGATTCCTCCCACGATGACTCGTCAGAAGCAAGTGAGGATTCTGAGCCTGAAATCACTAGTCAAGGTCAGTTCTGCAGGTCATTGATTACAATTTTTTGGGCATTTTTCTATCCAGAATGCGTTTTCCACATATTGCACTACTTGGCACTGAATGAAGAGAATTGTGTGCTGGTATTGAGTATAGTTTGGATTGTGCACTGCTTGGTGAACGAACCTGGTGGTGAAGTATTAGAAAACAGGTAAGAACAGGAGCTTTCTGAAGTTACTCAGGTAAGTAATTTACTGCAAAATTTGTTGCCCACAGTTCCTTATTTCTGTTTAAGTTTTGAAATTCAAGGCAGTTCCAGAGCTATGCCTGATTTCCATGGACAAAAAACCATTTTTTTTTTAAATTGTTTTTTTTTTTTAGATGATGATGATGATGAGTATCTGCCGCCTAGCAAGAGAAAGAGGAGGAGGAACACCAGGTCGGCTAAGGAAACTGCCAATAGAAGGAGAAGAAAAGCAAAATATTTCAACAGCAGTAAGATGATTTTATCTCCCTGCTTTGTTTTATGAAAAAGTTTTGGGTAATTTTGTGCTGCAGGAGTGAGATACATTAGTGCAAGCCTTCATTTTAGAGCCCTAGGCTCCGTGTAGGTGAATTGCAGCAGTATAATCATCATAGGTTATCTCTGTTGTTTTTTGTTATTTGTCATGACAATGTAAATTGATGCACAAGAAGTTGAGATTTTCTGGTCGTGTTCTTTTTCTTTCCTTATCCCTTCTGTTGGGTTCTTCCCTGAAACACATCCATGCACTTCAGCTTAGTCTGGTTAAAGATGCTTCACCTGGGATGTTTTGTGATCCTCCTTTATTATGTGGTTTGCTTTGGTTTGGTTTGGTTTATGGGCACATTAATCTGTCTGCTTTTATAGGGTTCTGTGCAGTCAGGAATGTGTTTTTTACTTTATATTTTTGAAGGCAGGCACCAGAGTTCTGATGGCAGGACAGGAAGAACAGGTATGGAAATACAGTTATAGCATTTGAGATGTGAAGTGTATTTCTGAGGATAAATTAACATCCTTGGATATTTGTAAGGTGCTCAACACCCAAAGGTTGGTGGTTTGGCAGAGTGTGAGCAGTACATCAATGTCCTGCTGGCTTTGCTCTGAGCACGTGGCTCTCCAGCCTGAGCTGTGTGCTTTTCAAGGCAGGTTTTGCTAGCAGCAGTGCTCCTTCTTGCAAATGGCATTAGTTTTTCTTGGAAGGTAGATAACACCATAGTTAGGGGTTACCATTATATGAAATTCAGCAGCATTTCTCCTGATAACAGAGAATGAAGTTTTGATACAGTTCCTGATACAATTAGCTTCACTTTGTTTAACTGTAGTGCAGTTCAGTATAAATTGCTCTTTCTCCCAGTGAGTGTTGATTGGCTAATCCTGCTTGTGTTGTTGGGGCACTCTGCCCCAACAAAAGCACTGTGATCATGAATTTCCCTCCTATGTTTGATTGTTGGCCTTGCAGCCTGTTATGGAGCAGCATAAGATAGCACAGCAGCCATGAGTCTGTAGAGCTGGTAAAAAAATCCCTAATCTGTGGGACAGGCAGCCTTTGTTTATATTTTCAGTAATCCTGGGTAAGAGAGGAGAAAATCCTTATCATTGTATTTAGCCTACAAGAAAAGATGATGGAATTCCCTTCAGTCACAGCAGCAACCCTGCAGTGTAGCATGTGCAGTTTAGCAAGTGTAATCCCCATCTCCTTGCCTTTGTCTGGAATTGCTGAAAGGCTCATGGTAAAATATCTTTGCTGCTATTTTTATTGCATGCTGTGAGTTCAAGGGGCTTCTTTGACAATGTTGGTTTAGATGCAAAGGCATGGAGTGTTTGGTTAAAAGTCTTGTCCATGTCCATCATTTAACAGTCCTATCTTTCTCTTTGAGATTCTTCCCAAAATGACTTGTCGGAAAAAAGTGAGGATGCTGAGTTTGAAGTCACGTTTGATGGTCAGTTCCCCAGATCATTGATTTCAGTTGGTTGGGCATATTTCTATCTAAATTCTGTTTTCCAAAACCTGCAATACTTGGCAGTGAATGAAGAGAATTGTGTGTTGGTGTTGAGTGTAATTTTGATTGTTCACTGCTTTGTAAATGATATTGGTGGAGACGTACTAGAAAACCAAAATATACTGAAGTATATTGGACTTGGTGGGCTGGTTTTGAAATGATGCCTGACAGCAATTTGTATCTTTGGAGTAATTTTCATGTGTTGGTAATGAAAAATATTCATTGAATGGAGAAGATGTTATAACATTCCTTCATTCTGGAGAACACATTGCTTTATAACCACACTGTGGTTATATGAAACATTTGTAGTTAACAAATGCTTCTGGGAAGAATGGTACCAGAACAGAAAGGCAGTGTTGTAGGTGGTGTAATCAGAATCTCAAGGTGTCTGTCTCAGATTGGTAAGTGTGAGATCCAAACCTTTGCACTGAGCAGCTCCCTTTGTCATCCAAGTGGCTCTAAAGCTGCCCAGCAGTGTCCCTGCTGTTCTGCTGTCTGTCCACTTGTGTGTGTTTATGGCAGAGTTGACCTGTTTGATGAATTTCATTGGTTCCCATTGGTTTTTCTCTGGTTTGAGAATGGGTTTAGAACATTTGAGCTCTTCCAGACAAAACATAGGTACTCTCTTTTGGGATCTACTACTGGAATGATATTACTTCCAGTTAGGTTACACAGGTAGTCCCTATCTGTACAATTTATTCTGTGATTCCTTTTGCTGTTGCATGGCTGTTTTATGATCATGCCATGCTTAGTCACGTTTCAGAAGACAATGTTGTTTTCCTTAGGGAAGTTGCTACCTCCTTAGGAAGGTAGCTTTCCTTAGAAGTAGCTTTGTTTTTTGCTCTCCTGTGCTTTGCACAGGCCTTTTGAAGGAACAAGTTGTTCCTTCACAGGTAGCAACTGGAGATATCTGAATTTACACAGTTAAGTAATTTGTTGCAAAATTTGATGCCCTGATAAGCACACGTCCTTAATTCTGTTTTAGTTTAGAAATTCATGGCAGTTCCAGTGCTGCACTCGAGTTTCCTGGACAAAAAAAACATTATTTAATTGTTTCTTAAAGATGATGAGGATGACTCCCCACCACCTGACAAGAGACAGCGGAGCAGCAATTCGTCTAATGAAGATGCCAATGTTGAGAGAAGAGAAGAAGAAGAGTTCAATTGTGGTAAGATAAAAATTCAAGATGATTTTGTTTCCCTGCTTTGTTTTCTGAAAAGGTTTTGGGTAATTTTGTGCTGCAGGAGTGAGACATTTTACTGCAAGCCTTCATTAAAGAGCCCTGGTCTCTGTGTAGGTGAATTGCAGGAGTATAATCATCATCATAGATTAACTCATGGTAAATATGTCTTTGCTTCTATTTTTGTTGCATGCCGTGAATGCAGGAGGTTTCATTGACAATGTTGGTTTAGATGCAAAGGCATGGAGTATTTGGTTGAAAATCTTGTCCATGTCCACCATTCAGAAGTCCTGTCTTTCTCTTTCAGATTCCTCCCACCATGACATGTCAGAAACAACTGAGAATCCTGAGGTTGAGGTCACTGTTGAAGGTCAGTTCTGCAGGTCCTTAATTTCAGTTTTTTGGGCATATTTCTATCTAAATTCTGTTTTCCAAAACCTGCAATACTTGGCAGTGAATGAAGAGAATTGTGTGTTGGTGTTGAGTGTAATTTTGATTGTGCACTACTTGATAAATGAACCTGGCAGACAAGTTTTAGAAAATCACAATATATTGAAGCAGATTGGACTTGGTGGGCTGGTTTTGAAATGATGCCTGATAGCAATTTGTAAATATTGTGACTTCATCAAGGTAACAAAAAATATTCCTTAAACAGAGAAGGTGTTATAACATTCCTTCATTCTAGAGAACCCATTACTTTATAAACACATTGTAGTTACATGTACATTTGTAGTTAAAACTAGCTCCAGGGAAGAATGGTACCAGAACAGAAAGGCAGTGTTGTAGGTGGTGTAAGCAGAGCCTCAAGGTGTCTGTCTCATATTGGTAACTGTGAGATCCAAACCTTTGCACTGAGCAGCTCCCTTTGTCATCCAAGTGGCTCTAAAGCTGCCCAGCAGTGTCCCTGCAGTTCTCATGCTGGGATCTTGGTAGGAGGTGAGCTGTGTTTCTTGTATGTGTGCATGAGTGTCCTGGAACTGCTTTACAGCACTGCTGAGATTGGCTTCTGCAGTGCTTGCTTGTGGAATTCGATTAGGAGCACCCTATCAGCAATTTAGAAAGTAGGTAGGGCATTTTTCAGAAAGTGAACACTTCTGGCCATAATTTCACCATTTTACAATGTAGCATGGAAATAACTCCACCATTACCTTGACAGAAAAGTTGATATATGAAGAGTCATTCAGTTCTGCTTATATGTGAAGGCCTTTACCACAAAAGTGAGAGTGCTCTCAGAAGTTTTTCTCTGACAGAATATAACAGAACTGAATTGGTACAAGATATGTAAATATGTGATAATATTCTTGCTAAATAAACCATGCCCTTGGTGATGTGGGTACATGTTTTTCTGCATGTGGAATTAGTTTCCTTTGTTGGCTCTACTCATTTGTTCTCTCTGAGGTTGGAGGTATTGGTAATTGGGCAGTTTAAAAAGCTCATTAGCTTAGGGAAGATAGGGATGGATTGGGAAGTGTCAGGCTGAGTAGCAGCTCTCTGACACATTGCTAGGTTTGCTGTTCTCCTGTCTGTGCACTTTTGTGTGTTTATGGCAGAGTTGACTTGTTTGATGAATTTCATTGGTTCCCATTAGTTTTACATTGGTTTGAAAGTGGGTTTAGAACATTTGAGCTCTTCAAGAAAAAACATAGGTGCTTTCTTTTGAGATCTACTAGTGGAATGATATTATTTCCAATTAGATAAGAAAGGCAGTCCCAATCTGCACAATTTATTGTGATTCCTTTTGCTGTTGCGTGTTTTTTTTAATGATCTTGCAATGCCCAGTCATGTTTCAGAAGACAATGTTGTTTTCCTTGGGAAGTACAGGAGCAGTTTTGTTTTTTGCTCCCTTGTGCTTTGCACACACGTGCGCTTTTGGAGGAACAATTTGTTCCTTCACAGGTAGGAACAGGAGCTTGCTGAACTTGCTCATGTACGTAATGTCTTGTAAAATTTGGTGCCCTGATAAACACAATTCCTTATTTCTGTTTTAGTTTCGAAATTCAAGGCAGTTCCCGTTCTGCATGCGAATTCCGTGGACAAAAAAACAGGGGGTTTTTTATTGTTTCTTAAAGATGATGATGAAGACAATCTGCCACCTGACAAGAGACTTAAGAGCAATAATTTGGCAAATGAATCTCCCGATGCTGAGAGAAAAGCTGAAGAGTTCAATTCTGGTAAGATAAAAATTCTAGATGAAAATACTTCTGATTGTATTAACCCTACAAAGCCAAGAAGATGGAATTTCCTTCAGTCATTGCACCAACTGTGCTCTGCTGCATGTGCAGTTTAGCAAGTGTAATCTTCACTTCCTTGCCTTTGTCTGGAATTACTCAAAGGCTCATGGTAATATATTTTTGCTTCTATTTTTGTGTCATACTGTGAATGCAAGAGGTTTCTGTGACAGTGTTGGATTAGATGTAAAGGCATGGAGTGTTTGGTTGAAAATATTTTCCATGTCCATCATTCAACAATCCTGGTTTTTTTTTCAGAGTCCTCCCACCATGACATGTCAGAAATAAGTGAGAATCCTGAGGTTGAGGTCACCCTTGAAGGTCAGTACCATGGGTCCTTAACTTCAGGGTTTTGGGCATATTTCTATCCAAAATGTGTTTTCCATATATTGCATTACTTGGTACTGAATGAAGAGAATTGTGTGCTGTTGTTAAGTGTAATTTTGATTGTGCACTGCTTGGTAAATGAACCTGGTGGAGAAGTATTAGAAAACCAAAATATACTGAAGCATATTGGAGTGCTGGACTGGTTTTGAAATAATGCCTGATAGCAATTTGTATCTTTTGCATAATTTTCAGGTGTTGTTAACGAAAAATACTCATTGAAAGGAGATGTTAAAACATTCCTTCATTCTGGAGAACACATTGCTTTATAACCACACTGTAGTTATATGAAACATTTGTGGTTAACAAATGCTTCCGGGAAGAATGGTACCAGAACAGGAAGGCAGTGTTGTAGGTGGTGTAAGCAGAGCCTCAAGGTGTCTGTCTCATATTGGTAACTGTGAGATCCAAACCTTTGTACTGAGCAGCTCCCTTTGTCATCCAAATGGCTCTAAAGCTGCCCAGCAGTGTCCCTGCAGTTCTCATGCTGGGATCTTGGTAGGAGGTGATCTGTATTTCTTGTATTTGTGATTGAGCATCCTGGAACTGCTTTACAGCACTGCTGAGATTGGCTTCTGCAGTGCTTGCTTGTGGAATTCGATTAGGAGCACCCAATCAGCAATTTAGAAAGTAGGCAGGGCATTTTTCAGAAAGTGAACACTTCTGGCCATAATTTCACCATTTTACAATGCAGCATGGAAATAACTCCACCATTACCTTGACAGAAAAGTTTATATTGGAAGAGTTATTCAGTGATTCAGTTCTGCTTATATGTAAAGGCCTTTAGCACAAAAGTAAAAGTTCTCTGAAAAGGTTTTCTCTGAAAGAGTATAACAGAACTGTATATGTATAAGATATGTCAATATGTGATTATATTCTTGCTAAATAAACCATACCCTTGGTGATGTGGGTGCATATTTTTCTGTATGTGAAATTAGTTTTCTTTGTTTACCCATTTGTTCTCTCTGAGGTTAGAGGTATTGGTAATTGGGCAGTTTAAAAAGCTCATTAGCTTAGGGAAGATAGGGATGGATTGGGAAGTGCCAGGCTGAGTAGCAGCTCTCTGACACATTGCTAGGTTTGCTGTTCTCCTGTCTGTGCCCTTTTGTGTGTTTAAGGCAGATTTAACCTGTTTGATGAATTTCATTGTTTTCCATTTGTTTTACATTGGTTTGAAAGTGGGTTTAGAACATTTGAACTCTTCCAAAGAAAAAATAGGTACTGTCTTTTGACATCTACTAGTGGAATGATATTATTTCCAATTAGATAAGAAAGGCAGTCCCAATCTGCACAATTTATTTTGTGATTCCTTTTGCTGTTGCATGGTTGTGTTATGATCATGCCAGGCCCATCATGTTTCAGAAGACAATGTTGTTTTCCTTGGGAAGTACAGGAGCAGTTTTGTTTTTTGCTCTCTTGTGCTTTGCACAGGGCTTTTGGAGGAACAATTTGTTCCTTCACAGGTAGGAACAGGAACTTGCTGAATTTGCTCATGTAACTAATGTGTTGTAAAATTTGGTGCTCTCATAAACAGAATTCCTTACTTCTGTTAGAGTTCTGAAATTCAAAGCAGTTCTAGTGCTGCACACAAGTTCCCTGCACAAAACCCCAGTGACTTCTATCTGATTTCTCTTAGATTCTGACCATACCTACATGTACCGTGAGACGCGATGGAGGAGCAGCAAGTCAGTTAATGAAGAGTCCAATACTCAGAGAAGAAATGAGGCAGAGTTCAATTCTGGTAAGATGAAAATTCAAGAGTATTTCATCACCCTGCTGTGTTCAATGAAAAGGTTTTCTGTAATTTTGTGCTGCTGGAGTGAGACATGTTAGTGCAAGCCTTCATTTAAGAGCCCTGGTCTCTGTGTAGGTGAATTGCAGCAGTACAATCATCATCATAGCTTACCTCTGTTGCTTTTTGTTATTTGACATATTGATGTAAATAGACTCACAGGAAGTTGGAATCTTTTGGTTGTGTTCTTTCCTAATCCCTTCTGTTGGGTTCTCCACAGAAATGCATCCACGTGCTTCAGTTTAGTCTGTTTTAAGATGCTTCACCTGGGATGTTTTGTGTACCTTTCCTTTATCCTGTGGTTTGGTTGTTTTTGGTTTAGGGACACATAATCTGTCTGTTTTTAGGGTTCTCGGCAGTCAGGAATATGTTTTTTACTTTATGTTTTTGAAGGCAGCCAGCAGAGTTCTGATATCTGTGAAGGAAAAGATGTGGAAATAAAGTTATGGCATTTCAGATGTGGTTTTTGTGCTTATAAATTACCATCCTTGGATATTTTTTCATAGAAATATTTGCAAATATGTAGCCTAATTGAAATTGTAAATCTTATCCAACAACTCACTTTTAATATTTCTGTCAGGTTGGGTTTTTTGATTTTTTTGCTTCGTTTTGCTTTCAATCACCCAAATCACACCACTCTGGGTCTTGCTATAAGCAAATAGTCATGGTAGTCATCATTATATTAAGTCATGAAGGGCATTTTTAAAGGTGCTCAACACCCAAAGTTTGGTGGTTTGGCAGAGTGTGAGCAGTACATCAATGTCCTGCTGGCTTTGCTCTGAGCACGTGGCTCTCCAGCCTGAGCTGTGTGCTTTTCAAGGCAGGTTTTGCTAGCAGCAGTGCTCCTTCTTGCAAATGGCATTAGTTTTTCTTTGAAGGTAGATAACACCATAGTTAGGGGTTACCATTATATGAAATTCAGCAGCAATTTTTCTGATAAAGGAGAATGAAGTTCATTGCCTGTGCTGGCTGCAGTATTAACTGAACTCATTGGAGAAAAGAAATGTAGATGGTTTGTTTTCCTCAGCATAATGCCATGTGCTTTACACCTGACTGAGGGGGAGTGTGAGGAAGGGGAAGTGTGATAGGAAATGACCTGGACTCCGACTGTGCCTTGGTTTTGACTAGAATTTTATAGCTAGAGATGCTGAGTGTGGCCCTTTGAGTCAACCTAAGGCTTTGTAACACCCCCTCTTCTGAGATCTGTTGGTTTTTACAAGTTTCTGTAAGAGAAGTATGGAAAGTTGCACGTGGTTTTGCTGAATACTGTGAGATGAGGGTCTGTGGTGATGCTGGTTCCCCAGGCAGGATCAAAGGTGAGCCATTTCACTGTAAAAACCCAGCTTTTTTAAGCAGTCAGCTGCTTATCAGTTACATACTTTTGAGTATGTGTAATCTTCACCTCCTTGCCTTTGTCTGGAATTCCTCAACGCTCATGGTAAATATATCTTTGCTTCTATTTTTGTAACTTGCTGTGAATGCAAGGGGCTTCTTTGACAATGTTGGTTTAGATGCAAAGGCATGGAGTGTTTGGTTAAAAATCTTTTCCATGTCCATCATTCAACTGTCCTGCTTTTCCCTTTCAGATTCATCCCAGCATGACTCATCAGAAGGAAGTGAGGTTTCTGAGGCTGACCTCACTAGTGAAGGTCAGTTCCCCAGGTCACTCATTTCAGTTGGTTGGGCATTTTTCTATCCAGAGTGTGTTTTCCAAAGCCTGCATTACTTGACACTGAATGAAGATAATTGTGTACTGGTGTTGAGTGGAGTTTGGATTGTGCACTGTTTTCTAAACAAACCTGGTGGAGAAGTATTAGAAAACCAAAATATACTGAAGCATATTGGACTTGGTGGGCTGGTTTTGAGATGATACCTGACAGCAATTTGTATCTTTGGAGTAATTTTCATGTGTTGGTAATGAAAAATATTCATTGAATGGAGTAGATGTTATAACATTCCTTCATTCTGGAGAATACATTGCTTTATAACCACACTGTGGTTATGTGTAACATTTGTGGTTAACAAATGCTTCTGGGAAGAATGGTACCAGAACAGAAAGGCAGTGTTGTAGGTGGTGTAATCAGAATCTCAAGGTGTCTGTCTCAGATTGGTAAGTGTGAGATCCAAACCTTTGCACTGAGCAGCTCCCTTTGTCATCCAAGTGGCTCTAAAGCTGCCCAGCAGTGTCCCTGCTGTTCTGCTGTCTGTCGACTTGTGTGTGTTTAAGGCAGATTTGACCTGTTTGTTGAATTTCATTGGTTCCCATTGGTTTTACACTGGTTTGAAAGTGGGTTTCAAACATTTGAGCTCTTCAGACAAAACATCAGTACTGTGTTTTGAGATCTACTACTGGAATGATATTACTTCCAGTTAGATAACACAGGTAGTCCCTATCTGCACAATTAATTCTGTGATTCCTTTTGCTGTTGCATGGCTGTTCTATGATCATGTGATGCCCAGTCATGTTTCAGAAGACAATGTTGTTTTCCTTAGCAAGTACAGGAGCAGTTTTGTTTTTTGCTCTCTGGTGCTTTGCACAGGCCCTTCTGAAGGAACAAATTGTGTCTTCACAAGTAGGAACAGGAGCTTTCTGAAGTTACTCAGTTAAGTAGTTTGTTGAAAATTTGGTGCCCTGAAAAGCACAATTTCTTAATTCTGTTAGAGTTGTGAAATTCAGAGCAGTTCCAGTGCTGCATACAAGTTCCCTGGACAAAAAACCCAATTATTTTGTTTTTGTCTGTTTAAGATAATGATGATGACTATGTACCCAGTGAGAGGAGACAGAGGAGCCCCAGGTCAGCCAGCGACTCGGGCAGTAGTGGGAGAATAAAGTTCAATTTTGGTAAGATGAAAATTCAAGATGATTTTGTTTCCCTGCTCTTTTTTATGAAAAGGTTTTGGGTAATTTTGTAGTGCAGCACTGAGACATGTTAGTTCAAGCCTTCATTTATAGCCCTGGTCTCTGTTTAGATGTACTGCAGCAGTAAAATCATCATCACAGGCTGCCTCTGTTGGTTTTTGTTATTTGATGTGACAGCATGATTGGACACACAGGTTTGGATTTGGATAAACTTTTTTTTTTTTTGCAGCTGTATTTTCTTTCAGGAATAGGATTTCTGGGGGTATTTTGCAACACCAGGTCTTGGAGAAATACTGGATTAAAGTAGAGAAGGGCAGATGCCTCCTGATCCATGTAGTTGTACAGATTTCCACCAAAACAACTCCATATACTTTCTGTAAGCTTTATCAAGCTTTTCAGCACTCAAATCTAGGTAACTTTCAGCAGCACCTATAAACTGCTTTTACCCCTGGAGGCAGCAAGAGCTGATGACTGAGCCATCAAAGAGATAAATAATTTTTGGAAGTTACTTTAACCTGGTTTTTGTTGTGTTTTTTTAAACTTCATTTAATATACATCTTTTGGAAGTAATCTTTAACATTTTATTCTGTACTTTTCTTTTTTTTTTAATGTATCCATGCATTTTTAAGGATAGTCTGTACTGTACTCAGGAGGCACCTGTTTGCGAGTCGAAGTACACACTTCATATTTCATTTAGTAGTAACCCAGATTTTACAAGCTTCTCAGTTTTGTTTATAGTCTGACATGTCCTCTTCTTTTCTTTGCAGACAAATGGAATACACGAATTACAGACTTGAGAAAGGAAGTTGAAGTGCTGTTTGATAAAAAATATGGTATGTGTCACACACCTTTCCAAGCCATTGCCTGTAGTCCTTTGTCACAGCAAGTGACAGCCTGCTTTTTGGCATGCATCTTGTTCTTGCTTAGGAGCACACCAGAACTGACAGCATCAAAGGGCTAAATACAGTTAGAAGACATAAAAATGAGAAAAGTAGCTTTTTTGATGAACAGAGTAATTTCAAAATGGGATATCTGTGTTTGGCACCAAAGTGGGAAGCTTGATTTTATTTTTCAGCTGTGCTCAGTCTCCTGGAGCACCTGCATGCTCATGTATCTCAGGCACCCACATTTGAGAGAGTTTTCCTTTTCTCTGCAATTACACTGAGTCTTTAGGTGAAAGAGTCTTTAGCGTGGCACTGCCACTCATTGACTGTTCATTTTTGATTATGACTGTTTTACAGTGAAACAAAAATTGTATATGCTAATGGCTCTTGGAAATAAAAAGCAGCAGATGTGTTAGACTTTGGAATTTGTCTCCAAATGCTGCACTTAGATATGTTTTGTGTCCACATATCACAAACTACAACAGAATCAGTAAAGATTTAAAAATAAATGCTGGTGTGCCTCTGCCACAAAAAGTGGAAGTGCTTTCAGAATAGCCCTTGTGATTATGGATTTACTGCATGTTTGGCATGTGACTGTCATCTGACATTTGAACAGCCCACTGAAAGCAACTTGCACCGAGGCAATACAGTTCAGAATCTGATTCACTGTATTTTAATTGCTCTAGAAAGGAGCATCATTCTTAGTGAATTAATTTAATTTTGATTTTGATGTTTGCACGCGGCAAAGTTGGTTGAAGAAAATTAAGTTGGTTTAAGACAATATAAGAGGTAGACACTATGGAATGAATTGCCTCCCAGGATGGTATTAACTAATCACTTTGCAGCAATACTACACTTACTAGTAGGTGTAGTGAAAAAATAACAGTCTAATTACAAGCAAAGCAGCAAGGGGCAAAAAACAAGAGTAAATAATCACTAAATACAAAGTTGCTAAATATGTGGAAGTCCATGGCAACAATGGGAAATTCAGAATGGTGGGATATGCTCCCCCCCTTCCCAAGTTGCTAGTTACTTGCTTCTCATTTGTTTCAAAGATTTCATTAGGAGGGCCGTGCTTTTTTCAGCCGTGTTAGAAGTGTATTTTTTATTTCATTAGTGGTTCTTTGGATTTCTAAAATACACAGAAACTTCAGGAATTCACTGAAAAGAAGAGATGTGTGCCCCTATTCCAAGGCATTATTGACTTGTAAGCCAATAGTAGTAACAAATGATAACAGAGGTAGAAACTGAACATGAACTGAAACATGCTTGGTTTGTCATTAAGTCTAGATAACTTCATCTTTCAAAATGCTCTATTAAGCAAAACCCAAATAGTGAGAATAGCTTCATCTTTCAAAATGCTCTATGAAGCAAAACCAAAATAGTGAGAATCTTCACTCTAACAGGTGTGGTCACTGTTATTAAATGTTTACATAAAGGGAAAAGAGGATGATCTACATATATATGCAGGGCTGCAGCTTGTTTACTGTAAATCAAAGTGATTTTGCTATTAAACAAAGTCCCTCACAGCATGAATGCTTGAATGTTTCAATGTGCTGAGGGCTTATTGCCTGCATGCTAATTATCATGTTCATCAGAGTGATATCAAACAGGTAATTGAGTAGAGCCACAAGCTAGTCTAATATTTTTATTCTCCTTTTTCATTGAAGCTGAAGCTATAGAAGTAGAGGGCCCAGCACCTGTCCCATGCACAACCTTCCAGTCCCATCCAGAAGATTTGTTTGTGGAAGGGCTGCCAGATGGGATTCTAGTCTTAATATTTTTACTCTTTTTTCATTAAAGCTGAAGCTATAAAAGTAGAGGGCCCAGCACCTGTCCCATATGGAGCTTTCCAGTCCCACCCAGAGGATTTGTTTGTGGAAGGGATGCCAGATGGGATTCCCTTCAGGCGCCCGGCCACCTACGGCATCCCCCGGCTGGAGAGGATCCTGCTGGCCAAGGACCGGATCCGCTTCGTCATCAAAAAGTGAGGAGCTGTTCATTTTTGGCTCTACATTACTCATTGTTTTCTGCCTCTGCCACTTTGCTTCATTTTTCTCCACAGAATTCCTAACTGGTTTCTACTGGCATATTAATGTACGGTACTGAGGAGTGGTTTTTAGTTGATGTCCACTTTGATATATTCAGCTTATCAGGCCAGTGGATTGCTTAGAGTGAGAGTGGAGAGATCTCTGGTCAGATCTCTTCAATATTATGGGCTTCTTGTCAGGGGCAGATCTCTTTGTACTGTTCAGATCTCTGCAGCTGCAATGCATGTTGAAAGCCATTGACTTTGGAATATTTGATCCTATTTGGAGATCGATCCTATTTGAAGATCCTGGCCTAATTTCAGCTTATGCTTTTTTTCTGAATTTGCTGGAATGTTGTATCAAGGTGTCTATGGCTGTATTTGTATAAAGCATTTCCCAGGGCAAGCTTGAGGCCAACACATAGCTACTGGTTCCTGTGGTTTAGGTGTCCTTGGTGTGTCTGGAGGTAGATCAGGTAGTGTACATGAAGGAGAGCTCAGATGGAGATTGACTGATGTTTAAAGGAAGCTTCAGTGAATAACAGCTGATGTTTTCCTGTGTTCAGTGGTGTAGGGCCGAATGCAAGAGTTTTTGAAATGGACAGGAATCTGCTGATTGCAATGGTCAGGCTCAGAACTGGGGTAGTGGCAGCCCCTGCCTCTGTGCATGCTGCCTTTATCAGGGGTGCTATTTGCTTACATTTGAGAGGAACATCATCAGTTTCTATCATCCTAATGCTTACAGGTTACTAGAAAAGGAAGAAGTGTAGATCTACCTCGTATCTCATTTAAAATCAGATATCATACATAGATCTAATTATTTATGCTGGCACCCACTTTTGTCAAATATGTCTTAGTTGTTAACAAAAATTAATTTTTGGTGTTCATTGATTTTGAAATGTGTAACCAGAGCAGCTAAAAATCTAATTTGGCTCTGTGAGAAACATCAAAATGTTTAATTTTTTGTTTGTTCAGCTGTGGATAAAATTAGATATATTTTGGAAACAGAATTGTCTGCTTCGAAGTTTACTCTTTTAGAGATTAAATTTTTAATTTCTATCTTTGTTTCTGATTAAGTGTATCTCACAGCTCAGAGGTAAGTTTAATGGAACCTGTATGTCACCATGAAATGGGCAGATGCCCATAGTCATCAGATATGGGTATGGGGCATGGAAAATGCTTTGTCAGTAGGGTTCCAGTCAGCTATTAGGATGCTTCAGCATTAGTTGGGATCATGATGTCCTCTGGGAGGATTTTGGGTTTGATCCTTCAGTAAGTAGCAACTTGGGGCTGTGGCTGGTGACTAGTTTCTCAAAGTGCCTGTCACTGTTGAAACATGTACCTTCAATCTTTCAGGCCTGAACTTCTGAATTCAACAGATCCTCCAGAAGTCACTACAGCTTCAACAGGTAGGTTTTCAAATGTGTGAGTTGTACAAGCACATGTGATATTCCTATTTGTCCTATATACTCATAGTCTTCTATCAAAGACAGTATTACAGTGGATATTAAGGTTCTAAATTAAGCAGCTATACCATAAGGATGTCTGTTTAATGTGTATACAGGAATTAAACTTTTCCTGAAGTTAACTTACTCTATTGAGTCTGAATAACCTACTGTACCTTCAAGTACAAAATTTGACTACAAAAATAGCAGGTAGGCTAGTAACTGAGCCTTAGCCTTAACTGGACTGTTATGTGGCTTTTTAAATTAGCCTTTTTTGTGTTGTTTTAGTTATTTTTAATACAATTGTACTGATTACTGAGGCAAAGCAAATACATTGCTCAACTCATAAATCCCCTGTAGCTGAGAAAACTGGTGGTAACCAATTTCTATGGCACAGGGTTCTGAACAGTTCTTATATGGCTTGTCAGGACCAGCTATCACTTGATAGAGACATGTGTGATCTCTGCATCCTCTCTAATAAGAGATGTGAGCATCCCTGGGAGCTGTTAATGGCATCTCAGAGAACACAGGAGTCAGGAGCTCTCTGAGCCTCCTTTCCTGCAGTTTTCTTCCTGTTTGGACTCCTTCTTTCCCAGTAATTTATTATCTCCTCTGCTGCTCCCTGTGTCCACTGGCATCTCAGGAGACAGATCTGTGGAGCACCAGCCCCTGCTCTCTCAGCTCCTTGTGGCTCCATGTCCAAGTCCTGCTCTGTCCATAGACCCTCACAGCTTCTGTCCCCAGCAGGAAAGGGGGGGATGAGGATGGATCTGTATTTTGACTGGCAGAGGAAAAGATGATTTTCACCTGCATTCCTGTGGGAAGCAGGCTGGTCAGGAAGGTTTTGTGGAATGGCCTCAGTCCTGAAACTCTGGGAAGACTGATAGTGGCTGCAGACAGACCAGTTGGATCTCAGGAAATGTCAGCTGGTGCTTATGCTGATAGCCCAGTCTGGTGCAAGTATGGAGCACAAGTCATTGCTTTTGCATTCTGACTGAACCCATGGTGTGTAAGCAGGCCAATGTGTTCTTTGAGACGGGGAAGCTTCACTTGTTGGTCACAAAGACACATTCAGAAGCAAAAAGTGATTTATATTATATGTGCTTTGATCCCTTAAAGGCAAGTTTTCATCCCATACTCATGCCTAAATCTGCACTGAATATCAACAAATTGTTCAGGAAATGAAACCATTGTAAAACTATTTCCATCTCCAAGTGGAATCTGCAGTTTGGAGGTGATGATGAAAGTATTGCAGTTCTTCAGGCCAAAACATTGTGTGTATTTTGTAGCAAGAGTGATGTCACTGGTTCAGTGGAGTTTTGTCAGTTTTAATATTCTGTCATTATTTTATGGTCATTTTTTCTATTTCCACGTTGAATCCATACTTCTTACATACAGCATTTATGTGTTGCCTGAAAATGCAGGATGATTATGCATTATATAAACTGAACAACTGAAAATATAACCAGTGTAAATAAGGAATTTTGGTTTTGTTCTGTGTCAGTCTCAAATAGAGCAAAAGAGGACTGGCATTCCAGAGTCACCAAACTGAGAAGGATGGTAGATCAACTTTTCTGTAAAAAGTATGGTAAGTACAGTATTACTATCTTCTTTTCTGAATGGCTTTGTATTTCTTGAAGGTTGCTTTGGTTCCCTCCTTTGAACATCTGCATGAATGAGACCTTTGTTCAGATTTTTTTTTTCAAGTATTTAAAATTCTGGAAGTTCAGTGAAAAGGAATGTTTTAGTTTACTGCTTATAGAAGGTAAATTTAAAATAGTTTAAAAAGAATTTTAAGTCTTAAAATACATATAAACATATACAGCTCTTCTGATTGCTCTTGATTCCTTCCTGTTTGGATTTTTTCATTTGATGGTGAAACAGTTGTTTACTTCTATCCACTGCAATATCATCATAATTAGTATTAAAACATTTTTGAGTGAATTTTTATGTTCTGTCCAATATGAAAAAAAAAGTCAACTTCGTAAGACCTAGAATAAAATTTTTCATGATACTCTAGAACAGATTAACAACTTTGGATAAAACAAATGTATTATGCCCCAGTAAGCAGTCCAGTCTGGTATTGTGACTGCTCAACAGCAACATCATACAATATGGCAAATTTTTTACATTTTTTACGTGCAGAGACTTGGTTTTGTTGGATTTAGATGTCCTGCATTGTTCCACATTTTAAGAGCACAGTTGCAACAGCCTGAGGAATTGGTATCAGCTAGCTTTTAATAAAGATTGATTGGCCAATCTGTCCCGTGACTGGATGTGTTTTGTTCCAACAGCCAAGGCTTTGGGGAGCAATGACCCCAGAGCTGTTCCATACAAGAAATTTGAAGCTTATCCAACTGACCTCTATGTTGAAGGGCTGCCAGAGAACATCCCCTTTAGGAGTCCCTCCTGGTATGGAATACCTTGCCTTGAACAAATCATTCAAGTGGGCCACAAAATAAAATTTGTGATCAAAAGGTAAGTCTAAACATGGAGGGATTTTTAAGAAAGAGTCCAAACAAACACCCTATGTGTAATCAAGCACTTGGTTTCATTAAGTCATGAAGCATTTGATCTGTAATTACCAAATAGGCAAATTGAATATTCTGCATGGTAAAGTGGGCATTTGCAATCCAGACAAATATTTCAGAATATGTTTTGCATATCTGTTAACTTGTTGATAAATGTGAAAAACATAATGGAAAAATTAAAATTCTTCAATTAATGTCATAATAGGTAGTGGTATTTAATTTATGACAAGAATAAGCAGATTTTTTATGTCCTGGTTGCAGGCCAGAGCTGCTAACTCACGTTCCAAATGAAGGTACTCAGCACAGGTCAAACTCTCAAGGTAAGACAGGTGCTGTCACCAAGTGGGAAAAGAAGGGTTTGATGGGGAAAGGCATCTAGATCAATGCAGCATTTTTCAAGAAGGAACCCACGTGTGATGAGTGTGCTGGCATATTCTTCATGAGGGTTGGAAGGAATGAACTGATCACTGTGAATGTGGATGGGTTGTGAAATCCTGATGCAGTCCCAGCTGCCTTTGAATAACCAGCCTGGGTCACCTTCAGAGCCCCAGAGAACTGGAGTTACTGTCCTGGCCTGAATCAAAGGTCTGGAGTCCTTTGGGATTTCACAGGTGATCCTGAGCTCTTTCCTTGGTAAGGAATTGTAGGGACTTCTTGAAAGCATGATGTGCCTTTAACAGGGAGAACTACTAAAATAATTTCTTCCTGCATCTGAAGGCTCTGAAGAACAAGTTGTTCTGCTAGGGTCAGTGTTTGAAATTCATAAGTACATTTAAATCAATTTTTCATTATGTAGAGGAAATTATGTGTATCATTTAACTGCTATAGATAATCATTACTCATTGTGTGTCCCTGTCTAATCAGATGTAATTGTGTTGTTAGTTGTCATGTTCTTATGTTGAAAGAAGTATGTTCAAATGTACCTCTGTATCTAGAGCTGGGTGATTCTCTGACACCTGTTTCTGGTTTTCAGGGAGAGAAGATTGGAATTCCAAGATCACAAAGCTAAGAAAGCAAGTAGAAGATATATTTAGTGTGAAGTTTGGTAAGTGTAATGCTAAATGAACTGTTCTGCAGTGCTGCTGCATTTTAAAACTCCTCTGTTTAAATGTTACAGTATTTACTTAAGCATCAGAAGTATACTAGGGCAGATATGGAAATCTTGACTCCTCTTACCTATGTTTTACTTACTCTTTCCTGTAACTGACATTATTGTTTTTATAACAGCATCCTAGCTGTTATTTTCCAGTTGTGTGACGAGATGATTGCACAAAAGCTTTTGGATTAAAAGAACTTCTCAAAATAAAACATTAGATACCATAGGCCTATATTAGATATTATCTGTAACAGGGTGGGTCAAGTTTCCATTTCCAATTACTCCATAGAAAATAATAGGGAATCTCTTCAAATATATTCAAATATTTCTAATTTTTTTTCAGGGGGCTTGTTAGCTTTGAGTAACAGAGCTTCTGTAAGACAAGATTCTTAAAATCACTTGAGATAAAATTCCACCCATTTAAGTTTGTAATATATGATTCAATCTTTATTTTCAGCTGAAGCTCTGGGGGTTTCAGAGTCAGTGAAAGTTCCCTATTCTGTGTTTGAATCAAACCCTGACTGCTTGCTGGTGGAAGGCTTGCCAGAAGGAGTCCCCTTCCGGAGCCCCACGTGGTTTGGAATTCCGCGCCTCGAAAGAATCATCCGTGCCAGTAACAAAATCAAATTTGTTATTAAGAAGTAAGTTTCTGATCCAGTTATTTTTATATTATATCCTCTGATTTTGAAGTTACTTGACTTCATTCCCAGCAGCTCTAGGCTTTAAATGCTACCCAAGCTCTGCTTCCATGAAACAGAGAATATTTTGCACATTTGTTTTATCTCACACAAGGACATAAATTCCTCATTAAATTTCTGTAGAGGTATAAATTGTGTGTTTCATGCATCAAGAATGGAGGGGGGAAAATGTGTTGTACCTGGAAGCTTTGTTCCTTCTTTTTTTTTTTCTTTTTCTGTATTTTTCTTTGCTTGAAGTAAACCCAGAAGAAAATTGCAGAATAGAAAATACAGTTTTATGTTTTCTTTTTTTTTTTTTGTGGTTATAGTAGATGGAGAGTCATCCATGCTTCTAACAGAATTTCCTTGTAGAGAACTGATGTTATGTGAATTGGAACTCAACTGAATTCCAAGAAATTGGTAACTTTTTGCTCTATGACTTGTCTTGCAATTGATTGGATTTGTTCTGTTCAACTTCTAGGCCTGACCTTATCATTTCCCATTTGCCTCTAAGACTGGCTAGTAAATTAAAGAAAAAAGGTAAACAATTAAATATTATTTACTGCCATCCATTTGTAAATACTTCCTTCCTGCTTCCCTAGCAGACTGAGAGATCTTTGTGCTTGAAAAATACAGGTGTTGTAAATAAAAGGCATTATTTAAGATGAACCAGCATAGTAGCCTCTAAATCTGCTATTATTTGAGAAAGACATTCAAACCATAAATGTATCTGCTTTTCTACTTGACTATTCTAGTACAGAAAATGGAATTTACTCAATTTTGACAACTTCTATTTCACTTTTAATGGCTTCAACCATTTTAAACTGAGAGCTGTGAACTGCTGTAAATAATAATGGTGTTTTATAAGAAAAGCATTAAAGAATCTTTTGTCTGTAGGAAATTCAGATGTTAGTAATTTTTTGGGGTTTTAGATAATAAAAAGTACCAAAACTCTCCTTCACACTTAGAAAAAACAAATCTTTTGTTCTGAATTAATGGAAAATCTAGATGTGTCTTTTTCAAGAGACACTCCTACTTTTTAAGATTGTGAGCATCACTGTATTGTTCAGGTTTTACTGTGCAGACTCTACTTAGTTCAGTCTGTTAGAATCCTTAGAATACAGCTGTTCTTTATTAGGTGTGCAAAATTTGTGCTTTACACCTTGTGTTCTTTTGGCTTCCAGGAATTAGTCCAAGGACTTCCAAAAAGTCACGAAGTTCTTCAGAAAATTCAAGTGTTCCAGAGATTGAAGTTACTATTGAAGAGAGTATGGAAGAAATAAATATTCTTCTGATGTTCTTTTATTATATTCTTCTATATTTTCTGTTCTTCTAAGCTTTCATAGCCCATAAGTAACATACACCTCATGTAGCAAACTCTTGAGGGCTCCAGATACATTTCAGTATAAAATAACTTTATAACTTTATATAATTTATATATAACTTTATAACTTATTTCTGAAACAAACTGGATACTGTGTGGATGATGCTTAGGTAAAATGTTGCAGTTTGACAGCTTGCTTGGCCCATTATTCCCAGCAGAGATGTGGGAACTGATGTAGTCCTGAGCAGAGAGATCACAGATGTGGTCAGTAGCATTAAATGCTTAAATACAACTCTAGAACTTCCTAAAGTTTTTTTTTTTAATTCTACTCTTGATTCAGAATTGAAGATTTCTCTAGTAATCAAGTTTGATGCATTGTTCTTTCTTGTTTCTGCTCTCTGCCTTATATATGTAATGTCTCTTCATAGGTCCTAAAAAAGACCAAACCACAAATGCAGAAACTAATTCTGATACCAATGGCTCCAATGCAAAGCAACAAGGAAAAGACTTTTCTTTTGGTGAGTGTTGGGGGAATTGGCACACATGCATTCCTTTAATGTTGATGTTAACACCTGGATTGCATATCAGATACTTTGAGTTCATATTCTGATGTACAGTTAGTGAATGACTGAAGTCCTCCCTTTTGTGTACATTCAGTTCTTCATTATGTGTAGTAATCTGCAGTAGAGAAATCCTGGATGATATGTGGAGCATGCTGCACAAATGCAGCCCAGATCCATTAGATATTGATTCAGGTGCAGAGTCAGTTTTAGATTTTTGCTGCTCTGTTACTGCACAATGCTGCAGACCCTTGAAGGACCTTTCTGGTGCAAAGTACCACCAAGTGCATAAACCCAGCTGAAATGTGCATAAGTTTCATAAGCCCTCCACAAATGTGAAATATTGACATCCCTGTGCAGAGATACTAGGTGGGATGTAGGGACCAGGAAGGATTTGAACTAACATTAGAAAACCAGACCTGTCAGAGCTGATTGTGCCTGACTGCCATGAGTGACCTCTCCAGTTCTGGGAAATCAGTAAAGGAAAAGCTGGGCAGGACTGAAAGCCAGGCAGTTGGTGTTGGTTCATCAATGTAGCCCATGAATTTTTGGCCATGGGGGTCCAGGCCTGTTAGTGCAGTGCTCTGGAACAGAAATCTCAGCATTGAAAGCAGGGTCAATTTGCAATCCAAAAAATTCTTCATTGTCAAGTGAGGTGAGTGCATTGAAAGTAACTGTAAGGAGTTCTAGGTCTCAGTAAACCTTTTTTTCAGCATACTTATATTCTGAGTTTATTTGCTTACATTTGTGTAGGAATTTGCTGTTATTTGCTTTATCTTTTTTGTCCCCTATGCTTTCTTTATAGCTGTATGGTCAAAAAACCTAAAAGACAGGAATTATTTACTCCTACCGAGCCAATTGAGAATGAATGAGATACTGATTTAGCACGGGTTGTGTTCATATTCAGAGTTGTGTACAGTTTTCTTGGACTTCTATTGCTTGTTAGACCTAGTTGGTTTTTTTTTAATCTGCAACTTTTTTAAACTTTGGACTGAGGTTTTAGTTTTGTAGACCAGCCACGGCCCACTTAGTGCAGCCACAAGTAAACTGTTGTAGAAATTGCTCTGATGGCTGTCAGAAACAAAATGCTTAAATTAAATGGACGTTTAATCTCATCACTGAAGTAGAAACTGTGCTAGAAATTAAAGTTCTCAGGAGAAAGGCATGTGTGTCATTAAACACATGAGGAACTTTGTGCCACTATTTTGGGTGCTGGTTCAGATGAGTAAATTTCCTGCTATCTGATAGTAAATTTGGATCACTCTTGGATTAATTTCACTTTTAATCACCTTTGCTTTATTTAGTTACAGTATCTTTCAAAGCTTCAGGAAAATAAGGATGGATGTGGATATAGTTTTGCAGAATGAAAGCCATTTTGCACATTTTTACTGCCATAGTAAATTGATTATCAAGCATAATAATTTATTAAAGATTTGTTAGAATGTTATTCAAAGACTCATTCATTGTGTGAGTGTTGTTCTAATTCTTCCAATTTCTTCCTGGCAGAGCTGTGGAATGCCAAAATCAATGACTTGAAGGAGAAAGTAGAAAAGATGTTCAATGAAAAATGTGGTATGTTTATTGATTCTTTATTACTGAGATGCCTTTCTTATGAACATGCAGTTAGATAAATGTATGAGAGGTGTTCATATGTTTATTCCAGAGGTCCTGCAGTCCTTGTGTACCTTACAGTTTCCCATCTGAGTTCATTCTCATGTGCTTGCAATCCAGTGTCACATTTCCACTTGTTATTTTACTTGGGTTTGAAAATGGAGAAGTTGTAGTTGGATTACAATTTTTAAATGAGCCACAGAGTGATTTCACACCCTGGCACATCCTTTTGAGCTTTCATCACTCTGCTTATAAATGGGACTTGGTATGATTCTGCATGACTCAAAACAGGCTATGGGTGGTATCTGGAGAAGTTGCTCCATTATATTCCAACACTTCTTCTAGTGCAGGCTGTTTGGAAACTAGTGACTTTTGGATGTAATGGCTTCTCCTTACTCTTCTGAGTGTGGATTTTTGAACAAGAGCACAAATCTCACCTGTGCTTGGTGCTGTTCTCTAGAAGAGAAAGAGGCAGAATGCATTGCCTTCAACAAAGTGTGCCTTGGTTTGAAAAGCCAGGTGTCTGCTAAGGCAGAAGCCTCTCTTGAAAGGAAAATGTAAAACCCCTCTCTCTGACTTATTATAATTTTGATATATGGGGCTCTCAGGCAAAGATATGGGATTAGGAATAACAGTTCTTTATTAGGAAAACTCAAAATAAAAATACAGTAATACAAAACAACACTGCCAGAGTCAGAAGCAGTCCCTGCCCCCCTGTGTGTCAGGGGGTGGCACAGCCCCATCCCATGGGGGCTCAGCCCTCCTGCAGTGCCAGCTGTGCTGCTGCTGGAGCAGGGATCCTGCACAAGGGGGGAGTTTTCCTCTGCAGCTCCAGGGCTGCTGCAGATGGGCCTGGGCTCCCTCTGGCAATGCAGGGCAGCAGAAAGCTGCTCCTCTGGCAATGCAGTGGGCAAAGGCTGCTGTGCTGCTCCAGGCTCAGATTGGATCCAGGTAGGAATGCTTGGCTCCTGCCCTGGGCGCAGCATCTCCCCATGGGATGCTGGAATTGGATCAGCCCTGCAGGGACACTCAGTGGCCATGGACAGCAGAGATCTCCTGGAGGGAGGATTGGCTGTGGCAGAGATAAAGAAAAAACTGCCCCATGAACAGCAGAGAACTGCCCCAGCTCTGACAGATGGGGATAGAATACACAGCCCCAGCCACATCTTGCAATTGCAACCCAAGACAAAAGTGCCATACAGATTGGATAGTCATGCATGCAGACCAGGCCAGTGGCATGAGCTGGATGCAAATTACAAATTTTCAGCAAATTATGGTGAGATTTACTGCAACAGAATGACTTAAGTTTGAAACTGTTCATTTTCTCCCTGCATACTCATAGCTGCCACCAAAAAAGGCAAAGCCTGCTGGTGCTACCGAATTGAGTATGGATGTGCCAAGTACTCTATTCCATTTATAGCAGAGGTGTTTCTATATATTCTATTTCTGTACACATCAGTTGCCTAACTATACCTTATTTGCTCTGTTGCATTTCAGGGGAGGCTCTGGGTCGCAGTGGGCCAGTGAAGGTTCCATATGCCCTGTTTGATACCTACCCTGAGGATTTCCACGTGGAAGGATTGCCTGAGGGGGTGCCCTTCCGCCAGCCTACAACCTTTGGGATTCCCAGACTAGAGAAGATCCTGAGAAATAGATCCAAAATAAAATTTATTATTAAAAAGTAAGGCACCCATATGTCTTTAATAATCTGTTCTATGAGAATTGAAATGTAGACCAGAAAATGAAATTGTGTTGCCAAGTTGCTAAATTACTCTATAAAATACACACTGGAATATTTTTATTGAGGAAATGATCAGAAAGCTCTTGTGCAAGTGGAACAAGATACAATAATCTCTTTGTTCTGACAGACTCTTAGACTTTGTTGTGAGAGAAAGAGCAAGTCCATATTTCTTAATCCATCACAATTACCACATCACTGGTTTAGTTCCTACTGCAAGGAGCACTTATGGACTACTCATAAACTTTGCTGGTTGTGTATTGGGAGCTGAGGAGTGGAGATTATTTTAATGAGAGCTGTAAGAATTTTCTTTCTTTTTCCTAGAACAAGTTTAGATATTCCTGTGCCAGTGCAGAAACAGTGGCAAGAGAAGTTACAAGGACAGATGGTGATAGAACAAGGGAGAATGGCTTTAAACTGACAGAGAGCAGGGTAAAATTAGATGTTTGGAAGGAATTTTCACTGGGAGGGTGTTGCCCAGAGAAGCTGTGGCTGTCCCATTCCTGGAAGTGTTCAAGGTCAGGTTGGATGGGGTTTTGAGCAGCCTGGTCTAGTAGAACGTGTCCCTGCTCATGGCAGGGGCAAGGTTTTAGGTTCCTTCCACCCCAAACCAGCCTTAGATTCTGTGATTCTGGGAAGTTATGGAGCCTCTCAGTCACTGCATTCTTGACTGTCTGTTTGGCTGAGAGGATATCACTTAGTTACCATTTTAGAAAATGGGATTTTCTTTAACGTTGATGGTATAATTTTATTATTGTATGTAAAATGTTCAATCTGTTTGCAGGCCTGAGATGCTTGAGGCAGCTATCAAAGAACGTTCTGGTAAAAGCTCCCAAGGTGAGTTTTGCAACTGCTTAACTTTCCAGATAAAAGTTTATTTCAAGGGTTAAATATTAATTATGAGAGCAGCATGGTGTTAATAAATTCCTGAAAGATTTATTCTACATTGCAGTTGCTTTGTTTGTTTGCTTCTTTGTTTGTTTTTAAGATGGGATAAGCACATAACCAGTTACAGTCTAAATATAGCTCTAACAAGACAGTATTAATTTTTTAAGTTATTCACAAATAATTGTGCCTCTAATGTATTCTTTACTACATTCCATCAAAATGTAGCCAGGAATGTAGGATTCACAGGAGTTACTCAGGTCTAGAGATAAAGTATTTGCTCCTAGTATGTAGATCATCTAAATAACACAGGCACCAGAGACAGGAGTGCAAATAGCCAGTAGAAAATTGTGTCAGGTAGGTAGGTCATGGAATAAATGTTCCCATTTTGAAACTGAAACTAGGTCCTCTTTGAAAACTTTGCCAATATTTGTTGTTTTGCAATATTTTCTTTATAGATGAGACTGAAGATTTTGAGCTCTCTATAAATGTTTTCTAAATTAATCCTCTTAGGAAAAAATAATTCCTCCAGTAATGCCAATACAGCAAGGACCACAAAAAACACAGTGAAAACAGCTGAAGGTGTTGAAGACCTAAACATTGTTAAAGTAACCATAAAAGGTGTGTATACTGGCTGGGTTCACATCATAATGCTTGTGCTTATATACTTCATGATATCTGCTTAGTTTGATATTTTCCTACATTCAAGTTTGATATTTTCCTATAGTTTGCTGAAATACAAGTACAATCAAGAAAGAACATGAGTTACCTTTTGTTTTTGCTGAGATGTTAAATGTTATCTAACACTCATTAATATCTCATCAGTGACATCTCTAGAATATTCTTAGTCCAAACACCTGTTAAGAAGTATCCACGTTTTTATGATGCTAGAAATTAAATATTGACTTGCAGTTCTTGGTAACTTCCAGATGCCAGTACTTGAACTGAATTGAATGACCTTGCAGGCTGAACTGTTTTGTCTTAACACCAATTACTGCTTTTCTTGTTGCATGCTATGGCCATCTACTGTATGATCACTTTGCTTTTACCTTTACATAAACCGTTCTGTGTTCCATAAGAAAGTAAAACACAGTTTGTTGGTTTAAATTACTTTACAAAATCATCTCTAGACATTTCTGGATTCATCCCTGGAAGCGTTCAGGGCCAGGTTGTGTGGGGCTTTGAGCAACCTGGTCTAGTGGAAGGTGTCCCTGCCCATGGCAGGGGTTTTGGATGATCTTTAAGGTCTCTTCCAAACCAAACCATTCTAGGATTCTGTAATTTCTTAGCAACCATCTATTTGTGTGTATTTCTACAATTCAGTGTTACTGCTAAAATGAGGAACAAAGACAGTCCCTGTTTAGAAGCTCTTGGGTATACCTGCTTTGAGTAAACATGCAAGGATAAACAAGCTTCAGGGGGGGAAATTTGTGCTTAATTCTCATGCTGTTCTCACAATTTCTTCCAGATGATGAAAATGAGCGACCACCAAAAGCAGAAAATGCCAGGCAATTGAGAGAGCAAGTAAATTATCTTTTTAGCCAGAAATTTGGTAATTGCTTCTTACTCCCCATTTTTATATAGGTGTGAGTGCAATTAATGTTGCTCATGCTGCAGTTAGTGAATGAATATTCATTCACAGTGAATTATATATATGGTCATTAAAATGAAGAGATTTGAGAATTTGAGAATTGTATATGAATGTTGTGCTTTGACTCCAAAAATGATATTTTGTAAGTGATGTAGATAGTTTGGTGTTTTAAATGAAGTCCTAAGAGTCTGGATTGCTTCATGGTTCCCCTTTCCTTTTCGTTTTTTCTGTGTCAACATGGATGAAGTATTTATTTTGCTGGCAGTCCATGGTTCTTCTCAGGGCTTCATAATCCTGACCTCTTAATACTTGGGATTAGAGTAATTTTAAAATTGCAATTTAACCCTTTTTCTGTGTATAGTTTTGTTTGGTTTTTTTTTATTTTGCTTTGTACAGTAGCAATGACCTGGGTTTCCTTATCTGAAATTCCTTCACTTGTGCTGCATTGAATTGCTTTTCATAGCATTGCAGGAAATGCTTTGTTTTCCTTTGTGTAGCTATCTCCTTTAATATCCTGCTCTGTAAGAGCAGTCTGTGTTCTTCATATGCTGAACTGTCAGAGCTGGAGCTGTGACTGATGCTCTCATAGTCATGTTCATGAGTGTAATCCAGAACCTTATTTCTAAAACTGTAATTGCTTCATTGTCAAGTGAATTTCTGATAGTTTCAGATCTGATAGAAAGCATGGTTTGTATTTTGTTTCTTAATCCTTTGAGGATTTCCTTACACTTTTTCTTCAGTGTAATCAGAAATACTGTGGGTTTGAAAATAAACATGACCTCTCTCACTTAGGTGAAGCCACTGGTATGAATTTTCCTGTGAAAGTTCCATACAGAAAAATCACTAACAACCCTGGCTGTGTGTTGGTGGATGGAATGCCTCCAGGTGTGGCATTTAAAGCACCCAGTTATCTGGAACCCAGCTCAATGAGGAAGATTTTGGATTCAGCAGAGTTTATCAAGTTCACTGTGGTTAGGTATGTAGTTGCCATTAATTAGATTGTGAGTACAATCCCATAGCTGGAATAAATGTGAGAGAATAGAAGTTGTAGTGCATCTCTAAATAAGTGCTGGCTTTTTTTGGATAACAATATATCAGGTCAAATGAAGCCCAGATGTTCCTAGCATGAACAAAAGAGGACATGTCCAATTTGGTATGACAAAAGGCATGTTACCAATACTGCATATTACAGCAAGCTGTCTTTTCAGTTCAAATCTAATCACAATATGCTAAAAAGTCCTATAGTTTCCTGGGCCTTGCTCTGCCAGTCATAATCAAGTTTTGAAACAAGTCCAGAGCTCATTGGTTTCTATTCAATGTTTGAAAATACAATATTGTCCAATTATAGTATAAGGGAATTTCATTTGTATCTGGATATCTCCATAGATATACACACACACATACCCAAAGTTAATTACTATGCATTGAAGCAGAGCAGATCAAACTTTGGAATCATTCTAAGGAGGAGTTGAAAATAAAAACTGATCAGTTTCTGTAACTTCTCAAATCACAGATGACTTCACAGGAGTTTAAAAGCTTACATTTCTCTTTAGAGAGAGAAATTTCTTAGATTTTACTAAGGAATCTGAATTCTCAACCCGTAATCATGACATATTCTAAACCAAAAGGACTTTGATGTGTTTTTGAATTGAACCCTGAAGAGGTGATTCCTTGCTAAGTAGCAGTGACCAAGGGAAGGGTTTAGCCCTTCCATACATGTTACTTTTCAAAATGCTAGTTTTGAAGAACCAAAGTCCCCAAGACCTACTAGTCCTTCTGTTTTACTTGCCTTTCTTTTCATGTTTTAGCATGACCTCTGTTATAGAAGGTATGGGGAGGTTACATTGGGAGAAAACACCATGCAGTGCCTTTCAGAATCAGTAATTTTTATATTTTTTTCCAGGCCGTTTCCAGGACTTGTGATTAACAATCGTAAGTATTTATGAGACACTGATGACAAATGCATTTTTTTTAACCTACCAAGTTTCATTTTCTACATTGTGTCTTAGTGGCAGAGGCCCCAAGTTGCTGAGGTCTCTGTATAATTTTGCCTGTGTATTTCTCATTAAGATTTCCTGACTAAACATGGATGTGCAGTTAACTTGAGGGCAGGGGGATAAATTTACATTTAAACAGCATAAGATTAGCATTGCCTTGATAGGAAAATGCAAGACTCTGATTTTGTATTTTTCAGCTGCAGAAGCCCAAAGAAATTTAGGATCCTGACTGAGCAGCACACTTACATGAGTTGCTATGTTGTTGGTTTAAATCCATCACAGCAGCTGTTAGTAAGAGCTTTCCAATAGCTGCACAACCTTGTTCCAGTAAAAAATTCTGCTGAAACTATAACATTTTAGAGAGGCAGACTGTGGTTAGCTGAAGTGCCATGGCCAATTTGGCCCTCACAATGAAATTGTTTGGGGTAGTGGGAAGGAAAGGTATAGTATTTTGGTTGCTAAAACAATTGTGACCTGGTTGTTAGATGCAATTTAGGCAAAAAAACAAACCACAAAGAGTGTCACTAGTGTACCTTGTGTTGTGTTCTTTATGAGCCAGTGTAGATTAGAAATTCAGAGGCCAAATAACCTGTCACAAACTGGCCTTACCCAGCTGGAGCCTTAGCACCCAGTGTTTGTTCAGATACATTCAGCCACCAGAAGATTCCAGCTCACGTGCACTGCAAGTAGGAGATGTCCTCAGGAGGATATTGTAGGATATTGCAGCCAGTGACTCCCACTGACCTGCTCACAGACCTAGGTGCACTTCTGAGATGGCAGAGAGGTCTCTGCAAGGGAGAGCCTTCCAGGCAGGTAAATGTGGAATAGTATTTCCAGGGAATTCAGTTAGAAATGAAAGAATCCATTGAGCTGTGGTCAGTTCAGCATAAGTTGTTCAATGTGTGTTGGGACTGGGGGAGCAGGTTGGCCATGAGGTTTGGGCATTGTCTGTGTCCACTAATTATGACCAAAATGATTATAATTATTTATATATACTATATAATATATACATACTATAAATATATACACATATACACACACTATATATATACTATATATATTATATATATGGATGGATACCAAGGTGAATGAGTGACAGGGTCACTAATTATGATCAAGATGATCTTACACTGATGGATACCAAGGTGAATGATTGAAAGATTCTGAGCCAACTGCATATAAGTATTATTTCTAATTTATTATTTATTCTTCATCTAAAAAACATGTGGAAACTTAAGAGGAAAGTTTTGGTGCTTGCAGGCAAGACAGGAAATGTTTTTTCTCTAACAGAAAGAATTGAACTGCATCTCAGTCACAGTGTTAGTGACCTGTTCATGTGACAAGTTTAAGGATTTGCAGATTCAAAGGTTTTTCTTGTGTTGCATGTGAACCATTTTCATTGTGAAGTAAAACAATGGTCATGTTTAATCTTAGAGCTGCTAGAAGAAGCTGAAGCAGAAGCAGAGTCACCAGCAGCACCAGCAGCAGCCACTACCACAGCAGTACTACCAGGTGATGCAGAGTGTGACATGTGTCCTTGCAGGAGGGTGGGAAATGGGGTTCTGCATCTCACTGGCAGAGATCATTACAGTCATGTCCTAGGTGTAAGGTGCTCATGATGAGCCATTTCATTTTGAGAAATAAATAGCTGTTTACTTTAATGACTGTTAAGCTTTAAATAACTTTATTAGCTGTTAAACATTAGTGGAAAGTGCCTCTCCTTTCTTCAAGCTGTGTCATTGGTGTGTTCCTTGATTTGATTTTTACAGATGATGAGTGAGCTGGAAAGAAGGATTAGTGGGGCCAATGTGTAAAGGCAATTCAGCATCCATTTATTAATGTCTGCTTAACTCAAATGTGTGCATGCCTGCATGTACAGCCAAGTGAAGTTTGCCTGCAGAGCTGGCAGAGGGGTCTGGGTAGAGTTTCTGTAGTCTGAACAGAGAATTTAGCTTTGGGCTGTGAATTAACTAAAGGAAATTCGGTTGGGCAACTTCACTTTGATCCAATACAGCTTTTAAATGTTCATATACCTTTTAAAAATGTGTGTGCTAAGTTGGTGTAGTGTGGGGAAAACTTCTGCAATTGACTGAATAAATCATTACACAAAGAAGCTGGGAAACCAAGAGAAAACATCTGATAAACATTTTAAGAGTAAGGGACACTTGTATGGTGCAAATTATTATAAAGGAAGCTGCTGGTTCCTCTGTTTCCATGTGGAGGTGTGGGAGGGAGGAGACAGCTGCTGATGATTTGTAGTCTGTTGGTCCTTAACATCTGCAGTGTTAAAAAGGTCAAATGGTTTCCCCAGAACATGTTCATCTACAATCCATGCAGAGATAGTAGAAAACTCAGCATGGAATTAAAGCATACTTGTCCTCTGTTATGCACCTTCCCACTGTGCCCCAGAGTACGCAGACTTGCCATCACAGACAGTGCTTGGGAGAGGTGGGTGTTCTTTCTTTAAGCTGCTCCAAATTTGGTGTATTCTGTGCAAATGCACATTAACTGTTCTGGGTCTTGGTGATATGTCTGCCACAGTAAACCTTTCTTAGAAGAGAAAGTGTTGCATAGTTAAATGTAATAAATGTTTGGGGATATTTTATATTTTGTTGCAGACTATAGAAAAGCTACACAAATTTATCTCAGTCAAAGAGATATGAGTCTGATTGTTTAGGAAAATATGAGGTGCTTTTTTGAAGGAAAACTTGATTTCCCTAATCTGATTCATCTTGTTGAAACTATATTCATATTCATTTGACTGTATTTTTTTTCATTTAAGAGCCAGCTGAACCAAGCCAAATAGAAGTATCTCTAGGAGGTAAGTGCTTGTCTTCAGTTACTATTAAGAAATATTTTTAAGTAATGCTGAACAAAGTTGCATCTGTTTTTAAAGTCAGGTCAATCAAAATCAAGAAGAGGTCTTTTACTGGTTCCTGGCACATTTCCTCATTTATAGTAATATCATGCTGCATCATGTGAAGAATACTTAGCAGCAAAAATTACTATGCTAATAATTTTACAAAGGAGTTGTAGGAATTCTTTGTGGTTGGTGAGTCTTGCCTATACATAGGCTCTGAGTGACTTCATATCCTGAATGATGCATTTAGTTATTCAGTGCAGTAGTTTCCACAAGTGATGCAAGTGAGTGCTTGCCATCATCAGGAACTCTGAATGCCACATTGGCCTGGATACACTGTGTTGGGGGCAAGGGAGGGGAGCATTGTTGTTCTTCTAGCACTTAAACTCTGGAAAACATCCAACTTTCCTATTGTCCAAGAATATACTTGAACTCTATCCTTTTCAGATAGAATCACAGAATCATTTAGTTTGGAGAAGCCTTCTAAAAGCATCATCATTATATTGCAGTGGAAATGGTAATTTTCACAGAATCAGATTGCTGTGAATATGCTTTTATTTCTTATTATTAGTTTTAAGAGATAATGAATGCTTTTCATGTTTTTATAAAATTTTACTTAAGTAAAACAGTAACAAAATTGGTGGAGAAGTTCCACTTTTTCATTCGCTACTACTTTTTTAACAGATAACACAGAAACAGAAGAACAGTTTCAAATAAAGCAAGATCCACACCTGACGTCATAGACCTCATCAATACTGGGTAAAAGAATTTAGTGTTTCTTGAAGTCAACACCTGTCAAGGAATAATATTTTTATATTTTTGGCTGGGGAAAGGAGAGATGAAGTGTAATACTGAATGTCAGAAGGTGCCAGTACTTTAGTTGTGAATTATTTTGCACTTTCTTATCCAAATACAGTATAAAGCACACTGTGTTCAAATTTGTGACGAAGTCCTAGAAAAATATGGCATAAAATGTGTGATGGTAATCACATATCTCAGAAGCAGAGCAAGTGAAAGCTGAGGGGATTAGTGTTTATGTAAAGCTCTGACATGGTTGTGTGAAAAAGCATTATTATTCTTGGTAGTGCACATACATTTCCAAATTGTAATTGAGCAGGAAAGCTCTTTACTGTGATTGTCTGAGTATTGTCTGAGCTTGGGACACTCAGTAAAACTATTAACTGTCATGACAAACCAACCTCCTTTAAAAGTTTCCTTTATTTTATTTTCATAAATTAAACTTTTATTTATTTAAAAGCCTAGTTTAATTTACAATGCCCAAATGTCCAAATCTTTCTCTTACTCTGTTTTTAACGTCACTTGTTCCTAAAAATTATGTTTTTGTGGTGGTGGAGAGGAATGTTAGCAATGCTATCACATCACCAAATCTAAAATGCTCACCCAAATGGTTTGGAGTCTCTGTGCTTCATTCAAAGAAAATGGTAGTGCTTCTTCCCATTTCAGTTTTTTTGGTAATACTGAACCCCAAATATCTTCCTCGTTATGCAGCATTTGATACTTCAGCAATTTGATTTAATTGGTATAACATTAAATGAAGCATTGGCTAGGGGAGCCTGGAGCCTCTGGGTTTCATTCCTGGCACCATCTGAGCTTTTGGAGCTGAGGGACAGCCTTGGTACAGCATGAACACAGCCCAGGACAATGAAATGATGTGGTGGGAAGCTGCAGGAGCTGACAAACCAGCATCCCAACTATGCCCTGAGCACTGCAGGCACAGCAATGGTGCTCTTATTTAATCAGTGAAGTCTGTTTGTCATAAAACTGAATGTGGCAGGATAAAATATACTGAAGGGAAAACTTTGATTCATCATGGGACGCACTGCAAGCAGTGAGAAATAAAAAAACATCTCACTTGTCAATTAAAGGTCACAAAAATGTTGTCTGAGCAATGGCTGCACAATTTGATGCTGCAGCAGTTCAGAGTTTTGGATGCTTTAGGCCATCCACTGAATTTATACCAAAATAAATATTTGTTCTAAATTCTGACAAGAGAATGCTAGAGCACACATTTAATCTCATATTTATTGAGAGCAATATTCAGTTTCTGCATGCTTGCTGAATCTATGTCACAATACAACCACAAATGAATGACACTCACACGCTGAGATGTCCAAGGCAAAAAAGGCACATTTATTACTGGACCTCAATATTTATAGAATTCCAAAAGTGATCATGGATTGGAGGATAAAATTGCCACCTCTCCAACCACACTGGTCAAACCAACAGTCTATCAAGTCTCTCCTCCTCCAGAAAGGGATGCAAAACAATCATTATTTACATGAAAAGTGCATGAGAAAGCTTAGAAGAACTTTAGGAGAACAGGGAGACAAATCTAGGCCTAAAAAACTGGAAAATAGAATACACACTGCTCATAGCTGTAATAAGGCACAAGGCTTCAATGAAATTAACCTAATTTTTTAATTTCTCTTACCTAGTCAGAAGCTGCCCGTTCTGAGAAGAGCCTGCTCGGCCTGTCTAGAGCTCTGTAATATAATTGTATAAGAGAAGTATCTTCTATACAAACCCTTTTGTACTATTATATAGAAATGTCTACTTTTTCAGCAGTTCTGTGAATTGACCTACTAATGACTGTAGATTTGGATTGTATGAATTTACTTTGGAATATATTTTAAGGACTAAATTTGATGCTGGGGAGATGGCAGGGATTAAAATCAACAGGGACATAGCTCAGGCTGTATACATTTTCCAATAAAGCTGAATTTCACTGTACCTGAATGCATCCTAACTTTTGTAATGAAAAAATTCCTGCAAAGAGTTCAGTTTGTTTACTTAGGAGAAAAAAAACCCTCTACATTAATGTTCAGCTGTTACTTTAATGTCTCATTGGACAACAGTATTTGTATATTTGAATTAATTTTTCCTGTTGTATCTATCATAATTCATATGTTTTTCCTAAATAAAAGATAATTTTATCCACTTGATGGTTAGTGTGCATTAATGAGATAGACTGTGAAATGGTCAATATTCCAGTGTGTGGATTAGGAAGCAACTGAAATGAAACCCCGTCAGTTTATTCTGTTAATTCAAAGTAGTAAGTACATGTTCCATCAGAGTATCACACAGTTTACATATCATGGGTTTGGTCTTACAGTCCTGCCATGGGCAGTAGTTGTGTGGACTTGTGTGAGAGCTTTTCTGCTGAAGGCTGTGGGGGATGCTCTTCTGTCCATCTAGAACTAGTTATGGAAACATGCTACAACCTGCTCCAAGTCCTATTATGTCAAAAACTCAGAATATTCTGTGCAAACAGCAATTAAATTAAGTCCCCTGTGGTCCTGGTTATGCACCACAACAGGTAAAACCATGTATATATATATATTTTCAAATTTCACAAACCATAAGAGATGCACAGTTCTGGCTATAAAATAATCTCTAAAAATGCAGATAATTTGCAAAGGTTTCTCTTTTACTGGCAGGAATCTGAGATGATTGCATTATGCACAAATGGTAAGTGATATTCCCTGATGAAGAAATAAAGACCTTTCTGATGTTTTTCAAGACTGTGCATGTAGTTATGTCTTACAGCAAATCAAGTCCTAGCAGTAATTCTGTAGGCAGGTAGAACATGCTGCAGCATGGTTATGTCCTGCCAGCAGAGAAGTAAGGTCCAGTCCTGCTGTTGAGACTGCAATCCAGCTCTGGGTGGGTGATGTGATTGGATCTTCAAGGAAAATTCTGAAGCCTTAAATTCAGTTGAGTGCAGTGTCTGTTCTTGGGAGCAACCTGAAATTCAGCAGGTAAATTCAGAGCAACAAACACATTTCAGTCATTCTAGAGATAAGGGAGACCCTACAGGACATCTGCTTGTGTTTGACAACATGCAGAGCTAGGTGCTCCCACTTGAATACTGGGACCTTGTGCTGGTGATGTCAGCAGGGGCAGGGTTAGCTCCATGCTGAGGCATTTTGAAAAAGCTCATCCTGGTCTTACCTTCCTTCTCTCCAGATGGGAGCTGGTGCCTTCCTGCCTCAGCAGACAGCATTCCCAGCCCCATGGAGTGAGCCCACCTGCTGTACCTTACCTGTTAACCCAGCCATGTGGGCACTGTCCACATTATAACCACCACCACATGTACCTGCTGCTCACTTGAACAGACATGCTGAGCCAGTGAACCTCCAGCAGTAGTTCAGGACCAGGTTTCACACTTGCTTCTAGACATGTTTAGAATGATGAAATGACATAACGCAGCTTTCCCCAGGCTTCAGCTGGCCTGACTTCCCCTTCTGAAAAAAGCAGGATGGTTCATCCCTTCTTTACTCACAGCCCTCTTTAGGAGGCACTTTCAGCACAGCTGCCTGCCCAGCTGTTTGCTGCTGGTGGAGTTCTTACTGCTCACTCAAAAATGAGGGCAGTGTCACAGCAAAGGAACTGGGAAAATAAATAATTCCAAGGTATTGCCTTGTCAAGTGTGTAACAGCAGAGTGGCTCTGCTGAAACTCTGTATGCAGGAGCTGAACGAAAAAGGAAGTGAAAGTGGTTGCAGTGGTGTTGCTGAAAGGACTGGAGTGGGCATTGGGCAGCAGCATGTCCATCTTCAGAGCCATCAGGGAGTGGCCCCGCTGGACATCTGGCAGCTTCGAGCAGCTTCTCACAGAAGCCACCTCCAGAGCCCCCCTGCTACCAAAAACCAGACTGCAAAACCAAAAGAACTTAGCTTGTTCAGATGGAATGTTCCTCTTCTGAGAATTTTCTTCTGAAATCTTGCTTCTTGACACGTATTAGATGTGTGAGACATTTGATGGAAAGCTCAAACAGCCCTGGATGGATCTTTTTTCATATTTGTGGTTGTGTAATATGCAAGGGACTTCCCTTGCATATAGGGAAGTCCCCCTGTTAAAATAAAAAGAAACCAAAAGTACATGACCATTCAGCCCTGTGCCCAGCTAAGGTGGTGAGCAGGGCTGGGACTGACTCAGGTTCTCGGGGGCTCCCCAAGGGAACCTTTTGGTGGCAGATTTTGAAGAAGCTGCAAAAGACTGAAAGGAAATGGTGATGCAAGGGGAGGGCTCTTGCACACTGAGCCTGTGGCTGCCCCATCCTGGCTGTGCTGTGCCCCAGACTCCCCAGGTGCCATTCCCACACACACAGACAGTACTGCCATTCCTGGGGCTCAGGGAGTGCATCACATGCTTCATTCAGCCATTCCAGCTCTCATAGAGAGGGTGAAGGTGCCTCTGGCTGTCATATCCAAGGCACCTGTCCCTGACCCTCTCCTGCAATTACCTGTGCCATCATGGGGCAGCATCAGCAGTCAGAGGAGTCCTTTGGATACCAGGGCAGCCAGCCTGGGCCTCACCCTTCACTGCCCTCTGATTCCAGAGCTCCCTCCAGGTTATCTCCGAGGCCTCCCAGCTCACCTCCTCCCCAGCCCTGGAGCCACTGCAAGGGCTGGGCTGGGAAACACCAGCTCGGTACAAACCACAGCGAGTGAACAATTACGGGTGCGATCGCAGCGGCAGTTCCGCTTCCCCAGGGCTGTAACAGAGAGCAGAGCTGAGCCAGGGCAGAGGGGACAGAGCTGAGCCAGGGCAGAGGGGAGGGGAGAGCACCCAGACAGGCAGGAGCCGGGTCCGGAGCAGAGCCCTGCGGGCAGGAGCAGCAATGGGGGACGCCTTCATCCGGCACATCGAACTGCTGGGCTACGAGAAAAGGTTTTTCCCCAGCCAGCACTATGTGAGTATCAGCAGCGTTCTGGCATGTGAGGACTGAGGACTGGACAGGGTAAAAACCCTGGCCAACAAATTTTCTTAGGTAAATGTGACTGAGAGCCTAAACGCTTCCTTTTAAGGGAGTCATAGCTGATAACATGAGCTGCAGGCAGCCAGAGACTAAACTGTCCTGAACACACAAGATTTCAGGCACCTCCTTTGCAAGCCATTGGCTACTTTGCAGTCTTGGAAAGGGCTTTTTCCTCTTTGTTTCCCACCCACCTGCATGGTTCTGTCCCCTCTAGATCTATTCCAATTCCCCTAGTGCCCAGTTTATTTGCTGGCAAGGCAGAGCTATTTGCATTGGGGTGGTGGAAGGAAAACATTCCATTTTATCTGAAACTGGACCATCCCCAGGGTTCCCCGGGCACAGTGGGGAGTGGTGTCCCACTTGCCTGCAAAACTGCAGCCTCTGCTTTGCTCCTCAGGTCTACATGTTCCTGGTGAAGTGGAATGACCTCTCCGAAAAGGTTGTCTACCGCCGCTTTACTGAGATATATGAGTTCCACGTGAGTCCTCCCAGGACACATGGGCTTGGGGTGGGGAAAAAGGAGGGTGAATGCCATCTGAAATTGCCTCAAAGCAAACCTGGTTCAAAAGAGGCTCCTGGGTCCAGTTCTTTGATCTCTTTTGAAGGTGGGAGCCATTGGCTCTGTGTCCCTGGGCACACAGTGCCGAGGTGTGGGATCCAGCCAAGACATGCTGGTGGCAGCAGGGCGAGCATCAGGAAAGGAGCCCAGCTAGGGGCAGAGGAGTGGGTGTCACAGCGTGTTCCCCTGGTGCCATCCTCACTGTTGTGCCTGGCTCTGCTCTGCAGAAAGCGCTGAAGGAGATGTTCCCCATTGAATCCGGGGACATCAACATAGAGAACCGGATCATCCCGCACTTGCCAGGTGAGGGGCAAGCACCGTGGCTGGGGGTGAATAGAAATTGCAGCTAGCTGGGAAATTCCCTGGTGGGTTGAGCTGTGCTGGCTGCCTCCAAGACAGGTGGGTGGTGCAGTATTTCCTGTACACCAGGCTTGAAATCAAAACCCCAGAAAGATCTGAGCAGTGGCAGTGGTTATTCCCAACACTCAGCAGCCCTACAGACCCCGTCCTTGCTCTCTGAAGGCACCCAGAGGCACGTGCAGAAGAATCAGCTGTGACCCCTATGACTCCTGGCTGGTGCAAGGTGTCTGGCTTTGGGGAGGCTGAACTGAGTGGAGCTGAGCTGAGCCCTCTGTTGGTGACATCATCACTGGTGTTGGCTTAATGCCCTTGTGGCAACACAGATACTTTGTAAGAGGAAGCAATGCAATATGCCTTCAATGACAGAGAATGAACTCCGGATCCGAACAGCTGATGTTTTGTCTCTAAGCAAGGTGCATGTCAGAAAACTTCCCCATTTTATTTAATTTCCTGCTTTAAAGGAAGCAGAAGGGAGTCTGAAAAAGAGCTGCAGTTGTGGTCAACATCTCTGGAGGAGGAGTAAGCCTGCATTATGTAGCAGTGTGGGTGCCAGTCAGCTGGACTAACATCAACTACCATGCTGGGCCACTTCCATCACACTGTCCCCCACCGTGCTGGAGCTGGTCAAAGCATCCTTATTCCCTTTGGGGAACTGAGAGCACTGGGGACCAGACAAGTGTCAGACTGCTGGGGGCATGGGCTGCCACTGACCACACAAAAGTATCTCGCATCATGTGGTTCAACACTACTTGAGGTGGGGATTGCCAGCAGTATTTTAGAGTTCTGGAGTCAAGAACACCACAACCAGTGGGGTGGGAGGATAAATATGTCTCTTCTGACTGCAGGCTAGTCCCCTGAGCCCCTCTTGGTGCTCTGGTACATCTGCTGTGTTTCTGGCCCAGCTGTTGGGCTTAGTCTGAACACACATGTAGGAGTTACCCTAAAACTGAAATAGGGTCAAACAGGATCATTGCTGGGCTTGCAAGAGCTGTGCCCCCACAAAACTTATTGGCACAATGCAGCCACACAGCACCTTGGGGCCAGACCCACTTGTTTGCAGGGCAAAATTAATGGTTCAGAGCAGTGTGCTTGGGAAAGTATTAAAGACAAGGCATTCTGGCTGCTTTTCTGAGCCCTTTTTCCTCTCCCCCAGCCCCAAAGTGGTTTGATGGGCAGCGCTCAACTGAGAACAGGCAGGGCACACTGGCTGAGTACTGCTACACTCTGGTGAACCTGCCCCACAAGATCTCCCGGTGCCTGCATGTGGTCAACTTCTTCAAAGTCCGTCACGATGACATGAACCCCGTCACAGACAGCCAGTGAGTCCTGCTGCCTGCCGTTTGGAGGGAAATCCTGCATTCCTGGCCTTGGATGCTGGCAGGAGCCTGCAGGGAGGGTGCTGATGGATAGGGCTGCTTGGCATTGAGCTGTCTTTGCTCTGACCTGTCTAGGATCAAGAAGCCTGAGGTCTTCCTCCTGCCAAAGGATTCCAAGAAAAACCCCACTGGTAAGAGGGCTGCAAAGTGGCTGCCTCAGCAGCAGTGAAGCCTGCTGGGGAGAGAGGTTGTCATTCCATGGCAGATACCCTCACTACGAACATGATTGCTATACCAGAGCTGCAGCTGTGGTGAAGCCAAATCCTTTGGGGAAATAAGTAATTGTCCTGAAATCCAGTTTGTTTGGGGCTGAAAGAGGCTGGGAGGGTACTTTGGGCTGTCCTGGGGCTGTTTTTGGCCTGTGTTTCTGGGCTGGGGGCTGGAGGAGGGAACATCTGTCACTTCTCTCATGCAGACATCACGGGCCCCATTGTCCTGCAAACGTACCGAGCCATCGCTGACTATGAGAAGAGCTCCACATCTGAGATGGCTCTCAAGGCTGGGGACCTGGTGGATGTTGTGGAGAAGAGTGAGAATGGTATGTGTCCATCCCCCTGGAGAGCTCCTGAGGGCCAGCCCACTCCCTGCCACAATTTCAGCAGGAATGAGTATCCCTTGCATCCAAACACAGCATGTGAACTGGCTATGGCAGTGAAGGCTGAGGGGCAGTTCTAGGAAACTCTGCAACACCCTGGCCATGCCTCAGCCTGTGAGGCTTCCTGCCCAGCAGGAGCAGGATGAACTGGTCAACTTCTCTGGTTGCACCATGTCAACAGAGATTGGCCCCAGCACTGTCCCTTTGGTCCAGGACTCAGAGATGCCTGCACCTCCCCTGGCCAGGACAGACCTGGTGCCAGTCCCCAGAACACTCTCTGCTCTTGCCCATGGTTGCTTTCTTTGCAGGCTGGTGGTTTTGTCAACTGAAGAATAAACGAGGCTGGGTACCTGCTGCCTATCTGGAGCCACTGGATGGTCCTGATGAATCTGAAGAGCAGGAGCCTAATTATGCAGGTAGAATGTTGGGGTGACCAGAGTGTGTGTGTGTGTCAGAGCAGAGCCTACTGCAGCTCTCCACTGTGATGGCTCACTGCAAAGCTGGGAAATTCAGACTGAGCAGGATCACTGGGCAGGGAGATGCTGCTGTAGGAACTGCCAGGAGGGATAAATCTCATGGCTTGGTGCCTCAGTGTCAACCTTGGGAGCTTCCCATGACCTGCAACTCAGCATTAGATTTGTGTTTTGGCTGATCCTTACCCAGTGGCCATGCTGAGCTGGCTGAGGTACTGGGTTAGCAGAACAGCATGGTGCAGCACCCAAATCAGGCACAGGAATTCACAGTGCTTCACCTCTGTGCTGTCCTTATGAGGACCTGGCCCTGCTCCCTGTCCCCTGCACTGCCCTGCCATGACAGCAGGGCTTTATCACGTGGAGCAGGGGAAGGATCCTGCAGACTTGTGCTAATTGCTCAACAGGCTTCAGCTCTGAGGGTTGCACAACGCTGGAAAAGGCCCTATTAGCACAACACTTCCTTCTGCCTTATTTCACCACTCGAATTCTGAGCACACTTTCGAGCAGAGATAGGAGTGCTTCCTCTGCTTGCACCCAAAAGTTTTCTTCTGGAGAGATGGTGAAGGGGCTGGCATGAGCCATGGGCAATGACAAGACTGGGGGAAGTCTGAATCCAAACCTGAAGCACCTCTTGCCTAAAATGTAGGGTGCCTCCTAATGCTCTGGTGCCTCCTCAGTGGCTGGGGAGGTTCAGCCCCATCCCTGAGGTGTCAGCACATGATCCACCATCCCCATTTCATGTGTAGGTGAAGCATACGTGGTCCAGAAAAGCTACACGGCTGTGGAAGAGGATGAGCTGACCCTCAAGGAGGGTGATACCATTGAAGTCATCCACAAGCTCCTTGATGGCTGGTGGGTCATCAGGTGAGAGATGCCATGAAGAGCTCAGGCAAGCAGCACTCAGGGAGAGGGAAGGGACATCCATGGTGCTCCACATCAGGGCTCTGAAAGCCTTGGTGTCTTTGGTGCCACTGCCCAGCACTTCCTTTGCAGGGCTGCTCCTCAGAGTCTGTTCTTTACCAAATCTTAAATATTTCAGCTTGAAATTCCTCTCCTGAGAGCTTCAGAAATATCCAAGAAGGAGGCAGATGGGAAAAAAATGTGTATCTGTTATTTTGCCTCTACTTGTTCTGGCACATTTTGCTTTGCAAAACCTCAACTTTCATCCCAGCTGCAAGGAGCATTTGAGGTAACATGGCACCATGAGGGAACCTGAACCATGACTCATGGAATGTCCTGAGTGGGAAGAGTTCAAGGCCAGGCTGGATGGAGCTTGGAATAGGAATAACCTATTCTAGGGGAAGGTGTCCCTGCCTGTGGCAGAGGGCTGGAATGAGATCCTTTAAGGTCCCTTCTAACCAAACCATTCTGGGACGCTGTAACCACCTGCAGGAATGATCAAATCTCTCTCCTGGACTGAGGAGGTGGTTGCAGAGCCACGACTGCAAGTGATGTTGCTTTGTGTTGCAGGAAGGATGAAACCACAGGTTATTACCCCTCCATGTACCTGCAGAAAGCTGGGGAAGTGAACACCTCTGTGAAGAGTGAGCTGAGGAACCGGGGTGCTCCTCCACGGAGGTAGGAGAAGCTCTGTGTAGAGGGCAGAAGAACATCTCCCACTTCCTTGAGGGAGATGAAATTAAACCAGACAGGGTGTTGTGGTGTCACCTGCTTGCCCTGTCAGTGAGGAACTGCCTGGAGAAATGTAAGCAGGGCACAGACAGAGCAGGGCTGTCCTCCCACCAGCTCTGTGCTCCCCAACTACCACAGGCATTGCTGAGGCGGGGCTCCAGGATCCTTGCTCCAACAGGTCCACCCATCAGGTGTATTTCTCCTTGTCCTTCTGCAAAGTTTCTTTTCTGGGCTAATCTTGTTTAATTTTCAAATTGGCCATTTTCTTACTTCCTAAGTGTGTGCACTGAATCTTTTAGAGGCAAGGAGAGATTTGACTAAATGAAGCTGCCAAGTGGCCTAATCTAATGGGAGGATTTGAGCAAATGCAAGGGATTTTATTTTGATTAAAAAGATAGAAAGCACAAATAACTCATTAATTCCAGTGCAAAGAGAATGGCTAAAAAGGGCAGAATTTGCTCCTATCTCTTTTTTCTGCAAGATGACATGTCAGGCCTGTTATAAAATCTCTCCAAATCCAGTTTTGCTGGAGCATGGATTGAGTGTGAGACAGTGTAAAATGGTCCAGATCCACCTGTTTGGCCACAGAGATGTTTGCTGGTCACCTTGGGGGAGAGGAAGTGGCCTGTTCCAAGGACAGTGGGTTGTTCCCCTGCCATTGTGACTGCTGCCTCTGTGGCACTGGCAGCCAGGCCAAGGCCTGCTGTGAATGTGGTGACCTGTTAAGGGCAAGAGCTTTGCTATGACATGGGGGATGTGCTCACACCAGGAAGGGGCTGAGGGCAGAGAGGCACTTTTCTTTGAGAAGAGCAGGAGGACAATGCCATGGGGATGGACATCAGGAGCCACCTCACTCCTGCCATGGTACTGAAGACAAAGCAGGGCCCCTGTCTGCCTGCCCAGGGACAGTCCCCAGTGCTGGGGTTTCCCCTGCAGCAGCCTCAGGCTGCTCAGCCTTTCACTTCTCTCAGGAGTTTCTCTCCTGTGGGTTGAACACTGCACATCTGGGTGCACACTGACACATGCCCCATATTCCATTCCCCTGTATCTGACCCTTGAGCCTCGGGGAGCCATGCCTAGCCCCACACCACCTCAATTTTGTGGCCAGGATAGGTGCTGTATGTTCATTCATCAAAGAGCTATAGATCACTTCTGGGGCTTTCTTGGATAACCCTCATGCCCATCTCATCCTTCCAGCTTTATATCCAATCTTCCTCACCAATCCCTATCATTACTTTCCAGACTTGTGCTCAGGGTTCACCCTTCAGTGGTTGCTTGCAGAGCACCATCCAGCTGCCTCTGAACACGTCGTAGATTGTGGCTCACTGATGGCTGCCCTCAATGGCTGCCATCCACCAGGCAGAACCCAAAAGCAGAAATTGGGGTTTGGGTGAAGCAAAGGAGGAAGTGTGGGGAAAGGAGGTGTGTGGTGTGACAGCTGCCAGCATGAAAACTGAAGTTTTGTTTCTCACTCCTTGCAGATCCACCATCCGAAATGTGAAGAGCATCCACAAGCAGGGCCGGAAGCAAATCAGCCAGGAGACCTACAGGAGGAACAGCAAGAAGTACATCCAGAACCAGCGGAAAACGCGGGGAAATTCCCAGAACCAGGCCAATGTCATCAGTGAGTCTCAGTGGAACTGGAATCCTGCAGCATGACCCATGGCCCCCCACCAGGGCTGGCAGCTGGAGCAGGATGGCACACTGAGGTCACACCATGTCCATCTGCCCTTTCCCCATGGGGAATGTCTGTGCAGGGAGGTGTTTCTTTCATGGAGTTTTCTTACTCCTGGCTATAGGTCAGACAGAGCAGAATATGGCCCTGGAAGGAGGTCAGGCCACATTTGGGATCAGTGCTTTCCTTTGTGCACCCAACCTCCCCCATGCTGCCATTACCACTGCAATTGCCATGTATGTTAGCTGTCAGCAGAGCCCCCAGAAAGGAAGTGTTACATGAAGAATCATAGAATTATAGAATTTGGTTTTGGTAGGAAGGGACCTTAAAGACCAATTCAAAGCTTCCCCTTGATCAGGTTGCTCCCAGCCTGATCAGGTTGCTCCAAGCCTCATCCAACCTAGCCTTGAACACTTCCAGGCACATGGCAGCCACAGTTGCTTAGGGCAACCTGTGCCCCACTCCCTTCACAGAAAAGAATTTTTTCCTAATATTTAATCTAACCCTGGCCTCTGACAGTGTGAAGCCACTCCCCCTTGTCCTACCAGTCCAGGCCCTTGTAAAGAGTGTCTCTTCATGAAGAAGGAGAGAGGCTGTCACTGAGGCATACCCTTTAGATCTGTTATCCCCATGCAGTATCCATGACCTTCCCAGAGCTAAAGATGGGCAGACCTCATGCAGACCCAAAGACAGGCTTTCCCTGAGCACAGCTCCCAGCTGGGCACTGGTGGGCATGTCCTGACACCATGACCTGCAGGAAGACCCATACATGGAGCATGGACAGGAGGAGAAGCAGGAGCTTTGGTGGCCATGATGTAGGAAGCTGCTGAATGTTCATGAGGGTGGTGTGTGGTGCAGAGCTCTGACCCATCTGTACATCTTTTTTACTGGCAGTTGAGAAAAATGAGCCAGAGGACAACAAGCCCAAGGCTCAACCTGCTGTTCCTCCCCGTCCCAGCAAGGACCTCATCCTGAACCGCTGCACTGAGAGCACATGGAGGAAGATCCTGTGAGGACCCTGTGAGCCCCCACACCAGCCACTCAAGCTTCATCTCCTCCAGCTCCTGTGCTCCAGCTCCTAGTGCTCGGAGCTGGAGCAGGGATCCAGGTGGTTCTGGCAGCCACAACAGGCCATGTCAGCCCAGCCCAGTGCCCATCCTCATCCTCCATCACAGCCAGCCATGGTGTCCTTGATAGCACTTTGAGGAGGGACCAGCCCTGCTCTACCAGCTCCTTATAAGCACCAAGTCCTCATCTCTACATGCCCTTCTATTCCCTCTTTGTATTTTGGATTATTTTCGTGGTTTTCATCAATAAAGGAGAGACACTTGATAGACCCTGAGGAGCAGTGTGGGCATGGTGGCAGGAAAGGTGTTCCTCCTGTTATAAATAAGAAGCTTGACTAGGCCAATATTGAAGCAGCAATCAATTTATTAATTAATATGGTAAAGTATGAGCAATACAGCACTGGGTACAGTGGGGGAAGTTTTCCCTCCAACTGCACACCGATAGTTGAGGCTTACAGGTATTTATAGGGGTACTCATAAGCTTTCTCAGCAGATTCTATTCCTGATTTTTACTCATCAGCAGTTTCTATTCCCAATTTTTATGTCACAATTCTATACACTATTTCTCAGGAAATATCCCAAAAAAGGAGTATCCCAGGTGGTGGTGGTGGTTTGGTTTCCGAAAGAAGGAAGACGAATCCCATCTGGTGAGGTCCAGCTCCCCAAATGTGGGTCCACCTTTTAATTGCAAGGACTGTAAATCTCATAACAGTGATGTCCAGCTTCCCTTGGTCGAAACCATAAATCCTTGAGTTGATGTTCATCTTCCTTTCTCAAGCTGCTTTTCTTTGTTTCGTTAAGGAGTGAGATAAGCACGTTTCCTTTATATATATTCCAAAGCTATAGTTTCAAGGATACAAGCAATATTCTAAAATTATACTTCAAAAGGTTATTATTGCAAAACTCTTTAAGGCTTACCTACAAGCAAAGAGCAACATCCTTAACACTTTAATTCAAATGCTCCTAAATCAACTAAGGTTAATTGCGAACAAAAGATAGGTTCAAAGGCCTTCTTCCATGCTTTACTTTCCTCAGTTATTATTAGAATTCATCTTTATAACTGGCCCATGGTCCATCTCCATGCATCTCACAATCACAAATACACACATTGCCTATATGTACCTGACACGAAACAGCTTTGTATCTCACAGTCCAGGTGGAGACTGGGCAAGGCACTCTTGAAAAGGATGCTGGCAGTGAGGAAATGTAGCTGGGGGGATTGAAGGACAGCAGGTTCCTCCTGGAAGGCGGCTGCTTGGCTCCCTCGAGGGGACAGCCAGGGCTCAGGGGATAGCCAGGGCTCAGTGCTGAGACAGGGCTGCCTCACACACAGAGTTTCGTTTTGCACTTGGTTACCGGCCCAGCCAGCTCTGCCATTGCTGCGCCGGCCGGGGCTGCCTTCGGGTTTGGATGGTCGACATGTAGGTTTGTGCCTGGGTGTTTTAGTTTTGATTGTCTGGGTCTAAGCCCACTCTGGGCTCTGGGGGTGTGTTTAGATTTTGGCCTAGGTCGAGGTGTAGGTTTAGGCGTGACTTTGGGCCGGGCTGTAGGCTCAGGCCTGCCTCTAAGTTCAGACGTAGCTCAGGGTCCGGGCGGGTGCGGACGCTCCCCTCAGAGGGCGGTGTGGCCCCTTTAAGAGAAGGGCGCCGCAGCCGCGCGCATGCGCGCAGGGGAGCTAACGCTGCGCGCGCCCGCGTGTGAGGGCGGCCAAGATGGCGGCGGCCTGAGGGCAGCGATGGCGGGGCTGGCGCGGCGCCTGCTCTGCAGGGGCTTCTGCGTGCCGGCGCGGCCGCCGAGCACCCGCCAGCTGCGGGAGGCTGACGAGGCTGCCCCGGTGTTCCAGTACGCGGGGAAGGCGGCCAGGCGCAAGGACCGCGTGTTCGTCTGGGGCTTCAGCTACTCTGGCGCTCTGGGCATCCCCAGCTTCGTGAAGCCGGACGCGGGCTGGAAGAAGCCGCGGCGCATCCAGCCCACGCCGTACCGCCTGGAGACCGAGGACAAGGTGGGCCCGGCCCGGTCCGGCGGGGCCAGAGTGTCCCCCCCGGCCTCCGGAGCCTGCTCGGGGCTTAGCGGAGCCGAGAAACCGGATCGGGTTAAAAGGCTTTGTCGTGATTCAGTGTTTTTTATCGTTATAGTGGTATCGCTTGGGATGATGACTCTTTTAACTGCAGCAGCATATAGTTTAGAAAATATGTATTTGTAATTTTGTCAGAGGTATTAGAGAACCAGGATATGAAGAGCATTTGCCAGATAAAATGGGCCTCTTCAGTGGCTGCTCCCACCTGACAAACGGGAAGCTTGCGTTGAAAATCATCTTTCTTTTTTTTTAATTTTTAATTTTTTTTTAAAATTTGTTGACGCAGGTCAGCAAACAGGTCTTTCTGGGGTGTTAAATGGGGCCAAGATAATGAAGAAATAAAGATGTATGCACACAAAACCAAAACTTTGAAGGCAGAATGGTTGGACCTGAGTTTTCACTATTGTGCTTATCACAGAAGACTGATAATTTTGGAAGACCATATATGCCATGAATTTGGGCTGGATGTGAATGTAGCTTAATGAAGAATGAATGCTGATGAACAAGTAGCCTGGAGTGAAACTTGCTTTTCTAAGCCACAGTTTCTAACTGCATGGTGTGGGTTTTGTCTGTCTTCAAAGATATCCTCTGCTGCCTGTGGTTATGGATTCACACTGCTGGCTTCTAATACCAGAGACATCACCAAAGTGTGGGGCATGGGGCTCAACAAGGATTCCCAGCTTGGATTCCAGAGAAGCAGAAGAGATCAAAGTAAGGATTTAAGTGTTTTGAAGACTTACAGGGTGACACTGCAGTCTGCCTGTGGTACAGGAACCTCCATATGTCTGGAGCTGTGAAAAACATCAGGAGGCTTTGATGCTGTGCTTTATTTTTTTAAACAGATCTTTTTCTGAAATTTATATGTTTTGTGGGCTTTGTAATTGGTCAGTGTGTGCTCTGTTGTGTGCACTGCACTTAATTCGTTTCATCTGGATAGGAATGTAGCTGTTTATTCTGCAGAGTGTGGTGTTGGTTAATTTGTGGCTTTGAATCTCTAGTTTGATAGTAGGCACAGTGTAGTTAATAAAATCATTTTGGCAGAATGGTTTGCTCACTTCTGTTGCCTTTGCACTGAAACACTAAAGTCCTTTAGTCCTCCTTCCCTCCCCAGTTAGAATTTTTTTAATACAGTCTGTGGGGTTTTTGTGAAGCTGTAAGGTTTGTTTTGAAGTTATTTTAATAGCAGGTTGCATTTTGAAGGAAAAACGTGTTTTTCAGTCATTTTGATTTCTGTGCAGAACATTGCCACCTGCCACTGAAGACAGGCAACACCCAAACATTCCTCATAGAATGGCTGACTGCATAGACATTCCCCCATAAACAGTTGAGGAAAATCACAATCAAAGCAGTTTTTGTCATTATGATGTAAAAGAGTGTAATCCATCAAGGTGGGGTGTGTCTGATATGGGCAGAAGATTAAACTTGGTGGAGAAGCAAAAGAAAAATCCAGCATGTCTAGGTTTGCTATGGTGCTGCTTTGTGGTGGCGCACTGGGTGGTTCTGTAAGTGTGTACACACAGCAAGTGTGTGCTTAAACAGCAGCTGCAAAGTGCAGGGGCTGCAGGAGCTTCTGCTCACTTCTGCTCACCTCTGCTTTTAAAGGGTTCAGCTCTTGATGGGTCTTATGTACGTGCTGATATCTTAGGAGTGTCTTGCAATTACCTTGTTTTTCATCTGACCTGGAAATTATTTTGTCAGAGAATCCAGAAGCAGATTAAACAGTTTTGCAGTTCAAGCCCTGCTAAGTAAGAGAGTGTGTTTGGTAAGATCAGTTGAAAATGTGGTGAAGATCAGAGGGATTGCTACTGCTTCATGTTTAATGTCCCACCAGGCAAGCTTTCCTTTGGGATGTGCTGCTCATTGCTGTTTTACAGACTGACTGTGGTGCCTGCTGCTTCCAGCACTGTGTTGCTGTAGCTGCTTCATTTCCAAGGGAATTTGCAGCCTTCTGGCTTTTAGATGGTTGCATCTAAACTACTCATATTTCACACTCACCCCCCTGTTCCTTACCCACCTCATTGTCTCTTTTCTCCAAATCCCCTCAGCTATCAGTGATGGTTACTACAGTAACCAGTAGCATGTGTCTTTCTGCTGAAGGGAACAGAGAGAGGAAAAAGTTATTTTGCTTTGTGACTTCCAGGTGAATTGGTTGTCTTTAAGTTCCTTAAGTTCCTTTAAGCTCCATTGCATGGCAGATGCCCACCATTGACAAGCTGCCTGTTGTGCTGCCTGTCCTCACATCCAGTAATGTCTTACTGCAAAAGACCTTCTGTAGATTTTTTTAATTTTAATTTTTTTTTTATCTTAGGTAGTTTTTTGTAGTTGTTGTTGTTTTTGTTTGTTTGGTTTTGTTGTTGCTGTTATTTTTTTTAGTTTTTATTTTTATTGAGAACCAGTAAAGCACTGCTGCCTGTGTGCAATATTGCTTTGGATCTTCCAGGATTTGATTTCACTTATTACAGTAACTTTGATATCAAGGTTTTTAATCTCCTCTTAACTTTTTCCCTAGTACTGATTTATGGTTTGCTGTTCTTTCCCTCCCTCCCCCAGTTGACTGTAACTGATTCTGTCCATGTTCTTCAAGTTGCTAAATATTTTTAAAGTACAGCATGTCATTTTTCATAAACATTGGATGTCTTATTCCCAATGGACTTAGCCTAGCTAGTCTTTCTTGCATTCCTTATTTCTGAAGGTGCCTGTAATCTACTTTTCTTTAAGATTTTTTTGTTCACCTTTCCTGATACATTTTTGTGATTGTTGCTCTTGTACCTTGCTTGCAATATCCCCAGAATGTTTGTGCATGGTATTAAGCTCTAGTAGTGCAGCTGTATTCACTGAAGTGGTTGAACATATGGATAAATGCCTCAGTTTCACAATTCTGCCCCCTGAAGCCTTAATAACATTCACTCTCTAGTTATGGTGGACTTTTGTTTAGGCAGTGACTGGCTTCAGCTATCTCCATAGCTTTTACCTTCTCCTTCCCTCTGTGATAAATCCCTGTCAGCCTCTTTGGTTGATGTCTTGGCTTTCTAAAATGTATCTCCTTTTATAACAAAGCAGAAGTGACTGTGTGAATGTACAATAGGATCTGCAGATGGATGTTGAATTTACTTTGTGGAATCTACTGACTTAAAATTGTTCTCTTTTCCTTCAGCTAAGGGCTATGAATATGTCTTGGAACCATCTCCAATTCCATTACCACTGGAGAAACCACAGCAAACTCGAGTCTTGCAAGTGTCCTGTGGGAGAGCCCATTCCCTGGTCCTGACAGATAGTGAAGGAGGTACAGTGTTGCTTGTGCTGGTGATGTCTGTGGGTGCCTGGCTATGCTTTTACTAAAAGCTTGAAAAAAATTGTCTTCTGTCCTTTAGAAGTATATTCCAAGTGTGCTGTTTGCACTGTGAGATGCAGGCAGCTGTGGGCCTTTGTGGGATTGCTTCTGCAAGGGAAAGCTGTGAGCTTCACTTGGCTCAAGCTGTAAATGTGTTGGGAGCTTTTTACTACAGGGTTTGTTTCTCTAGCCCCAGGCCTGGCTGAGTGCAGCCTGTTTGTCTTGTTCACTCTGATGTGGTTTTGAATTCAGATTTGGGTGACTGTGCCAGTACTCCTGTGTTACTTCCCCTTTAAGCCCCAGAGTGCTGTGTTTATAAAAGCAATTAATTAATTAGTAGTCCTTTATAGAGAAGATCCTGTTTGTGAATTTTCTCTCCACATCTCTGGGAACTCTCTGGTGCAGTGGCTTCAGTGCTGCACCAAGTGATCCAGCACAGCTTCTTAGTGGGTGAGCTGGTTGGTTCATTGATTCCCACTCCTGTGGGAATGCTGATCTGTTTCTGAGTCTCTGTGACAGTGGCAGGATGAACTAGGAGTTCCCCACTGTGACAGACAGCAGGCTCCAGGTACTGCTCTGTGCCTGCAGCAATACTGCTGGGTGCTGCTGGTGAAAATTGATTCAGTCACTTTGATTCAAGTGGACTTTGAAGAAAGCTTTTGCCAATTTTTCCATTGCTGTGCTCCACCTTTCAGACTTAGAACTGCCTGAAAATATTTTGAAGACCTGAAAAGAGGCTTTCAGGGGATTGGGCAGTAATAAAACTAATGTGTTTTATAATTGTTTTTCAGTTTTCACAATGGGAAACAATTCTTATGGACAGTGTGGCCGGAAGGTTGTTGAAGATGAAATTTACAGGTGAGAATTCAAAGATCCTGAACTTTGTTATTGTTGGAAACATAATTGCATGAAAACAACCCTGCAGAAAAGCCTGAAAGTGGAAAAGGTGTGGTAGTGTAAACATGCCAGTTAAGATTAAGGAGTCTGAGAACAGGCTTTTGTCCTGCAGGCATCATACAAACAGCCTGACTTTGAATCCATGCTGGGCACTAGCACTCTGCTGACAACATTCACAAGAGACAAAAGAATGTCAGCATGGGACAGTTCTTGCAGGGCATAGTGGGAGAGCCCAGCCTTCATAAATTGCTTGAGGTAATTGATGTTAGTAGTTGGGCTTTCTCCCTTTAGCTGCTCAGAGTACATGTGCTGTTCTGGAGGATGTTGGAAGTGCCATTTAATTATGAAAGAGGCATCCTGTCACCCTGGTTTTTTAAGATTTTCCAAGCCTTCTGATGTTGACATTCTTGTAGTGAACTTTATCACACACTTTCTGTAAATAACTCATTGTTTTGTCTTCCTTTATAGAGGAGGAGAAAGTTGATGGGCTGTTGGTTTGTCCAGTGTGATTGGAGAGGTGGCACTGTCACCCTCCAATCAGCTGTCACTTTTGGAAAACTATAAATGTTGGAGTCAGAAAATAAACTTCCCTCTTTTTTCCTTCACCTTGAGAACCGTGGTGTGCTTGTGTTCTTTCGTGTCCTATAGTGACACCATCCTCTTGTTAAGTCTCTGCTATAACTGCCTCTGTGTCTGTAGTGCAAATTTTCCTTCATTGGGTTTTTTGTGGGTCTCACCAAAGCATAGGCTCAAAGTGCTCTGTATGATAGAGTAAGTGAATAGTGAGAATATGTTGAGTTTCTGATTCCCTTGTAGGACCAGAAATTATTCTGTCTGTGATTCACAACACTTGCTCTGTAAAGTTTGAAAAAACAGCTGTAATTAGGTAGCTTTTGTTAGTCTTGATACTGGAAGGTAGTCATTGAATTGTTGATAATCCTGGTATTGTGAAAAAATGACAGAGGTGTTAGCACTACATTGTGCTCAGGATATCTGGATTATCTCTAGCTAGGTGTAGTGTTTATTTGGGTACTGCAGTATTATGTAGTGTGTCTGCTCATTCTAGACTAGGGACTGTCTTTGAGGATTGCCCCTACCCCCAGTCAAGAGCTTATATTTAAAAAATGACAGTTCTTAACTTCTTAAAGAAGAGAATATAGAATTATATTCCTTCTTCATGCAGGTATTTTGCAGTGAAACTACATGCAAACAAATTTCTCTACTTGTGGTAATAAAATGGCTTTCAGTAGAGGCAGGTTTACTTTTGTGTTTTTTTGCAGTCTTCTGAAATCCTCTGTGTTGCCTTTTCTCTTCTTGGTGGTTGTTTGGTGCCCAGTGGAAGCCATCTCATTCATCAGCTGAAGGAATTTGACAGCACAGTTGTCCAGGTGAGAGGATCATCTGAGCTCAGTCCTGAGAATGGATTGGGAGCAGCTGAACCAGGCTCAGAGGTGGCAGCCATTGGCTCAAAGCCCACTTGAAACCAGTAACAAGTGGGGTACCCCAGGGATCTGGGGTCCAGTCTTGTTTACATTTTCACTAATGAAAATCCACTAATCTGGATCACAGAGGGTTCTCTCAGCAGATAGCAGATGAATTAAACTCTGAGGTGTGGCTGATAAACCAGAGGGTGGTGCTGCCATCCAGAGGCTGGAGAAATAGGCCTACATGAACCTCATCAAGTTCAGCTGTGGAAATGGTCAAGTCCTGTTGCTGGTGAAGAACAATTTCAGACACCACCATGGGCTAGGGGTGACTGTCTGGGAGGCAGCTGTGTGGAAAAGGGCCCAGGGTACACCAGGCTCACCATGAACCAGAAGTGTGCCTTGCTGTAGAGGAGGCTAATGATACCCTGGGCTGCATTAGGAGTATAACCTGTAGGTCAAGATAATTCTTCTTTTCTACTCAGCCACACTCAGAGTACTCTGTTTACTTCTGGGCTCTCCACTACTCTCTTCTGTCATCATTTCTTGTTCCTTTTTGTCACTTTTATATTGCTTAGGAGTTTAAATTTTGTCTTTGCCTTTTCAGAAATGAGCTGTGAAACCATCCACTTAGACTAGCCAGCACTAGGTCAGGTTCCTAGGAGAGCAAGGCACTGCAGGGCAGCAGAAACACCTGCCATGGCTGCAGTATTCCCAGGCACAGGAGCAGTTTGTTGGTATATCTGTGCCACTGTAACTATACAGGGACAGATACTGCTCCTGTTCCAAGGAAGGGTCATTCATTTACCTGATGAGACTGTGTTGTGGTTCATCCTAAAACTGTTTTGCATTAGGCTTGTAAAACTTCTCTTTGGACTTTTCATGGTTTTCTTTTTTTTGGGGGGGGGTTGGGTACTTGGTACCTGTTTGTGCTTTGATAACAGCAGTTGTGTGCTTAATATTGGTAGTCACTCTTTTAACTTGTTTATTGAATCCCTTTAATCTTTGTTTAATTTTTAATGTCTGCTTTTGAATGGCTTTTTCCTTGGCTTTAATTCATGCCAAGCCTGTGGCAGACAGGATGGCTAGTTCAGCATAAATACAGATTTGAGAACAGCTGTGTGCCTTGAGCACTTACATGGCAAAGAATCCATAGCAGTTTGTAGCTGGCATCAAGAATGATGTGGTTAGCATCCTGTGAAGGGAGAGCTCTTGTTTACTCTTTGCTGCTTTTATTGTGTTGTACTGCTGAATCGAGCTTTCTTTCCTTCTTTTGGATCTTAAAACAAATCAACTGCAGCATCACTTCCCATAAAGAAAATTCTGCTGTTTTCTGTGTTGTATCTTGTGGTTCTTGGCCTTCCCTTTCTCAAGAGCCATGTGATCAGGAGGAAAAGGTCAAAATCTGAGCTGATGGACATCACAGAGGTTCATGGCTCAATTTGTCTGTCAGTAATGCTTCACTAAATCAAGTCTGAACATGGAACCTTTCCTGACTGAGTTCTTGTTTGTGTGCAGGTTGTGTGTGGGCAGGACCACAGTCTGTTTAGAACCAAGAAAGGTTCAGTCTATGCATGTGGATGGGGAGCTGATGGACAAACAGGTAGGAACTCAGCTCAGCTTGCTTTTCAGGGAATTGATGAAAATAGCATAATGCTATCCTAATTGAGAAGTTGTGATGTGTATTTTTCATGCATGTGTGGACAGAAAGGGGCTGCTAATGTTTCCACTTGTGTGTAGATGTTTTCAGTACTCTTGTGTAACCAAACTGAGACAATCCAGTTCATTTTTTGAGAAGCTTTAGGATGCTTTGCTTTGCCCTGGCAATCCAAGCATGCTGTCAAAGGAGAGTGTATCAGCTGTTTAAAGCTTCTGAGGGGATGTGGAAATGACATGGGCAGTTTTGCTATTCAGTTTTGGTGTGGCTTTGCCTTCCTGATTCTTGTTTTGGGGTCTGTTCTGCTCTTTTGAACTGACAAGTGCTTTGGTAGCTGTTGCATGTTTTAGCATGGGATCCTTGGGCAGGCCCTTCTTGTGGTGGCTTTTGTTTCAGAGAACTTCCTCCTCACAGTCATTCCTACTGTTTATTTGTTTTGCTGCTCCCAAAGCCGAGTTCTTCCCGTGATTCTTTGTGCCAATATAGCATAACTCAGCTGTCATCTACATTCTGGTCTCTTTTCCAGGCAGCATTTCATCCTGTAAAGTATTTGCTTTCCAACCTCTTTTGCCATTTCCCCTGCTGTTGTCTAACTGATTGCAGTGTGCTGTCACTCATGGCTCTCCCTGCAGAGAGGATGCAGCCAGTTTGTGAAACTTCATCCCTTTGGGATACCTGCCTGGCTTGGTTATTGTTCTTCAAACACTTTGGTCCATGCAGACAAGAGATCTGAGACTCTTCAGGGTGTGATTGTATAAAGTTGTTGTGTACTCCAGAGTGGTGGCTTTGCCTAGGGAAAGTGGTGTTTGTGGCTGCTTGTCTGTTGCAGCTGCTGGACAGTAAGCAGTATGGACAGAAAGATTTATTTCAGAGGAAGGGTGGTTTTGTTATAGCAAGGCAAAAATGGTCCTATGCAGGCATTAAAAGCATGTCTGGAAGAAAATTTTTCACAATCTCTACTTTTTTTCCTTTCAGGTCTTGGACACTATAACATCACCAGTGTTCCTACTAAGCTGCATGGTGACATTGCTGGAGTAAACATTATCCAGGTCTCTTCCTATGGGGACTGTTGTCTGGCTGTTTCAGATGAAGGAGATGTCTTTGGCTGGGGAAACTCAGAATACTTGCAGTTGGCCTCTGTCACAGAAACCACACAGGTGAGTTGACCTGAGGGTGTGTTTTTATGTGTTTGAGTTGAGCTGCTGGGCACAGAGTTAAAAATTACATGTGTCTCTCTGTTCTGGATTCTTTTGACAGCAGATACAGACACCACCAGCAGGCTGTTTTTACATAAGCTTACAAAAGCAACCTGACATGTTTGTGTAGCTTTAGGGGGCAGTATGTTTCCCTACTTTGATGGGCAAAAGTTTGTGTCACCTCACCCCAGTTTGTTAGCCTAAGAACTCCATGTTCTTCATTCTTCATCCCATAGACTTTGCACCAAATTGAGACCCAGCTCGAGTGCTTTTGCTAATTTCAGGATAGGAATATTAGTTTTTTGGCTGGCTAATCTAGGATTTCAAGTGATACTACTTTGAGCTAATGCTGATCCAGATGGCCCTTGGAAGTCCCTTCCAGTCAACCTTGTATGCTGGCGAATTTTTTATGGACATCCTTAGTGGTTTTATAACTGAGTCCCAAACAAATTAACAAATTCCAGTGTCTCACAGATAAAAGGCTTTTTTGAGCAAACTTACATGGGGCATTGGTAGAGTGCTGTCTTCACACTGGGCTGTACTTCACATTCTACTGCTGGGGTAATTAGGCTGTTGGCCTCATATTACAGCTATTTTAGGAAATGTAGTCAAGAAATCAATGAATAATCAAGATACTCTTGGCAGAAGACTAAGAGCAGACATTTTTATTAGAATAGCTTTAGCAAAGTTTTAGAAGGCTTTGTTTCCTGTGCCTCTCCTGGTGTAACATTAATAAAGGGCTAAATGCTGAGACCCATAAGGCCTGAGAACAGCAATCAGATTGTGCAGTGTAGCAGTTTTCCTGGCTGGGTGTTTGAAGGAGGTCTGTGGCATCTGAAATGGATGAATGGCATGTTTGCCAAAAATGAGAGTCTGAGCTAAAATATAGATGCAGTCCAAAGTGCAGAATGGCAGAGCTATAAAATTGAAGATTGCTCTTTACAAATGTCAAGCTGTGTATGTATGTTGTGTTGGACTGTACCAAATAAGTGCCATTTTCTTTAAGTAATTTTTCCCTAATATGTTAAAAATGCCACTGCAGACTGAATTTTAGTGATCTCATCCAGTGTGAAGACTTGAAGACATGCTCCCCTATTGACTTGCCCATTGTGTCTGACTTTAAAAGCCAGGGATAAGCAGCAGTTATTAGTCATTCTCAGCCTTGTTGCCATGCATCTGAGCTTTCCAGTAGGCAACTTTTCCCACCTTGTCCTCACCTTAATGAATTTCATGTAGATTATTTTTTAATTTTTGGGACTTGCACTTATTTTATAATTCAGGCAATAAGGGTTGTATCAGGAATCCACCGTATGTAAGCTCTAACCAGAACTAGAGAACAAGTTAAAATGTATGTCTAGTTTGTAGTTTACCTTGTCTCTAACAACTCCTCTGCAATCTTGTACAGGTGAATGTTCCCAGGCATTTGCCATTCAAGATTGGGAAGGTGAAGGAGGCTGCCTGTGGAGGGACTGGCAACATTGTGCTAACAGGTGAGTTCACTTCTGGTTCATTCACTTGGTGCAAGGCTGCACTGTAGGTGGATTGTAACATTATGAAACAAGTATCTTGTTTTCTGGAAACAGGGAATACTGTATGTTGTGAGGAGAGCTGGGAGACTGAGAAACATGCTTTAACAATGTGCTAGAGGAGTTGTTTTCACTAGTGCAGAGCATTGCTCCAGTGTGTGCTGTTGGGAGTGCTCTGCAGGCTGGAGCAGGAGCATGGCAGCTGTCTGCTCCTCTGGTCTCCTTTGCTGGGCATACTGAGTATGGCCTATGATGAGTATGGATATGGGGAGGAAGTAAGGCAACACTTGAGACAAAGTAGAGCCCTTCAGACTCCATATGAATGTGACATAAATAATGAACTGGGATGGAAAGAAGAGAGTTCTGAGAACAGTGAAACTGCAGCAGGTCCTTAGTGACTGTTCTTTGGACTGTCACTGTCTGGGGAGCAGAGCTGGAGGGTTGCTGCATGAAGGAGTGAGGGAGGGGATTGTATTACTTTTTCTTGAAGGATTATCTCCATGAAGATGTTCATATTTATAATGGGGGTATTGTGGTGACCAGAGCTTCTAATATGAAGGGACCAGAGATAGCTGACACAGAAATTTACTCTTTTTTATGCTGTGCAACTGTTGCCTTTCCCAGGCACCCAGCTTAAGGCAGAATGACATCCAGTTGCTGGTTTGGGCATGTCTGACAGTGCCCACAGCTTCAGTGCCACTTGAAAAATCATCAAAGAAGAAAGCCATGATAGTAAACTTTCAACCTTTGTCAGTCAGTAGTATTTTATCCAGCTCACTCTTGTGTTGGCATTATTTCCCCATGAAAGTTCTGCCTGGGGAGCTTGATTTGCTTGCATAGCTTAGGAAAAGATTGAGGTATTTGGATGGGCATTATTTGCAGATTTTAAATAATCAAAAAGTGTTAGACTGAGTTGGAAGAAAGGAAAATATCCCTTTGGTTCTGATTAACTTTTGGTTGTGGCATGAATTTCACAAGCGCAGACTTTCTTACAGAATTTGTTCTTATTGTAATACAGAAGAAGGAAATGTTTTTGTCTGGGGATATGGAATTCTTGGGAAAGGACCAAACCTAACAGAGACAGCAGAGCCAGAGATGATCCCACCCAGCCTTTTTGGCTGGTCAGACTTCAGTCCAGACACCCGTGTTGCTCATGTTCGCTGTGGGCTCAGCCAGTTTGCAGCACTTACAAGTAAGTGTCTCATCCTGCTCTCATGGAGAGGTCATGTTGCTGTGTTATTGGCAGAAGAGAAAAAAGGCAAAAAAAAAAAAAAACCAAACCAAACCAAAACCCCAAACCAGAACAAATCCAAAACAAAACAAAGCAAAAACCAAAAAACAACAAAAAACCAAACAAAAAGCCCCCACACCCCAAAAAATGCACCCATCTTTCTTGAAACTGAAAACACACAAACACACTGGAATACAGCAGCAGGGAGCCAGACAGCACATTTACAGGTGTCAGCATGGTTCCTGGCATATGTTTTGTGCTAACTTATGCTTTAATTGAGAAAGTGTTCCTTGTTTTAACACAAAAAAATTTTCTCGTGCACAAAATCCATTTGATTTTTTAATTTTCCTGTATAGAATGAGTCAGTCTGCTGCACTTTAGCAGTTTAGAAAATTAGTGTGATGAATGAACAACCTAAAACCGAGTCTAAATGAAGCTAAATATCAGAGTTTCTTGGCATTTCTGGCCAACTGAGTTGGCAGCCTGAGGTGGGCAGACCCAAGCATTTAATATGCAAAGGTTATGTGTGCTCTGTGCACCCTGTGTGGGTTCTCAGACTTCAAAGGGTTTGAAATTTGAAAGTCATTTAACATCAAACAGCAATTTCAGAGATCCAGCTGGCAGCAGGAAAAATGCCAGGGCTGAGTCCTTTGGGACAAGCAGAATGTGTGACACTGTCAGTTTGGTTGCAGGGTGCTTGTAAACGGGCTCCCCTTGGTATTCAGAATGAGTCAGAAGGAGTGTTCTGATTAAGTTGTTAATCATACATAAAAATTATGTTATAGATTGTGTTTTGCTTGTTTCTGCTGTGGAGCTGATCCAAACACTTCTGAGATCTGTGTGTTTTCCTGAGGAGCTCAAAACTTTTCAGCTCTGTTGAACACCAATTTTTGCCTTTCCCTTGCTGTCATTAGAAGGTCACTGCTTTAGACAGTCAAGGAAGCAGTCTCTAGGTGATGGCTTGGGACAGATCTCACTGCCTTGCTTACTGGATTTGCTGTGGTGGTAGCTGATACAGATCAACTGCAGTTGTCTAACTTTCAGCACAAATTATTCACCTCACAAAAGATTCCCTGGAATTTCTGCTGCTGCACTCTTCCTTCAAGTAAAATTCCAAAGCAGGTGGTGTAAGAGGGGGAAACAAAGACTTGTGCACAAGTAAAAGAACTTGTTTCTTTTGCTGCTCATCAGGCACCATTTTCTCCAAACACAAGTACATTTATTGTACATTGAGGTAAATCTGGTAGCTGTCATACTGCCTGTATAGTCCCAGAAACACTGTAGCCACATTTGCCAGCATCACAAATAGAATTCTTCCTTTTTAATGACTCTCTTCTATTTTTTTTTTCTCCTGTGTAGACAGAGGAGAACTCTTTGTGTGGGGGAAGAATCTAAGAGGATGCCTGGGAACTGGAAGAATGGAAGACCAGTACTTCCCATGGAGAGTAAGGATGGTGTATTAAGGCCAAGAGTGTATTCTTTGGCTAGTTTGTTATCCAGAGAGCAAGGACCATCATTTGCTGTGTGGTTTTGTTGAGTAATTCTGAAAGGAGTGGAATGCTAAGATGACTGTAGAAGTGCTTTGTTTTCCAGAGGTCCTTGTGGAGCCTGGGAATGGAGGTACTCAGTAGATGTTTTAGTCTGCTATGCCAGTAATGATTTTGAATCCTAAACCAGCATCTGGTGCTGTGCCACCACATCTGAACAGTTTTTATCTCCTTCCTGTCCACCATCATTTGCTTGCTACTTTTACTTCCTCTTCCTTCCCCTTCTAACCTGGTCTTCTATTTGTATGTGCTCAAAGAAAACATCAGTATTGGCCATCTGTCCAAATCATTGCTCACCTAAATTAGGTGAACATTTTGGTCTGTAGTGGCTACAGGTCCACATAGTGGTGGGCTTCCTTCTCAGCTGTGTTCATAGCTGTATCACAGTGCTTCCAGTTCCACTTCTCCCTCCCAGCTGGCTCTGAGAGCCAGACTCAGTGGATGTAGAAGAGTTCAGCCTAGCAGATGCTCCTGGTCTCCATGAAGGCCAAGTAGGAGATGAGGGAGGCAGTCAGTTGGACCACCCTGGAGTCTCTGTCTGTGTGTCTGAACTTGCAGTAAATGTGTTTCTGTAGTATGCATTCTTCTTTGTTTAAAAATTAACAAAACCAGACCAGCTCTGGAACATTTGCCTAGAATCACACTGCTGTGGCTGGGTGGAATTTCTGAATTCATTTCCCCAGATGTGGACATTGGGGGTTATGCTCTTTCAGACAGCCAGCTCCTGTCTGACAGTACTGTGGCACTGTGCCAGGATCCTTGTCTGTGACCTCCTGCCCTAGAACTAGCTGCTGTCCTCTCTCTTGCCTCTGAGGAAAAACTTGCTTTTTTAGACTCTGTTTTCCTCAAGTTTAAAGTCAGTTTTAAGTGAATAAGCTTCAGAAGTGAGGAGCTGGTCTCAGCATCAAAGTACAAACTGCCTTAGGCTGAGTTGAGCCTTTGCTTGTTCCAGTCCTTGCTGATGAAAGAAGAGGCAAATCCCTGTGGCACTTGGGCAGATCCTCTTCCTAATGTCTAGATTATGCTCTGTTCAGTCATGCTGCTTCTGCTGCTGAACAGATGGGCTGAGGCTCCAATCTCCTCTCTGCCTGCTAGTGAGCCTGCTCTTCTTTCTCCTTCCAAAGCTTTGTGTGCTTCTGTGAAGGAAAGAGAGGAGTATTTCACAGCTCAGTGCACAAGCCTGCCTGGTGCTGAATCTTGCTCTTTCTGTGTTTTCTAGTTGGCTTTTGCATTGGTACAAATCCCAGTGAAACTAGCTGGCATGTTGAGTGGGAGGAGGATGAGAAATAGGAAATGCCAGGTGTGATAAATAACCCACTGTGCTGTGTTTCACCCAGGTGACTGTACCCGGTGAGGTGGTGGATGTGGCCTGTGGAGTTGATCATATGGTGAGCATGGTCAGGTCTTTCACCTAGGGCTGCTGCTGGGTCTCAGCACTGCACCAGGGCCATGCAGGGACTTGGTGACAAGCTTCTTGCAAAGGAAAACTCATTTTATGAAACCAAGTGACTGTGAGCAAAGACAGCCATAGCAGTGTCTGGGTGTCATCATCCCTGCATCTCTGGAATGCCCTGGCCTGGCTGCAGGAAGGAAGCACGTTCCCTGAGGAGTGTGGGAATGCAAGGAGTGCTCTGGCTCCTTCCTGATGAGCTCCCAGAGCATCTGAGGCCCAGCCCCAAGCTGGTGAGCCCCTCTGTGCCTGAAGATGAAGAGCATCTCCCTCAAGGAAGACTGGCATGGGATGAAATCTACAGCACAGGACATTGATAAATGGACATTTCCTGTCACCAGCTCTGGAGTGTCAGCATTGGGCAGAGCCAGACTATTTCTCAAGGGAAAAGTTGGGTGTTTTTAATGACTGTTATGTGGAAGAGTGGTCATGCTAGGTCTTGAAGCCCAGCACAGCTGTCCTGGGTGGCACCCTCAGCTGCACTGTGGCCAGGCTTTTGTCCTCTGCAGAAATTGGATGCACAGCCCTTGAGGCAGTGATGTGTCTCTGGGCTGTTGAAGGCTTTCTGTGTTAGTCTAAAGACTGAACACCAAAGGAACATAAAGAGTGAGAGCCTGTTTGCAGGGGTAAGTACTATTAAATAAGACAGCAGGCTCTCTGTGCTGCAGGAGGACAGATGGATGGTGACAGCAGCCAATCTACCTTATTGAGGGAGGCTGGAAACAAAGCCCTGCAAAATCAGTGCTCAGGCATGGATGTGAGCAGTGCTCACTGCCCCTCAGGTACCTTTTTCTCCTTTTGCTGATCACACATCACCACCTTTGTTTTTTTTTTTTTTTGATTCCCAACACCCTTTCTGTTTTCAGAGCTATGGCTCTCAGTTGCAGTTAGCTGGGGATTTCAGGATGGCCTAGCAGGGGAAGGAATTTTAATGGGGGGAAGGAATTTTAATGGTAAAAAACAGCTTCATTCCTTGGTGCCTTTGTAGCAGTAAGCTGATAGAGATGGGATGCTACAGCTGTGTGTTACTGTAGCAGGCATTTACCCAATCTCACACCCAAGTGTGGGAAACTGTCTCCTGTGCAACGCTCCAAACATCAGGCAGAGTTGTGTCTTTTCTCTCTGTGTGAGATATTTCTGGTGTGTGAACTATTTTGGTGGAATCCAGGCTAGTAGGTTTTCAATAAAGTGATTATAAAATCTTTATCAGTAATTATAGGAATGTTCTTGAGCATGATCTACTCATGCATTGATTGGATCTGCGTTTGAACTGCAGCATTTTGGTTCACAGTTATGTGACAGGAAACCACTTCTGTCAGCTGAGCCAGCTCCAAACCTGCAGGATTTAGAGTGTTGCAGTCAGGCATCGCACCCATGGCCCCATGGCACACCACATATATTGGCTTCAGTAGGTTAAATTCTGTACCAAGACTTGATGTGCAAACTTTACCTTGATTAAATAAGTTTTGAAGGGTTTGCTTAAAATATAGGAAAGGTGAACCAAAGTACATGGAAATAGAGACACATCTCTTTGTGTTGCTTGGTGGGAACAAGGTTGGTGGCAGTGAGGGCAATCTGGCAAGCACCAGCACATACCCATGTTTTGGTTACAGTGTGGGGGAGCATTTTGACCTTAGCCAGGTGCCCCCAACCTGCTCTGCCATCCCTCCCCCATCAGCAGGACAAGGAGAGAGAATCTGAAGGGAAACGTGGGTTGGAGCAAGGACAGGGGACCTGTTACCGTCATGGGCACAGCAGACTCATGTTGGAGAAATTATTTTATTGCCAATGAAGTAGAGCAGGGTAACGAGGAATTAGTGTGTCTAAATAGAAGTGTAACAATGCCACATCTCCCTTCTTCCCAGGCTCAGCCCTGCTCCTGACTTTTCTCCTTCCTTCATCTGCTCTGCTGACCTTTGTATCAACATGGTTGTCTGACTCTTACTCCTTTCTTTTGGCTGCTGCTGTACACCAGTTTTTCCCCTTTGTAAAATACAGTTCTTTGAGAGCTGCTGATGGCTCAGTCTTAGCTCAGAAAATGAAAACACTTTCTCTGCCACACCTCCTTGTTATTGAAGGCAGATGCAACCTGAGGGGCTTTTGCTCCTCCTGCAGATCAGGCCCACACAGGAGCCCAGCTGTGCTGGGGTAGCTTCAGGTCACTACCATTGGGAACTGCAAAGCAACTTTGCATCATTTTGTCCTTCAAAGTATAGCAAAGTAGACAGCCCAAAATATACCAGCATCCCTAAATATACCTGCAGTGAGGAAGTGTCTGGGCCAAGGATGCTCATGGGGAGCAGCTCGAATTAGAACTAGAATAACCTACTTGATTTGGCATTGATTGCACAAGTGGTTCACCTCAGATCAGCACTGTGCTGGTGTGTTTGGCTTAAAATAGCCCAGAAGGGCTTCAGGATGTTCCCCTGGTGCAGAGCCCTGTGCAGGAACAGCTCCAAGCACTGCAGTGGCCCAGCAGGGTTGCCACAATGGCTGTGGACTGCAGGAGCTGCAGGAAGGATGGGGGAGAGGTTCAGGTCCATGTGTACCTGCACAAGCTCAGCCTCCACACCCCAGCAGCCCAAGGGGTCCTGGCAGTTCCTGCTGGAGAGCTGAGTCCAGCATGGCCCCTGGGCTGCCCTGCAGCCCCACACAGCAAAGCTGGCCTCATCTGTCAGCAGACTGACTGCTCCTCTGGGGATACAACACATGAACACCTGTAAGGCAAAGATTATCTTAGGCACTTGCTGTGTTACAACAGACTTTTCTCTACAGGATCCTTCAAAAACAGATGAGTCAGAGAGCTAGTAATTAGCCTTTGGCATTCAAAATACTCCTGGAACAATATTACTTCACTGTGCTTCATCATACATAACTCATAAAAATCTATTTTTGTAGTGTTTTTTTGCAAGGGGTTGGAATCTCCCTCCAGTGCCCCAGCACCTCCTGCTCAAAGATGTGAGCCTGGGCAGGTGAGGTAAGAAAATCACTGATGGGAGAAGGCATCAGTGTCTTTGGGGTCTGGAAACCAGTTTAACAGCCTCAGTCCTGTTATTTACCTTAAGATGCCATTTGCTTTTGTGGGGAGTTGCAGGCAGTGTTGAGGTTGTGTGGCAGTGTCTGTGTTGATTTATTTGGGTTTTTGTTTTACTGGATCAAACCCTTGAGGCAGGGCTCTGCATTAAGGCTGCATTCCACATTAACAATCCCTCAGTTAATTTCTTACATGAATGTTTTAACACTTGATCACCAGAGTAAACAATGGATTACACTCCACTAAAAAGGAGATGCTTTTCTTGACTACAGTTTATGTAGATGAGCTGTTCCCTTTAAACATCCACTATAAATGGTTGAAGCTGTAGTAGGGTGATGAGATGTCTGATTTCACTGTTTTTCTTGCACACTTCACCCAGGTTGTTCAGCTTTTTCTTGCAGACCATGTGATACTGGTGCTGTGCAGGCACGCTGCTGACTGAGACTCAGGACCCACAGTGGCTGCCCTAAAATAGTCCCTGAGGAGGCTGAGTTTGTTCCCTTGCCACTGCTGGGGTGCAGGGCTCTGGGGGTGTCCTGCCAGCACCTCTGGGGGGCTGCCCAGACTCCTGGGCTCCTGCACTCTGCAGTGAGCAGGTAAAACTTCATCTGGCAAATGCACCACCAGCATCCCTCTGACCTCTTATTTTAAAAAGGAAGAGGATAGAGCAGGTTTGGTGGTTTCCAGAAAACAACTGGAGGATGGAGATGGTGGTGGGTTCCATCTGTAGGGGTACAGTGCACCCAGAGACAGGACCTGGGCACCAGAGAGCCTCAGGGATATCTGCTGGCCTTTATAAATTGTGTGTGTGAGAGCGACACCCAGCATGGCTGTAGGTGAAAGAAATGAGAGTTACGTCTTGCAGACAGTGCCAAGCTCTGCTTTATTTTCATCAGTTTGATCAGTACAAAAGCAGACAGCATAAGTTTCACTTTTTATTCTTTTTCAATTTAATTACTTTACAAAGTACAAAATATACTGTCATTTATTTTGGAACATTAGGATTTTTTCTTTTTTTCTCTTTTTTTTTTTTTTCATACAGTACATAAATCTCAGCTTTTCAGCATAAGACCAGCAAAGAAAAGCAGCATGTGCACTTGCTGGGAAAGCAAAGCAGCCACTTCTCAGCTCCACACAATGTCCAGTGCATGATCCCAAGCTGCTGCCACCACTCCCTGTGCCTGCTGGTAGAACATCCCCCCTTGTGCAGAGGGCATGAAGGCAACTGATGCATTCAGGCTCCCCTGTTACCCCTTGTTACCCCCAGGCTTGCAGGAACTGCCCACCCACATGTGCAGGGCCTGGCCCCACTGAGCCCATGGCAGGTGCAAGCAGCCTTTCCATGGCTGCAGCCCAGAGCAGGAGCTGTAGCAAAGGCCCCTGCACAGGCAGGATTCCCCCACCCTGTCTGTTTACATCAGATCTGGTAATTAAAGGGAAATAAATACACTTTTTTTTCTACCCTCCCCAGTGAAAGGCTGCATGAGGTTTCTAAGAGGTGAATAGGGAGGAGAGGCTGCAAGAGTTTGGGGTTCCTAGCCCCACTTCAGCCCATTTGCCATGTGTCTGAGGCCAAAAGTGCTATTTCACTTACAGAGCAAATGATACATAAATAACTTATTAAATAAAAAAGTTCTAAAGATCTGTGGTTCCTCCCCAGGCTGCCCAGCACAGCTGTTCTAAGTGGTCAGGGATGAGACACAAACCCTGATCCAAGCTGGGCAGCTTCTGCACCAGGAGCATCTCTGCTCTCTTGGTAGTTCTAGAAACTGGGGTTAGTGTTGTGTAGGTATCTCGAGGGAATCTGGGCTCCTTTGGAGTCCATACAAAGGGGAGAAGGAGATAAATGCTCAGACTTGTTCAAGCCACTTAGGCACTAACAAAGTGGTGCTGTGCCAGCCCCTTGTAACCAGCCCTGAACTGGAGCAGTGCACTGGGGCTGTGACCCTCCCCTGTGTGACCCTGCAGGGTTGGTGGCTTGCTGAAGCTTAGCCCAGAGGAACGAAACCAAAAATCTGCCCTAAGCACTCAGGAGGAAATGAGACTCCTCCCTCTCTGTGCAGTTCTCCCTCAGAACTCACCCTTGTGGCTGCCCACACAGCAGGAGCCAACCTGGCAGTGCCAGGCTCACTGCAAGGGGGCTGCAGGTGCTCCCTGGGCACTGGGGCACCAAGACCCAGATCCCAGCAGCAGCAGGAGCTGCTGGCATGGCTGGGTGGTGGGAGCAGGCGAACATGTCAAGCAAATTGAAGTGATCACCCACCCTCTAATTCTAATGGAAACAAGGGGGGAAATGCAAGGAGTTAGCAGTAAGGGAGTGAGACAGGCTCTTCCAAGGGCTGGAACAGAACTTCTGAAGCTGCATCCTACTGTGAGTAGCTGCCTGGCAGCTTCCTCTTCTGTCTGTCCAAGAGCCATGGCTGTCCTGGTGCCTGGATCAGCAGGAGAAGTGTCCCCTCTCTGTCACCGTGCAGGAGGATGCAGTGGCAGAAAACGTGGCTGCCACTGTGCTAAGTGAACACCCTGCTCCTCAGCTTCATGTCCCACAAGCCCCAAAGTCAAGCCTGGAGCCCCCACAGAGGGGAGGGATAACAATGCCTGGCCACAGCCAGCAGGGACAGGGGACACAAAGCTGCTGGCTGTGACACCATAGTCCTGGGCTGGAGAGAGGCACTGCCCTGTGCATTTCCAGGCAGTAACCTGGGCTCTAATGGCACTTGGATGCAGTTCTCACACTATTATCAACAACCATTGGATTGGCAGGATTAGTTTTAGCAGCAGTTGCAGGAGGATTTTGGGAGGCGAGGGCAGCCCTGGATCCAGCACAACCAGAAGAACCCAGAAGAGACTGCCCTGGGATGCTGATTTTCTGCCATGGTGTCACTGGAGCAGTTTGCAATTGGAGAACAAATAAAAACCTGAAGGAAAGAAGGAAGCACTGGCACGTGGGGCTGGCAGGGATCTGGGTAGGTGGAGTTTGGGGGAGAACAAGGACCTGACTCCTGTTTAATTCCATGATACAACTAAAAAAGGCTGAGGTCATTGAGCTGACCAGACAGTTTGTAATGGTGAAGGAGAAATGGGGTGCTCCTCCCCTGCAGAGCCACCTCCTTCATACTCTGGACCTCCTCAGCAGCACCAGCTGACACACAGCACTAGGAAAACAGAGGTTTGCTCCCAGGAAGGAGATGTTAAAACTCAAGGATTTCTTTAAGATCAGCCCTGGTTCAGTAGCCTGTCAGTCTGTCTGTCCTGCTGCAGGGAACATCCCATGCCCCTGGGCTGAGCCCTGGTGGGAAGGGTCCTGCTCTCTGTGCAGGGTGGTCCTGCCTAGAGGGAATGTCCTAGAGTTGTAAGAGCACCACCAGCTCTTCAGGTAACTTCAGCGATCTCAAAAATTCAATCCCATCCAAGGCTGGCATTAGAAATCATTGCAAGGAACAGCTGCAACAAAGGCTGCAGATTTTCTCCTCCTTTGCTCTATAAGAACCCCTGGCTTCTTCCTTCAATGTCCCACATGGCAAACACTCCTGCTTTTGCCACTGACCACAAATCCACAGAGGAGACTGCTGCTTCTTCAGCAGAAGGGAAATTCCCTTTGCATTCCCTTCCAGCTGATGGGAATGGCTTTGTGCAGGCAGCAGGGACTCAGAGGATGAGGGAGCTCTGAGTTTACTGTGACCTGGCCCAGAGCAGCATCCTACGAGCCTGAGCCTGGGGCTGCTTCAGCCTTTCAGCTGGAAATAGGGCTGAATTCCTTTTTTGGGGCCATTAATGCTCATAGCAGCAACCTGACAAGTGGGTGCTTCAAGCAGCATTCCCACAAGGACCAGGGAATCAGGTACCTGTAAAATGTTTTTCAAGTAACAGAGTAGGAATCCTCAAGCTTATTCCTGTAACTGCAAAAAGCTGATTTAAATCTTCAGGATGCTGAAATAGAAGCAGAAAACCAGCCAGAGCAGGGGGACTCTGAACTGCAGCCTCCTATGGCATCTTCCCATAGGAGCTGTGCAACAGGCACTGCCTCTGCCACAGCCACACAAGGAGGGAAGAAGCAACCAGCCCCTGCAAAGTGAAGGATGAAAGGAGCCCTGGTTTTGGCATAATCTTTTAGGGTTGGGAGGACCCTGGTAAAACCACTGGGTCTGCCTAGAGAGGGACATGGCACCTGGTCAGCTCTCTATTCCCTGCAGGCAGAGGACAGAGCTGGACAGAGGGGGCATGACATGCTCTTGCTCTGCTCTCAAACATAAATCAAAATTTCAATCATGCCTGATTGGCATCTCTGTCCATGTCTGCTCCAAAATCCACCCACAGTTCATTTACAGATATTTGCAGAAAGCTAAAAATGGATGAAACCAAAACCCCAAGGGAGCCCAGGGCATTAAACAGCTGTTTTGCAACTGTCCTGCTCCACATAGCTGCGACAGGGCTGGGCTGGGCCGGCCGGCTGTGGCCATACAGGAGCTGTGCAGGCAGGGGAGGAGCTGCCATCCCTCTGCCACTGCCTTCACCTTTCCCTCGAAATGGGGCACTCCCGGCTGAGAGGAGGTGCCAGGGGTTTGTGTTCCCTCTGCAAACTCAGAGCACGCAGAAGCACAGGTCATGGCTGCAAGAGAATTATGGAGCAGGGGCAAGCTATTCCATGTAATCTGCAATAACCAGGTTGTTTGTTAATTCATTCCCAGGCTTTGAACCTGAAATGATCAGTGCTGTCTAGGGAGACCAACAAAGGATCTTGGTTTATATATGTTCCAAAGAGGTACTGAACCCTAAAATTTATACCCTAAAATGAGAATGTACTTTGACACATACTTCATCCATTTCCCCTTCATACAACAGGGGCTGTGCACTGCTCTGTGCTCAGCAGAGCATCTGCAGAGGCTGTTACTGCTGCAGCCAGGATCTGCTGATCAGCATCCAGGGCACGTCTCTCACTGCAGAACCCCTTCATTTCCCTCACCTTTGCTAACTGGAGCTGGTAGTTCAACCCAGCTGTGCTTCATAAGGATTAAATAAAGGAGGCCAAGGACAGCAGAGTAACTCAAGATTATCTTCATAGTGAAGTGTTTCCCTTCCAGGGAGCCTGGGAAGGTCCCACAGCCTTGCTGAGGATGTGCAGACTGTTTCCACACCAGTTCAGTGCTGCCAGGATGCCTGAGGGATATTGCTGGCCCCTGACATACGGCAGGGTGCAGACAGACAGACAGATGCACTCATGGGGAGAAGGTTTGGAATTCTGGAGGCAGGTTTGCACATTTCAGCCAATGTAAATACACCCCAGTGCATGCTACAATGTGTAAATACTATTGGCAAAGGATTACTGGGTTTTACTCTCCTGCAGATAATAAAAGTTTAATCCAATCCAGTGTTTGCAGGCAGGACTGGAACAGGTAAGTGAGATGCCTTAAGCTGCTTACTGGAGATGTCCACAACAGTCAAAGTAACAGAGAGAGAGAAGAAATCCTCATCAGAAAATGACTTCTTGTCCTTAACAAAATGCTGCTGGGGACTCCTTCTTTCAGGAATTAGCAGCAATGCTCAGCCTGAGGCCAAACAAAGAATTTCTCCCTTTTCATTAACAGAAAATACCAATTATCCAGTGCTGAGAGGAACACTTGTGCTCAGTGAACACTGACTGTACCAATGCAGGACCAGCACCTCCAATTCAAGTTGCTGACCTCTAAATTAAGGGGTTTGGATGACCTGGTGCTCTTGAACAATTGTGTGGATGTATGGATGGGGAAAACCACAAGGATGGGAGGAACCCCTCTGGCCACAGAACCCAAGACCATCATTGCATCAAAACACACAGTGATGCTTGGGAGCCTTCCCCAATGGACAGAGCATCAAGAGATATTCCAAGTACTGGGGGCTTAGAGGGCTCATGCTGCCCACCCTTGCTGGGATGGTGTGACTGGGACAAATGCATCCTCTGGGATGCTGGGCTGAGCAGGGAGGCTGGGCAGGGTGGGGTGATCTGTTTCAGTCAAAAAGGAGAAAGAAAATGCTTTGGTGTTCACAACAAGAAGCAGAACTTTGTTATCTCCATGTGTGCACAACTAAAAATGAACATATTAATTCTTTTGCATCACTCAGCACTCCACCTATCCCTGTTTTTCCCTGCCTGTCACTAGGAGGGATCTCTGCACACCCTGCCCTGCCACAGAATGGATGTGTGGACAATGCCAAGTCAGACCTAGATGCCTTCTGGAACAGAGGAGCCTGGGCTGACCCCGTGGCTGGTACAGGTCAGCATGGCCTGAAGGCCTGGCCCTTCTGCAGCCAGGCAGGCACAGCAACATCAGCTCCACCAGGGATGGGGATTCTTTGTAAGAAGAAGAATCCAAGCTCTGTATAGCAAAGCTGAGAAAAGACTGAAAACCTCTTCTCAGAGGCAGGCTCTGATCAAACACATGCAGTTCAGCCTTTTATGTCCCAGACAGCTTCCCAACCTTCACAGGATGTCAACCACTAAACCCTTCATCTCACAGACACACTGAGAGACTTGTGGGGCAGCCAGTGGGGGAATGTGTCAGCAGCTCCTGCCTGAAGGCAGCAAACCCTGCAAATGCAGTGCAGTGGCAGAGCTCTGAGCAGAGCTGCTCCCTGCCTTGCCTCTCTCAGGGTCTACACATTTATTAAAGCATCAGGAGCACCAGGGAAACAACTGGGTGCTCAGGGAGCTACACTGGAGCCTGAGTAACCTCCTCTGCCACACACTCCCTCATGCTGCACTGCCTCATTTCCTCCCTCTCTGGCAGGACAAAACATCATGCTTCAGAAAAATAAAACCTGATACACTTCTGTTGGATGCTTTGATTGGTGGGAGCCATCAGGACCTCCCAGCAGAACGTGGAAGTCTCCACACCCAAATCTGCAAAGTAAATCCCTGCTCAGTGTCATGTGCTAGCCCAAAGCAGGACCTGACACGAACAAGTTTTTCATGAGAGAGGAGATTGATTCATCACTGACCAGCAGCTTGTGCCCTGGGAATGGTAACAGAGAACTTGGAGTTTAAAACACATTTCAGAGCAGCAGTATGATGAGTATGCTTTGTAAATGGCATTGTCATTAGGTGAGTCTACTCATGTCACCCACTGCAGGTGCCACCATCTCTATGCTGCAGCAAAACCAGGTATTTCCATTTAGGCCTCCCTATGCAAGAGGCTGACACATGCCATCTATAGCCTGGAAAGAAACCAAAGGCTGCACAAACCTGTGCAAGGGTGTATTTGGGGAGGCAGCCTAGAAAATCAGCAGTTTCCAAGTGCCAAAAGGTCAGTGGCAAGGCAGCACCCCTCACCCCCCTTTCCTGAAATAGGAGAGAAGGATGTTTCCCTCCATGGTCAGCAGAAATCTCCAGTGGTGAGGGGCAAAAACCACACACTTCCAGTGACTGGGTTAAAGCAGCTTCTTCTGCTTTTAACAGGAAAAGACCCTCCAGCACTTCCATCTATTTAAAAACAAGCTCCTCACAGGCCAACAAAAGTGAATTCCCCAACAAATACCAGAGCCCTGCACTCGCCATGGGCTGCAGACAAACCCACCGGGAAATCAAATCTTGCACTGCCCCAGGTCTTGCAGAGATGCTGGGAAGGGCACCAGGGAGCAGCTCAGAGGGGGTGCTACTGCCTAGCCCAGGCCACCCCAGAGCCCTGGCTGCAGGAAACCTGCAGGAGCTCCTGCCTTGCCAGGGGAAGGCAGGCAGAGCTCTGTGCCTGCAGGAGCCCCACTGGAAACCCCAGCCAGGCTCTGGGCAGGCACTCTGCAAACAGACCAGCCCTACTCACAGGCAATTGAGGGCAGCAGCTAAAACATACAGAAAGAAAAAGGAGTGGATTTCCTACAGTCTCTGTGCTCAAGGCACCAAACTGGAGAGGAACAGAATTTTCAGAATTTTCTGAAGCAGGGAGGGAAATCCAATGCTGCTCCCAGCAAGCAAAGGAGCTCCAGATTTGCTTCAGGTCAACTCCACTGCTGCTCTTCACTAAACACATGTAGAGAAAAAAGCAAGAGTGGAACTAATACTCATATTGCCCATTACTTGAATTAAAAATACATGGTGCATGTGTGTGAATACCCTACTCACTACATGGATGCCCACACAAGGGTGTGTGCCCAGAGTATACACACACATACACTGTACATGTGTGTGAGTGCCCACACCATGTACAGGACACACCCCTACAGACAAACATGGTATTTATAGGTGTGCAATAGAGACACACTATGGATTTCTATGGAAACACTTCAGATGTGTGTATATATATATATGCACACACTTGCTCAGTAGAAAGGAATTTGTTGTCAAATTCTAATTGGGTTGAAGGAGAAAGACAAAACCCTATTTAATAACACAGCTTGGAAAGATTGAGGCTTCTAAGAAAATAAAGGCCTTGGAGAAAGAAGGAGGATGCATGAAGGCCATGCTCTCCTCCCCTGCCTACCCCTTCCTGCAGGGCTGGAAACACTTCTGCATTTTGCTGTTTGGTGAATTTTGTGCAACCAGAGAGGAGAGGGCACAGGGAGGGCCCTGCAGCATTGAGGTAATCCCTCATTAGAGCAGCCATGGCCAGGTGGAACTGCCCAGAGAGTGAACAGGGATGCTGAGGGCAGCACTGGCAGCTGCAGGTAATCCAGGCACCCAGCCCAAGGGTGCCCCCTGAGACATGTTCCTCCTTTATCCACACAGTACTGAACAGCAAAATGTCAGGGATACTCAGATGTATTATCATAAGGAAAAAAAGGAAAAGACTCTTCAACTTCTTCCCCACCCCAAAGGTTGGGTGCTGAGAGAGGGGAACTGTGGAGCAGCTTTAAGAGCCCCCCCTACATTGGGTTCACTCAGCACTGGGGTGTCAATAGTGTGGTGAGATTATTATTACTATGAAAATATTTAACAAAGCCCCCACAGAGCCCTTCCTGCAGTGCAGGTCTCACATGCAGCACTGCTGTGCAAGATTGCACTGATCCTGACTGCAGGCTGCTGCAGGGACAAGGTTCCACCAATGATGGCCACAGTTGGAGTATCTCAGTTCCCACCAGAAAAAATATGAAAGGGACACTAAAGGGAAAGCATCAAGTTGTCTGAAACAATTTTCTTGGATGTCAGGACAAAACAATACAAGGAAATAAAAAGGTGAAGCCAAGGATGGTGGCAGTGTCAGAGTCCCTCAATGTCATTTTACACCCTGTGAATTTTTCAGGCCAACTCTTCTATGTTGGGACATCAACTTTCCTTTGGGAGGTTTGAAATACCATAGCACTTTCTACAGATTTCACAAATATAAGGCTGATTCCCTTGGGAAAAAAAATAAATTTCAGCCTCTACAATAGCCTGAGTGCAATGTTAGAAAATTAAACCTTTTTTTTTCTTTCATTTAAGGCTCAGTAAATTTGTTGCTTGTTTCAAGTCAGTTCCTTCCCATCCATGCTGAAGTCCTTTGGAAGCAGCACTGGCACATGCACAGCAACACTTGGTACTCTCTGAAGCCAAAACTGGCATTTCCCAAAGGCTGACAGAACCCCAGAGCAGAAGGAAAACCTGTCCTGATGGCTCTGGCATGGTGACACCATCCCTGCACACAGCAAAAGCTCAGACTCAACTCAGCTGAGCAGAAACTTGGCTGGCAACTCAGCAGCTGAACAGCAACTCAACATCCCTTCCCCAGCCATGCTGCCAATCTGCCATGCCAAGGAGAAACCCTCTGACAACATCTGGGGTGAGAAGCCACCACTGGCCTTGCTGCCAGCCCAGCTCAGTGCCCACAGCACTGGGCAGAGCCACAGCAAACACCTCCAGATGTGTTCAGCACTGCACTGACAGCCTGTGCCTGTGTCCTTGGCAGGAGAGCAAAGCACCTTTCCAAACAAACACCCAGAGATGCACAGTGCCACATCTAGAACAAACCTTTAGTCCAGAAATCTGGAGTGAATATCAACATATCATGGGGCAATTGTGAAAACCCACGTAAGGAACAGCAGGACATCCTGTTTGGTAAAGCACTGAACGTGTGCCTCAGTGCTCCTCAGCAGGGATGCTTCAGCTCCTGTAGGGCCAGCCAAGGAAACTCATCCATGCTTTTTCCCAAGGATGCTCTTACTCCTTGTCTAGATGCCACATAACATCCCACTGGTGAAAAATCAGATTTGAAACTCAGTTTGAATCCAGCAGCATCAGAAACCATAACTACTTGGCCCTCCAGTACTGTGAATGCAGAACTAATCAAGCAGCTGTGTCTGTGTGTGTGTTTGCTTGTCCTACACACCAGTAAAACCATGCCCATGGCATGATCCCAGCTGTTTGCTTACTGCCTCCAGATGAGTGCAAAACCCTGGCTCACAGCTGGATATGGCACAGCCTCAGGGCAATCCTGCCAGGGGCTGTCTCTGAAGCATGGCTGGAAAGCCCTCAGGAAAACAGCAAGATCTGCAAATTCTTTATGTCAAGCCTGAAGTGGAAGAAGGTAAGAAATGCAAGATAAACTGGGGCTGGTTATCACAGCAGCAAGGTCCTCTGCAGGCAGCTCCTCCTCTCAGCAGCCCTTCTGCATGGTCACAGTGGGGCAGAGTGCTGGCACCCACACCCTGGGTAACACTTCTGTCCCAGCACTGTTCTCTGCTGTCCTGCACAGTGCTGGCAGTGGCCAGGGCACCAGCAGGACACAGGTGCCACTGTGGGCCTTGGTGCCAGGCTCCTGCTGGCCCTCAGCCGTGGTACAAGCCAGAAGAAAACACACTGCTGCTTCCCCATGGGAAAAACCCCATCATCTTCTGTGCAGGAGCAGATGCCAGCAGGTTTGAGGCATTTTCAGCACCATTCTGCTTTCCCCAGTCAGCAGCAATTTCCACCTGTGTGATGAAAAACTGCAGGAGGGTCCCCACAAGACTCAGGCACCTCCTGGCCCTGGCAGAGTTGTGGCTCTTGGCCAAGGTGGCCTGGATGTGCAAGAGCAGCTACCCAGGGACCCTGGGCAATCCTTTATTTCCCCTTGAGTGCACACTGGATGGGAAAAGCCTGAGGGGACAGGAGAAAAGAGGCCTTCCTCCTCTTGCAGGCCCTGAGGAACAACAAGGGCTGGGGGAAGGCTCTGATGTGGGCCAAGGGGACAACAGCACTCCTGGAGCAGGGGAGAAGGCAGGAGAATACTCAGAGCAGTGAGGGAGGGACTGGAAAAAACTGACCCAAAGCAGCCAAGTTTCAATGCAGACCAAGTCTGGGTGACACCACTGCCAGGAGCTGGCCAGAGCTGGGCTCCCCCTGCCCAGGCTTTCTCAGAGCAGCCAGGCTTTGACTGCAGGGAGAAAGAAAAAGGGGAAGTGTCAAACAATTGGATATTTTCCTCTTTTCCAACACCAAATTGTTCTGTCAAGAGAAACAGAACCCTTTGCATCCTATCTCAACACAGGCAGTGATGGACAGTCCTCAGAAGTCTGATGCAAGGAGACAAGCCAGTACTATGCCAGGTCTTTTCTGTTTAATTCCATATTTCACTTTGTTTCTGGTTTTCAGGGCTCTCTGAGGCAGCAGTCTGTCCATCTGCTCTTGAGCCACCTCACTGCTCTCACAGTGTGCCCAGGGCCATCTGTGCTGGGTGTCCCTGGGTGTCCCCCAGGCAGCTCCTTCCACACTGAGCACAGCCAGGGTTCACTTCACCTTGGAGCTGAACATCAGGAAACCATACAAACTCCCTTTCCTCCTGCCCCTCATTCATAAATTTAATAAAATAACAATAATAATAATAATAATAACAATAATAATAATAATTAAAACAAAGGCTTATTGGAGCTGTTTCTGCTCAACTTTCCACAGTCTCTTTTCATGTCACTCTCTGTAATCAGATTTTTCAAGAAATACTGTGAGAAAAAAAGAATAATAATAATAATTATTATTATTAGAATAATAAAAAGCATCTGGAACCAGCTCAGAAGATTTCTAATGCTTTTCAGCTTGACTGACTTGGAGTGCATTGACCACACCATTTATATTTTCTTCAGGTACCTGCAAGAAAACAAAAAGAAAGGTCATGTTCCAGCAAAAGGGGTGACAAGGAAAAGAGGGGTAGGAGACAAAGCCAGAGCAGTCCCAAGGAGGCAGACACTTTGCTGGTTTTTGCTTACACCTGAAGTTCACTGAGAAAGGGCTCCAGGTACAAGGACAACCCTGTTCACCCATGGTACCCCCAGAGCAAACACTGTGAGGTGCAGAGGGGTTGCTGTTGTGTGGGGGATGCTGGTGGGAAGCCAATTATTTTGGAGTTTCTCTTTCTCTGATGTTACCGTGTGATGTCCTGGTTTGCCTCAGATACCCTGGGTTTCTCCCTGAAGATTCCCTGCCAGGTGTGTCACTCACCTCTCCTTTCTCTCCCTGGCCCCTCCCAGCACTGTCTGTCAGTCCTGGCATTCCAGAAGGGCACTGAGTGATTGGCAGATTCAAAGGATGCCCTGTACCCCTGGGGGGCACTGGGCCATCCAGGTGTCCTTTGTCCCTTTGTCCCTCCCCCCTGTCCCTGCTTGGTGGCTCCCTGCCCCTTCCCTGCCCCTCTCCCCGGGGTTCAAAGGAGCAGCAGCCACGGGCTCAGGGAGTTCTGTTGGAGCTGCTGCTGCATTCAGAGGCCTGTGGGCCAGAATAAAGCTCTGGATCCAAACCCTCCATCAGAACCGACTCCTTTCCTTCACCATCGCCTTAAAGCTTCTCCACAGAGGGAAACCTGAGGAGCAGCCCCTGTTATGGGGGGAAGCTCCATCCCAGCACCACCAGAGCTCCTGCAGGCCTGGACTTGTCTGCAGTGCCCAGCTGCAGCACCCAGCCAGTCAAAAGTGTCTGTGGGTGAAACACCACACACCAGCCAGCCCAAAGTGTCTGTGGGGTGAAACACCACACACCAGCCAGCCAAAAGTGTCTGTGGGGTGAAACACCACACACCCAGCCAGCCAAAAGTGTCTGTGGGGTGAAACACCACACACCCAGCCAGTCAAAAGTGTCTGTGGGTGAAACACCACACACCAGCCAGCCAAAAGTGTCTCTGGGTGAAACACCACACACCAGCCAGCCAAAAGTGTCTCTGGGTGAAACACCACAGTGCCGCTGTTTAGTTCAGCACCAAAGACCAGACAAGCTCAGGCACGTCCCATCCAGCTATATTGATATTATTCCAATATCCTGCTCTTCCTGTCCCCTCCTTTCCCTTCCTTTTGCTGGTGAAGCACTTGCATGCCAGGAGCTGACTCATGCAAGGTGCTGATGGATTTGTGTGGCTGCCTGAGGGCTCCATGAGGCTCTTGGGGCACCCCACAGGTTTGGGACCTGCAGGTGGGGATGGGAAGGCCATGGTGGGTGACAGGAGAACACACCCATCAAAAGAAGAAGAGAGCTGCCAGTCTGTTTGTGGGGCTTTCTTATCCAGCCTTGTGAGGAGACTTAACCATAGAAATCTGTATTATTAATGATGTCTTTTCACGTTTACTGCAAGAAAAATCTCTTGTAACAGAAGATGCAAAATATCTCAGAGTGACTGTCACTTGCAGAAAAGAACATCAAAAGTAAAGTTACATCTGGCAGAAAAAGTGTGTCTGAACTCTACATAAACTCCAAGACACTGGCAGCTCTTGAAGAGTAGAGAGAGGACTGAGGGAAAAATAAATTATCCCTAAGTTGCTGCAAGAAGCCAATATAATTCATATCAAGTAAACTGAAGAAGGAACTGTCTCCTCTACAAGGTATTTAAGGCCAAGACTACAATACCTGGATTCACTGGACACTCTCAAGAGCTCAGACAGTGGAAATACAACTGGTTGTGTCTTTCTGTGAGGCTTTTAACAAAACTGAGGGAAAAGTCCACGAGAAATAACAAGAAAAATGTTCAATTTTCCAAGAGAAGATGGAATAACAGCAGTCAACTCTGATGATGTGTGAACAAAAGTCATTTGGAAAGGAAGAAAATAATCTTAAAACAAGCATACAGCAAACTCTTCTGGTTTAGAAGGCAAACCCCAGGACACCCCGATAGGGAACAGGACTTTGAGGCAGGACTCTCCACTGCCTCCTCTTCATCATTTTTCCCAGTACACTGAACAAACACTGCAGTGCAAGAAGCTGTTTGACTCTTTTCCTCTACATAAGATAATAAGGAAAGACATAGTTGTAAATTTTTTTAACCACACTCCTCTAGCCAGCCCCAGTGATGCTCAGTGGGTCTCTCTGTCTGATTCCTCAGCACTGGACAGAAGCAGGAGGAGGCAGCTCTGGCCGGCTGCACAGATCCATCTTCTCCATGAAACACAGGGCTCCTTCACTCAGGCAAAATTTCTGATCCCCCTAACAGCACAGAAATGATATCAATCACCCCAGACATGTTTTGGCAGGGTTTTCTCCAGGACAGATGTGCAAACAGTTGTGATTTGTAGGACCCATCTTAGTTTGCCAGCAGTGGAGGAGTCCTTGCCCTCCCTGCCCCTTGGAAATGACCCCTGTCCAAGGCAGCTGGTGCACTGTGCTCCCTTCTCAGGTTGAGTGCAGATCAAAGCACTGACCAGGAAGGAAGAACCAAAGCTCCAAATTACACCCCACACACAGCTCCAGCCTCTTCAGAAGCAAAATGCTGGTGAAAGAGAGCAAGACACCAGTGGGCATGAGGCAGCAAGAGCAGAGTACCTGGAAAGGCAACTCTTCCTCCTTGCTCTCTCTAGAGGGAGCTGGTAACCACGATTCTCTCCAGCCTGGCCCTGCATCACCCCAGGGACACGCCAGAGACCTGGAGGTTCCCATCTCAACATTGTCTCCCAAGGGGATTTCATCTCAAGCAGAAGTCCTGATTATCAGGGTAAACATCTACAGCTACAGCATGGCAGGAAGATCTGAGTATTACATCCAGGTGAAATAAAAATTAAGTAACAAAAACCACCTTAAGATGCACAGGAAAAAAAAAGATCAGATCAAAGGGAACAACACATTTTTATACAGTACTCTAATTTGCTGACAACAGGTACTGAACTACCTTAATTAAAGAAAGGGAGAATTCAGAGGAAGGGTTCAAGATACATTTACTCCTCAAGGAATGTCACTAGAAGTCAAAGTATCTGGGTAGCAAAGTTAAGGAAAACATGACAAAATCTAGGTCAGGGTCTTGGCCAACAAAACCACCCTAAAGCCAACAAGCATCCAGCCCAGCCAGCAGACCCAGAACAAAGGCAGGCAAAAAATGCCTGAAACTTCCAAAGGATGGAAGGCTTTGACAACTGGAACAGCACTGTCCAGGTGAAAAGGCTTTTAAAACCATACATAAAGAAAACAGTAAGTAGCAAAGAAAAATATTGAAATATTGCTTTGAGTAAGGAAGACCTGCAGACCTGCATGGCCCCCCAACACCCTGCCAGCTGCTGGGAGCAGGATCTGTGGGGCTGGAGGCAGCAGGATGAGCACTCTGAGAAGGTGGAGCTGCCTGCAGAGTCATTGCAATTGTGTGGTTTAAGTTTTCAGCTACAGATCTATTTTAGCTGATAGGGCTGAGCTCTCCAGATATGGCTTGACATGTAGAAGCACTCTGCACCTTGTGCTCTGCACAGAAAGTGCACACCTGGGGCCACACAATGGGCAGAAATGTGAGGCAAAGCTAACAGTATTGATTTTTAAATGGTGTTTTATTAGCTTATCTTATCAGCACAGTTAATATTAAAAAATATAAGACAAACATATATAACACTCTGACCTTTGCTATCTGAAATAATATTTACTTTTACTCTTTACACACATGACCCATCAGCTGCGAATGGTTCACACCAACTGTGAAAAAACAGTCATTATAAAACCCCCAAACCTGCTTTGATCTCACTAGAGCTTTTACAGGTCAAAGGTAGGACCTCAATAGTGATTTTGCAAGTGATGGAAAGAGAAGTATAATGCAATAAAGGGCACATTTAAGGAAACAAATGAATAGTATAAAGCAGCTGACTCCCTCCTTCAGGATTGGGGAAATGGGTTCCAAGAAAAACACCATCCCATTTGTGGCTACAGGCATTGCATTTTCCCTTTCTAGGGAAATTCCTCATTTTTGAGAGTGTCTTCTCTACAAAGGAAGAGCAGAAGTAGGCTTAGAAAGTAAAATATCCATCAGCACAAAAAACTAAGAGAACTCTCCAAGGATGGCAAGACTCTTGTGTTGATGACTCTGCTGCAGCTGCTGATGGGCACTCATGAGAACAAACAAGGGAACAACCTTATCTGCTTCAAAATCACCTTCTCCTGCTCTGCTGGCAATTCTTGCTTGTTTATCACAAACCAGGAAGGTGCAGGGACAGCAGAGCTAAGAGATGGGTCTCAGAAAGCAAAGGTTAGGACAGGGCAGACACCAAGAGATGAAGGCAGGGGTCTGCTACTGGTGAACTGTCCAAAAGTTCCCAAAAGACAGAGGCACCTGTGATGACCCTCCTTTAAGGGGAAGGAAGCACCTCAGGAACCACCTGAGGGTCTGGAGAGCCTGCAACTACTTTTGGAAGCACATGGAAGGGTTTGTGGCTGTTTCTAATAGAAGATACAGATGCAGTGGAAGAAGCTGCTCGGGGAGGGTGTGAAGTTTCCATCACTGCAGGTAAGGACTGAGAACAACACTCACTAACACAGCTTTGCCTTGGGTAGGGCCAGGCTTGGTTCAGGAGCCTCTCACCCAGGGCAGGGACAGCCAGGAGGCTGAAGACAGGAGTTTGCTGGGCTCCACTGGAGCAAAGGCATTCCAACAAGCTATCCAGATGAGAAGTGACATTCTCATAATGTTTTCTCCTAAGAAAGATTTCCCCTACTCCAGAGAAGCTGTTTTCATACTCACCAAGGCGTGATCAAACTTAAAAGTACTGATGTAGTAGGCTGGGATGTCAGCTGCAGCCAAAGGCTCAGAAATCTGAGCGACAATTCCACATTCATCTGTGGGGAGATAAAACATCAAACATTGTCTGCAGGGGCTTGCAAAAGTCTCAGAGATCACCAGCTCAATGCCTACATATGAGAAGTCTGGGTACACAAACTCCAATTAGAAGGAATCTCTGTAATAACATGTATTCTTTCTCACAGAATCGAATTTTTGGGCCACAACAATACATTGCACATTTAGTTTTATTACCTTGTTTTTGCTACAGAGAAACACACATTCTCCAAAGGCACAAAACCATTAGGACTGGAATGATTTAGGGGTCCAAAGAAAGGCACTGAACAGCATTCAAGAAGAAAGCACAAAACTCAATCCCATATATCCTTAACATCCATTTTTCTCTATTATTGAACATTTGGCCCTGTAGCTCTGAAGGAGGAGATGCTGACCCATTAGCCAGCCTGGACCCATGGTTCCTGGGCTGCAGCCCACCTCAGCCCCTGAAACAGGATTTCACACCAATTTCACCACAGAAAATTCATAGATTGTTAAGGGGCTGAAGTGGACCTTAAAGATCCTCTGATCCCAACCCCCATGCCATGGAGGGACACCCCCCACTAGAGCAGGCTGCTCAAAGCCTTACCCAGCCTAGCTTTGAACCCTGCCAGGGCTGGGACACCCACAGCCTCCCTGGGAACCCTGTGCCAGAGTCTCACCACCTCACAGGGAAGAATTTCTTCCTAATACCTGACCTAGACTTCCCCTCTTTCCATGGGTACCCATTCCCCCTTGTCCTGTCACTCCAGTTCCTGATGCAAAGTCCCTCTCTGGTTTCCCTGTAGCCCCTTCAGGCCCTGGAGGTGCTGGGAGATTTCCACACAACCTTCTCTTCTCCAGGCTGAGCAGCCCCAGCTCTCCCAGCCTGTCTCCATAGGGAGGTGCTCCAGTCCTCCCATGCACTTCATGGCCCCCTCTGGACTTGCTCCAACATTTGCATGTTCTTCTTATGTTGGGGACACCAGAACTGAGTGCAGGGCTCCAGCTGGGCTCTCACAAGAGCACAGCAGAAAAGCAGAATCACCTCCTTCAAGCTGCTGACCATGCTCCTTTGGATGCAGTCTGGGACTCAATTTGCCATCTGGGCTATTTGCTTGGCCTTCTGGGCTTTAAATGAAATTTAAATGGTTCATCTGTCTTGTTAGTTGCAGATCACTGTTTTCAGATGAAACCTGGAGTTCACTGATTCAAATTCAACATTTGAACTCGATTTGAAATTAGCATATTTAAACATCAAATATTTAGGGGCCTGGTCAATGTCCTGATGTGCTATCAGTGACATATCATGCTATTTCTATATAGTTTCCTTGAAGATACATAAAGAGAAAATTTCCTTCTTGCCACTTTTGGTGGTCTGGTGTTGAAGTTGCAATTAAATACAAAAATTGGCCCAATGTTTTTCAGAAATGTTCTTGAAGTTTGTATTTTCTAAGTGGTTCAGTGCCCCCAGGAAGGAGCCATTGCATTTCCGGAAGATCAGGCCTTTGCTGCATTATTCAGATCAAACTCTTAAAATTGCAGGGGACATAGAAATAGCAAGAACACTCCTGCAGGCATGAAGCATTTTCTCTGTGCTACTTAGGACCAATATTCTATTGAGTAGAGAAAACACGTGCAGGACTGGATGTGAAACACATTTGTGAACAAGGCTTCCACATGGACTGCTATAAATCTATAAAAAGTCTATTAGAATCACAGAATTACCCAAGCACTGCACTGGAGTATGAAACTGCTTTCTGACCACTGATTTCAGTAATCTACAATGAATTCCCATGCCACCTTTTAGGCCAGTTTTTCTCTTTAACCAAAGCCCTAGCTATAGCCACCCCCAAAGTCCAGCAGATGAATGCAATGCAGCTGGAACTGTTGAGCATGTAGCACTTTTAGGACTATATTCAGAAGTCAAATTATCAAATAGTTTGACATTTGATTTAACATTTAATAGTAGTGAGGCTTCTATTTGAAAATCTCAGCTCACAAAGTCATGTTAAGCTGCTGGCTCTTAAAAAGCATCAGCCTCAGAAGGGTTTTTCCATACTCCTTGAAGGCCCTGAGGTGACTGCCTGCCTGCACACCAACTGATCCTCCAAATGTTACTTACCAAAGCCAAGAGGCTGCCCACCAATCCTCACCATCTTCCAGAGCTCACCAGATGCACTTGTAAACAACAAATTATTAGGAAATCTGTAAAAAAAAAAAGAACACCAAACATAGCAATTAAAGCACAGCAGTGTGTCAGATTCTGCCTGTGGGGGATCTGCTCTTCCTGCATCCTTGAGATGTTTGAAACCAACAATAACAGGGAGTAGCTTGGGCAAACTGGGAAGACTCAAGGCAGGTGGGATACCTGATCCCCCAGGTATCCTGTGGCAAATCAGCAACTCCTGCTGGAGGTGGGCATAGGTACCCAGAGAGGCAAGGAAAAAAATCTGTAAGCAACAGGCTGTGCTCCAGCTTTACAAATGCTGAAACTGTGAAGGTTTGATTTGAGCTGCATTTGGAAACAGCTAGGGATGGAATATGTTCCCACGCCTGCTCTCAGGAATGTGAACAGTAACCACTGGTTTTGTGTCTGAGCACCTTCAGTGCTTTTTTCCATCCCATCCTGGGAGGTGCCTGGGACCACTGCAGAGGTCTCTATTTCTTAGCAGGGGGAAGGAGACCTGAGGCTTAGAGAGCTGCCCAAAGTGAAGCAGGCAGCTTGTGAGAGAGGAGAATTGGCTCCCCAGATCTCCCACACCCCAGGCTGAAGCTCCAGCCCTCTGGCTCCTCTAAAGACAGACAAAGATTTACTCCAGTAAGGTTGAAGAAACTTTCAGGAGGGCAATTTATTACTTTGAAAAACAAGTCCAAGGGGCAGGGGATTCACCCCCAAGAACCAAAGCCAAACTGCACAGTATGTCAAAAGCAAATCTAAGCACTGCTGAGTACAGCACCCCTCCAGACCTGAGAGCCTGCTGTGCTGCCCAGCTGCACACACACACACAGACAGGCTGACTGCTCAGGAGCTGGCTCCTTGCTGCACAAACAAGTCATGGGCTCCCACTGCACAGTGATGACTTGGGACATTATCATCATAACAAGACTCTGAACCAAGCCCATCCATGTGTAAAAGCAAAGCAGAAGGACAGCATCACTGACATCCTCACCCTGATTTTGGCCTTTAGCAGGAAAACTTCAAACACCTACATCAGGTTTTCCTTTTGGGTTTTGCTCTTACAAGCACAGCTAAGGAGCAACAGAATAAAAGTATAAAAATCACTTTGATCCAGTATTCCTTTTTTGAAAGTGAAATAACTCTACATCACATTGATTTGCGCTTTCACTGAGGGCTTGGACAGACCAGTCCAAAATTTAGGCACTGGAACTATAATGCCAGATTTTACTCAGAAAAGTGACAGGGTGTACAGGCCCATGACACCCATACAAGACAGTCCAAATAATTAACATGGAGGAGTCTAAGCTGCTTCCTGCTCCTTTGAGAACATCCCTTTTTTTTGAGGTCCAGGTTACTCTAAGATCAAGGCTCACCTCTGCTGTGTCTGGACATCCATGACCAGGGAGATGTAACCCTCAATGAGAGAAAAGGAGAAAAAGCGAATATGTCCCGAGTCTTCGTTGCCCACCACTGAGTCTTTTACTCTGAAGAAACAGAAGAGAACTACATTAACTGTGGCTAGAAGAGCACAAAAGTGGGGTTTTAAAGCAGATATAGCCAGTGAAACCAGAAATGTTCTTATATTGACTTAGGGAAGTGACACTGAGTTCTGTTGTATTATACTGATTTCAATTTGTTTTTTTTTTTAAATTTTGCAGGTGGAAAACTATCCAGTTCCCACAACTGACAAAACTCTTCATCCCTTCCTCGAGGTCCCCTCACAAGGAGCTGTGGGCCAGAAGCCATGGGCACCAAGAGACAGCAATCCAGCCAGCTGTACATGCTCTGGCCCTGTGTGGGTATGCAGCACACTGACCACATGGCTACTGTCACCCTCACTCTGGAAAAGCTCACCTTGCCAAAGCCAGCAGGTGTCTTTGGGCACCCTCAATCACCTGTTTGGCTTCCACCTGTTAGGACAACCCTCTTGAGCCTGTGAAACCTCCCTCCCTCCCTCAGTGCAGAGCACTGGAGCAGCACAAGGCCACACCAGCTCCCTGGCACCCCAGAGGAGCAATTTGTGCCTCCAGACACTGGCACACCTCCCTGGAAGCCCCATCTCCCTGCAGGACCTGCAGTCTGTGCCTCCAGACACTGGCACACCTCTCCTGGAAGCTCCACGTCCCTGCAGGACCTGCAGTCTGTGCCTCCAGACACTGGCACACCTCTCCTGGAAGCTCCACCTCCCTGCAGGACCTACCCATTGGAGTAAAACATGACATCCATCAGGAGTGTAGCAACAGTGGGAAGGGTATCTGGATCCAGGCTGGTGACACAGAACATATTACTTGGGCTGGAAAGAGGATGAATGACAGGCCTCTGAACTGAAAGAGACAACACAGACACACAGAGCTATGAAGCCACATCTGCAGCAGGCTCCTGTCCCATCAGCTGTGTTATCCATGCCCTGACAAAGGGTCACAGAGAAAGCTGACAGCATTTGTAAGGCAGTGTCTCACTGCTGAAGCCCTGCTGGCTCTCAGACAGGGAATGAGGGGCCATATCTGCTCCATGCTGGTCTCCTTAAGGCATAGGGTGGTGTCACCCTGCATACCCTGCCCAGATCTCTGCTCCAAGGGGCTTTCAGGCCACTGGGTGCATCCATGTGACATGAGGCACAAGCTAAAGGAGGGCCCAATAGAAACTGGAAAACGGAAAAAAATGCAGGTTGCCACCATTAAAAGGCAGGGCTATGGAAGGCTGTGGTTGCTGGCAGTCCATCCTGTTTTCCCTCATTTCTGGGGACCTATTTTGCCATAATATCTTGAAAAATAAACCCAGCTGCCACGCAGCAGTTTGTCTAACAGACTGCAGCCAGTGGCTGAGATGCAGCCAGCATTTAGGCATGCAACCTAACAGAGCAACACAGCACTTAGGCATGCAACCAATAGAGCACCACAGCAAACTGTGAGCTGGTGCATTATCAACATGTGTTTCACTGTGGCCTTTCTTGATACTTTTTTTCTTTAAGACTCATTTTCTTAAACAAGGTGATTGTTAGCTCTTGAGTGATGAAACTGAGTGGCACTTCATAATAACTGATCCCTGCTTTGTCTGGTTATGGGCAAAAAATTACACACATGTCTGTAGGTAAGCATATGTATATCAGTTGTTAATTTTCCTGATTGTGCCCTTTGGCTTGATACTTGCTCCTTTAGCCTGCAAACATCCTAAGGTTCTGTACAGCCCTGGGCTCATTGTGGCCTTGATCCTCACTGGCACAACAATCTTCTCTGTGCATCACTGCAATACTTAAACAAGTTTTTAGAGAAGCCATTTTCCTTTGGAATGCTGAAACATGGAAATATGGGCTACAGACAACATTATTTTTGCAACTGCAATGAACTGTACTTTGACCTTCTGTCCTACCAAAGGCATGTCTTCTCTAGAAAAACTAGCATTAGAAGGCCAAAATTCAAGCTTACTAGCACTGCTCAGAAAGTTAAGAACCTACTCAAATCCTTGGTTGTACTCAGAGAGGCTTGTAAGATTGCAATCTTAAAACAAGATAAATATTCATCCAAATGCTGAAGGAAGCTAGAAGGCAGAACTTCCACCCCATGTGTCAGGGAGACCAAATCCCTGACAAGCTGGTGCTTACCTAGTTTTGGTTTGACAAATCCATTTGTTACCCCAAAGTCATCAGCAGCCACTGTCTCCCCATTCACTACTCTGAGGATGGTGAACTCGGCAGCCAGCGTGTGCATCACGAAGGGCAGGTCTCGCTCACGCACCTGGGGGGACAACAGCATTATCTGGGCACAGTGTTATGGATATCTTATATTATGGAATTATCTGGATATCTTATATTATGGTATTATCTGGATATGCACCAGAAATGACAAAACCCTGCAGTGGAGGGTAGACACTTTCAGTGCACAGCAAAGTGGACACGACTCCTGCTTGAGTTACCATTTAGGTGTATCTTAAGAGAATCACACGTGGTGGTATCACTGGGACTATCAGTAGGATTAAGCACCAGAGTGCTTTTATGACTGTAAAAAGAATGTGGAGATTTCTAAGTGGGAGATGCTTCACTTCTTTTCCAGCATTGCTGCAACAGCTCAGCACTGCCTGTTCTTCAGTCTTGTTTCCTCAGGAAATGAGGCTATGCCTTGTATGCAGGCACACACATGTGCGTGTGAGACAGAAAGTCTGTCTGTCTATAACCAAAACAACTTTGGAGCGTCTTGGCCATCACCAGTCAACCTGACAGCAGACACTATGTTCCTCTTACTTTTAGAAAACCAATGTCTGAGTGATGGTGGGAATTGCTACCAGTATCTCCATTTCAGGAGAGACTGTTTTGTGGGCTCAGCATGCATTAGACACCAGACAAGCCATGACAACAAATGCTTCATCCCATGGCAAAAGCTCCTGAGATGTCAGAGGACCTAACTATCAGGAACAGAGCTCTGGGGAAAGCAGAGTTTGGTACTTCTGCCACTCCCAGACAACTTGGCAGAACTGTCAAGTCTGACAATTGTCAATTGTCAGTTGACAGACAACTTGTTCCCAGAACTGCCCAACTGAATTTTCATCTGGTGGCAATAACTCTGCCTGGTCCCCTCACGTCCTCTTACCAGGATGAAGTCCGTCTGATAGGTGGAGAGCATAAACACTGAGATGTTTTGGTCAGCTAGGGGTGCTATGACTGACTTGGCAATTTTGGTCACTCCGATGGGCTGGGAGCTGGAGAAGCCACCTCCACCAGACACCACGTTGAGGGCAAGCCATGTTGCATCGGCCACGCTCAAGTGTTCCGAGGAAGGAAGCTCTGCAGAGACACAAGGGGAGGACAGAGGTTTGGTTTAGAGGCAGAGAGAGCCAGGTCCGCCATGTGTCAGTATGTGCTTAGCACAGACAGTGCAAGGAATGAGATGAGCCCCCTTATCCCAACCTCCTGGTTTCCCATGCTGCTCCACAGGTTCATACTGTGACACTCCTTCATGTACTGGTTATATCAATTTCCATGGCAGGATTCACACAGATTATCAATGACAACACAGGGAACTGCAGGACTCAGCAATTCACTTGGATGCCAGTGACCAATCCTGTTGACCTTCCCAAGTGGAAACAGCCTGTGGTGGTTGTGTGGTTACAAAAGTAGAGGGCCAATGTGGGTCTAAACAAACTGTGTATTCTACTCCCCTCCACATCATTCCTGACAAACTGTTCATTGCAGGACCTGCCCATTCCACACCTGACACCCCAGGCTACAAGCTGGATGTTAAATTAGATAAGGGAGAAGAAGCAAACCCTTCGAGGCAGGGTAGTGTTTCTTCTCCACACCAATGACTCAGCTGTGATAACTCCTCTTTGGGGAAGCACCAGCACAGTCACACCCACCCTGAAGTGGGCAATCTCTGCTAATGGACCACAATGGGCACCACCAGAATAGGAGTTGTAGCTTTGACCATCAAGAAATCCCCAAAATATCCTATGACTCACATTATTACATCATTCCATTGTGAAGCTCCCCACCCTGGGGGAGGTACTGAGCATTCCTGCCTGAACCTGAGCTACAGAATCTCAACATCAACACCACCACTGGATGGATCCAGAGGAGGACCAGAACTTCCACAGGAACACAGCTTTTGACTGCAACCATTATTTGACAGGACTGTGATCAGCACCCTGACCAACAGAGTGCCAGGCTGTACTCTTTGCGCCCATCTTCTGTGTACCATTGCATTTATTGCAATCTTTCTATTAAATTGTAACTCCAACCTGAAATCTCTCTCAAGCTAATTTCACAGGGATTCTCCAGTTGGTTTACTTTCAAAGCACTCTGGCACTTCAGGCAAGTGCTTGCATGTCTCTTTGTCCACACACTCCTGGCTCCTCCATCCTTTCTTTCTCCTTCAGTGAGACCTTTGGGAGTTGTTTCTGTACAGCCCCAGACACCCTGTAATAAATTCCTAACCTCACCCTCTCTGAATCCTCAGGCATCCCTTCCCTGAGACACTGACAGCACTGAAAACCCAAAATTATCTGAATAACAAACACATTTTGCTCTCTTCAACAACCTCAGTTGTGTGTAGCACGAAAACAACCCTGAGCATACACACTGCAAACAGTGGGGACACTGAGGGTTCTGCTTCTGCATTTTGATGTTTAGCTTCATAAGCCAATGTTTGTTTTTTAATAATCAGAGTTTATGTGGAATGAAAACTAGACACCGGGGAGAGGAGGTAAGTTTGTGCATTAATCAACAGTATGTTATGTCAGAGAGATATGTGCAAGGTGCTTGAAGCAAATTATTGCAGCAAAATACCATTTTCTCATCAGCTCTTTGCATCACCTCCAAATCCAAGCTTTCTGCATCACCTGGCATGGAGAAGCTGGAGCTCTAAACAACTTCTGCTGAGCTACAAATGTGCCAGGGTCCTGTTCTCACCAAGTGATCCCACCTGCAGCAGGCACATCCAGGTGTGCCTAAGCCCACTAATGACTCACTCCTGGCAGTGAGATCACAGCTCATTCCCTGCTCTATACACAGAGGAGATGATATTCCTGCTTTGTACAGGTGATAAGGACTGCCATTCATTAAATACCAGTTTAAACACAATTTTGGGCCAGGGATGTGATGGAAGATGCAGTATTTTGTGGTGGATAGAGGCATTATCCCATTCCAGTCCAGCAGCAGCTGTGCTGGATGAGCTGCCCCAAGAAGACCTCATCAAGCTGTTCCTCAGGGGGAAGGAAGGCTGCTCATTGCACCTGTAACTACTGGGAAGTGTTAATAATTTCTGGGTTTATGTGTTTAACAGGCCCTATGAAGTACAACAAGGGCCATTGCATTTGCCTAAGTAACCTGCTGCTCGTTATTCAATTAACTTGGAAAAATATATAGGAAGTGATTGAAATACCAATTTTGGACACTCTTTCCACTAGGCAGCCAGATAGAAAAGTACAGCCCAAATTTTAATGAAACAAACATAGGCTGAAGGCTCACCAAATTCTAAATAGCATTAAATAAGGCATGTGGGATGGTGCTTTGCCCAGGAAGCTGTTGAATGCTGTAAACCCAAAGAGGGCTGAGAACACCAGTTGTAACATTAGCACAGACTCAGGCAGAATAAGGTAATTAATAAAGAGCAAAATGAGGAATTGCCCACATTCCAGTACCAACTCACCATCACCACCACTTTCCCCACAGGAGAACAGAGCTCCAGATCCCCACAGCTTCAGCATGGCCACATCCCTTGTCCTTCCATTGGGCAGAAATCTCTCTGCTGGGCTCTCAGGATCCTCTTGCAACTGGTTTATCAGAATGCAGTCACTCCCACTTCATGGGGGACATCTCAGACCTCGAAAGGGTCAGAGATTTGGGTTTCATTCATTATAATCAGGGTTTTCATTTTGACCTTTCATTGGGATGAAGCCTTAAGATTTTTTCTGGTTTTGCTGTGTAAGGCTTTGCAGAAGGCACCAGGAGCAGCTCAGCTGCATGCAGGCTCCATGACCATCATTTGCTGCCCAACATGACAGCTACCACAGTCTGGAAGAGCAGGATTCCAGACTCAAGCTGTTATTCCATCCATGGTCTCTGGCATGGAACACCACCAGCCTCAACAAAAAATGATCATTGTGATAGTCCAGGATGATTTTCCCTGGCAATGCAACACTGGGAACCAAGTGCTGCTGGTCTCCAAAAGCCTGTGGGGCTGCTCTCCACTGGCACAGGTACCAAACTAATGCCAGGCCCTGAGCAAACCCAACCCAGCCAGCATGTCCAATAACATTTAGGATGTGAGTAACTGCTTATTCACAACACAGATGATTTACAAGGTATGGAGCCTGTCCAGAGCCTCACTGGCAGCAACAGTGGAAGCAGAGCAGTCTCCCCAGCACATCACCCTGGGATGTGAGGTGGTGAGTATCACAGTGGCCATAATTGGCTCCTGAGCTCCAGTAATCAATACCATTTCCAAGGAGGACAACAAACATTGGCTGAATCCCAAATAGGATTGAATTGTTGCTGCTGGAGCATTATGCAATGCTGTAAATACTGTGAGCTGCTGCTCCTAAAATATCCTTGGGAGGATGCTGGGATGATGGTGAGATTCCAGCTCATGGGTCTTTGCAAACAGCCAAAGAAGTCACAGAGAGCAGGGAAGGAAGATGTCCAGGTTCAAACCCTGACCAGAGTCAGTCTGCACAGCATTAGAGAAACAACATTATTTCTGCCTACCTTTTCTACCCTGAAGACCCCTCAGTTTCAAGCACCTTGTATAGCAGGAGGCACAGCACTGGGAGAGAGCCCTACCTCCCCAAAAGAACACTGGAAAATGTGCAAAATGCTCTGAGAAAGGGCAACACCACCAGAACTTTTTGCCTTTTCTGTACCTAGTTTAAATGGGATCATATTTCTCATGATAAGGTTATAGCTAAGGGGGAAATAACTGGAAAATGCACAGTTCCACAACAGAAATGCATTTCACCTGCCCACACCAATAGCTGGGTGAGTCCTGTACTACACTCTGCTAACTCCCTTCCCCCCACAAAGACACTCTGTGAATTGTTTTCTGTGAACTCTTCCAACTTTACAGGAATCAGACACCTCTCAGCTTACAAGGGAAACTGTAGATAAATCATGGATTTATTGTAGCGCTTGGAGAAAAATGAAGACCCTCAGCTGGTTTCCTCATTTGGTGTGGTATGTTGGATGATCTCCTAAGCACTTATCCTCACTCAGTACACAAACTTTACATCATAGCAGACTGCTCTGAGGGATGTGCTACTCCCTGGCTTCTTCTGGTACTCTGAATGAACCAACTCCTCATTTGATTCATCATTATGAGACTTATGTTTCCAGCCACAGTTAACTCCAAATATTAAGAAATAATGAAATTAAAAATTATTGTAGACTTTCTGATTGGTGTTCTGGCTTTAGAAACCTTACACTGTAATTATTTCACCTTTTATAGTTTCCCTCTGCAAAAATGGCAGGGAGAGTCTGGCTTGCACTAAACAGATGGAGAAAAAGGCTCCTGCAATATCAGGACCCCAGTAGTAAGTAATTAAAAATTAATTACTTAATTAATTATTAAAAATTAAAAATTAAAAAGTGCTGCCAATTGCAGAAGTCATGATAAACGGGGAGAGCTATTGCCCAATGCCACCAAGTGGCAACACAGTTCATATGTACATATATATTCAATAGGATCTTTATGTTCATTAAAGGGTTCTCTTCCCACTCCCCACATTGCTCTGCAGTTTTAAAATCCCATCTTCAAATGAAGTGAGTGATTATCTGAGGCTGTAAAGCCTGATCCAAAGCCTAGGCATCTTTCCAAGTTCTCAGTCAGCAGCACCACCCTGGAGGAGCTGGAGAGGCCATGGGTGCAGCAGGTGAGTGCTGCCATGCACCAGGATTTGACCAGGATATCTCTGCTCAGGAAACATTTCAGGAAAATTTTATTCTTTCAGACACTGTGGAAACTGGCCATGAGCTCAAAATCCTGAGGGGAGAGTGGGTGGAAGACAACACCTGAATCTCATTTCTTTTGAGGAATCAGGCAAAGTGAACATTCCTTTCATGTTGTGGAATTGAGTACTCTGTTTCTCACTTCCAGGAAGCTGTGTGAAAGGGGTTAAAGCAGGATAAAGATATTTGTTTATCTATCAGTTTTCACAGTGTGCTAAAATCCAGAAAGAGCTCTAAAGCTGGTCCAATGGCTTTGTGTGTTCTGGTCCTTACTGCTCTGGAAGTGCTTCCTGCAGAATGCTCTGCTGTCACTGACATATTTTATGAAAAATCCCTTTGCCAGGATTTTTCTCCTGAGAAGCTGAGAAGCCTCAGAAAAGAAATGCAAACAATAATTATCTCATTGCTTGGAATGTGGTCTGGAGATTGTTCACCAACAGGTGCATCTTTGATTGGTTCCATGTGAATTGTTTTTAATTAATGGTCAATCACAGCCAGCTGTGTCAGACTCTCTGAGTCCATCACAGGTTTTTATTATCATTCTTGTCTAGCCTGATGTATCCTTTCTTTCTTTAGTATAGTTTCAGTATGTAATATAATATAATATAATATAATATAATATAATATAATATAATATAATATAATATAATATAATATAATATAATATAATATAATATAATATAATATAATATAATATAATATAATATAATATAATATAATATCAGCCTTCTGAGAAATTGGAGTCAATTCTTATCTTTACCTTGTCCTGGGGACGCTCACAACACCACAACAATTGGTGACCACCAACACTTTGCTCTGCTGCATGGACAAGCCAGTGATCCAGCACTGTGCTTCCTCCACAGGGCAGCATAAACATCCTGGGGATGTTACACTGCAATTCAGGACTTCCCAGAGGATGAAAATAGCCTCTCTTTTGGCCTCAAAACACAGGCTGCTAGCTGTACACTCAATAACTGTGAGCAAAGATTTTTGCTGCCACATAAATTGTAAGCAAGATCCTGTGGGCAGTTTGCAGCAGAGAGAGGTGGCTGCAGGCAGAAAGCTCTTGGTGGGAGTTTGATCTGCCACAGAGCACTCCCACACCAAGGGACTTAGGATCTAAGCACAATCCAAGCAAGATGAAAGCTCATCACTTAGCTTTGAGCTGGGGAACATGACTATTAGGTCCAAAAAGTTATTGCTTATGTGCACAGGAGGAGGAAGAAAATCCCACAGTTCCAATCCAGCTGAAATCATCTCACATGCCAACAAGCTCGAGATCACCCTGGGGAGAAGTCAGCACATCCATGACCAAGCAGCTTTTGCTATTTTTTCCATTTATGCTAATGGTTTGGTCAGCTGTCACCTTCCTCAGAGGACAATAGTGGTGATCAGAGAATCAGAGAATGGTTTGGGCGGGAAGGGACTTTCACAAACCATCCAGTGCAGCCTTCCTGCAATGGGTAGATATTGGTTTCTCTGGGTCTGGATGGAAGGCACTTGAGATGGCAGTTCATGTTCAGACTCAGGTGTTTATTATTTCTTATCAGTGAAACAGCCTCACAACCATGAATTCAGCAGCTTTTCATGAGCAAGGCACAAAATGGCAAACGATCTCTTGTTACAAGGTCTTTTAAGACTAAACCATCCAATTAAGAAAGCACACCTAGATTATTTTCCCTTTTAACCCAATTACTGATCCTTGGAAGCCTGCAATGCAGACTTTTCTGTCCATTTACAAAACATCACCCAAACCCATGAAGAAGAAGGAAGAAGAAGGTAAAGAAGAACAACCTGCCTTCATCCTAAAACATCCATCTTTCTTCATGTTTATTTCTATATTCTAAAATCCCAAACTCTAAGTTTTCCACCCTGTGCTATTACACACTTCTAACTAATTCCACACCCATAATCCCAGTGCTATCAATCAATTTTGGAAGCCTTCTCCACAGCCTCAGGTCAAACGCAGTGTTCACTTGTGGGTCTGTGCCTTCAAGTTTAAAATTCTCAACATCCAGGGTTCCAACAGGTAGAGATGTCTCCAACCAGAGCAGTTTGCTCCAAGCCCTGTCCCACCAAGCCTTGACTGTGCCCAGGGATGGGGCATCCACCACCTCTCTGGGCAACAAGAGAGTCTGTGCCAGAGGCAGGGACAGGATTTGGCCCTGCAAACATGACCTGAGCCCTGAGCAGTGCAGTGCCTCCAGCAGCACATCTCTGCCTGCAGGGTGCTCAGGCTCACACAGAGCCAGCAGTCAGACACCCAGGGCACAGCAGGGATTTTTAAAGCTCCACACCTTCATTGGATAATGAGTGCTACCAGCAAATGTGACAGCAGGTTTCTCCAGGATCACAGCAACAGGGACAGAAGACAAGGGAGTCCTCTAAGCCCTTTGCTGGAGGGAAAGACAAACACATTCTTTATTTTATAAAATTAGTAGATTGAAATTTCAATTTCTGTGTCTTTTTTGCTCTTTGTGCATCTCACATTTGCTCCTAATGCACCTGGGCATCTCTGCAGGACTGGATCCACAGCCAGGGAACCTTGCCACCTCTATCTGTATGCTTCAGTGTTTCTGACACTTTCTCCTAACAGAGCATGCAAAACTGAGAGGGTTCTTTTATTCCAAATACCCTCAACAGGGAAGCTGTGAAACCTGTCATCTCATTTTCCTATTTAGCTTTTATCCCACTCACACAACTGTCAAAAGAACATTGTTAAGTTCATAAACTCACACACTCTGCAGTGAGGAAGTAACAGCTTGACATTTTATGTATCTGGCCTCAATGTTTCTGGGCCTCAGTTTCCTACCCACAAAGTGGGTACAAACCCCCTATTTCTTCTAAACCTTGCTCTCAAGAACCAGCTGAGCTGTTCAGCAGAGGTTTGTACACATCCCACAGCTGAAGCATTTCACAGCTAACACAAAGCAGCATGGAAAATTCCTGCACAAAGATCTGAATGTCTAAAAACAGGTTAGAATGGGAGGCACTGGGAAGTTTGCTCTGGCCTCTCTGAGCATCTTTGTCTCTGAGGGAGGCAGCTGTTTGTGTTAGTGCAATTCCAGGGATAATCAGGTAGGTTTGAAAAGCAAAAGTCTCTTAATTTACACTATCAAGACCATAAAAGACAAACAGGCAGAGGAAGAGAAAGAAAATGAAAAGAAGTAATCAAACAAGAATGCACTCCAGGGAAAAGCCAGCACCCTGAGCTTGTCCAAGCCCCACTCTGTGAGCTCTGAGCAGCTGCCTCCAGTGCAGACCAAACCTACACCTCCTGGGAGTGTTCCCAAAGCAATTTCAAGCAGTGCATCTTCCCTCACTTCTTGCATGACATTTATCTTGTACTGCTCCTTGTCTGCTGTTACAGATTTTCTTTCAATTTATGGAGTAATTAACTCTAAAGGCTATTTATGGATTACACTAGAATGGGTGAATGTACCCAGTGCAATTTCCTCATGTTGTCCTGACAATTCAATACAAGCTCTACCCAGTACAATAACCAGCTTGAAATTTCAACTATTCATGTGAATAGGACAAATTACAGACACAGGGAATTACACATGTACTCTGGGTCCTATGTGCATTTAATGGAAACCACTGTTACAGCCACATACAAGGGAGTCTTCTAAGCCCATTACTGGAGAGAAATGATAACCACATTCATCCCACCTTTATTTTATAAAAATTAGTACACTTAAAAATTTTCTTCAAAGAGCACTGAGGTCACTCAGGGAATTTTTTCAAGCTCTGTTCTCAAAGAGAGAGAGAAAAGACTCCTAACTAGACACATCAAGGGATTTAATCCTGGGTATTTACAGCCACCTCAGCAGCTACAGCAGACACTGTATCAGCTTCACTGTCCATACAAACAATCTGCTGGGGCAAGTGAATATTCTGAAACAGATGGAAACTTTCTATGTAAAGTACCTACTTCTCCTAAACTACCCCCCAGATCACAACTATTTCTGCAGCCACTCTGATCCAGCAGCTCCCAAGCAAGGGCTTTATAAAAAAATTTAGGGAAGGGAGACTACACTGCTATAAAGCTCCACTGTTATACATCTGCCCACATATCTGCATGAGATAGGAAAGTCTGACATGAAAGCACTGGAGGTGTCACGTTCAAAGATGGAGAAATCAGTATTTTTACCACTGATGGTACAGCTACAAAGACATCCCAGGCACAATGTCTATGCCCTGGGATGAAGGAGGAGGACACTATGGAGCTGCTTCTCTTGACCTATCTGGGAACACAGGCACCACTTTCTCAGCAGATGTTACAGAATGCTCATCTCTGCTGGCATGGACACACAGCCTTCACAGATTTTGAGGAATGGGATGAGGTAGATCCTGAGGTGTGGCACTGTCCTAGAAAGTTTAGTAGCTAGTCTGCTAAAAGCAGCAGAAGTGGGAATGTATTTTTGCTGGTTCCAGAGCTGGCAAAGGAGCATGTGCTGATTGAAATGATTTTTTCTGCTCAGCATGTCCTCAGCTATATTTGTACAGAGCAGAGATGACGCCATGTGGCTGACTGATCTATTTACACCTCTGGAGTTCCCTGCTCATCCCCATCCCTGTTCCTCAGTTAAGGGTGCAGACATGAATTTGGGATAGTTCCAGAATCCAATATGCCTGGCACACCACTGGCACTGGACAAACCAGTGACTTTAACCTAATATAAGCTGTTCAGGATCTCTCTCCTGCCTGAATACAGGCAAGCAGAGGAAACTGAAAAGCCCATTTCTGGAGGAGAGCTAAAATACAGTGAATGTTATTGCTGGAGTGTGTTGTGAAAGCAAAAAGCAGCAATAGCCAGATTAATACTCTGCTGCTCTGGCTAACTGTAGGAAGCAGAGGCAAAAAATGCGCTGCATTCATAAATGCACCATTTCTGTGCAGCTTTTTTCTCTTTCTTCCAGACTTTTTTATATTGCTTGCCCAGCTGGATTCTGGCTTGATGTTTAAGTAGAGCTGCAGGCTGTTTCACAGGTGCCTTGTCCCCGCCAGACAGAGACAATCCACGCGCAGGAATGTTCGGGCAGTGGCAATGGCCGCAAGTGGATGCTCTGAGTCTGTAACTGTGGTGTGGCCCCACAAGAATTGTTGGATTAAGCCCATTTTTGACTTAGAGATGGAGTAACTGAGAGGCATTTTAAAAACTTTTATTCTATTTTCAGTCTCAGGTAAAGGGGGAGACAATACAGATGTTATAATTTATGCTATTACAATCAGAAACCCACTATTTCTTAATTACAATACATTGTAAGTATTTTTTGGCTTATTACTGACTTACCTGTCTTACTCTGTCACTAGCTTGTGAGGTGATCTCGAGCAAATCACATCCTCTCCCATCACTGTGCCTCCCTTTCTCATTAAATATTTGGTTGCCTGAGTCCTTCTCTCCTGCACAAAATAACTATGTGAAATATTGGCATCACAGAGCACTGTGGCTCCTGGGTGTTACAAAAACAGCCAAAATAAAGTTCAGGAGGTGTGATCTGGCCAGCACACTTGTGCACTTGAAGGAAGCAGTTCTGCTTTACTTGTGTGCTGCTATTTCCATTTAATGCTTTTTCCCCAAAGCCTCTGTGTCTGCAGCAGGGTGGCACCTCAGAGCCATCCCCAGCAGTGCCTGTAGCAGTGAGGTGAGGGGTGTCCATGCCTCTCCTATCCCTCTGAAATGGGAAAAATAGCAATGGCTGCAGAAATCCAAGCAGTTCCTCTTTCCTCATTAGGCTCCCACCTAAACCCAAAATAAGTGACTCCTTTGGTCTTCATCTGGACAGCAGCTGGATCAAAGAAAAGCCAGAATTTCCCAAGGGGAAAAGAATATGTTCGCAATGCAAGTTTCCCTTGCAGGAGAGAGATATTCAGCCATGTGGAACACAATGTATTTCCTTTAAAATCAGCATATATTCCTTCAAATCTCGGTTTCGTCACCTTCAAGCAAAGGATCAGCATCCCTGTGTTGACAAAGAGCTGACTTCAACAACCACCAAGTGCTGCACTGCCACAGGCAGAGGCCAGAAACACCACCCAGAGTCTCTGCCTGTCCTGCACTGACCCAATACCCAAGCAGTGGCAAGTTCTACATATCTACCAGACCTGCTGCAGCTGAAGCTGATTCACCAGAGGCACCCAGTACAAATCTCTGAAGACCCACAAGAACTCACGTGCCCATTCCTTTCCCTGCCCTGGCTCAAGTATTTAATATCCAGTAAGTGTATGCATGGGGTTTGGCAGGGGTTTTGCTGCTGTTGTAATTTTCTCCTGGCCCTGTGGAAGCCTTCCTGTAGTCCTTCACCTGGGACTGACAGGAAGCTTGCAGCAAGCAGGGAAGTCAGGTGAAGCTGTGTCCTGTCCTGAAGTGCTGCTGCACTCCTGTGTTCTGCCAAGTAAACCCAAGTGAGGGTGACAGTGAGGGTCCTGTGCACATCCTGGCTCACTCCAGAACCACAGGCAGGCCTCAGGCAGGGAAAGGAGTCAGAAATGCCATTTTTAACAGTCATTAACTTTCCATGAAAACATCATGTTTTGCTAAATGCCTGCCTACCCTTGGTCCAGTTAAAGGATGTGGAGGAGAAGACTTCCCTCCTGGAGAGGTTCTGGATACACAACTCTCACTCAGCACACAGAGACAGAGCAGAGGCAGTTCCAACAGCATCCAACAACAGACATCCATTACAGGTCCATCCCTCTGGTGTTCCCATCCTGTTCTGAGACTACAGAATGGATCCATAGCACCACCCAAATAATTACATCACTTCAAAAGGGACTTTCAGGACAGTGCAGACGCATTTGCATGTGTGTGGGCAAGTCTGAGAGAAATCTGGGGGTGCTGCCTACCCAACCCATCACCACCACAAGAACTGCACTTGTTGTCTTCTTGCCATCTGAACCCATCATCATAAAAACCCAAGAAACTTCCCAGCTGCCAGCTGAGCTCTGATATGTTCCCATCCCCTGACACTGCCAGGCATGCAGGTGACCTGGGGTGGTGCTAGGAAAAGTATTCACAGCAGCTCAGTTTCCAATTTGTGGGATGTCTTTCTACTCCCCTTCTCCTACTCTCTGTGAATTTGGGATGGACAGAGGGGATATTCAGTAGGGTTTGAACTGGGAAAATCTTTCCTTGGCTGGGAGGTGTCACATTACTCCTGAGGTGTCATCAACCTGCAACTTCTGAAAAGCCAAGCATGGAGCTGTAAGGGCTGCACACACTCACTCAGGCAGATCCTCCTTTTCTACAGATGAAGTTCTTAGAGCAATGCCTGAGTCACTCCAGCCAGCACCCCTTCAAAGGCATGGTGGGAGAGATGCTAGCAGGAGTGAACCTTCCTTCCCCTCCTGCCAAAACAAGGGACAGGATCTACCAGCCAGCCTGGACAGGGGCAAGGACTGCAAATAATGCCACACTCCCTCTCCCCTCCCAGCCCTCTGCCTGGTTACCTGCCACCTTAGAGCTTCCCTTCCCTTCCCTTCCCTTCCCTTCCCTTCCCTTCCCTTCCCTTCCCTTCCCTTCCCTTCCCTTCCCTTCCCTTCCCTTCCCTTCCCTTCCCTTCCCTTCCCTTCCCTTCCCTTCCCTTCCCTTCCCTTCCCTTCCCTTCCCTTCCCTTCCCTTCCCCTTCCCTTCCCCTTCCCTCTCAGCCTGCAGCATTCCATCCAAAGGGGTCTGAGGCATGGGCAACTTATCTGAGTCTGTGAAGGGGCTGCTTTTCTGAAGGGAGACAGGTGTTACATTTTTCAAAATCTCCTTATGATTCAGGGGTAGACAACTGCTCCTCGTTTCTAGCCACACACACACCACCTGCAGACAAGACTGCCCGCAGAGATGGGATTGCAAAGCTCATCCCCCCCTGCTCTGGGGGTTCCTGCAGGTGCAGCCCTGCCAGCACCTGAGCAGTGCTCCCTTAACCCCATCCTGCTCTCCACACCAGCCTTACCCTGGGTAAGAAAAACAACCACTGATTTCATTTAAAAACACAAAAACAAGTCTTCCAGGTGAATTGAAACAGTGCATACAAGCTGGAGAGAGAAATGAATGCAGATGAGGGTTTTTTTTACCTCACCTCCTCCCACCAGCGCAGGGAGTTGGTAACATTACATCATCCCACACCCCCGCCCCTCGGATCAAACCCTGCAAAGGCACAGCTTCTGCTGAGGCTGCTGGAAGCAATAGCCAGGAAAATTAACTCTCTGCTGTGCAGAATGCACTTCCCAGTGGCCAGCAGTGACCCAGTGCTGGATTTTGTGGTCAGCTGTTACAGACAGGGATGTCTGAATCCTCAGAGATGTGCAACCCAGCAACCTCTGCCCCCAAGTATTCATCTAGCCAAACAAGTATTTTCATAACTGGACAAAGAGTCTGAGTTGCTCCCAGTCTGTCCCAAATGCAGGACTGAAGACGGGCAAAGAAGCCACCTGATACCTCAGGGACTAGGCTAAGAGTTTTGATAGAGGGACACAATATGACAGAGCAGGATTCTCCATTTCCACCCACAGAATCGGGTATACTGTTAGTGCCAATTTCCTCCAGCCCCACGTGGCCTTAGAGAGCAGCCTCTGGCTGAGGCAGAGGCACAGGAATCTTTACTGAGAGCAACACAAAAGCTTTTCTTTGCAGGAAATTAAAAAGCAAGGAAACAAACATCAGCACTTGCGCAAGCCCCAGCCTGGCTCAGACGGAAAATTACCTTGAGACTGTTTGTGTTCCAGATCAATGGATCAGCTGCAGTGCGGGGCAATTAGCACCTTCAAATTATTCAGCAAGCCAAGGGGTGGGAATTTAAAGGGAGATGGTGAGGGAAGGGTGAGAGCAAGTAGGAATAACAATAAATTTTTCTGGATAGAAAAGTCAACGCCTGGTGCTGCCTGAGCCCAAGCTACAGTGTGAGTGCTGGCTGTTGGATGCTTTCACAGCCAGGTAAATGGGGGACAGAGGGAGCTGGAGGGGCTGAGGAATGGGTATATGGCCTGAACATGGAAAGCAGAGCACATTTTTTCTGTCTACAAGTAAAGATATCTTCCTAGTTACACTGTAAGCCTGTTTTCTGCTGCACCTAGCACTCCAAGCAAGGCAGAAGTGCTCTGTAAACAGATCCTCCCCATGTGAGGCGGGAGGGCACAAGGTGCACAGTGGCCACTCAACACTTCAGGCAGGCATCAGCTTGGTTAGGGCTGGGTCCAGGTCTGTGAGCAGGCTCAGGACCAGCTGCCTTCAGAGGAGTGAGCATCCTCACACGGGCTGGGCGGCCATCTCAAACCATGGTCTGCAGCAGCACACAACCTCTGTCATTTGGGATGTTTTGAAGATACTGGTCTGATTATTTCTGCCACTGTTCGGAACAGGAAGATCTCATTCTTTCCTATGTGCTGACATAGCGCTCACACACATGCAGCATGCCTTACTGCTGCTCTCAGAGAAGGAGGGAGGGAGGGAAGCAGGGATGATGGTGGCTGGTTCCAGTGCGACCTCTTTCACAGCCCTTCTTTACACAAATCATATCTCCAAACACCCAGGAGAAATGAAACATTGCTCAGGTGGGCCTTGTTACCCAACCACAGGGACAAACAGGAATCCCCTTCTCTTCATGTGCTGGGGAAGCACATGTGGCCTTTGCTATGGGACATGGGGGCTTTCTGCACTGCTCCTGAACATGAACCCATAAAACAGTCAGATATCAGAGGCACAGCTAGGATTAAACCAACTACATGCTGCTCCTTTCCAACAGGTCTCTATGCTTCTATTATTATTCCAAGAAGAGAAGCATCTCTACCCAAACAGGAATTTTCTATTATTCAATTTATTATTATTATTTCATTATTATTATTATTATTATTAATGTCTAAGTCCAAGGCAATCTACTGCAAAACTGTTTGAGGCACTGATGCTCTTAACACTTCGAAATCATGCTCATCTGATAAGACACTGAGAGAATTATTCAAGTAAACAAAGCTGGAGCTGATAAGGACCATGAGAGATAGAGCACACCAGGTATTTATGCTGAGGGAGGGGGGGAAGGCAGGAGAAGTGCCCAGCACAGCTCCCCACAGCACAGCCAGAGCTAGGGCAGGGCCTGCAGAGGGGAAGGGAAGGGAAGGGAAGGGAAGGGAAGGGAAGGGAAGGGAAGGGAAGGGAAGGGAAGGGAAGGGAAGGGAAGGGAAGGGAAGGGAAGGGAAGGGAAGGGAAGGGAAGGGAAGGGAAGGGAAGGGAAGGGAAGGGAAGGGAAGGGAAGGGAAGGGAAGGGAAGGGAAGGGAAGGGAAGGGAGCCTGGCCCAGGCACTGAGAATTGCAGCCCATGACAAGGAACATTACACAGCAGGATGTGAGACCTGCTGCTCACAGCAGAAGAGTGTTATAAAAGAGTGGATTGGTTGGTTGAGGGGACTGGAGTCAGTTGGCTACTGCAAGGATAAAGAAGAGTCAATGCCCGGAGGAGCTGCCTATAAGAAACATCAAGGAGGTATGAAACTCTGGCAACATGGAACACTTGCAATGTAATGACAATAGAACTCTTGCCCTACAATGATAACAGGGAGCTCCATCCAGCCATCTTTTCCAGCCCAATTCTTGTTGTACTTCTGCCCCTCCACCATAAACCCCCCAGCTAAGAGGGCAGCCAGCCACAGCCCTTCCAAGGAAACTTTTTTGTCTCTTTGAATTACCTGGTTGTTATTGTCTCTTAGCAACAAAAAATGGGAGAAAATTCTCTAAGAGGAAAAAAAAAACCCAAAAAGAGAACTCCTAAACCCCAACACCCACACAGAGCTCAGAACAAGCACTTTACTGCATAGGTGAAAATACCCTGCAAAAGCAGTTTTGTTCAGGGGAACAAGAGTGGTGAAGAACCTGACAGCTTATTTGTGGGAAATTAGAGATAAACCCAAAACATAAGGAAACCAGAATGGTTGAAGTGGGAAACCTACTAAATGGAAGAAGCAGTTGGGTTGTGGTGGTCTACTAGCACACAAACATGTCATGTAGTTGTGTTCATCAGTAGACGTGCTCCTCCAGAGGACACGTAAGCACACAGCTATGCTCTCCTCCTGACCAGCCCCATTTTCAGGGAATAGCTGCCTTGTAGGACAGTTTGTCTTCAGGCCACACATGTGAGTTGGCATCAGAAGCATCTGTCCCCTTTTTGACCCCAGCAAATTGGTTCATTCTATTTATGCATTTTTGATCTGTAACCCACAACAGAGGTTTTTGGCACTGTTGCTGGAAGGTCAGGGAAGGATCACAGAAGAGCAAGTCCCAGGCACAGAGCACTCACAGAGCATAATCCATCAGCTGCCTCCACCAGGAATTTGCTATGTTTTGAATTCAAAGAATCTCTTTCAAAAACAAAAAACCCACTCAGGCATTGATGCCAAGATGGCAAGCTGGCAGCCCAGAGCTGGTGGAACAGCACAGGGAGGATCCCACATTCAGACAGGGCAGCCACCCTTAGAGAGATGCTCAGCTACAAGAGCTGTGAGGAGCTCTGTGACCATGTTCACAGGGGTTCTTGGATGAGGGAAGAGATAGAGATCTGACTCCATGTTTCAGAAGGCTTGATTTATTATTTTATGATATATATTACATTATAACTATACGAAAAGAATAGAAGAAAAGGTTTCATCAGAAGGCTAGCTAAGCTAAGAACAGAATCAGAAAGAATGACAACAAAGCTTCTGTCTCAGAGAGTCCGAGACAGCTGGGCTGTGATTGGCCATTAATTAGCAACAACCAACATGAACGAATCACAGATGCACCTGTTGCATTCCACAGCAGCAGATAATCATTGTTTACATTTTGTTCCTGAGGCCTCTCAGCTTCTCAGGAGGAAAAATCCTAAGGAAAGGATTTTTCATGAAAAGATGTCTGCAACAGAGCTCCTCTGAGAGAAGATGGGAGTGGGATGGGATGAGCTGGAAAAGGCAGATTCATGCATGAAGAAGAACACTCTGAGAAGGGCTTTGCTCCTGCCTGGCACTGAGCACACTGCTGGGCAGCCTGTTTATCAGCACTCTTGCCTGGAGCAGGATAAAGTGCCTACAAAGCTGATAAGGAGCTAAGAACCATTCCCTGGATTTCCTTCTCCCTCCAAGGACTGTATAAGACATTTCAAAACTTGGACCCTTCTTCCATGAGGTACCACTGTACTGATGATTTCTAGCACTGTTTTGTTGAAGGATTCAGTAAGGGAGTCCAGGACATGTATCAGGAGGCAGGAGGTTCAGCCAGGACAACTTAGGTCCTGAGCCATTATGAAACAAATCAGATGATGTTGAACAAGACACAACTACATGAGAAAGAGTCATGAATATCAACAGTATAGGAAAAAATACACCAGATTATGCTACCAAATGCAGATTCTCTTCAAGATCTCCCAGGTAAACTCATGTATACATGTTATATCCAAGGAGATATAACATGAGATATCCAGGGAGATACTGTGGGAGAAGGTGGAGGAGAGCTACAGGGATGGGTTTTCAAACAATAGAAGAGCACCAGACTGGAAGAGAAGGCACTTAAGAGTTTCCAGCAGTGGTATTTCTAAAGACTTAATTCCCAAATGCCTGAAGAAAATGAATACAGGGGTCAGGAGCTTGCCCTTTGCACAAGGTAGGCATATACTTGAAGAAGCAACAGCAGAGAAGAGCTGGGTTGTAAATTTCCCACTGGCAACGAACCATGGAATTCTGTTTTTCAGTGCTGAGGTTTGAAAAAAAATCTCCCAAACATGACACTTCATCTCACAAGGCAGTACCAGGAGATTTGATCATTACAATTACTTCATCACAGGATCAGCTCTCCTGCAGCTTCACACCCCATGGTGAATGACTGCCTTTCCTGGGAAGGGATAATCCCCATAGGATAAGAGCATTTCGGAGAGTAGGCACCAATCTTCTCCAGGCACACTATTAATTGAATACACACAAGTGACAATACAAGAAATAAGTATGATGGTGATTTTCCCTGGAGGGTAACAGCATCTTCTCCCCTCTGGAGGCCCACCTGGATATAAACATCCAGGTGCTCCTCTGGCTGTGGTTGGTGAAACATCATCACTCACTCACATTCTGGCACGTGAATAAACTTCCCTGCAGTTTGTGTTTCTCAGTAACCCTGTGGCAGTAGTCATGGTGACAAAACTGGGGTCCTTGGCAACACACCAATGATGCTGCAAATCTACGATGACTAATCCTAAAAGCTTAATTTACAGAAGTCATTTAAATGCTTAAAGATATGCAGGTCACTGCAGGGGGTGATTTAATGGCTATGGCATATTTGGTGGTGAAACAGTTGTACAGAAGGAACAGCCAAAGCATCTTCTGGCCATAAAATTATGTGGATTTTTAATGCAAGATGTAGACTAAAGACATTTAAAAGAAAGTACAATTTAAACATAAGCACAGTAACAAACCCAGCTGATTTCCAATCAAAGAGCTGGTCAGAGCTTCCAGATGAAACAGTGTTTTAGATAACAATCCCACACAACAATATCACTGATACAGTACTCCCTGGTTTATTTGTGCCTATTCAGAATGTAATGAATGCTTTCCTCAACACATCTTGCCCATAAGCATATAAAACCATGATGCAGCAGAGCCAAGTCCCCAGACTGGCCCCATTAAAAGCACTCTGAGGACCTCCAGTGCAATGGTTTCCAGCTTTCCAAGGACAGCCAATGGTCCAGGATCTGCTCCATGCTGGCTGCCCCTGTGCATTTCCCACAGGGGAGCATGTGCAGGACAGTGGATCTTGTTCCCTATTCAATGTTTCAGACCTCCAGCTTTTTCCTGGCACGAAAAGATTTATGGTCATGTCTTCAGTTATTATGCTGCTGTTGTCACCAGGGGAAGTGGACCAAATTCAGTGTATTGCTCTAACTGTGCTTGGCTGCAAGCACAGTTACAGCAATACACTGCTCTAACTGCAAGCAAGGCAGCAGTAAATCCACTGCCTCTTTTTTTCCGCAGCTTTTACCTGTTTCTTCTCCAAGTGTCTGCCACCTGTGATCCAAAACACAAGGAAATGGAGAGTGGTTTCTATTCACACACACCTCAGCAAAAAGCTGTTGTATAGACTCTCTCCCTGTCTTCATACAAACAAAGGAACAAGCACTGTGCACCATATTTTCCCCACAGAAAGCAAATCATGCTGGCCTGAGTCTGTAGAGTCCTAATCTGTATCCCAGAGTGCTAAACAACTATCACTCACCTAATTTGCTGTAGTTTTGAGCAAGCATCCACATCACTCAACAACAACCAGAGACAAGCATCAACACACAACCAGGTTAAAACATCTGATCATACACGATAGGATTTCTATGTCCTGATCCACTGCTTTAACCCAGTACCCACTGCCCTTCCTACAAAGGCATCTTCCAGCAGAAAGGCTTCCTGCATGTGACCTGGAGCTAGGATTTGAAGCACATTCATGTGGCAGAAAGTAGGCTGCTTCAGTTAAAAGCAAGCAGACAAAAATACTTGTTGGATAAAATCTTAGTTCTACTTAGGAGGATTTCCCCCTTATTAAAACTTGACACAACATGACTGCCCTTGTCATCACAGCTGACACGTAGCCAATGCACTCACAAAGCACCACTGGTTCCCTGTTTCTGTTCCTGCAGAAGAAATTGAGTTTAACTAGGACTTACATGCACTCTTGCTTCATTCTGATGCTGTAATAAAGCAATAGCAACAACTATGATAGGTACTAATGACTTCTGCACCTTCAAGAATAAAATTTGTTGCTTGATCCACACAATGCTTGTATGGATGCAATTGCAAGATGCTTCTTGTGTAAATTCATGCAAAACAAATACTTAAAGACTTGTCTTGAAGTAAGTCTTGAAGATATTCCAAACCTTTGCTCTTCTGAAAAACAGAACTCCCTGCTGATCCCATTTGGGGATTGAAACAGTGATTCTGGAGGGCTTGGACAGTTCTCTCCTCACCTGTTATGCCTGCAATGGAGCTATTAGTGTCCTTGACCATTGTTCATTAACAGGATGTATCTGCTGCAGTAACAAACCTGAATATAGATTTATGGCATTGCACAGTCTCAGTGCTTAGGTACAGACCAGTACCATGACTTCTCAATAATGAAGAACAGAAATGACAATGCTTTACATCAATTACAGCTCAAGATGGGAGTCTAAACCCCACTTTCTGAATCCTTCTGTGTGAAGTCACTTCAAGCACAGCTCAGCTTCATCTCTGGTGATAACATGGCTACTACCCTCCCCCAGCACTATCACGAGGCTTTAATTAAAGCACTCACACAATTCTGTGATACATCGTGTTATTTACAATATTGTAAGGCTCTGTGCAGGCTGAAATCCTGGATATAAAGAGGTTTTTTGCTCATGGCTTTTTCAGCCAGCACTCTTTACACTTTTGTTGTCCAAATCAAGAAACCTTGCTGGGTCCCTATCAGTGATGCAGCTCACTGCTGATGTCTGGGTCACCTGCCTGCTGCTCCTCCTTGGGTCACTTTCAGCAGCCTGTCATGTTCCCTTGTGCCAAGGGGACCACAGCTGTCACACGCCCCCCCTGTGTAGGGCATCATAGCTGATGTCTCCTTCCCTCCCCAAAAAGGCTGCCACTGCCCTCAAGCCCTGGCCAAGGCACTTCCATCGTGCAGCACTGCTCAGCCTGGGCTGCCTCAGGAAATGGCACTCCAGGTTCTGCACAGACATTGTGCTTCAGAGAGGAAGGGCAAACCATGGTCTGCATCACACCAGAGCCAGCTGTGGGTATCTTGGGGTGCCCACTTCTGCAACTGTAGCTGCACTGAGCATTTGGGCATGATGGCAGTCCTGCTGGCAGTAAAGGGGAGGCTTAAGGATGGAAAAGGCAAGGCACTTTTAGCTGCAGCTCAGCTACAGGAGAACAACCTCCTGTAAAACACTACCTATGAAGCTGTCAAGTTTTCAATGCCTGCTGCAAAATCTAATCCCTGCTATGCTTTATGCTCAGCTTCTCCTGAAACCCAGGCTCTGCCATAGACATTTAAAGCTTAGCTGAACAAAGCATTAGGAGAGAGGCTCTATGGACCAATGGCATGGTCAGTGGGGTATGCAGAGAGGTGACCTGAAGAGGGAGTTACCATTTCTAAAACTCCAGTTATAAGAAAGAAATCAAGAGTGGATAAGAAGAAGGATAAAAGACAGAATGGGTTCTTGTGCTACCTAGGGGACTTGTAAGCTCTTTACAACATCTGCAGAAGGGGTTGAATCCAGAACCAGAAACCCTGGGATGATGCTAGTTAAATGCTTCAATGAATTGGAAGTTATCTTCCAGTATATTTTTAGTTGGCACCAACAGACATTACATAATGGCTATTACATAACAGCACTACAGCTACAAATACTGTCTTTTGGCTTTTTGTTTGGTTGTTTTTCTTTCATTCTCTCACCCTCTTTTTCTCCAAGATCTTCTCCTTAGTGGAGGATTGATCAATAAATGCACTTTCCATCAAATGAGGCAGGCAAATCCTTAAGAGAAAAAACAAATGGAGTAAAAATATTGCTACTAAGCCTGTGAGCGCTTCTCTCTTGCCCAACCTCAAACAGAATTAACTATTCCCAGAATAGAAATTCCACTAAGGCTTCTCTCTAGTTTAAAGGGACAGGCTGTGATTCTGTGCAGACACTAAATTTCTCAATACTGTTTTTTTTTTCTATCTCACAGTGATAGTTCAGAAGACAAAAATAAGAGGGTGGGGGAGAAGCACTACATAAGAGATGCTGAGGAAAAACTGAAGGTTTTTTTATCTGCTGGTAAGATCATTGCCTGTTGGTGCTCCTTTAAAATCTTCTTTGGCATATTTTTATCTTTTCTTCTGAACAGCCATACTGGCAGAGCAACAAAGACTTTTGCTTCCAGACTATGCGCTACATAAAAAAAAGGGAAGAAAGTTTCCAGAAGCCAGAAATATTTCCTTTCCTACATTTCCTATCTCTGAACCTAAAGAGAGCCAAAGCAGGCACACTGCCTCTGAATGCAGAAATAAAATCAGTTCAGTGGCACACCACAAGCTCCCGTATCATGTCACCCCCAGTTTAGGCAAGGGCCCTCTGTGCTGCTGTACGCCCAGCAGAGAGCTTTCCTGACAAACACAGCATCCCAGCACTCCTGCCTTTCTCATGCTGGTCCTCTAAAACAAATGAGCTGATTCCAGGAAGAGCAAGAGACATAATCTGACAAATAATCTCTTCTTTGCTAGCAAGCTGCTCCCTTCTGTTGTTTCTCTCTTCCACCTCCCTAAACCTGGAAATGCCACTCATGCTCTCCTGACCTATAAATAAACCAAACCCTGGACTACCTAGATGGGAAGGCAGCGTGCTGTGCACTTCACTGGTGTCACACACAGGAAAAAAAACAACCCTGGGAAGGTGGAGAAAGAAAAAACACAAACAAATGCAGCCACTTGGAGAGCACTATGTTAGTTCGGGGAGAGACTTGCAGGCTTTAAAAGCCATTGGAGCACAGAGCAGACCCCACTACTGACAGCAGTGCTCTGGAGGCAGTGACTGCAGCCCCCTGTGGAAGCACAGCCTGGCAGGGCTGCTCCTGTGAACAAGAGCAAAAACCCAAGAAAGCAGGACAAAGAGGAAGCAAAGACATGAAAAGGAATTAGCTGGCATGACAGTGTTAGAGCTGGACTGAAGCAGTGCAGTTAGGGGAGGAGGAATAGCAAACAAAAACTTAACAAATGTACTAAGATATATTATTACATGGAGAATACTGCCTTGTTTTGTGGACTTCTGCCACCTAGCTATTATGATCTTCAACCATTAACCACAGGAAGAGGAAATTTGCTGGAAAAGCTGGCTTGAGAAGTTGTTTAGAGCTGTGAAGGCATGAATGCATGAGACTTCTTCTGCAAGTAATCCGCACTAACCACATAGAATACAGTCCATTTGTCATTCAGGACTGAAAATATTAAGAGAAACAAGTGTCAAAAGCAGTAGGTTTACTTGCATTTGTCACAGATTTCTCCAAAATACAAACTACTTAGGGATTTTACAGTAACTGATCACTTGTAGCACTGAAAAATAGCAAACACACATTTAACTGAGACAAAGGTTCATGTTTTCAGGAGAAAAACTCCTAGTTAATTTCAAAGCTCCTCCCTGCTGAGCCTCCAGCCCCAGGTGCTTGGGTTAAAGGCCCTTGATATGGCAGCAGTGGTGTTGCTGCTGAGTGCCCTTCTCAAGATCAAAGCCCTGCAGGCAAACACGGCACAACTGCTAAATCCCTTGTTAATGAACCCTTGGGCACGGCTGTACTTGGACAGCAGTGGTTTCCTCGTGCCTGTATGCAAAGCAGGGGGAAAAGGCATCCTGAGGAATGCACAGCTGAACAGATGGAGGGGCACTGTTTCTCCAACACCGGCTGCAGTTGCTGCTGCAGCCCTGGTGCCAGACTTGCAGCACACAGCCTGTCCCCAGACAGCGCAGCCACAATGGGAGCACGCCCGGGGGCTTTCCTGCCCGGGGGAAAGAAAAGGATGTTTAATTTAAAAGGAAGGGAGCAGCAAACAGACTGTGTGAACTTGTAAAAATCAAGTTTCACTCTGGCATACTCAAATTTTGGCCAAGGGAAACCAGCTGGACTTTGCAAGGTCATCTCAGCGGACCCAAACATGCATTCCCATTCCCACCCAGCCTCTCTGCACATACCTTTGCGACAGCCTGACATACCAAACCTCTCTCCTGGGAGAGCAGCAGGGTTATCCCTCATAGCCTTGAGGCATAATGCACTGAGGTTCAGCTCCATGGTGTTTCTGAGCTCTTTGGTTTCTTACTTTTAAGAGACTTCCAGGGAAGTGCATACAACGGGATTGTGAAGAATCCTACTAACCAGCTGCATGTCCAAGCACGAGCCTCTGCAAACATGCTGCTGCTGCTGTGCAAAAAAAAAAAGCCAACTCCAATGTAAAGATTGTTCCACTGATTTAAGATGGAATTAAAACATATTTCAGTCATATAAGTAATATGTATTAAATTTAAGAATTAAAATAAAAAGTCTCAGATCAGCAAAATATGAACCATTAATCAAACAGACACTCTGAAAAACTTCACTGTGAAATCTCTAGTGATTAGCTATGGGCCCTCTGCCAAGGAGGCCTGTGAGCTCTGTTTCACTGACATGTATTTTTAAACAACCTCCAGCAAAGAGGAGCTCCATTTGGGGCACAGAATACCAGCTTTGGGGGCTGGGACCAGTGTCTGCCACAGATCATCTTGCAGAGTATCTCACTGGATCCCAGCTCTCCATCTAAAAGGCCCTGCTCCTAATTCCTGCCTAGCTTTTACAACAGAATCTGCAGGGCATAACCACCTCCTTCCTACACTCACAGAGTGCACTGCTGTCCCTGTTTGCTGATGAGAGCTGTGTACATCTGTAATATACACCATGCAGACAAAAAAACCCCCACAGCTGAAAGATCTTCAGGTAAAATACAGCCAGTCTATGGTAGTTAGCCCTATCATTCCCAGCTGTATTTAATGCATTATCTGAAATCACCCAGCAGTAGAGAGCCTGTAGCCTCTTTAATAGCCTATTGATTACATGTACTGCACAATCTATGATGCCAACTGCTAGCAGCATCTCTCAGACTGCATTAATATCACCTGCAACTCCAGGTATGCTGAAATCTGCCTGGGCTGGGTAAGGAGAACTGACATTTCATCCACCTAGTGGCCCCTGCCTACTTGTGCTGAGCACAATATGTATAACTCCTCTGTTTGCAAATTGCCCAGAATGCTCCAGAGACAAGAGTTTACACTGGTAACAAACACAGAATTAAGCTGACAGTTTAAAAAGATAAGTAAAATGTTGCCTTCCATTCAAATTAGGGGGAATAAATGATTAGTTATAAGCAAAGAACTTCTCCCACAGAGTGTTTACTCTATCCTGGAATGCATCAAGAGGTATCTGCATTACTGCAAATCCTCATCAACAGAAATGCAAATGTTTAGAAAGAGGGAGAAACAGAGGAACAAGATGATCTTTTCCTTCCAACACAAGCCATTCTGTAATGGAAAATACCACCAGCTAAAAGGTTTTTCAGATTAGTCTGTATGAAAGAAAATGGGCAAGCAGTGCTCATCTAAACTCTGCCAAAGCAGTAACCACTTAAAAGGTGCAGAAGCCCTGCAGCATGAGGGCCAGGACAGGAGCCCTGATGGAGCAGGCTGGGCCCAGTGGGAGCCCATGAACCAACCACTCAGCTGGGAGCAGGCAGCACTCACTCCTCTGCTCTATCAGAGCCACCACCTCCCTCCCTGACAGTGGGGGTTCAACCCTCCAGTCACTTCTGCAGCTTCCCAAGACCCTTGAGCAGGACAAGACACGGCCCAAAGGATGCTGGAAGGGCCAATTCTTGAGCCAGAAGCACCACTGTGGCTTGGCTTCTACATGCCCACCCTGCAGGACGTACCAGATGGGGAAAAGAAAACCCTGCAGAGGAAGGTGAGGGGCTAATTATTAAAAAAAAAAAAAAAAAGAGCAAGCAGAAAAGCAGCATCAAGATGTTCAGCATGCCTCACCAACTGAGAGTGGGTTCATATAACATGCAGTTTGGTTTTAAATGCTTGCACGACCTAAGTTTTTAATCTAAGTTTTTACTGATCACTTGCACCAAATGGAGCAGAAACAGCCACACTCCAAAGGGCCCTGCACTTGTTTCCAAGAGGTGTTTCTTGCCTCCATGAGTTTACATTTCCATCTAATCCAGAGAGACCATGGATATAAGCAAAAATACATTCTGGCTGCTTTCAGAGCATGAGAAGCAAAGGACAGCAAAGAAGATAAGCAGAAACAAGAATAGTTTAAATTCATTTCTGCAGACATAATCTGAGAAGTGCAAAGTGGAACTTCACTGTACATTGCAGGCAATCAAAAGCAAAAGTCAGTCCCATGACAGGGCTTAGCAGAAACATAGCACAAGCTCTTAAGTAAAGAAATAAAACAGACATCTTCAGAATAAACACAAGTTCTGCAAGAACTGACTGAGAGAGATGATGGATGTCCCAGAGAAGGAGGCTCTAAGTGATGCAGACTAACATCCTGCTCCCCAGCTTTACTCTCTCCTTCTGAGCTGGTCAGTCCATGGGCAGACAGGCACACAGCCTGCCAGGGACTGAAATGGTTTGTCATGGATGTATTTTCTGAAAAATACTTTTGCTAGGATTCTTCTCCTGAGAAGCTGAGAGGCCTCAGAAATGAAATGTAAACAATAATTACAATAATTCCTGCTGCTGTGGAATGCAACAGGTGCATCTTTGATTGGCCCATGTGAATTGTTTTTACTTGATGACCAATGACAGCTACCTGTGTCGAGGCTGTGAGCAGTCACAAGATTTTATCATCATTCCTTTCCTTCCTTGCTAGCCTTCTGATGAAATCCTTTCTTCTATTCTTTTAGTATAGTTTTAATATATAATTTTCTTTTAATATAATATATATAATAAAATAATAAATCAGCCTTCTGAAACGTGGAGTCAAGATTCTCATCTCTTCCTCGTCCTGGGACCCCTGCAAACATCACCACAATGGCTCATGCCTTTAACACTGTTATGGAGGAGTTTTGCCCACTATAGCAAAAACTGTATAAAGATGCTGCAATCACAGAAGCCTCCTTGAAGATCCTGAATGGAACTTTGGACTGTAAGTTAAGCTGCCTAGATAAGATAAAGGGGACACTATTGTTCAATCAGCTCAGGTCTAGGGAGAAACAAACAAGGCTGAGGGAAAGGAATGCATCCACAAGAAAGCCAAACCCAGCAGCTGCACTGACAATCATCTCTGGCTGGGTTTGGGGAGCCCACAGAAGCCAGGTTTATAAAGCCTCCCCATGAAAAGGGGTGGGGAGAAGGAGGTTTTGGGTGCATGGTGTCACCTCTGGTCAGAGGCACTGAACTCCCATCCTCCCTTACACAAACTGGCCCAGGTGTGGAACCCCCAGCCCCACAGGCCACATCCACTTTCAAGTGAGAGGCAGATGAGGGGGTGTCATAATCCACCAAAGACTCCCCAAAGCACTACCCAGACTCATTCCTGAGGCTTTGCATGACAGGACTGCACCTGATGCAAAGTGGTACAACAGATCCAGAGTCTGCTGCGAGAGCCTGCTCCCTGCCCTGGGGGATGTCCTGGGGCATTCCCCCTTGGCCTGAACATACATGAATCCATCAGATTCTGAGCTTTTTGGGGGACCTTCACCACCAGGATAAGCAGCTGGAGCAGATCAATGGAAAATCACTGGGATCCAAGGAACGGTGATATTTTCTTTATTCAGTGTCTCTTTGTGTCCCCCCACCTCTGCTACTTCTTTCTCTTCCTTCTTCTCTTTTCTTCTCTCTCTCATATTTACTATTAAATAAAACCCTTTATTTAATTTAATATTAAATAAAAATACTACTGACCTTGGCAGATGGTCTTGTTTGCACCTTAATTTGGGCAGATGCATTTCTAATAACTTTAAAACTGGATCATGCCACAGCCCCAGCAGCAACCTCACACCTCAGCATGCCTTCAGCTTACACTCTTGCCTTCAGGCTGTCTTCCCCTACTCTGTTCCCAAAGTGCTGCCTTGACACAGCTGATCTCTAATTTGTAAGAATTAGAACTGGACCTCCAAAGCTTGGCTCCTGGAAATCAAAGGATAGATAACTTTTTCAGCTCTGCTGTGCCCCACTGTTGTTGTGAAATGCCATGGGACAGCAGTGTATGAAAGAGGGCACAGAAGAGAAGCATCTCACAGAACAAAGCCACTGTGTTTGTACTGGACTCGTATGACCTCTTCCTTAGAGTAAACAAATCCAGACCTCTGAACCAGACACAGTTAGAGATGACTCTCCACTCCCAGAACCCCCAAACGACCCTAAAGATGAAAGCGAGCAAGAAAACACTGAAGAAGATGGGAGTTGTGCCCAGTCTCTCCCAAGTGTGGCATAGATGGTCTTTCAAACATGTAAAAGCAATCTGCACTTGAGTTAATAATCAATAAACTACTTATTTGTTTATTAAGCTTTTATAACTTCCCTATATATGTGCCCTTGACGAAAAGGGTGATCCTTCTCAGTATAGCTGGACATTACCTGTACATTTTCTCCACAGGGTCAGTTTACTGCAGATCCCATGACAGGAATTTAGGAGTTATTACCTATGCTTGGAAAGCAATACATTCATCATCAGTCAGGGATCATGCTCCACAGCACTGGTCAGTCCCCAGTGGGAGCAGCTCATCCTGCAATGCTGCAAACCAACTGGAGTGCTAATGCATGTGCCCCAGCTCCTCAATGAAGGTTAAAGACCCATTTAGCACCTGGTGCTGAAAATGGTGGTTCCTTGCCCACAACTCACAAATCATCATCCTGCAGCCTGCTCTACTCAACCACTTTGGCACGGTACCTGAGGATTTATTTTACACATGAAAATGTTTAAAGTGGTGCAATACTGAGTGCTCTGCAGGTGGGAGGCTGCCAACCAGAGGTTGTCACAGGCAGGGACACAATCCAATATATCATGAAACCAGTATTTCTATTCCTGCCATTTGCTTATTTAGTCTTCAGCTTCCCACCGTGGGAAGGACAGGGCTGTCTGCAGCCCCAGCCACATTCACCACTCAGCCAGGTGCCACCCCAGTGCCAGAGCTCTGGGCACTGCAACAGAGCTCAAAGCAGCAGCCTGTAATGATGCACATACAAGAGGAGGTAAATTAGCACAGGCAAACTGAGTTTTTTAATAACCACACGCACTTTTAGTAATAGTTAAACAAAATGCTCAGAAACAAAACCAGTACAACTATCGTCTTGGGCACTGAAAGCTGCTGAAAAACTGCAATTGTATCAGAGCTTCATGGCCTGCTGCACATGCTGCTGCTTTAGAGCCAGCCCATCCTCCTGAAATACACTGAAAATGTAGCTGGCCTTTTCCACTGCCCTGAGCTGATCTGAATGAAAGACACTGCTTGTCTGTACTTGCTGCCTTGAGCATCCTCGTGGGCAGTGCAAGGAGCAAGGGCTCTAGGTGGCTACTTTCTGCTTTCCCTCAAACCCAGCACCCACAGCCTGTTCCTCTTTCTTCTCTTCCCTCCTCCCACCTCTCCACACCAGTCACCCTCTAGTACAGCTCAAACTGCATCTCCTGCTATTCTCCTTGTTGCTATCTCCATCTTTACTCTTTTTTTGTCTCTTCTTGTCTTCCCCACTGATCCTGTACCATCTTCCCTGACACTGGATCTATCCCCTGTCCATATCTCCATCACTGCCACAGATTTGTCTCTACAATCTCAGAATAACTGTTTATACCTTTCTTCTGCTTCTTCCTCTGAAGAGGTAGGGTAACACCAGAGTCAGAAACCTCCCCTGCTCCTGAACACCCCCAAGGATCTCTGCTCCCAACTGCACCACTGAGGCCTCCCCCAAAACCAGGATCCTCTGCCAGCATGAGCTGCACTACAGACTGCAAAAAACCCAGCAGACTGGATGTCACTCCTGACACTGTGGCTAAAAAACTCTAGGATACACAAAGCTCCACCTGGGCTGAATGATTTAATGAGGTGAAGGTACCTTCTCACACAAAGACACCTCTGCTGCCAAGGCATGAGAGAACTAGAGCTCTTAAAAAAATCTATTGTCAGTATTTTGCAATATTTCCTCCCAAGCTACTCGTGAGAATGCCTTAAACAAAATAAAAAATACCTGAAAAAATGATGACATAACCTCCTCCCAGGTTACTGAATTTCACAGAGATTTAGTCAGACCATGGGCATTTTACTGGCAAAGCTACCAGAAAGCTGAACTGTCAGCCCCACCTAGAGCAAGTGCTAAACTTTTGCTGACACAGTTCATTATCTTGCAAAAAAAATTGTCCCAAGTGAACTGTGACATTAATGTGTGTGATTCTCCAGTTGTTCAGGCTATTAAAGTGTAAGATGTATTAGAACTAAGGGTAGAAAATAGCCTTTGCAAAATATTTTTCAGATCATTAGCTGGCAGAATTTTCTACACAATTTCACTCTCTCATTTCTGAGTACAAGTGCCTTCTCCTTATTAAGTGCTTCCCAACCTGCTAAGCATGATGTGTTTTCAGTGGTTGCACTACTCACACAAAGTATATCAGTGACTCCAGCTCTTACTCCACTATTTCACCCAGCTGGAGAAGATCAGGTGAAATTAGGCCTATATTGACAAGCAGCTGCCTTGTTTCACTCACTCTAAAGGAAAAAAGGCCAAATCACTCTTACTCTCTAATCCATGAGTAGCTAAAATGTTAGAATTGAAGAAAGAAGCTGGGAGAAAACCAATAGACTATTGCATATCTGTCCACTGTAAAAATTCTATTATTGTCACTATTGTCAGTAGTGTCACTGAACTTAGTCACACACAGATCAGCAATGAAGCCCTTTTCTGTATGGAAATTGGTCACATTAAGCTTCTCTGCCTTCTGCTCATCTTGGCAATAAGGACCTTCAGCATTTTTGTTCAAACCTTTCTTGTCACCTAGAACCTTTGAGCTGCAATAGCTGCTTGGAAAAAAAGCACTTGGTAAACACACAAGAGCCTTTCAGATTTTTGCTTCCCGGACCACATGACTGTCATTCTTTATCCTGTGGCAGAGGATAGGAGACCTAGTCATGGAGCTGCATTGAGCTCACTGCAGAAAAACCAAAAGAAACAGAAAAATTCAAGCCCACATAAAACAGCAGATGAAAAGCTGTATTTAACTCTTTTCCTTTACCCAGTTTTCCACTGCGTGCCTTCAAAGCATCACTTTTCCATTTTCGAACAAGGAAGCAAACTGCACCCTATGCCAGGAGCCCAGCTAATCAAAACTGACAACAAAAATGTCCCAGTCCAGAAGAGTCCATCAAAGCCTACTGAACTCAAGCACAGGAATCTCTATAGAACAGGCTGGATTTTTCCCCAGTAAATTTCCCTCCAGAAATTTCTCAGCTGAACTGGCTTTTTAAAGCAGCTGGGTAAGGACTGAGAATTAGTGACAAATACCATCTGAAACACTGCAAGGAGTACGCCAGCCATGCCTTGTGTCCTGTACAGAGGAGCCCTGCTCCAAACCCAGTGTTCTGCCCTGCCAACAGAACATCAATGCCCTTTGCCACAGAACTCAAGTGACACCAAGCCACCCAAGGACACTCCTGTGTGGAGAAGACATCTGCTCATGCCATCCTCCCCTGTGAAGAGCCAGCCTCTCCAACTGCCTTTCCTCACTTCTATGGGGCAGGACAGGAACGGGTCGCCATCTTTTGGATATTGAAGTCATGTTCAGGCACAAGGGGCTTGCTAAAACCCAGCTCAATATGCTTAAAATTAAGAGGGTGCAAATGACTTAAAGATGCAGCCATTAGTCCACAAAGAGCTATTAAACCTCCTGTTCTCAAGAGCATTTTCCTTTGGGGTTGATGAAGTACACTCTGCAGTTCCTTTGAACTTCATGTTTATGAGATACACAAATTGCACTTTTGAAAGCAAACTGGTTTCAGTTTGTGGTTTCCTTTCATCCAAATGGGTGGTAATCTGAGACAATCTGAGAAGCTTTCATGGATTGTCCTTGATTCTTGGATACATAAATACATTTCCTTGTTAAGAAAGGTACATACAAGCCACTAAAACCAGGCACATTGTGGCATGTTGGGAGCACTCATCTAGGTCAAGAATTTGTTGATACAAATTCTAAAAATGAATTTTGGCAGACAAATTCTATCTGCTCTATTTAGAGCATGAAAAACCATGGTAAACATCCATCAGAGCAGGCACTCCTATGTGCTGCAAACAGCACAGAGCTTGTTTAAGAGGTTGCTTTATTTTTGTTCACTGGCTAAAATGCAAGAACAGGCATCCAACAGAGGTTTATCCACATGATGGTCCACATAAATTCTCATCCCACTTCTGCAAAAGCTCAATTCTTTTAAAAGAAACAAAATAAAACACATAATTCACCAAACTTAAAACCTGAGGATGCCAGCAGTACAACAGTACTCAAGAGGTCAGAACACAACTTGTCATCAAGCTCTTGAGGATTCCCTGCTCTACTGGGCTTGCCTCACTTATGGATATCAGTGCCCACATGTGAGCTGCTTTTTTAACTTACCAGCTACAGCAAAACTTGGTTTAGTCCTGGCAGTGAAAAATCCAATATATTTTATAGTGAAATATATTATGTAGTGAAAATCCAACATATTTTTCAGTTTTAAGCTAGAGTTTAAGGACAGATTTCTGAAAAAGAAAAGCTAAAAATTATTTCTCTTACACATCTTCTCTATCCCTGAATAAATATATACCAATATAGGTATATACACTAACATACATAGGCTTTATATATCTATACACACACACACACACACATATATATATATTTAAATTGGCAACTCCTAAGTATACAAGTTCAGCTCAAAGTGTTTCAGTAAATAAACATCTTAACCAAGCCCAGGGAAGCAGAAGAAAACAAGTGTGAAATAAATACCTCACAGATACAGCTACTTCAGCAGGGCTCCAGAGGTCAACAGTTACTGAGTGCTTGCAATCTGCTCAGCAATGTGAAAGACACAAAGAGAAAGAAATCAGGTTTGTGGGGACCCTCCAAGGGGTTGTCAGCCACAATGCCAGGGCTGCTGACACTGCCAGTCCTTGAGAAGTCACCTCTCAAATTTTATCAACCTCTTCAATTTAATGTACTCCAAAACCAACTCAAACAATAAATCCAGACTGTGATTGTGGAGATACAGTTCTTTCCAACTGTAAAAATTCAATAAATGTGAAGTATGGAAGTTGGAACTGAAGAGGGATTGGTAAATCTTGTAAAATAAACATGAGAATGTTTTGGTAGAACACGGTGACGGAAATCCCAGAGAGAGCAAATCCAAAAGAAAAATGGACAAGCAAAACTGGGAATGTCTTTACCACTGTGCCTAGATGGTCTGCAGAAATCTTAGAAAAGGATTATGAAGGAAAATAAACCTGAGGTTTTATGCTACTCTGAAGGAAGCTAATTGCATCTCTGAAGAAGCACATTGCATCTTACACCTAACTTTGATTCCAGTCAGGATTTGGGATTTATATACTATATGATTCCAACTCATAAGCACATTCATAGAGAGAGGGAGGGGGAAAGACAGAGGGAGGTATGAACCCAAACATATTGTAATTCTTTCGATTTGTCTTCTGGGGATAAATTGCTCTTATTTTAGGATTTTATTCTTCTCTACCATGAGAAAATCTACTGGATATTTTCTGTTAAGTGCACTATAGCTGTAATACAGCTGTCACAGATAGGATTTTAAGGGAAGATATATTGTGAAACAGCTCATCAAAAGGCAGAATTTGTCTTAGAAACTTAAGATCTTCCACTGGACTTTTACGAAAAATAACAATAAGTAGTCAGTTCTCCATGGAAGAACATTAGCAGGATAACCTGGCACAACCTTTGTTATTTTGTATGTTATTTATTTACCTTGTTATTTTATTATGGCTCTGTTTATCCTCTTTGCTAAGAGTCTTGGATAGTTCTTTGAGAAACAACAAGTTGATGCTCAAAGATCCTTAAGAACTGTTGGGAGGAGAACTGAGTCAGACCACAGACATCATGCTATAGTGCAAACAGACAACACCTGAAAGCCAATGAAATTATCAGAGTGCTGACAGAGGATGTCATGGAGACCAAAAGAATGAAGAGGCTTCATAAGGGGTTAGACAACTCTGTGGTGGATTGGTATACTGATAGCTATTAAATGTGGTGATGCAGATTCAACCTGTAATTTAGGAATCCCTCAGTTATTGACTGCTAGGAAACTGTAGAGGGGAAAGAAGAATAAAAAGTACCTGCTCATCTCCTATCCCTGCTGATCTCGCACAGAGGTGTGAGATCACCTTCCTTAGCCACTGCTCATATAGCCACAAGCCAATCTGAGCCAACACCCATAGCTCTATCAAAGACACCAGCATCTCAAAAGAACTGGGTAAGGCCAGATTATTACAGACAATAATTTTTCACTGTTATTTACACTGCAATTGATGCAGTAATCTCTCTTTCATTGTATTATGGTATCTGAGCAGGATCAGGCACCTAAAAGAAAATGGCTAAAGAGAATCCAAATAGAAAGCTTCCAAAGAGCCCCTGGTCAGTGGTACAGGACATGATAAATAGTGCTCAGCTGAAAGGCAGGGATAGACTCTGACTGCAGGTCAGCAAACCCCAAATTAAGTTGCAAAACTTTTAAGTAGGCATTTGATTTATCAGAGGTGCAATTCTGCATCATGGTTATATGAGCAGGATCTTAAACAATGAACTTAAAAGTTCTGCAATGGTAAGAAGTGGTATGGGAATTGTCAGAGTTGAGAGCTCTGGAAAAGCATTAAAATAGGGAGCAAAACAGCAGAACAAAATTACCTGTTTTCTTTTAGGTTCAAGGCTTCAAGGGATGTCTAAGAATTAAAGGAGGTGACAGACCTGCCAACAGCCACTTTTTGCTGTCACAGGAGGGAATTTAGAGACCATCAAATAGCACAGCCCAAAGCAGAAACCTTCCACAAGCACAAATCATGTCAGGATCTAATTAAGATAACTTGATGCTAAGACCCTTTCTAAACTGAATAAATGATTTTGAAGAATAGTTGACTTGTATGTTTATTTCTATCACTGATTTTGTACTAAGTGCATGAGCCATAAAGCTACACCTGGGCAGCTATGCAGTGCAACAGAATGCCTAAGAAGCTACAGCCCTCAGCTACAGGTAAATCTCACCTGCTTTCTTCACCCTGGAATGCTCTGTAGCCTCAGCTATGCAAGTCATGTCAGTCCTGCTGTGCTGATAAAACATATTTCTGGAAGGTGGTTCCAGCTGAAAGGCAGATTTACTGATGACACAGTCCAAAACAATGAGAGGCGTTTGAAGTGTAGGGACAGAGGAGAGGCCATGCCTTTAGCATTATTCACTGGGGATCACAAGAGAGACACAGCTCTGCCACAGGAAGCTGGAAGTCCAACTTGCTCAACTTTCTCATCCTCAAGCTGCATACAAAACATCAGTGTCATGGTCAAAATAAAACATTCTACCATTTTAGGCATATTGCCTAATTAGAAACCATTGTTATCTGAGAACACTGTTTTTGCAGCTGTCAGGAAATTAAATAACCCAAGGGTAACTTGGAATTAAATAAAGCTGTACAAACACATAGCCCAGCTCTGAAATCCTGACTCTGACAAGCATCCCCTCTGCTTTCCAAGGGACTCAACATTTAACTAGGGCATGCAACTATCATTTTCAATCAGGCCATAGGATAACAAACACTGGTCCTTCTTGAGGGGCTGAACTTGCAAATCCATATATCACAAGGCTGCCTTCTCTCCACTGAAAGCAGCAGCACCTCCTGAGGAAAGAGCTCCATTACAAGTGTCTACTAAGAGAGCAACCAAGGACTGATAAAAGAAAATGCTTATACAGAAATCCCTGCTTTCATCTCATTTCAATTTCTTCTCTTCTTACAATCCTTGTAACTTGAAACATTGTCAGCAATCTAAAAACCAAGCTGGTTAAGAATTTTTAAGAATTAAACAAAAAGGAGAAGTGCATTTCCAGTGAGACTGGTGCAGTCTGTGAAATGCACAAAAATGCCCACCTGGGAAAATCTGTTTCTGGTGGCCTCCTTCTATTTGTAATTTCTGTTGCAAAACACAAAAAAACTCAGACTAATATCAAAGTCTGAGTTGAAGAGAAAGAAACAAAATTCTTGCCAGGCCAGACACTGACCCAGCAATAAAAGGTATTGCACAGGAAAGTCAAGTCTATAAACAAAAGCTGTTCTAATGTGTCAGCACAGCTCCCACCTGGCCATGGACACAGAGGGATGACAGACTCCCTAAAGATGACCTGGAGCATCATGAGGAAATGACAATTTTACAGCACTGTCTCAGAAGAGATATTCAGGTCGTTGCAATACAGTGGTAAATAAAGTCTGATTTTGAAGTGCAGATAAGTAGATAAGTCAGTTTGGGCTTCCAATTAAGGCAAAATCTGATTTGTCCCACAGAGTACGTATGTGACCTGAAACAAGCAATTTGGTCTCCTTTTTATCAGTTTCCTCTTATGTGGGAGAAAATAATTCTTACCTCACAGAGGTCTCATAAGAGAGGAAGTATAAATACACTCCACAAACAAAGCATCATTATTATGTTTGGCTAAAAATGTGGAACATGGTAAGGTAGATTCCAAAAATAATCATTATGTCCACTCTCACTGGAGAGCTGGGTTGGGAGGACAAATCCAGGTTAGGCTCTGGTCAGTTTTCAGGAAATCAGGCTGCTCTCTTTCTTCCTCTTCACAGGATAGCATACCACTAATAACGAGCAAACCTGGAAAATTAAAACCACATTCAATCTCCAAAAGCTGACATTTGTTCATGAGAATGAAGAAGGGAGCAAAAATTGGCTTTTTTCTTTATTGACAAGCAATGAAGATTAAAAGTTTGGCTCAAGGTGAGTTCAGAGCACGGCTGTGAGTGCATTTGTCCTGTGCAGGATTGTTTCCTGAGTGCCATCTCTGTGCTATGATCAAGAGCTGGGTCCTTCCCAGCCTGTCAACCATGATTTTTTCTCCCAGCCAGGAAAGCACTGCCATGGCAGCCTCTGCTCCCCCTGCTTCACGAGCAAATGGGATCCACAGCCCAAAAGAACTGAGGGTTTTGTCTCTGACAATCCAGTAACAGGAACTGCAGAAATCAGCAGATTTCCCACTTCCTGACAAAACTTTCCCTGTGTTTCAAAAACTCCTGGCAAAGGCTTTGTTCACAGACTCTGCAAGCCAGGGGTGGAGAGGACCCAGCCCACACAGTCAGAGGCAATGTTGCCAGCTCTGGTTACTGCCAGCTAGGGGACACAGGTAGCGTGTTCCACTCAAAAAACCCCCACAGAAATAAAAGAATATCAAAAGATGAACCAATGCAGTTGGGCTCACATTTACAATTCCTTCTGCATTTTCAAATAAAATAGCAAAACAACCAACCTTTTCTTCTTCTTTTTTAAGACAGTATTTCAGACAAGATTTCACTGGACTGACAGTGTAGAGCAAATAATTACATTTCAAACAAGACTTGAAGATGGAGTCACTAAATTCCTAACTGTATGACTGTAACCTTGATGTTGTGAGTATTAATCCTGTGCAAGGTTAAAAGCTAAAATATGAGATTTCTAAAAGATTATGTAACTTTCCCCATAAAGGGTATTTTTTCCTGCCATAATCTCTAATCTGTTCCACTACAGACCTGATTTGTTCCTTAGGCTGCAAGTGCACCCATTGTAAAAGGGAATCCTGGGGGACAGAAACTCCTTCAGTTATTATTTACAATGGCCTTTGCCTGTTACATTATTATCAAAGCATTTCACATGTTTACTAATTATTTTTTACAAGACCTATTAGGAGGTGATTTAATTGGATTATCCCTGTTTCTAAGATGAGGAAACTGAGACACAATGAGAGACTTGTCCAAGGTGAAACAGAAAAGCCTGCAGCACATCTATGAACTTCACCATGGTGCTCTGGTTCCCTGTGCCTTCACCTTGTGATTGCAATGACAAAGCTGCTCACTAGAGAAGGGCTTACTTGCCCTTGGAGAAGCCCTTCCACAAACTCTAGACTGTGATTATCCAAAAGCCTGAAGAAGATCATGGTTGGCCACTGTGTCACCATCAGCTTAATACTGCATCAAAGAACAAAACATCCCCCTGTCACCATGACATTTTCTGAAAAATCCATTTGCCCAGGTTTTTCTCCTGGGAAGCTGAGAGGCCTCAGAAAAGAACGAAAACAAGAATTATCTGATTGCTTGGGAATTTGGTCTGGAGATGGTTTACCAACAGGTGTATCTTTGATTGGTTCCATGTGAATTGTTTTTAATTAATGACCAATCACCATCAGCTCTGTTGGACTCTGAGGAGTCAGTCAGGAGCTTTCATTATCATTCTTTTCTAGCCTTCTGATGTGTCCTTTCTGTATAGTTTAGTATATAATTTCTATAATACAATACAATAAAATATTATACAATACAATATAATATGAAATCAGCCTTCTGAGAACATGGAGTCAAATTCTCATCTCTCACCTTGTCCTGGGGACCTCACAGGACCACATTCCCCCTTTGTTTTAACAAGAATTAGCTCAAAGCATCAAGCAAATTCTCCTCAAAAGAGAGCTGCTAGTTTGCACATGCATCAGTCTGCATTTCTAGAGTCAGACAGACGGATTTTAACTGATTCTAGTGAAAACCAAACAACTAGACACACTGCACTGGGATTATGAGTTACCCTTGATCCATCATTAGTTCTGGAGATTTTGTACCTGGAAAGTTGGAAAAGATTGATCACTGGCACCAGGAGAAAATAAAGTTGATGAAGTTTTGGGGCCTGAGAGTCTCTGTCTGGTTACAGATAGGATTTGAGTTTGTTTGGTTTTCCAATCTCACTTGATCAGGAGAATCCTCCAAGCCTGTCAGGAACAGAAATTTTCTCACCTTGATGAATGACTGCTGATCCTTGGGAAACCTGAGGCATCTCCTGCACTCATGAGAACATCTGGCAAACCCACTCAGAGACCAACCCTGGGGAGTGCTGCACACTGGAATTTTGCAATGATTACCACAAAAGAGATGTTTTCTCTGTTTGCAGATGATGACAGACTGTTTTTTCCATGGGTTACTGAAGATTCCATTTCTAGACTGAGGCCATAGCGTTTATGAGATGCCAGGGTGGAAGAAATCCACTTCCTTGTCCAGGTTGTGAACTTGAGAAAAGTATGGTTTAAATGTAAAGTAGATTCACAGCTAGCAAAGATTGGGAACTGATGGTTGAGTGTTTTCAGCCATGGGAAAAGGGACTCATTCTGCTGCTTGTCCCACTGATTTCTCAGCTTTCCTTGTGCTTCACTTCTCAGCCTATGACAGGGGACAACAGCACTTACCCATCTCTCACCAAGTGCCCCATATAAAATTCACTTAAAAAGTAGGGAAATATGAGAAATCACAGTCTTACCAGCACTTACAATACATAAATGCTTCAAAAGGTCTTAGAGCATGTGTTCAGCCTTGGCCCTTCCTTGCACATTTAGCACCCTGGCATGCCTCCTCATAGCTGGCAGACTCCAATACAAACAAGGCAAGCCACCCTCTCCCCGTAAGTCCACCCTTCAGAAAAAAACAGAAATGCACCAGTGGAAGAACAAGTAGATGGTCAAATGCTCTCTAGTGAAAAAAAAAATATAAGGAAGGCTGCTACTTTTCTGTTGAGCCGCATCCTGATCTAAAATTCCAATGAATTGTTCCATTGTTTCAGTCAGAAAAGCTTTGTAGGTCCTGCATTTATGAGAGGGGTTGATAAAAATAAGCCCTGGTATCTATCTGCTCATTTATCTTGGACTTAGGAAAGTACTAGGAGCAGCCAAGATGTAATAAATTTAAAGGAAGAAATCATGGCCAGTCAAGTGGTTCAGGAAGAGAAGTCTTGGCTTTCTCACCACAGGCTGAGAAACAAAAATAGATATCAATACACACCCATCTGCTGGAGGAAACAGTGAAAAATATGTATTATTTATGCAGTACTTCTTTAAATAGGAGTGAGCAGAGAAACTGAACCAAAAGACTTTATGTGGCAGGTTACAAACATAAGGAATAATATATGCTGTCAAAATTTGCAAACCCACTCACATACAAGCTCTAAGAAGAAGTGTTCCTTTCCCCATGTGATGCAAAGCAGACCTTGCAATATTATATATTTCTCATTTTCCTCCCTTCCCCCAAAAGCTTTAACCACCAAACCCTACTGCCTCCTGGGAGAGGGCAGAAATCCCACATAATCACAGACCCCCAAAATGTTTATTGATCCATATCAGCAGAGATGCATTGCAGGAAAAGCCTCCCTAACCAAGCACATATTTCTAATAAGGCAATAATCAAATCCCCACATTTCAATTTGAATTTAGGTCATTAATACAACATTACTTAAGAACCTAAAAACCCCAGACAAAGCATAGTCTAGCCAATACAGAGATCAGAAGACAGTGATTGTACAAGTGTTTAGAAGAGAAAAACACATTCTGCCTAGCAACCACAGGCACTCCTGGCCATCCGGGGGAGGAATCTAACACTATAAATGCCAGCAAGCAACTCATGCCACCGTGCCTCAGATACAAAGGCCTAGTCACTGGGCAATCAAAAATAAAATAAAAATAGTTATTGAAGGAATATTCAGAAAACCAGATGCAATTATTAGCTTGCTTCCCTCTGTAACTTTAAATAAAGATTGCTCCTAGCTAGATGGGCTCTGGGCTTGGACTGACTTATTTATAAGTTGTTTTCTCACCCAGTTTATATACAGGAAAAGAGAGAGGACACTGAAAGCAATTTACCATTTTGATGTTATTGAAATAGGAAGTCAGTGTGGTACTAAAGTATGTCATGGTCCTGAATCCAAGGTCAGACAGGGTTGTCTGAGGATGATGGTTATAAAAACAATGCACTGCCAGGAAGATGGTTTTTACATTTTTATCCTTTTCTTATTAGAATGAATTTTTTTCTGCCACTATAACTAGCTGAGTTAGTTCAAATAGTTCCATTATTTTTAATGTACTGGACAATTTATTGTAAAGCATGAGCTGAGACTAAGAATCTCTTCCTAGAAAATGTGTCAATGAATGGATTTCTGGCTAGAGAAGTTACTTGCCATATTAGGCAGCCAAAGAAGGTTTAAGTAAGGACTGTCATGCCCATCTTGCAGATGAACCTCAGTGTGAGGAGACCAAGAGTCTTGCTCTGTGTTCACACAGTGGATCTGCATCTCAGAAGGATGTTTCTCACTGCTGCTTCAGTACTGAAATGGCTTTTCCTCTCTGGTTCTGATCCAGAAGAGATCAGCCAGGTCCTAAGGTCTGCTGACTGCAATAATCTACATGAAATAGGCTTACCAGTTCTAGCAGAAAGAAGACCAAAGTGCACGAAGGTGATGTGTTTCCCTCACCCCAAATTTCTCTGAACCTAGAATATGCACATTTACCAATTTGAAAATCACAGTGATTCACTCCTCCCTTGACTCTAGCACTTGATTTCTTTTTCAGTAACTTCAAAGTTCACTGCATACATGAGAGATTGTACACAAGGGACACCAACCCAGTGCCAAGGGTGGGAAGCCAGTAACCTCACCTTGAAAATGTTAGCAACACGTTGCTTTACAATAATCCATCTTCAGGACAGCTTCACCTGGGTGACAGACTGTCCCAGGCCCCATTTATGCAGATGTTCCCAGTGCATATAAACAGGGTTTCCAAGATGATGGTTACCTCCAGGTGTGACGGCATGTGTTTCAATTCAGTGTGTAAAAGCTAAAACCTTTGATAAACAGAGACTACTGGAACCAGCAAGACCAGGAGCTCTGTTCATGTAGCTGCCCAGAGACAGTGAACCTGTCCTTGCTGCTCTCTGAAAAAGGAACAGACTATGCAGAGAACATGGGGCCATGGTGTATCTGCACATGCAGAAACAGCTCCTGCTTTCAGCCCAACTTTGGAGAAAAAAGCAAACCAGCTAAACAAATATTCCTGTATTTCAGGGAGCAGCAGCCACTCCACCTTTCTGCCATGTGCTGGCTGTGCAGCAGGGGGATAAATGCCAGGACCATACATGGCTATCCAAGCACCCCTCTAGCTGAGATATTTGTCTTCATGAAGGAGGGCCCATGGTCAAACTTCTCCTCCTAGTTCATCTCAGTATCCAAGAAAAGAGCTTTCTGTGCACAGTTCCCTGGGTTATTTGCTGAATAAAATTCTTTCTCATTTAGCAGGCCAAAGCCCAAGAAACAGCCACTGGAACAAACAAGGTTCTGTGCAAATATAATCCCCACCTCACCACCAGGGAATTAAAGCCAAGAATTAGGCTGTAGCCATTCCCTTTCAGCACAATGAATGCTTAAGCAGGTTACAGCTTTGTACTGTGGACATTTTCTGGGGAGAAAAAAGAACAACCGCTTTACCAGCCCAACTTGCTGCTCTCAGTGCAACAAGCCTAGGGATTTTTTTTTTGACAAAATAGTTGAGAATGATTCCTGCATGTCAGTATGTTTTAAGTGTTAACCTCAAGGATTGATGGAAGTGCTGGTATTTCTTCAGTCTGCTCTCTTCCCATCAGTGGTATTTGTGATATGCAGGAGAAAGGGGCTGGCTAACATGGAAGATGCCAGCTAACAGAAGCTTCTCATTGCTGCTGCAGCAGAAATTCATACAGGTGCCTGAGAAAGAAAGATTCTCATTTCCCACATAGAAAAACCTATCCTTCAGAGACTTACATGGATTTTGTTAAGCACCGCAAGAAGAAAAGTTACCTGGAATGAAAAAGGAAGTAATTTACTGCTGGATTTGCTATCTGAACTGCTCATCAAAGGTGCAGATCTACCCTGTAATTCTGGAGCTGAATTTGGCACCTCACTACTCAGGACAAGAGGCAGCTGATGCACTCGAGGCAGACATAATTGGTAGTGTTTTGTAAGAAGGTGGGATGGTGCAACTCAGAGATTTTGAATCTGTTCAAGCCCATGTGCTGATTACAGGCTATACAATGAAAAAGTGAACTTTCTCTTGCTGAGACATTTCTAGCTAGACTGTGACTTCTTCTGGACTTCTCCAGACTATGAAAAACTTACACCACACAGAATTGAGGAGCAGGGATGGAACTGCACACAGGGCTAACCCTGAGATGAAGCTTTGGATGTGGTGGTGACAATTCATAAAGAAGAACATAGGCTGGACACAAACCCAAAGGATATGGGGACTGTGGCAGGAGAGTTAGCAGGATGGGGTGTATAGAGATCTCACCAGCAGACCTTCACCTACAAGGGAAAGCACACAAAAGGTGATGAAGCCAGCAGCTCTGTGGCACTATACAGGTTGGGTTTTGCACCTGGCTTCCACACCACACTGTAGCAGAGGGTGGCCTTAGTATACTCCCTCCTTCCCATGCACTCCCTGGAAGTTGATCTTGTCTCCTGCAAAGCCCTGCTTTAGCAGCCCAACTGCACACAGTGTATTTGAAAAAAAACCAGGGATGTTCTATGCCCAAACCACAGCCACAGGAAGGTGCGTGGGCACTGTGACTTTCAGCACCAAGCTCAGGGGGCAGAGAGAGCCAAGGAAACAGAAGATCCAGAGAGGACTGCTCCTTTGAATTGCAGCAGCACTGCTTGGTTCACAGAGACAACCTGGGACATGCAGCTTCTTGAGGACAGTGGTGGTGCCAGAGCTGGGATTTGCTTCGAGCACAACCAATGGCAGATAGTGCAACAGGCTCAGTACAGATGAGCCAGACCACTGCTTGAGCTCACCTTTGTTTAATTGATAGTATAATTTCCAGAGAGATAAAGAGCAGTGTGGCTGCTGCAGTGAGGCTCTACAGGAGTGGTTGCAATTCACCTTGTCACCAGTGACTGAATTGAAAAATCTGTGTCATGCCAAGTGGGCAGAGAAATGAGTGCCATGCATGTCAGACACAGACATGATGCTGGAGATGAGCATCCCCCTGGCACATCCCACCTGTAGATTCAGTGACACAGGCTCCTTCCTAAGAATGAAAATCCCTGGGTTTCTTGCTGTGCCATGTTCTGTGCCCCTTGGAAAATAACCCAGAAACTTTCTCCTCCTTTAGTGAGCCTTCACTTAAAATGAAGCTGTTAGAGGGAGGCTCTGTATCCTACTATCATGGCAAAACCAAATTAGAATTGATTTTCTTCAGTTGCTACAGATTACAAAAAAGCTAACACTACCGCTGGTAGTAAAATTCTTGTGCATATGCCCCTTTAAAAAATACAACAAGGGACACTCTGGTAGCAGAAGCCTCTGTCACCTCTTCTGGGATCAAAAGTACATGGCATAGACTTTCAATCAAACCTCAAAACTCCCAAATTATAAACAGATACAGCTGTAAAGATCCATTCAGCATTCTCAGTCTACTGATTAATTTGCTAAAATCTTCAGGTACCACTGTGTTGGTCTAAAATGTAGTTTGCTCTATCACGGTTGTGAGTATTCCTGAAGCAGAAAAGGGCCAGCTTCAGCAAGGTTACTGATCATAAAACTCTGTACTAAATAAAGATGGTGTCGTTTCAAATTTTCTCCTTGTAGTTTGGATAGTACAAAACCATTGAATATTACAGTGTCTCAAGAAGGTTCTCAAGAGTTGATTCCTATTCAGGAATGAAATCCTTTTTTTCATATTTTTAATGAATTTTCTCTGACTTTTAATTCCAAACACAGAAAGAATAACTGAACAAAAATAATAACAGCTGGCCAGCACTTCCTCATTCCCTCACCTCAATAACACCGTTACAAACAAAACCTCCACACATGATAAAGTTTATTACAAACTATTTCCATTTACAAGGCCAAACCATTCTCTACATCAGCTCTTGCACAATGCCAAGAATCTGCAGCTCTCAAGCACATGCCAACCACCTTCTGTGACACAAGATCAACTCCCCCTTTGACCCCTTCAGCCACCCCAGGCAAAGATGGCACACTTAGTACAGGGAGAGTGGGTGTAGGAAAGGGGGATGAATCACAGCTTACACAGATGAGCCAAAGGAGCCCAACCACAACTCCACAGCATTGTGCAGGCTGTAGGGATGATACAAACTATTCAAGTGCTCCTTTCAAAGACAGGGGTTCACAGAAGCTGGAAATGCAAGATGTGGTGTACTTATGGGGGCTTGGGGACACAGGCTAGCTCATTTTAATGCAATTGTATGCAGAGGGTTTTGCTTTTTCAAACCTGCTTTAACTACTCTTTAAGACTTGTGTGTGATCCTCTCCCAGCATTCAAATATATTTATATTCCATGTCTGAGTTGCCTTGTACAGCATAGCAGCAGAGACAGTGTGCTTAAGTGATCAAAGCACCTTTCAGAGCTGCACTACCAGCACTTACAAACAGACTTGTTTTACAAACATTTTGGTTTACAGTCAAGTCACAGTGAGATGACATGTTTTCCTCATCCAGCCCATGCTGGATACCAAAGTGCCATGTGCTGACACTTACCTAGGAAGCCCTCTTCATCCACAATGATGGTGTAGTCCTCAGGGGTTTCTGTGAGGCTGAAGAACTTGCATCTGGCAAAGGCAAACAGCAGGAGAACATGATTAGGACCTGGACTGAGCAGAGACTCATCTTCCACCTAAAATGCAAATCCTTTCCCATCCAAGCTGTGCTGAAGGAAAGAGTCACAGTCTGATGTTTATGGAGAGGCCTGAGGCATTAACAGACCTGGATTTTATTTCTGGGTGGCTCATACTGTGTGACCCATATTCCCTGCTGCCTGCCTATGCAAAATGAAGCTGGTAGAACTCTTATTGTTTTTATTAGTTAGTTCTTAGTTACTTTTCTTAATTACCATATCCCTTAAGGCTTCCCATTGCATCCAGGACCTGCTGTGTTGCACTGACACAGAGAAAAAACTTTGATCACTGACTGCTCACTCCAGCACCCTCCAAAACATTTCCACGGTTCACACATGCACCTTTTTGCCCACTGAAGTTTCTTGCCTTATCAAGCTTGGACATCTAACCTCTCAACCAAGTCCCAGTATCTCTTGCTCCTTCAGAGGCTTTTGCCACCAGCAGACAGCATCCCAGCTCCCTGTGCTGGTCCTTTCCCCTTACTGGGGTGCTCCTGGTGCAGAAGTGTGGTAGCAGCCGTCAAGCCAATGGACACAAGGCTGAGCTGTCCCCCTGCCCAACCCCCTGTGGCCTCTGTCCTGCTCCATCTTCTGACATCACAGGCTATGTGCAGTGCAGCACCCCCAGCTCCTTCACCATTTAACACAATGTCACCTCTAACAGGAGATACAAATCAAATGTGACACGGGATTCTTCCACTGCAGACGCACAAACAAAAAAAGCTTCAGCCTTAAGGCTTAACACCACATATAGTTGAAAAGATTTTTTTTTCCCCCTGACACACCAACATATGTACATCAACATCTACTGAAAAAACCCAGCTTCTATCTAGCTGGTCCCCAGCAATGGCAGGAAGGTCAGCATGACATTTTGCAAGCTCATGTTCACCTTCAGCAGAGCATCAGCACAGCATCAGCACAGTGCTGGCCAGCATCCTCGACACCCACAGGGCTCCCTGCCCCTCCAAGAGAATGCCAGAGCACATGGACTGACTGTGTTTGTTGGCTAAGACCAGGAGAAATGATTCCCTCTAAATTGAGTGCAGCAGGAAGAGCATGTGTCTCTAAGAACCAAAGAGCAGGATTTCACAGTTACACTACAATACTCTCAAGTTTATCTGAGACAACATACAGAAAATATTTTAAATACTAGAAAAAGCCCAGTATTTAAAAAGAAAGAGAGAAAGAAAGAGATTGTTCTCCAGGCCCCCAAATTTCACAGCATCTTCACAGTGTAATTTCTGCATGAAGCACAGCTCAGCAGGATTCAAGAACCAGGGACTACCAGGGCTTCTCAGCACTGCTGGGCATCTGTGTCCAAAAGTCTTCAAGACTTCTGAAAGTCTGGAACCCCATATTGGTGGCTCAAGACATCAAAAAAATGAAAGCATTCACTTCATAAAGAATCAGATGAAAAGCTGGCTTCAGCATTCTTTTGACTGGCTGAAAAGAACAAACATGGCAGCTATCCCCTCCAAAAGCAACAGGGAGAAAAATGAGATGGATGCTGCCCTCCTCATCACCTCATCAGAAAGCTGAGAGGAAACAACACACAGTTCAATTAGTGGTCTGCCATGTAACCAACAGGATTTCATGTACATGGAAAGTATTAGACAACCTGCCTTTAGAGACCTGTCCTGTTTTCCTGGAAGCATCCATCACAACAATCAAGCATAACACTCCTTCCTAGCACAGACATATCATTATAAAATACAGACGTGGCCCCACCACAATAGAAACCACAACTTAATTATTTTGTGTCATTGGTAATAGCTGCTGTGACAGCCACATTTACCAACTCAACTCTCTCCAGGAATAGTGCCAAAAGAAGCAGAAAATAGCAGCAGCTCAATTTTTCTACCATCACTTCTAAACTGCACGAGGCTGCTACCAGTGCAAGGGATAGTACAAGCTGGGCAAAAAGGACTTCTAGGATGCTGCTTCAGGTGGGTTCCAGGAGGCAGAAGTATTTGTTACAGTGGGTGAACTCCCTAGAGAAGTCACTGAAATAAAACTCTTTGCTACTACTGCCTGACTGAGTCTCATGCATGCTGAGTAGGGAGAAACTAGAGGTCCTAAAAGAGAAAACATTAATATTAAAACCCTAACCTTTTCTGATCTGCGATGGCATTTATGGAAGAATTTTTTACTAGAACAGTAATATGTGTCTGTGTGCACACACTGACCTTAGCAGAAGAATGATTGTGACAGATGCCAGTTTCTGGCCGCACATCTAAATATGCTGATATTTAAGGGATATGTACACATGAAATCCCATAATTGCTGCCTCAGAACTCATGTCAAAACCTCATATCTTCATATACCACCTCAAAGCCCAATCCCCAACTCAGTGCAGTTCTGTAAAAGGTCAGGACCACAGAGCTATCTGAATTTAAAAGTGAAGTTTTTCACCAGCTCAGAGAAGACCAATGGTTCTTGTGGTATACATTCACTTAGCCCAAGCCAATGATGCATTCTTTCCCCAGAGGAAATCTAGACATGAAAAATTGGAATTGCAAACCTTTTGTGATAGGAAAAGGAAACTCTATGTCATCTCTCTCTCTCCCACATTACACTACACATGCCTCTTCCATTTGAGTTATTTCAATAATTCTATTTCCGCTTAAACCAGTCTTCGATAAGCTGAATACCAACAGCATCTTCTATTACCACACCAAAGCCAAGAAAGGAAAATAATTACCCTTTAATAATTTTGAGACATCAGACAAACAGTATTTCTCTAAGTACACGTGGAAACCCTGTATGTAGGAAGACAGTATTTTTAGTTTCCTAATAGCCAAACCTTGGATGGATCATTTTGGATTTCTGCCTTCTCAGTGTTTAAGCACATTTCCACTTAAGCACTGTTGCTGACTTTGACTGCCTGACAACATATGCCTTTTTCTGGCAATGCCACAAATGTAGACCAATCTATTATTAGATTAGATCTTTGAAACTGCAAAGCTTACACTGCGTATGGAAGAAATACTCAAGCTTGCACAGAGCAGGAAAGTGCCTACGGGATGCAGCAACAGCATCATTTCAGTTTGCAAACATTGCTCCAGTCTCCATGGGAGAAGAGAGCAGGCAAGTGGAGTGCTTGGCTGTGCTTGCAGGTCCACACCAGAAGTGTCTCCTCCAGACATTTGGTCTCCCAGGTCTGCTGAGATCACAAGAATGGTAATACTGGGATGAATGTGACTTCTGTTTGTTCTGGGTCACACACAGAGCACAAGTTTTTGGGAATATTGCTGTGAGTCATTTGAAAGTTCAGTACAGACAATGTATTTAAGGAAGACCACAAGTCCTACCTCCTTATTTATAAGGAAACTGCTTAATTAATTGTTATCTCAGCAGGGTAAAGAGTTACAAAACTGTTTGCCCTATGGAAAAGATTCATTCCAGGAGCACGTGGGCAGCTGGTCTCCCCACATGTAGGAAGCCATGGCTAAATGCCATTCAAGGAAGTCAAATGGAAGTAACACAGAAGTTTGCAAAGAAGCAGTTGAACTGAATAGAAATTTAGAAGCAGTAGCAGCAAGCTCATCTGTGTGAATATGAAAGACATAATTTGTTGGGATTTGTTCCAGGCTGTCTTCCCATTTGAGATGAGGAGGGATTTGTATGCTTCACTCTGTATGTTATCATGATAATATATATTCTTATCACAGAATAAGACACATGCTAATAATCTAATTCTTGTTCATTCTTTTTGCAGTTTATAAATAATGACAAGAGGAAGATCCACTGCAACATCTTGTGAGACATATTTGGAAAGCAGTAAAGAACACCTGTGCTGTTAATGACATAGAGGCCATAGAGGACTGTTAAAAGGGTGAGCAAGTCCTGCTGAGCACTCTCTGGCTCTCCAGTTCTCAACTCATCCCATGGATGGGGTCCCACAGTCCCAGCTGGTGCAGTCGGGGCGCTGCTGTTAGGGCACTGGTGTGGTAGCAATCATTACCTGTTGCTCTTCACCCTCGGCAGTCCTACTGCGGAAGGGTCCTCTGAGAGACCAGGCAAGGTGTTCAGCCCAATTTCCTCTGTCTCCACAGCAGCTCCCCCAAAAGCCCAACAATGCCCTTTTGGGTCCTTGAGATACCCTCTCCTGAGGCCATCTATGCCAAGGACACAGGGGCTCTCTGAGCCAGGCACAATGGGCTGGTTTTGCCATTCATTTCCAGTCAGGCTCACTTCAGCTTCCAGCACAGTTGGGATCCTCCTGTCACTGCAGAAATGGAGCTGGATTCTGTCCCTACATATCTGGATGGGATCAGGGTGCACTGTGCAGCAGTGTCAACTAAAGCTATATGTGCTTGTGGCTCTGATGTGCCACAGATCCACACAGTTCAGTAGATCTGATTGTCTCTGTCCTCCACCTGGCTGGAGGCAGGGCCCCTCCAGTTCTGGCCACAGTACTCCATGCTCACTTCTTGTAAATGGGAACTGGAGGTCCCTTCAAGAGGATCAAACCATCATCCCTCCTACTGCCTCTGAGGACTTCCCCACTGGAGACATTTCTGCAGCTCCTGCCAGGGCAGTGCAGAGCTGCAGAACACTATCAGAGTGCCATGCAGCTCCACGAAGCCAGGAGACTGGTAAGAAAATCATCTGCTGCTCTTTATGTCAAAATTAAACACTTGGAACCTCAATACCAGCATAAAGTGAATTTAAGGCAAGCTTAGGCAGAAGGTGAACCATAGCACAAGAGAAAATGCAGACACACACATCATCTGCAGCAGGCCATGAGTCTCTTCAGGAACCAAAGCAGCACAGCACTGTCAGCATCAAGGGACAGCAAGAGCCTTAAACATGGACCAGCCATGGCCATCCTAAGCTCTGCTGAGGATCTGCCTATGCTACACTGACCTACTGTAAAACCACTAGTGGGAACCATAATAACTGTTAGCATGCAGGAATGACAGAGACACATCCTCTCAGCCCAGAGCACCTGGGGGGAGAACAGAAAACTGCTCACAAGGCCTCTCAGCACATTCTTCTCTGAGAATATAAAACCTGTATTTAAAAGCTTTTCCATCCTTCTCCTCCTCCAGAAAAAAAAAAATTAGGAACAAATAAATATGAGAGGGGATGAAGACACCTGAAGTGTGAACAGTGTCACAACCCTCAGACCCAAGAGACAGGAGAGCTATCTGTAACAGAAATATCCAAAAAGATAAAGTTACCTTAGATAACACGTTCCTCCAGTCATTACAGCCAGCTATGTGAGGACAGCTGCAGGACAGGCTGCCATTGCTAAGCCTGATCCCTGCAACTGGTTCTGTTCCCAGCCTCTGTGCCTGCTGGGATGGGAGCACCTTTGGCCCAGTGCTGAGGCAGGCAGCAACAAAGCCCTTGGGTTACAGGATCCAGTGCCCATGGCTGCAGGCACACTGCCCTGGGCAAGCAGGGGAGTTATGGCCATTGCTACTGACCCAAGTCTGCATGGAAGGCAGGAAAGCTCTCTTTTCTTTCAGGTAAATCCATAAATTACATCAGGAATTATTTCAGTCTGCTAATATAGATTGCAAGGTCTTTGGATTTACAAATTGGACAATGAAGCAAGACTCCTAACCACTTAAAAAAACCCAACAGACTGCCAATAAAAAACACCTCCCTCCAAAATTGCCAGAGTTACATTGTTAGCTCCAGAAACTCAGATCAAATGCCTTGCTCCATTCTGGTCCTCCTGGCCAACCTATGACTCAGCTTCCATTTCTGATACAGATCTAAACCATCCCTGTGGAGAAGCATGGGGATATAAAACCAAAACAAACCTCATCATATTCACATTTATTGTGCTAATGGGAATTAAATGAGCATCTCAGGCATTTTGCTCATGTTTTATTGCTGTTGTTCCTCCAGCATTTTTAAAGCAACACATCAGAAACAGCAGTGCCTCAGTTGGTGCAACATCATCCCAGGACAAGCAGCAGAGCAATAGCAAAAACCCCTAAATCCCCAAATTTCATCAAGAATTATAAAAATAATTTTCATGAAACTACATTTGATGCATTGTACAGGGCTGCCTGTACAGTCTCCTTCTCAGAGCATAGCTGTAAAAGTGTATATCACTTCTTAAATTCCTTTAATCTGTTCCTCTTGGTTTGATGCCTACCCCCCCAGCATCTTTAACAATATTGTTTACAGATTTATCATTGTTAATGACAGGAAAGCAATTTTTCAAATCTCCACAGAGGCTCAATGAGTGTTTACATCAAATGGCAAGAGCTCCTTGCTTTGGGAGAGAATGCTGTCAGCAAATCTCTGAAGGGGAAGTTGGAGAGTAAATGAAAAAGAGGTTTAGTTTGTGTGCAAAGGCAAAGAGTATTCATTTATTATCTAGCAATTAACTAATTGATCCAGACACACCTTTTCCTCTTCTCTCTTTGCGATCCCTGTATGCAGGCATTCTCAGAGGCCCCTCTATTGTGAGTCAACTTAGTCACAGATGAGATGCAAAAGTAATTTTTTCCATTTGAACGAGCCCATAATTTATTTAAGCAGAAGGTAACTGTGCTTTAAAAACTTTGTCTGTACAGCAGTAACAATATCCCCTGATCACTGTCAGAGTTGAACTAATTTTCAGCACAAAAGAGAGGTGGAGTACAACACCGCATTTTCCTTAACCACAAAATTCTCTTCTGCAACCCAAAATCTGAACTGAGAAACATGTTACAGATGTGGGTGTGGGTCCTAAGGTTTACAGCTGAAAATAAAGTATGATTTAATGTACAACAAAGGCTTGTGGACACATGATACCACCTGGATCCTGAAGAATTATCCTATCAGAACAATGCACACACTGAGAGAAAGACTAACTCCCATCTCCTTTTCCCCTCCAAATCAGGCATTATACTATCACTCCTTTCATGCCCTCTGCTGCAGAATATTGACTTTTAAGTCCTACCAACACTACAATTCAACTAAGTTTTCATCAAATGTAATGCTGCTGTACATCCAAACTCATATATTTGGGGTTCATAGTAGCTATTATTGTGATCAGCCAAAAGCAGTGATTATTTTGTGGACAGCAATGAAAAACACAGACTGCAGAGCATATGCTTTTTATTTCAAAGATGGGAGCAACCCATACTCAATGCACTGGGGGTAAGAGGTTCTTACAATATTGCTCCAGGATACATAAAGAAGGATGAAGAAACAGAAAATCTGTTGTGGACTTGTTTTCCTACAGGAATAATAAACACAATTTTCCCAGCATGGGACATAACAGTTCTCCCACAAATTGCTAAAATATATTTCCAATAGTCAGTATAGAAAGTTAGATGCACAAGAAATGTTTGCAGCTTCAATGCAGGCAGTAATTGAGAACATGTGTGCTGGGGGAATTAAAGAGGGACGAGGAGATCCAGCAAGCCTTACTCCATGGGAATGGAGAGGCAGGAGAAGCACATTTCAGGCCTCATCATTTTCAAAGAACTTCCACTTGCAAGCAGGTCCAACACCCCACATCAATCTGAGGATGAGTGCTGTGAGGCTGCATGCCAACCCCAAATTTAATGCACATTAACAATTTAGGAGCCTGAATAAAAAATTAAAAAACAGAGTTGCACCAACTTTCCTTTAAGTTCAGAGAGAAATTTCAGCTTTTTGTATGACTAAGGACACCTTCACAGCAAAAGCAACCTCCGACTGTGCTCATTCTCCCAGGCTCTGCTTTTGGGTCCTGTTCAAGATGGAGTCTACCCAGCCCAGTGATGTTTAGTATTTCTGTATATTCTAGCTCATATTATGTACAAAATACTGTTGTAAATGTGCCTGTACCCAGCTTTCCATAAACCCGTAGTTAACCAAATCTACTACTCCCAGAGGCACCAAAAGGAAGCTTCATTTGCTTCCTTTGTTAATGAAGTAAAAGGAAGCTCCTCTTGTGCCAATTCTTTTTTTTCTGGGTAAAGATCCCTATATACATAAGCAAAGTGGAAAATGCATTTTAAGAATTTTAGGGCTTTTAAAGTCAGTCAGCACTGACTATCCACAAAGTTTCAGCCTTGAAAATGTCAGATGGTATTATTTTTAACAATGCTCTTCCAAATCACTCTTTCTGAATTGGTCTCTTCACACTGCAAAGGAAAAGCCCATAGTAACGGCAGAAGCACAAAACTTCTTCCCAGGCCTACCAGCCCCAAGGAAAACATGAGAGATTATTCAGCAAGTCAGCATTACACGGCTCAGATGGAATTTTGCAGTTTCAGAATATTGTTCCTAAAATCCAGCTGCCAAATCAACACCCAAAACAAAAGCCAGAGCTCCTGCAGAATATGTATGTCATAAACGATAATGCAGAGTGGGTCACTGTTTGGATCAAAATCAGTGTCATGGCCAGCAGCATCCCACAGATGTTCCTTGTTGCTCCCCCACTCTAAAGAACACCCCACAGGACTGAGCTTTGCTGGGTGTGGCTCAGACCCCTGCAGAACCACCAGTGTGAGAGATGTCACATGAACTCAAGAGCAGCTCCAATCAGGGCCTCAAATCAATGCTCCAAAAGTCTCCACAAGTTAAGGGAGTTACCCATTCCCAGGCCATGTTCTGACATTTGGGATATGTGTGCTGGCTGATGTAAGTGGCGGCAATGCCTTCATATTTGGCTTTTGATCCTTTCAGAGTTTCAGCACAAGAACTCTCGTGCTGTCTGCGCAGCACCCACCACAATGAAGGGTAGATGTTTCTAGAGAGCAAATCACACAGAACTGTGCTTTAGTATTATGCTTTGTAGGGCTGTTCAGTTTGCTTGGTGATGAGAAAACAGCTGTTTTTTCAACCAAGATGGCGGGGTTTAGGAGTTCTCCTTTTGTTTCTCTTGGGGAATTTTCTTATTCTAAAATTAGTTTTTTTGTTTTTTGTTGCTAAGAGACAATAATGACTGGGTACCTGGGAGACACAAAATAAGTTGCCAAGTTCAGGGGAGGAAGGCAGCTGGCTGCACTCTTACCTGAGGGTTTCTTTCCTTCAGAGAACTGGGCTGTGAAAAAAGCGGCTGGGGCAGCTGCTGGCTCTGTTTCTCTCAGCACTTATAGGGGACACAGGCTGGGCTGGCTGTGGGGAGAGTTCCCACCACTGTAGGGTTTTGTCTGCCGCCTTTCTTCTACCGTCAGCTCTGCTCCTAAGAGTGCCCATTGTACCTTATCAACGCCCTGCCTCACTAAAAAAGGGATTGTTACCGTCTGTGGGGGTGCCTCAGGGAAACCTGAGGGGGTGCCTCAGGGGATCCTTAAGCCTGTTCAGGAGCCGGGCTGCTGCTGCCCAGCCCCTGGCGTTTTTTCTGCCACTGCTCTGGGTTTTTGCTACACTGTAGCCCACACTCCTGGCCTGTGGGGACAGCAGGCAGTGACAGCTCCAGCTGCCGAGCTCCTGCTGCAGCCCAGCTCTGCCATGCAGCCCGGCCGCCATCACCGTGTGGTGCCCGGGCCCGCCCCACAGCGCCCCCTGCCGGCCGGGGGAGTCCCCGCCCTGCCCGCCCGGAGCCAGCAGCGCCCCTGGCGGCCGTGCCCGGAACTGCACCCAGGGGAAGCACTTAAGGGGCCGGGAAGAGACTTTATTGAGTTTTCTGCTTTTTGGTTTTGGTTTTAGTTAGGCTTTTTGGTTTTCTTTTATTTTGTCGTTGTTGTTTTTGTTTTGTTTGTTTGTTGTTGCTGCCATTGTTGTTTGCCTTCTTATACACATACATACTAGTAAAGAACTTTTATTCCTTTTCCTGTATCTCTGCCCGAAAGCTCCTTAATTTCAAAGTTATAATAATTTTGGGGGGTGGGGTTGGGGCTTATTCTCCATTCCAAGGGAAGTTCCTGCCTTCCTTAGCAGACACCTGTCTTTCAAATTAGTTAATTTCAAATTTCAAACCAAGACACAATATGAATTGTGCTGGGGAAGGGGGTGGGGGGCATGGCAGAACTGTATCAGGAAAAAAAGTGAGGATTTCGGTAACAGTTTATGGTTCCAACTACCAAAAATCAGTACTAGCTGTCATCTTAGTCAACTAAAAAGCACCTGAGTGGCAGTGGTCAGCTTATGATGTAAAGAGGCATTTCAAGTCTATGGGAACCAATCCAACACATTCATAACGCTCTGACAAACTTTCCACAAGCAGAGGTAGCATGAAACTAAGATAGTTCGAAGTGAAACCCTGAGGGAACAGACAACATCTACTTCCACTTGTCTTCAACTGGATAGGTATTTTGGAAGTTAAAGAAAATGCCATGCCCCTGGCAGATTTTAATACTTTAACTAGCAGATTTTCCCTTGCCTTATACTCTTTCCTTTAAAGCATAAATGAATCAAGCACAGCTCCATTTAAAATACCACTTCTCATGAAATTCTAATCCCCATTTAATTTTATGTCTTACTGCATTACCTGCATTACCACAGAGAAGGGGAGAATGAGAAAAGGGAAGAGATGCTTCAGTAACCAACACAGTCCCTAAACACATTCTCTGGAAACAGCCAAAGATTGCAAAATGACCAGGCCTTATGAAGGTCCAGCAGGCTATAATCATATACTTATGTCCTGTCCTCATCAAGTGCTGTGCAGGATAAGTATTAAAATAGATTGAGAAAATAAAAGCAACAAAACAACAGCTGTCAAAGATTTACAGAAATTAAAATTGTGAGATCAATAGCTAAGAAACTACAACAAAACTACACAATCTTCCACTTGTAAAGGTTTGGGGAAGAACAAATACTCTCAGAACAATATGAGGCAAAAGACACCTCCAAAGTATGAGAACTTAGTGAGTAATGGTCTTGGATCTTCCTCTGTGTGCAGATGTGTTGGGGCCCACCAAAACCAAATAAGGGTAATGCTGGGCAATGCCAACACCATTTCCATGGCTGGGAATGCTCTGACTTCCTTTTTCCTTCCAACCAGCAAGGGGGCAAGTGGACACAACAGAAAATACGCTGTCAGATGTTGCTTTTAATTTCCATCAATAAAGAAGATGAAACTATCAGATGACACAAAAAAGGAAGATAAGATACTTCCAGACATGTCTAGCACTGTGACACCTGAGTGCTCATGCCACACTGCCTGGGCTGAAAAGCTCTGAAGGGGATGTTCCCCTGCTGTGGAAAAATGGAACAAGCTCAGGCAACCCAGAACTCAAGCTCAACATCAACAGTGTCCAGCTTGGAAAGAAAACAAATCAAAACCTCAGGCAGCGGAGTCTATAATGTAAAAGGTTCTTCCATCACCTCAGTTCTGTACTTTTAAACTGAATTACTTTAGCAATATAGGATTCCAGGATAACAGACCTGTGTAATGAAGTAAAAGGAAGCTCCTTTTGTGTCAATTCTTTTTTTCTGGATAAAGATCCCTATATACATAAGCAAAGTGGAAAATAAGAATCTGTAGATCTAAGGAAAAACACTGCCCTGTGAACTGAGTGACATGGTTGAAGTATGTCAACAATCTGTTTCCATTGAAGTCAGGATTTGAAACATTCTTTAGAGCTACAGACCAGGGCTCTCATTCCTTTCCTGTAGGAGTCCTTTCTGTCATTGTTATTTCAAAACCCATCAAAGCATGATCATAGGAAAAAAGCTTATTTATCTGGGTGAATACCCTAAATTTTGTTTAATGCTTCATAAAGACTCCAGTGAAAAGTTTGTTTTATTGACAAACCACAATCAGAATAAATGACAAAACTTCAGGTAGGACGCAGCCCTGGACTTTGGGTAGTGTAAGGCACAATGTAAAGTGCAAACTCATAGCCTGACTCACCTAGCTCTATTTTCCCATCTCCAGAGCCAGCAAATACCAGCGATTAGCAGCACAGGATGAGAGAATAGTTTGGCTTGGAAGAGACCTTCAAATCTCTCCTCTTTCAGTTTAAAACCAGTCCCCTCTTGTCCTATCCCTATCTGCACATGTAAAAAAATACCTCTTTTTCATAAGCCACTTTAGGCACTGGAAGGGGCTCTGAGCTCTCCCTGGAGCCTTCTCCTCTCCAGGTGAGCACCCCCAGCTCTCCCAGCCTGGCTCCAGCCCTTGGAGCATCTCCGTGGCCTCCTCTGGACCCTCTCCAACAACTCCTATGCCCAGAGCTGGACACAGCACTCCAGGTACTACATGATGGGGAGAATCCTTGACCTGTTGTGCACTTCCTTGATTCAGCCCAGGATATGGTCGAGTTTCTGGGCTGCATCTGCACGTTGCTGGTTCATGCCCAGATTTCATCCACCCCAAGTCCTTCTCCACAGGGCTTCTCTCAGTGAGTTCTCCCTGTCTCACTTTCAGAAAGTTCTGTCTTAAAAATATATTTAGGTCACAGAAAACACCTGAATACCCTAGAAAAACATACAAAACTAAGTAAAATGTTGAATTAAGACAGTAACAGATAGAATAAGAACTAAAGAACAGAAATGCTTTAGGTAGGCTATGAGTGGAGCTGACAGGGAGGTGAAAAGACTCTTCAGCACAATTCCACCTGGCTTCTATTGGCTGCTTTTCACAAGACCTCAAAGCACTTTCTAAAAAAAGTCAGTATCAATATCAGGTTTTATTGCATCTCATCTTTACAAAACAGAGCACAAAAGTAGATATTCACTGTGGCCTCACACAGCCCAGACAGGTCTTAACATTTACTGCTCTTCCGATAAGTTCTCTGGGGGAATAAACAGTTTGTAACAGTTAAAGACTATTTTTAAACTATGCTGAGGATAAAGGGATCACAGCTTTCAGCAATATATGAGACTTTGCTTTCAAGCAAACATTTGGCTTTTTTCACAGCGCAAAACAACAGAAACAAACCCACCAGGTATTGCCTGCACACTCACTGCTGGGAGAGAGCAGAGAGGAGAGAAAAGCTGAGGGCCACAGGACAGCACGACCTCAGTACCCTGCCAGCTCCATCCACAGATCAATCCAGCAGCAGCAGAAAAGCTGGCAAAGGAAATAACGACCTGAACAATAAGATTCAGTCCTGTAGAGAGGATGAATATGAATTAGACTTTTGTAGCATAACTAGGGGCCTACACCTAATTTGGTCTGACATGGGGCACAGGTTTCCAGCTGTAGCCATGATATTTTCTGAAAAAATCCTTTCCTTAGGATTTTTCTTCCTGAGAAGCTGAGAGGCCTCAGGAACAAAATGTAAACAATGGTTATCTGCTGCTGTGGAATGCAACAGGTGCATCTGTGATTGGTCTCATGTGGTTGTTTCTAATTAATGGTCAATCACAGTCCAGCTGTCCGGACTGTCTCAGTCACAAGCCTTTGTTATCATTCTTTTTCTATTCTTAGCTAGCCTTCTGATGAAATCCTTTTTTCTATTCTTTTAGTATAGTTTTAATGTAATATATATAATAAAATAATAAATCAAACCTTCTGAAACATGGAGTCAACATTCTCGTCTCTTCCCTCATCCTAAGACCCCTGCGAACACCATCACATCCAGCAGGATCTCACTTCCAGTAACCAGAGTCTCCAGCAGCAGTTCCAGGAGGTTTCTGCAAACAACTGCTGCCTGAGCTGTTTGCACTTGAGAGAGCAATTGGAGGATTTGTACAAAAACTGTCTGAAGCCAGGACTTGACTGTCAGGGGGAACAGAGAGTGCAGGACAGCCTGGGAAAGACAGGATCTCTTCTTTCAATATAGACAGCTTCTGTTTTGCTGAGTCCAAGGCTTTATTGTCAAGCTATGCTTGGAGATACAGTCTGCAGCTTTGTTCTGGCAGAAATAATTTGCTAAGTCACCATTTTTATTTCCTGCTGGCATATATCAGTAAATAAACAACATGGAGGGTTTTGAACAAGAAGTGAGGGGGTGAAAGCTGCTGAAAGAACAGAAAACAATCATAAATGACTCTCTGATCTTCAAAGCTCTTAGATCAAGAGGGGGAGCAACAGACAAGGTATTAGGAAATCCAGTGGTTATTACACAAGGTCTCCTTCACTCAGTGCCAAGATTCAAATCTCACTGGAAGGAAGGTTAGGAGCTAAAAAGCCTTCTCCACTGGGCTATGACAGTGCGCCCAGCTGCCAAGCTGAGAGTTTCCTTTGTGATTCCAGTGCATTATCACAGACAAGACCTCAGACTGCAGTATTGTCCATCTTAGTCCAAATCTCAAGTGTCTGCAATTATTCTTGATGCAGAATATCTCAATACATAATCCTAGTGTGTTTGGCCCCAGTCTGATGCACCTTTTCCCACTCCTCAAGCTTGGCTGGACAGCCCTTCCTTCCTCAGCACATTCCCTGTGGGGATGGGAAGCTGCACAGATGATGGAGGCTGCTAAGGAAGGTGAGCCAAAACACAGCTCAGATACAACGTCCTTGGGGCATGCACTGTGTGTAAACCTCAGCAGGATCCTGTTCCATAATTAAACACATCTGATCTTGTGACACTAAGACAGATATCAAATTGGAACATAACAATACAATGATTAAAATTCAGGTGTAGTACAAGTCACAGTAGTATGGCAGTGATTAATGTCACACCAGGGGTGTTTTGGAGGGATGAAGTAACTTATTTTCACATATGAAGTAACATATTTTCACATACTTACAATTAAAATTTTAAGTAGTAACATAAAAACATAATTAAGTGCTTCTGTGTTAAACCACATCCTATTTTTCCCTCTAAGTTGTTTCTAAAACCACTTACACAGAGCTTCATAAAGGCCTGCTAAAGACATCAACCAAGCTTCCTAATGCAGAATGACTGATTTCTCTGGCCATCAAGAATACATTTGTACCTCAAAGAACTGAATAAATTCAAGAGAGGGAAGTTACCATTCATTTGTTTGCCAGTAAATTCTTTGCCTTTTTGCTCCACTGCTAGAAGAAGCAGTTCCATGAATTGCAGAATGATCCTCTGACGTACAAAGCAGTCAAATCCTATCACATCAAATTGCCCACAGAGCATTTTGCACCATAAGCTGCAACTTCACCCATGGATTTAGGTGCTGTTCCCTTCGAGTGTGGAGTCAAGAGTCTGGTCCACAATGGAGCAGAGACAAGAGTGACAGGAATGTCTGTGCACTGCTGGCTCCTGCTGATCTGGCACAATGATGGGAATGTTTTGCGAATGTGAATTTTTCATTTCTGTCTTCCCTATAACTATATTCCCCTAGTTAACCTCAATAGAGGGTTTGGATGCCCAGGAGGCATTTGGAGAAATTGTCAGTGTACTCTAGCAGCTGAACATGATCCAGGGTGATACACCAAGGTGCTCCTTCCTTCCGACATGCTCAAGCGTCTCAACGTCCTTCCCAAGCTGAGGGGCCAGAACTGGACACAGCACTCCAGGTGTGCCCTCAGCAGTGCCCAGTGCAGGGGCAGAATGACCTCCCTGCTCCTGCTGGCCACACCATTCCTGATCCAGGCCAGGAGCCATTGGCCTTCTGGGCCACCAGGGCACTCTGCTGGCTCATGTTCAGTCACTGTTGACCAGCACCCCCAGGTCCCTTTGTGCCTGGGCACTGTCCAGCCACACCATCCCCATCCTAGAGCGTTGCAGGGGTTATTGTGGCCAAAATGCAGGACTTGGCACTTGGATTTGGTAAACTTCGTGTTGTTGGACTCAGCGCATCTCTACAGCCTGTCAAGAATCCACAAGAGGCATGTCCTAACCACAGGAAACCTCAGAGCTCACACCATGCTAGACTCCAGAGAATCTTACTACAAGAGAAATCAAGAGCAAAGCCACCTTTACTAGTTTGGCTGTTCATTTTCAACAGAGAAGTACAGCCTGGGCAGGCTTTGTGAGCCAGAATCCTGCCTGGTTTAGAAATCCCACATAAAGCTGTGGTGTTTCTTTATATTAATTGTCTGAAGAGGCTGGAAAAGCCAATAGTGAGTGTCACCAGCCAATGGAAGAGCACATGGATGGCTGTGCTGGTGGAAGAGAGCTGTGACAGAGCTTGAGTTGGGGACCACCCCAGAGGAGAATCAGACCTGACCCAAACACAGCAGCTCATATATCAGGAGCCCAGATGTCCATGTTAGAAAGAGACTGCCACGACTGAGGGGCATCTCTGGCAAAGGACATGGCTCAGCCAACCCTCCTGCCCTGCCAGGTCACAGCAGGCCTTGCTTTGCTCCCAGAGCTCCTCATTCATTCTGGAAAACTTTCCTCTGCTAAGAACCAGGAGCACTCAAAGCCAGCTCCATGATTTTGGAGGAAAGAAAGCAAACCTGAGTATGAGTTTTTGGAGGTTGAGGACTGCTAAACTTTCATTAAAGCACTCCTGAAGTTTTCAGTTACTTCAACATCTGCCTGTATAAATAGAACATTTTTCTCAAAGTCAACAGTGGTCTGTTTTTATCTTCACTATCCTTTGATGTCTTTGCCCAGAGGGCTGGAAATGCTACTTAGCAGCATCACAACAAAAGCATAGCAGGATCTTCTGCATCAATAGCTGATGACTCAGGAATCTGATATAATTCAGCTTTCACTTTTAGCTGTTTCTGTTAACCTGGATTTTCACCACACTGCCAAACCTGTACAGAGTGCTCAGTATCTTCTCCTAGGAAATGGCCATCTGTTAGCCCTGACACAGCTGAACTAATTTCAGGTTTCAGCACTGTGTATTAGCTGTAAGGCACCAAGCAAACAAGGCTTGAGGAGAACCTCCCAGAAATCAGACTGGGGGATGGTACCTCTTAGTCATTGATGTAAGGGGAAAATCAACTTAGAGCTGCTGCTTCTGCCTCACTGATGGCAGGACTTCTCACTATTACTTACCAGCCAGCTTCCACAGTAAAATTCAGCAGCCCAACTTTCAAAGGTAGGCAGGGCTGATTACTGTGAGGTTTCCAAAACCCCCCTGCTTCAAGAGAAGTGGGAAAGGAGTCAGGCACTTCAGTACCTCTCAAAACCCATATGGGTAACCAAAATGAACTGAGCTCCTTCACACCTGGGTGCCAAGTCTCACTCTGTAAACACAGGGAACTTCTGCTTTCCATTCAAGGTGCCACTGTACCATGGGATCTCTTCCTCAGCAAGATCAGAAGGGACTTCACTGGAGCTGTTATAATTTCTAGACCCAGCGAATCACTGAGCAGAGGCAGCAGGTGAGGAAAACTTCATCTAACCAACCCTTGCTTTCATGAAAGTTAAATACATTTGATAAACTCTGAGTAAATCACAGATCATTCCTGTTGAGTTTATCTCATTAAGGCACACTCCAGCTCTTTTCTAAGCTGGTAGGAGGCAGAAGACACAACAAGAGAGATCAAAATGAGCTCATGGTGCCAAACACTTTCATGTTACATGTGGAACAATGTCATCTTGCACTAATTTGTGCTATGGTTTCTTATTCATTCCTCTGCACTGGTTTCTGACATATTCAAGATGGACTAAATGGTCATGCTAAATACAAGTTACGAAGCTGACTAACAGTTTTGTTTTTTAATTTATTTAAAGACATGACTGAATCTAGTACTGTTAGTTTTCCCTCAGCACTCATGTTCATCATGAGCAATTCCACTCCACAGTAGGTAAGAAAGTAAGGAAAATTTCACTCATCTTCCTAAGAAAAGAATTTACTTCTGTCTTAGGTAAACACTATTTACAACTTTCTGTGTAAATTCACATCTGCACCACTACAAAGATCAGGCAAACTAATGAAAGATTTAGAATTTTCCTGCTTTTACTGGTCTTGCAACCTTTGTATCCAGTCAGCCATTTGGTAAAACCCAGATTCCCAAGGAAAGGCATTATCTGCACCACTTTTGGGCAGTGCTGTGAACTCAAGCCTTTAGGAATTCCATGTACAATTGATCATGAGGAACCAGCCAAATCAGTCTCACTGGTTTATCCCGTTACTCTGCTGGCTTTGGAGAGGACACAACTCACTCAGCTTACAGCATACAAAGACTTTTTTTCTAAGGTATTTGTATAGAAAAAAGCCACAATAAAAAGTGACACCAGGGACAAGGAACCTCGAAGAAGAGAAAATATTTTTGCTTAGTAAGGGACAAGCTTCACCCCTTGGATAACACAGGTGCTGTGTGATCTGCTTTGTCAACAGAGGCCAGCATTCTCTTTTACTGCCCGATGCAACAGCACACATTTATTTCAGGTTTCACTTATCTTTTAAGCTTTATCTTTTAAGCTGTGTACTTCAGAGAAAAACACAGTCTCACAGCAGTTTCACCAACACTAGTCCTCCAAAGATGGGTTTTGAGGGCTAAAAGGAGACATTGTCCTGACTCATCTCTCTCCTACACACCCTCAGATTTTGATATCAAGTCCAAAACTTATAAAGCTGAACTTCAAGTGTGGGAAAGCAACTGCACATACAGGTGCTGAGTTCTCTGGAACAAAGTCCTTTGGCTTTAGTGAGGAAAAAAAAGGTCAAGAAAGGTATTCTTCCATTTTAAGATGCTTTAGTGTGTGTGAGAGCTCTTGTTCTCAAGGGGTAAATGTGAAGGGCAGCCTTGCTCCCTTGGGAAAAGTCAGCTCCTCTACTCTAAGAAAACACCCCACAAAATAAGAATGCAGCACTTGCTCCTGCATTTCACCCGAGCTTCATGTCTGTGACTGGAAAGGCTTTTGTCTCTCAAGAACAGGAAAAGGCAAATTACTTCCATTACTTCAATTTCTTCCAAGAAATGTCCAAGAAAGCTGGAGTGAAAACTAAAGCAGCCACGGGAGTAGAAGTGCAGGTGCCCATGGTCATTCACACTGCCAGGATGACCCTGGATCTTGACCTGCAAGCAATGGAAGAAATCTAATGGAAATGGCAGCACTGGGACTTGGTACTCCTACATGCAGCTTATGGCTTCAACATGCATCCAGTGCAGTATTTTGGGCTGTCTGCTGTTTGCCATCCATTTCTCCCAGTGAAAAATCCAAGTGCAAAAAAACCACAGCAACATCTCAGGAACCCCTGAGCTTACCAGCTGTGGGGAAGCACTGTAAATTCACAGGCAAGTCTTTCACCCAGCATCAGTAAATGAACCAATTTATTTTATTTTTCAGATTATAATTGATGATATCACCAATAGAAGTGGCAAAGCACTAAAATAGTGGAGAAAAGCCAGAAAACATAAAATACATGCAATTTGCAGCAACACATTATTGGTTCTGCTGCTACTACTACAACTCAGGTAGTAGTTTCTGACAACCTATCCATTCAAGACTTTAATTTAGTTCTCATGAAGTTTTCAATCATCCTTAAAGTTCAATAAAATGAAGTGCACTGAAGGCAAGATATGGGGAAAGTGATAAGGAGAGAAGTGTTCAACAGTGGACATATGAGAGCTCATGAACATGCTCTAAGTGTTCACACACCTGTCCCTCAAAATGCAACTTCTTTATGTTCATCTGCCATATAACTGGAAGCTGTAGAATACTTCATTTCAAACACAAGCAGTTGCCAGTGCATATTAATGAATATTAGCCCTTACAGCATGCTACAATAATGACAAAAAGGGTAGCTGGGCAACTTGCTGATTTCCATGATTTTGGAGCACAGAGGTAGGTGGTTTGTGCACTTATTATTCAGCTGTCCAAGGAGAAAGAACAAACAACCCATTATGTCCATCTGAGAAAGAAAAAAACAATCTGCTGTGGCAAAGACAAATCAGTTTTTAGTGATGCTATGGGGACTCTGGTGATTACAAATGCTGGATTCTGGCTTCAATTTGTGGGGTGGGAAGATTAAACGTGCTCTGCCATTTAATAAACTTTACACTAAGCTCTGCTTTTCTCTGCCTCACTCCTTTATCAAAAGAATGAAGCCACTTATCAGATATTTCCAGGCATACTTCAAATATTATTACCAACTTACATAATATCAATTGCCTCAGCTGCTAGAAAAAGAAATAAAAGGCGAGACATAGGTCAGCCCACAGTTTGGACCAAATACTGTCACCAACTTAACTCCTGTTACAAACACAAAAGCAAGATTACACATAAAGGGTCATATTTTAGGCATCAGATAAATTGCACACGCAGAGAAGATGCAAGAGAAGCACAGCCTTGGTGTATTATTAAACAAGAACCAAATACAAAGATATCCAGTTAATCACAGAGGCTGCTGGCATTTTATTCACATTCCCTTGTGTGTTCAGACAGTTTCCAGCCTGTCCCAACAACTGAGAAATTGCTGGCACAGAATTGAGGGAGCAGCAGTGAAAGCAAAGCTCCCCACTACACTTCCACCAAACAACAGCAATTTGCTGTTGTGCCATGCTATCAGATTTGTATGGTTTTCTGATTATCAAATGACTGCCTTGATGCTGATGTATCTAAAAACAGATGAAGTTTTTATGTAATCACATGCTATTTAAAAAAGGAAAAAAGCCCTTTTTAAATGAGGCAGCTCAGCTAGACTTCACAGGTGTGGAGAAGGGTCCTGAAGCATTACTCCACAAATCAAAACCAGGATGCCAATTTCTGTGTGTGTGTGCAGAAAATTGCTTCTTGTTTGTATTCAACTAGAAGCCAGTCTGGTTCAACAGCCCGAATTCTTCTCTCACACCAGAAAAGAAAAATTTACTGAAAGAGCAAGGAGGGGAGAGAGCAAATGGTAACATGTCCCCATGGAACAATTAACCCATTCCTGTGCTTGAACACCCATGAGCATTTCCACATTCACAGCTCGGATTTTATAGTTTACCAAATAATTCCCAGAGGGAGTATTCAATTAGCAGTGAAGATTCTGGAAAAGTGCTTGAAGATATTTTTTTCTTTTAAATGACCTGAAGATCTATGAAGAGGATGGCTCTCTTGATGGAAGGAGCAGATCTATATGAGTTGAAGCATTTCCCTAGGTAAGAGAAGATTGATATGCAGGCCGACTCACAGCTGTATGTACTGACAAAAAGGCTGCAGGGAGAATTATGCACTTGTGTGCAAAAAGCAGAGCAATGGGCAAAAAAACAAACAAGAAGGGGAAAAGAGATCATGGCAGTAGATGCAGTAAACATTTACAAGTATATTCAGTTATGGCTTTAAAATTTAACTATTGCATTTTAAAATAGAAATTATAATGGCCTATTGTACCTCAGTGTAATGCCAGACTTTGCCTCCACACTGTCTTGAATCATTGTCTTGTCCTCCCAATACATCCAATTGTCCACCACTCAGCTTTCAAAAGAAGAGGAAAATAAGGCATATACGGTGGCATTTCTAAAGATACTGCTGCTTCAGAACAATGCCTATTATATTACCAAGTGCTCACCTAGACACTTTCTCCCTCAGATATGCCAGGAGCAGGCAGTGCTCTCTAAAACTCCAGGTTTCCTGCTTGCTCATACCTGACACTGTGCTCGCACACATGGCAGTCCCAGCAGGGCAGCAGCAAAGCAGTTTCCAGGTAAAAAACTCTATTACTTTTTACAGTGAGAAAGGCTCACTGCCCTGCAAGATCAGAACTGCCCCACTCCAGATAACAACATGTTTTCTGCAGATCTGTGCTCTGGGAGAATTCAACAGGGATTTTGGTCCCTGACACAAGGGACCAGAAGTTGGGAGTCTCTCCCTGTTCCCTACTGCAAGCTCAATCAGAACAGCTCCCACAGGATAACACAAAGGTAAGAAAGGATACATTCTTAGTAACTTTATTGTGCATATGGAGAACAAGATTTTTGTCAAAATGAGAAGAGGATTAGGCCATTGTGGAGGTGGAGTGCTGTATTTCAGGAATGGCATTCCCCAATTTAGTGATCCCACTGAAACACTCCAAACCATGCACTGCTTGCTCACACCTCTCCCCTAATTCTGCAGGGGGTTGGAGAGAAGAATTGGAGATACAAAAGGTAAAGATCAGGGGCTAAGATAAGAAAAAATTACTGAAAACAGTGGTGAAGTAAGGAAATGAGCAGTAACAGCAACAATATTAATAACAGGGTACAAGGGAGGCGGATGCTTCACCTGCAATTCAGTCACCACCCAGAGCCCAGCAACACCTGCCTGCTGCCAGACCCTCCAGGTGCTCACCATGCCCCCCCCTCCCTACTGCAAAAATCAACCCTGTCCTGGCCAGAAATGGGACATGGGGGTAAATCAGAAGTATAAGCTTGTGATTGACTGGGCTGGAACAACCCCATCAAATCAGATCAATGCAACACCAAGCTACCAGCCAGCCTCACTCAACTCCCAGGCATCAAATCACCATGAGAGATTTAACACCACTGCCAGGTTACACTGGCTGATTGGCTACTCCAAAAACAGCTATGAAGAAAGAGTTAATTTCTCATAACATTTATTGCTATCATGAACTTCTTCCTCTCTCCATCCTGCTTAATTTGTTGCTATTTATTTATATTCCTTTGCCATGGAAATTCAGGCCAGTATTCTCAACTTCACTGCTGAGAAACAGGCATCTACATCTGCTTGCAAGTCCTTCAGCAGCTTCCAAACTGCTGAGCTACTGGTAATTCCTGTTGCAAGCAGCTGGAGCTGCAATGGCTCAGCACCTCTGTAGGGAACAACCTGCTCAGTGTTTCAGTGCTAACTCAGTGGTAATTTGAACACTCACAAGTTAGAACTTCATTCCTGATTTCAAACATTCCAGTAGATAAAGCCACACAGCACCAAGCCACTGCAACCCAGCCATGGATGGCCAGGGATCCCCCTGGTTATCAGCATTCCCAAATAATCCTGTGCAGAGAATGGAACAGAGGAGCAGCTACACTGTGTTCATGTCCCTGGCCTCCCAGGGCTCGTCATAACCATGATTTAACTGCAGCATTATTCTAAACAGTGCAACAGATCTCCCTGTAACTCACAGGGAGATTTTACTTTACAGAGGAAAAAGGCTGCTTAATAAGTCCTTCCCTCCACCCCCAATCATCTCCAAGTATTTAATTAATTTTTTTCTTATATCTCAGATGTGGAAATCAAGTCTAAGCTACTAAGTCAGCAAAAAACTTCAAGATATTGCATACCCCACTCAAAATTTCCTCTCTGCTCTGCACAGACCCAGAAGACAGTTTTGCTAGAGTGCTTAAAGCAGTAGCCTCAAACAAAACATATTCCTAAAATCCACCTTACTCTGTGATTGCAGTTACAGCAGACACACAACACTTGGATCTTTTGAAGTGACAAGAATCTGCAGAGTCTGTAGCATCCCCAAACCTGAAATACAATGTGTTTGTATGGTCATCAGAACAGAAATATCTTATTCTCTGAACTGCCCTTGATGCACTTACCCTTACCAGAAGAGACTTCCCCCACCAGGTTTTACAGATCAAAGCTGAGAATTCAAAGCTGCCTGCAGTATTATTCTAGGTTTTCTTGTGTGATCTTAGGCCAGTCTCTTCTCTGTGAGCTCCCTTTCACATCTGCCTCAGAAAAGAAGTCTGAGAAGGACTGGCATTATGACACTGCCAAAAAGTACAGAAGCTCTGGTGCAAACTGAACAGGCTGAGCCTTGTCAAGGATGGGTTCGACAAAGTGGAGCACAATCACAAGAAAACAATTAGAAGATGCTGAAGTTTAATTAAAAGAAAAGGCAGAGAAGCATGTATGTCCTGCTGGGCTCAGCCCATGCTAACAGCCCACCAGCCTGGTTTTTTCAAGTGAGGAATTGCAGAGATGCTAGACAATGAGGAAAGCAGTGAGAACCAATTCAGTCAAACCAGAGAATAATTCTTACAATCACTCAAAAGTCCAATTTATGCAAAAAACCTCACATGGTAACACAGTAACCCTTCCCCCAAGCCTGCAGCTCAGACTGTGGAGCAGAACTGAACCCACTGACAATGTTCATCCTTCTGCCCTCCCCGCCTGCAAGGGGCCAGAGTGAAAACTGAGTAGTGAAGCCCACTAGTGAAAGAATTAAAGCAATCTGTAACCAGCTCCTTCCCCACATGCTCACCTTTCACAGCTAAAGTCACTGGTTTAAGGAACAAGACTGCCAAAAGCATGAAAATCCAGGTTAGGCACTGTCATGCACAGAGGGAAGAGTGGCTGCGTTTCCATGGGGATGGCGGCGAGCGCACGGAGCGCGGCAGGCGAGGCAGCACCACCAGGAGCACCCCAGCTCCTGCACAGCACCACAGCCACCACCCCAAAATCCAGGACAGCCACCCAGGGCCAGGCAGCAGAGCTCTGTTCAGGCTGGAATGTGCAGGCAGTGTTTTCCGCAGAGCAGGAGCTGGTGGAGAAGGTTCCTGCTAGTTCATGTCTCCAGATCAGACAAGCAGGGCTTTAACTCCTCCCCGGATTTGCTGGTTATAGAAATCCCCGTGGAGGAGGCCTGCCACATCTAACAAGTACAAGTCCCCTGACTCCACCCTCTCAGCTTCTGAGTGCCAGAAAGCTTCATCAGGCCCCACAAGTTCCATGTTAGGAGGGAAGGTAAATCACAGGGGCTGACAGGGCACACAGTGGCACACATGGAGAAGAACCCAGGGCAGGAAAGGAGATGTAGCAGGGGACCAAGAGCTGCTTGCAGAGGACTCTGCCTTGCAAAACACTCTTTTTTAGCTAAGCCCTCCACATTAAGCTGGGGGCAGGCAGACCCCAGATGAAGTTGACACCTACAGAACCAGCAGGCAACGCTACAGAGCTGAAAATTCCTGAAGTGAGAAAAAGCAAGCAAGTTTCTTGCTGACCATAAAGCCTGGCAGGGCTGCAAGGCAGCAGCCACCTTCTAGCAACAGTCAGTGGCAGGAGCATCCCCAGAGCAGCCATTGAAACCTTCTGTACTATATTAGACCTCAGGTGTCTGTCTATGCTCAAAAGTAGAATAAAGGATTACTGTAAAATTAATAAAATATAAAACTTTTCTACCAACTGAAATGCTTAGAGGCCACTTCTGTATGGTTATGTCAATAAACTTGGGCAAGCTGGGCAGCATGGGGCAAGGATTGGGGACTGGCTCCTTACACAGCTGCCCCAGTTGTGCTAATTCCTTTATGAAAGTGAATGAACCATTTACAGGCAACCCAAATGCACAAAGACACAGCAAAAGCATGAAGCTGTAGAGGGCTTGATGAAATTAAACTCCCCAGTGAATTTCAATTTTATTCCTTCAACAACTTAAAAATGCCAAGCTTAAACTACTGGAAAAAACAAACCCATTTGACTGGTCATTGAAGTACATTTCTATGGCTTATTTAATTATAACCCCATGGCAAAGCTGCACCATTTGAAGTACTGTTTAAAAAAGGAAAGAAATTAAAAACCAACCAATTACTGCATGCCAGCCCAAAGATTTCAGTACAAAGCTCTGTGCTGGCAAACAGGCTGCAATCACCAGAGCAGGGAATAATTTGTGTCTGCTGTTGCCAGGGAAAAATGGGGCTCCAAATGCAGACACCTCATCCTCCCAACAACAAAGTAGCATCCTGCAGCAGGCCTTGCAGCAGCCTGTCTCCATCATTTCCTGACACTCAGCAATTCAGGACATGCACTGTCTGCAAGTGGATTTTACAAACAGATCTTCACATCTCCCTGAAGCAAACAGGTGTAAATTGTCCTTAACCTCATCACTTTCATCTTCCCACATGAAAACAGGTGTAAAACCTACTTCCAGAGACCAGTTCAGAGTCAGGTTTAACATTATCCTAGATGCCACATGTGAGCTCAACTCAGACATCCCATATCTGTTCCACAGAGTACAGTGCTCCTAACGATGATGCTGCACTCCCACCAGTGGAAATGGAAATGGGAAGCAGCTATCAAGTAAATTCAAGAGCTCCTGAATTGGGACAGTGACCCCTGGAAACAGACTTATGAGACTTTATTTTTTTTGTTCATTTAAAAAACAAAGCAGGCTTTACTGCAGAATTGGAAGAGTGATAAATTGTTAAAAGAATTCTGAAATTTACAGCCTAAAGCCCAGAAGACCATTTCATCACTCAGTCCAGGTCTCTTTTAGTGCCAGTATCACACTGGAGCTGGGTCTCAGGACATGGAGGATGAAGGATTCTGGACAAGAAAATTTCTCAAGACCATTTTCTGATGCTCTCCCACACTGGGCACCTAGCAGGTTCCTGTGAAACCAGCACATCCAAAATTCCTCAGAAACAGATGTGAGAAAACTACAGAACACACATTGACACACAACAGGCAATTTAGGACCAGCAATCAGGACAGTATCACCTACCCAGAACTGCCCAAACATTCATTTTGTGGGGGTTTTTCACTATGGCAGATCCCAATCCTCAGGGAAGCCCTCCCCACAAATTCTCACTCATTTGCCAGGTAGTTCCTGCCACAGAAATCAGGCAACCACTTTTTTTTTTAATTTTTTCTTTTATTTTTTTCTTTTTGGTACACTTTTAGGATGTTATCTAGTGGGTAACTCCAAACAACCTACAACCTTTTGGCCAAGTGAAGGCCAAGGCCACACAGCTCTAGCCCAGCTGGCAAGAGGCCTTTGCTGACACACAGCCAAGGCACCAGGCTGGTGTCAGCTGCAGAGCCAGCACTTACCACTCTCCTCCTCAGACTGCAGCTGCTGAGCAGTAAATATCAGCATAATTAGAAAGAAAACACACAAATAAATATAACCAACCAGGGACATCAGCAACACTGTAAGAGCCCTGTCCTGAAGGCAGCTGCCTGCTTGGCTTGCTGGGTCAGGGAATAGATGCAAAGATTACAATCACATCAGCACCCTCACATCAGAGCATTTTTATGTTACTGGAAGATCCCTCCACCAGTTTCAATCCATAAGTTCTAAGGTTGGTGCTCTAAGGTTGGAGGATTACAACCTGGCAAATTGGGAGAAGTGCCCCACGTGTATACAAAGCCATGACTGTACCACCAGCAAACTTCTTATCTAGATAGCCTCAGCAGGAAAGGGTAAAGATAGAAGCACATTTACCCTGCTTTGTGGATAGGAAAGGGAATCAGAGAAATTAAGGCCAAAAATACCACTACTTGGCTTCAAGAAGATTTTCACTGCCTAAAGAAGGGCTCTTGCTCTTAAAATCTGTGAAGCAGCTGTGGCAGTACTGAAACTAAACTGCAGAAACCAAGGCTCAGCTCAAAGACTAACCCAAGCCCCCCCTTTACAACCTACTTGCAAGTCCTTGTTTATAGCCCAAAGACAAAGCCCAGCTGTTGCCACCACCATTTCTCCATTCAGCCCAGACAAGCTCCTCGTGCCAAGGCAGCTGCTCCCTCCAGGAAGGCGACGCAGACACCTCCAATCTCTCACAGGTTTGTTTCCACCAAGTACATCTACTATTGTGGAAGTAAAAATTTTAAAAGAGAGAAAACAGGAGTCCAATTTCCACCCCAGGGAATGCTGGAAGTGTCTCACTTTTTGCTGGTGGACAGAGAGCAGCAGCAGAGTCTGGAGGCACCCCCAAGGCTGCTGCTGGGAGCAGAGGGGATGCTGCACTCCAGACTATGCCAGGGACTCTGCCTCCTGTGCTGGAAGAAATCATGGGCATGACAGAGCCACAGGCATCTCAGTGCTGCCTTTCCACCTCCAAATCAGTATTTCAAGCTACAGTGGGAGAAAATGGCTACTTGTTGGTACAAAATTATTTAGTTATGACAATAAATCCCAGCTGAGCCACAGAGAAGACACATAAAGAGAGCAATTTTTCCTACCTGTGTTGTGACTGAACCATGTAATTCTCACTCCCCCACCCATAGATATGTTGTTACATACTTAAGCAATGTTGCTACAGTCACTGATTATGTCTCAAATACAGTATTTGTTTTTACTGGGGCACTTCCAAAAGCTGCACTCTAATCCACTGTGATAGGAACACCATAAACCACTCAGTGATTCGATGCACACAGCCTGCTTTCCCCTTGCACAGTCTGCAGGCCCCGTGGTGCAGCAGATCAGAAGGCTGCATGCTGCTTTGAAGGACTGTGCACTAAGCAAAACGGCTATAGACTGCTTGGTTGGGAACCAGATAACATAACACCATAGCAAAGGGATGGGATCACTTCTTAATATTATCTAGATGTCACTCAGTCAGTCAGAGACTTCCAGCTGTCATCTGCAATGCATCTGTCTGCTTACACTTCACACCACCCCACCGTCCCCAGTAACAAATACAGCAGCACAGTAACTCAAGCTTTCTTGCAATTTCATCTATAAAAAAGGGGCTGGCCTCCTTTCCCTCTCCCAACATTACCCTGGGTTTCCTGAGACTCTTGGAAATCTTGCATAATTTTTATCAAGCAAGTTGGCATTAGGTAGCTATAAACACCAGCTCTAACCATACCTCTCAAAATATTAGTGTCAACATCTCTCGCTGTCCTGGGGTGACTTTATGATGCTTGTATCCCCAGTTGGCTGTTCTGTTTATGCTGAATGTTAAGTTTTACACCTTTAAGACTGGTTCTGAGAGCAAAGGGGGGAGAGAAGAAGCACAGTTTGTTTTCAGACACTGCACTTGCTCCCCTGCATTCCTTCCTGCAGCATGGACAGACAGCAGGACAGAGCTCTCCTTTGCTTTTTAGTTTTTTTTTAGCTAGCTGAGGCAGTGAAGTTCCCTGGACTGTGGCTCTTCTTTTTCTCAGAACTATTCAAACCTGCTCTGGACTGAAAACCCAGAAGAACACTGGGAGCTCACACCTGTGGCCACCAGGGCCAGGACGACGGCATTTTCCAGTGCAAGAGGGACTGATAAGAGACTGAGCATGGCGAGCCACCCCTCATGACAAGGACTTTCTGAATTTGCCATCTCTTCAGAACAGCGAGAGGTTTTACTGTTTAATATTATTCATTTTTTATGCTTGTGAATACTTTGCTTGTTAAATAAATAATTTTTTCTACTTTTTCTCCAAGGAAATCTTTTTGCAAACCAGTCTGGGGAGGGGCCGAACAGTTCACTTGAATCTGTTTTTCTAGAGGGATCCCTTTGTGAGTTTCCTCCCAAATCTGCCCTAAATCAGGACACTCACCTATCTTTAAGCCTGCCCTAGAAAACAAATCATGAACATGCTTCTTTTACCTTCTTTGGAGTTTTTGGGAGCTACTAACCATAAATTTAAGACACCACCTAGTTACATACTCTGTTTAAACGTCTTTGGCTCACATGGACAGAGAGGGATCCTATTCAGTAGCCCCTGAATGCAGCGTTGTCAAATAAGGGAAGATTTCCCACTTGCAAGCAAAATAGGAGCAGGCCAACATGGAAAATTCTTGATCACAAACAGATCCTTATCCCCTTCTCTTTCACTGAAATGGTGCTTGTAATACAGATAATTGAAAGCATCCCTTTTGGAAACCTCATCCTGTATTTCAGCAGGTCTCTCTCAGTCTGTTGAGATGCATGGGATGCAAGAACAGTGGTTGCATCTCAGCCCTACACCTTACTACTAATCAGACTGGGAGACAGATTAAAAGCCAATAGGAAGCAGGAGAGAAGAAAAGGAAAATCCTGCAGCAAGCAAGAGATGAGGGGTAGGATTAACCTAAAGTCAACTCTGATTTTTGAATAAATAAAGGAGTTGATTTCAGTATCAAAGTGCCTAGCTATGGCTCAGCTCTGACCCAGACCTCCACGCTCTCTGCAAATCTTAATGCTTACTCTGCAGGGGAAGGAAATCCCATTACAACTGCAAGATTAAGTGAACATGTCTCATTTTCCCAGATTTTGTCACACTTTTGTCTATTGCTGTGCAGCCTCCTTTTCCCAACACCTTCACATCTCCTTGGATTAAGCTTCTCCTCAGTTTGTCCTGGTTCTGGCCAGGATAGGGTCAATTTCTGCAGTAGCCAGGAGAGGGCATGGCCAGGACTCCAGGTTATTCTGGAGGTTATTCTACACCAGCCCATGTCATTGCCAAGGGCTGGGGGAAGGGAGCCTTGCAGCAGAGGAATCTGCTGTTGGGGCTTTTCCAGGTCAATCATTTGCCTCTGTTGTACCCTCTGTCACTAGTACTGCTGCTGTTACTGTCCATTTTCTTATCTTGTTGCTGTTTCCAGTAAATGTTTCTAACCTATGATCTTTACCTTTCATGCCTCCAATTCTCTTCTCCATTACATTAAAGGGAAAGAGAAGGGCATGAGCAACCCAGTAGGAACATGGTTTGAAGAGTCTCAGTGGCAGCACTAAATTGGGAAATTCCATTCCTAAACCACGACAGTTTTACCCCATCTTCTACACTAACACCAAGTCTACTGGAAGAACCCCTTTCAAGTCTCCTGAACGCTACGCCATGGTAAGAAAAGCTAGGTTTCCTCATCCCACTCTGGGTCACGTACTGTGGAAAGGAAAGGGCCAAGCACTGTTCTCTGGTCTGACTCCCTTACATTGGAAATACCCCTTGAAGGGAGCTCAGTCACTGTAAGGCTCAGGCCTGACTTCTGGGCCATGCCAGACTGCACAGGCTTGGCAGGAAGAGTCCAGTTCTGCAGTAGCTTTGACTCCCCTTAAGTTCATCCATTGCCTTGTTTTAAAAATCTTGTTTTAAAACAGAACTCGTTGCGATGTTTTGGTGAAGAAATAGTTTATTATTTATGGCATGTTTTCTTCAGCGAAATGTATATTTAAGCTTCAGTATAACTAACCTCAAAAGTGGGCTGAGAGTACATCAGGGAGTAAGAGTGAACTGAACTAATGGCTTGCTGTGTTAGGTCTGGCTGAGATGGAGCTCATTGTCCCACAGCAGCCCCCACAGTGCTGTGCATTGCATAGGGAGCTGGACAGGTGCTGGTGACACACCTGGGTTTGGGCTGCTGCTGAGCACAGCATCCATGCTGTCTCCCCAACAGCTCCCCCCAACAAGGGGCTGTGGCTGGGCAAGATCCTGGGGGTGACACAACCAGGCCAGCTGTCCCAAACTAACCAAAGGGATATTCCAGACCATTCAACATTAGCTCAGATAGAAAAGCTAAGAAAAGGAGGAGGAAGTGGGGGGACATTCATTATTTAAGATGTTTGTCTTTCCAAGTTACCACCATGTGTGATGAAGCCCTGCTTCCCCAGAAGGGGCTTGTTGATGCAAAGTAGGGAATAACACTGATTTTACTCTTTGCTTGTGCACATGCAAACTTACATCTTAGTAAACTGCCTTATCTCAACCTATGAGTTGTTTTGCAGCTTATTTTCTCTCCTCTGTCCAGCTGGGAAGGTGAGCAACAGAGCAGCTAGATGGGTACTTTATGTCAGCCAAGGTCAACACTCGCTCAGATCCAGCCTCTGCTTCCTGCACTGCTTCCGGTGGGAATAAGCTGCTCCTACAGCACAAGTGAGGCTCACACCATTTAACCTGCACACATCATCTCCCCCCTGCACTTCAGGCACTTCATTCTGGGATTTACACATGGCTGTAGTAAGAGGGAAATCATCAATAACTTCTCTCTCCCTGTTCCTCAAGGAATATTTACCCAACTCTCAGATAAATGAGGCAACACAACATTGTCTTGTTCCCAGATCCAGCCCCTCTCTACTAAATGTTAAACACATTTGCTAAAAAACCAATTAGAGCATGTTAAAACATTTCATTTAATTAAAAACAATCCTCACAGTATCACAAAGGTAAAAGTAATTGAATGTTTTGGTTAAGCCCTGAAAATAGAATTGAAGCTTGTGAGGTCAGTCTGTGTGTACCACAGAGTGCTTTATTTTTAAAGGATACTAAGAGAGATTTGAATTGCCTTTTTGATTATACAATTTATCCTGTAAATAACTATCAATTTCATCTGGACACAGCTAAAGGTCAGTGTAGAAAGCTTATTTTTATTGTTTAAAACTGGTAAGATGTATCATCAATATTTTGAACTTCAATGAAAAAGACAAAAGCAGAAAAATTCAAATTTCTTCCATCCTTCAGGTCTTGTCTCTTCCCCAGCTTTACAAATAATACCTTTAGTAAATACCTGGCTCCTTGCATGAGCATGAAGAACAAATCCACTGCCTTTTACAAAATGGGGATGAACTATTGATAGGATCCAGAGCTCTTGCAAGCTCTCCCTGCAACACAAGGAGGGTGGCCCATATTCCCCCTCTAGCCAGCAGGAACAGCCCTCAGTACCCCACTGAAGCCTGAATGCAGATTGTCACTGAGCTCTGTGGTTCTCCAACAGGCAGCTCATAAAGATCTCTTGGGTACATCAACTGCTGGCTATGAGGAGCTGAATGGAAAAGAGTAAAACCCCAACAAAACGAAAGAACAGAAGAAAAATGTGGAAGGAAATTTGTATTAAGCCTGCTTCATTTAAAATTAAGTGTGGTAGAATAAGCTATCATCACAACTTTGTTTAACTTAACTGCTTTTTTCTTTTGGTCTCCTTCACGAGGCTTTCAAAGAGAAAGCAACATACAGCTTAACTTTTCCAAGACTAGGCTTTAGCTCCAACTCTCTTGGGAAGACACATAAGAAGTTATTCGTAGGAACAAAACAGAAAAATCAAAACCAAACCAAATTACTAATTTCTTGGCGTTCAGATAATAGAAATGCTTTAGGGAGATAAAAACAAAATGTCATTTTTTTCACCAATGTGCCCCTGTGAAAGAAGGTAAAGTCCACTGCTCTGGACAGCTTTTATTAATTTCATTTTTATTGTTACAGTTTGATGCCAAAATACATTTTTCTCAAAGAAATATGCACTTGGATCACTAAAGCCAGCATCATTTTTACCACTGAATTCAACAAAAGCAAGATTTAGGCCATGGTGTGGAGCATATCTATGTCCAGTTATTTTGAGAGCATAAATTAACATTGAAGCATCCATCTGGCATAGCAGATTGTTTGGTGTACTTCATCCCCTGCTAATTAATGATTAGCTCTACTTGGTAACAAGAGAGTTTCCCACCAGGTTTTCCAGTTTCAGAGGACAGGGAGGACAGGCTGCCTGACTGCAGACCTGACCAGTAAGGGCTCAGTCTTTACTGAAGGACTTTCAAAGGACTGATCTCAGTCCTTTGAAAATCTCATCAATGAAACTAGATTCACTGTAGTAGGCTCTAAATTCCTTGGTGAGAAATATTTTGGAGAGTTGGTTTAATTTATGGGTTAAAAACTTCTTTTTGTGAATGATTTGGAGGTGTCAAAACCCTTCCGATTTGAAATGACAGAGAAAAATAAAAGAACCAAAAAATTCCACAAACCCCCAGAATCAAGCCCATCACAGTAAAGGCAGAACACACAGATTGCCAGACTCAGCAGTCTGGGTCCCTTGGACCAGATCACTTGCAGCAAACTGAGCCATTCAAGGCAGTGAGGGCAGCCAGGCACCTTACCCCAGCCCCCTTCTGATGCAGCAATGCTTGAGGGACCTTCTCAGGGCCTTGTAAAGCTCACCCTCACCCCAAATATAAGTTCACAAGAGTAACACTTGGGATGGAGCCAGGTGGCTCATGTTGCAAGTGCAGAGTGGTCACACCACAGGATGGGCAAGGACATTCCAGTGTTAGCCTCACTTCTTACCCCAGCTACTGAGAAAACTTGCTGAAAGCTTAAAACAGAGTTCCCTGACTCTGAAAACACAGAAAGCTCAAGACATTTTTTAATACACCTTTGTATGCAACACGCCCTGGGAAGCACTTCAACAGGAAACAAAAGTGAAGTTAATCTGCTGAAGCTCACATGCCAGGGTATTTCCTGCAGTTTTGTTGGATTTAACCACTGCTAGATGTTCACCTGCAGGTTTTTCCAACTGCAAACTTGTGCTGCAGCAGGAGCAAACAGAGCCCTGGGGAAGGTACAGAAGAATAGAGCAGAGTTTCCCTGCCCTGACTCACTGGGTGCATGTCTCTGCCTGCACCCACAGTGCTGCCTGGGCCCAAAGTGGAGCTTTTCCAACAAACCCAGCAAGTCAAAAGTGCTTGTGTCAGGAACTGGGGATTTAACTTACTTGAGATGCTAACAATAAGGAAATTATTGCACATGAAAAGGCTCTTTAAGCTTTTTTTTTTTTTTAATCTCAGTTCAGCAAGGTAAAGGGACATGATGATTTTACTCTGGTTGAACTGGCCTGTTTGCATAAGCTAACAAGTGAAAATTCAAAACAAGCTTGAGGATTAACAATTTTGCATCAAAATCCACCCATGTTTCATGGCTTAACCCTGGAGAGCAACTCAGTCCCATACAGCTGCTTGCTTCCTCCCCTCACAGTGAGATGGGGAAGGGAACTGGAAGGGTAAAAGACAAAACTCGTGGGCTGAGATGAAGACAGTTTAATAGTGAAAGCCAAAGGCACATGGACAAGAACAGCAAACCAAACCAAGGAATCCATTCCCACTTCCCATCTCAGGCAAATGTTTGGGCATCCCCAGGACAGCAGGGTTCCATTTCATGTAAAGGTGACTTGGAAAAGCAAATGCCATCACTCTGAATGTCCACCCCTCCCTTCTTCCCCCTGCTCTGTATGCTGAGTATGACACCATACCCTCTGGGATGGCCCTGGGGTCAGCTGTCCTGGCTGTGTCCCCCCAACTCCTTGTGGACCCCCAGCCTCCTCACTGGTGGGGTGAAAAGCAGAAAAAGCCTTGGCTCTGTACAAACACTGCTCAGAGGTAATGAAAACATCCTTGAGTTATCATCACTGTTTCCAGCAGAAATCCAAACCAGGCTCCTGTACCAGCTGCTGTGAAGAAAAGCAATCATATCCCAGTCAAGACCAGCACACCACATCATAAAAACATTCCAAATACACTTTTTAGGAAATAAAATGTAATTTGGAAAGGTAGTTTCCATGAACATTGTATCTCCTCATCAAAACTGCTAAGAACAGGCCTTAGTGATCTGCACGAGTACTGTAGGGCTGGGACCATCTCTCCCAAATCAAGTCTGGAGTTCCTTATCACACTTCAGTTTGGTAAAGCAACAAACAAAAAGCAAAATCAGAAAGACACATAAAACCCCCATCAAACAAAACAAAAACAAACAACCCCTAACAACCCCCAAAACCCCACAAGTGCAAGTGATCTGCAAAGATCTCTTACCAATAAAATACTCCTCAAAACAGGAAGCTGATTATATACTGCAGTAATTAAATAAGCAGCCCAGTTCTTTGTCACAGGGCTCCCAATTCATTGCACAGGATCTGCCTGCTGAGAGGGCATGTTGACAACTGCTCATTTTTGAGAAAAGGGAGCTGCTCTCGGTACCTAATTTTTAAATATCCGATGTTGAAAACCAAGGACTTTTAGCCCCTGCGATCACCACAAAATCAAAATCTTTTGGGCAGTGGAGAAAGCAATGGGAAGGAGCTTGAGAAAAGGAAGAACTTTTTTCTGCAAAGGCATGGAATCACATTCAGATGAGTGATTTCCATAAAGCTAGATAGGTCAGGAACTCTAAGGTACTGCAGCTTCGAGACAAACCTCTCCCCTCATTTAGCTTTCTGCATAACACTGAACTATCACTAATTGCAACATGGTTAACAAAGCAATTATATTTTCTCCAAATCTCTACCTCAAATAACATGATTATGCAAGACAAAACTAATCAAATAATTAAATAAATAGGCTTAGGCTTGTTTGCAGACAAATCTAAACTGAAAGCCTGGGTACTAAGCACCGAAAGAAACTTGTTTTTTAAAACCAATCTTCCTGTTTCTTAGGGCCCAGCCTCACAGGGATTTGGGCTATTTGGGTATGTTGGGGCTGAAAATGGAATGTCCAGCCAACACCTACCTCATGCATGTGTTCCACAGCTTAACCAGTCCTCATGAAATGCTACTGTTCCTTTGACAACTATTTCTATTCAGAGGCTGTGGTAACACCACTTCTAAAGCAGCTGGCCAGCTGTGAGAGGTCCCTGAGCAGTGTTTTCTCTGACTTTGCCTGGCTGTTGTGCAGCCCTGACCTTACACACTTGGACAATAACTCCAACCAGGCCACTACATCACATTCTTTCCATCTGGCCCCTGGCAAGTCCCTGGCTGTTGAGCAGATGCCACCAGAACTTACCCATGTTGTGCTGTGCTGCTTCTTCTTCTTATCACACCTTTCTTAAAAGTACAAACTTTTACAACCTGAATGGCCAAACATGGATAAATTTCAACCCAGAAGAGATTCCCATGCAGATCCCTTAGCACAAGCCTGCATTTCAGTGCTGTCTCCAACACAAGTGACACTATGCAGTGACACTTGTGAAGTCACTAGCAGCTGTCCCAGTGCTGCTCAGGGGCCATGCTGAACAGAGCAGCCCTTCTCTGAGAATTCAGGAAGATTTGCTCTTCAGCAGTGCAACCAAACCCCAAAACCCTGCCTGAGAGTCACCTGAGAAGCCTTGAACAGCCTCAATCACTAAGTCAGAGCTGAAGATACAGTTAGACACTCATCAAGCTTTAAAAACCAGTAATTTCTGTATCTTTTCTTTAAATTTCCAACTTATGGCTGTCAAGGTATATATGACACTGTTTGTGATTCCACTTGCCATAAAATTCAGGACTGATGATTTCTTTTACAGTCACTGATCCTTTTTTAAAGCTTATAGAAATAATCATATGAAGCCCAAGGATATGCATGTTAGGCACTTGAACAGAAAAAGCAAAATAAATACAATGCCTATGTAGCTGAAGAAGCTTACATTGGATCATAAATAAGAATAGCTCTATTTTTTTAATGTCTATATCAAGATTTTAAAATTAATGGCATTTTTGGACAATATATGTATACTTGATCTGAGTGAAAAATGCTTATTTTGAATTTTTTTAATGCATGAAAAATAGCCAGAGGTGTGTGCAGATTGTGAAATCTCCCTTGGTACAAAGCTTGTAGGCACACAGCATTATTGTTTTTTAATATATTCTTTATGTATCTTGTTGAAAAAGTCTTGAGAAATATCATAAGCACTTTCAAAAAGTTAAGATCTCTGTGAAACATTTATGGAATTGTAATCCCTCTATTTCATGTATTTAGAGTGGTTCAGACAGCCGTGATTTCACACTCTGCAGGAGAGATTTAAAATTAATTTGAATTTCTGTTATGTTATTTGTGAGCATTTAAGCAAAACAGCACTTCATTCCCACATCCTGCGCTATACAAACTGGCCTGAGGCAGCTTTGTGGTGATCCCAGGGACAAAAAGCTGTTCTTTGTGATGCTCTACAGAGCTCAGTTGCTCATAAAGTAAGTTTGCTGGGTTTATTACCTTTGAATCCCACACAACCATCTTCAAAGGAATCACCTCAATTTTCTTCTGCCAAAGGGGTCATGGCCTGATGAGAGACTTGGGGAACACTTCCCCAGTCCCTACTGACAACTTGCATTCCCAATTTACCCCAAGTTACTTCACCATATACCTAGTTAATATCATTTAAATGGAGTGACTGATGTGCTGAAGTTTTGCATGGCCTGAGGCAGCCTGAAGAACTGGTGATGTTGGGAATGCCCCATGCTGACCCCTGAGCAAAACCAACCATTAACAAACAGCAAGCTTTTATACAAGCTTACCTTCCCATCAAGACTGTTGGTTACAGAGAGACATTCCCAAACTATCTGGGATTTACACTGCACTGCATTTCTTAATGAAGGGCTCCAATCATTACTGCCTAAACCATGTAGAAATTTTATCTAAGAGTTTAACAACAAGTGCTTTAATCAGAAGTGCAATATGATTCCTTTCAGCCTCGTCAGTCTCCTGTTCCATGAGTGAACCCAAGAGCTGATGTTCCATTGGCTGTGTTAAAGTGGCATTTGGTGAGGATCAATAACCTTTTTATTCCCACACTGCACAGCAGCCTGCCTTAGGTTGGAATCTCTGTCAAACACTGTCACACACTTTTCCACTGAAAAAAATCTACCAGTGCTCCAAAGTTTCCTGATGTAGTTTCTCCCTTTCTTATCAAATTAAGGCAAGAGAGAACATGAAGAAAGAGACAGAGAGAAAATATACAATCATCTAGAAGATAATGGATAATCAAAGCAAGTCACAAGGCTAAAACAAGACAAATACATACTTTTATATAAACAATAAATATTCATACCATATCCCTCATTACTGAACATCCTGAGGCACAGGTTAAATTGTAACTGCAAAATTATACCCAGTGAGGACAAAAAACCAAATAGAAAATTGTGTCCACACAGACAGAGCTATGGAGTTCGGAGCTTAGCTCCTAATGTTTTGTTGTCATTACATTATGAAGAATAAATTCAAATTTAGGGACTTACCAAACACTTCTGGGCATTTAAAATTTTTTCCTTGCTTTTCTCTTTTTGAAATATTAAGTCCCATGCTTTCTTACTGAGAGGATGCCAGAAGGAAGTAATTAGCCTTCATATCATGGCTGAAAACAAAGCCCTAAATCACACAATGCTCTAGTGTTAACAGAAGGAGATTAACACAAAATGACCAAAACTGCTTTATGGCTGGAACCTTAGTAAAACTACTGGGAAAAAACTAGCAGTGTAGAAAGGAGGCAAAGAGGCTCCATTAGTATTGTAATAAAATACTAAAGGCAGCCAGTGCACAACTAAGTCAACACTGGGATCATCCTGAGATGCTGGTCCAGTGCAGCACTTGGAGAAGCAGAGCAGAAGTTTTTTTCCTGGCCCCTTTCCTGATGCCAGTTTTGTTGGGGATGAGCCTTCCTGCTCTTTCCTGGTGAGAAGTACACAGGGCTGCCACCCTCTCTACCAAGGAGGTGTGAAGAAAACGGAAAGCTCACAATTAGTTCCAAATCCTCCCAAGTTGGCAAACCAGCCAACTTACCCCAAAATCCAAAACTTATCCCATGTCTTGCCCTCAGCGGTTCTGGTGCCCTCAGGCAGAACTGCAGCAAATTCCTTCAAGCAGCCTTCCCCTTCAAGGCAGAAGGGCTCTAGCAACTGAGAGGGACAGAGCAGACAGGACAGCAAGAGACGCCTATACTTTCAGGAAGAGAATATACATTTAGATAAGCATTAGAACAATATGAGGAGAATCTCTTTAAAGTACAGGAGACTGCTGAACAAGGGCTCCAAATCACAACCATGCAGTGACAGCCAAGAACAGTATGATAGATGGTGGTGGTGTTGTTATCATCACTTGGGGGGTACAGACCTGTAGCCATGATATTTTCTGAAAAATCCTTTCCTTAGGAATTTTTCTCCTGAGAAGCTGAGAGGCCTCAGGAACAAAACATAAACATTGATTGTCTGCTGCTGTGGAATGCAACAGGTGGATCTGTGATTGGTCTCATGTGGTTGTTTCTAACTAATGGACAATCACAGTCAGCTGGCTCAGACTCTGTCCAAGACACAAGCCTTTGTTATCATTCTTTCTTTTTCTATTCTTAGCTAGCCTTCTGATGAAATCCTTTCTTCTATTCTTTGAGTATAGTTTTAATATAATATATATCATAAAATAATAAATCAAGCCTTCTGAAACATGGAGTCAGATCCTCATCTCTTCCCTCATCCTCAGACCCCTGTGAACACGGTCACACAGACCCAGCCCCAGTGCATCCATCTCAGAGAATTCACCACTGGGGTGGGACACGGACACTGGCAGGTGCATCCCTTGGGGAAGTTCCAGGAGGACCAGGAGTCACCAGCACTGGAGGCAGCTCCAGTTTACTGCATCAAATGCAGACAGAGACAACAGAAACACTATAAAGCTGGGGAGACACCAACAAATTGATATGCATATTTAAAGGTACAGGCATGTAGCTCCCAACAAACTGGACCATGGGCTACCTGCGCTCTTTGCATTATTGCTCCTCCAGCTCCCAGAAATTACTTGCTGTGGGAGACAGGATATTTTCATTCACTGAGGAGAGAAGAAAGGAGAATGTTGTACCAGCCTGAGTGGCACAGAAGGGAATAGTTCTGCTCTTCTGTCTGTTATTTTAACGAAATAATTTATTCCGCAATGCATGCCTACTTTTAAACCGTGTTTGTCAAATATCTGTGAGCGCTGGGACAGCCCTGTCCCTTCAGAGGCAGGAGCACTACACTAAAACATCACCCACCTAAAACATCCCCTAGCAGGCTCTGTGTTTTCAGAACTAAGCTTAAAAAGAGACCAGACTTTCTGTAATATTATCAAAAATTCAACTGACACAAAAATCAAGTTGTGTTTTCTTCAAGCTGCTCTCCCTTCAAAAGCCTACTAAAGGATTTCTGCCAACAGCTCTATAGATTAATCCACCTCTGTCCCTGCAGCAGGCAAATAAAGCCTTACACAAATCAGCAGAGCAAGATGCTGCACTCAGCAGATACCAGAACCACACAAGCTACAAAATACAGCACAGCCAGATGTAAAGGCAAGGAGGCTGCAGATTAAAGTACCATTTTGTTAAAGTACCTTTTATCTTACAAGGTACTCCTGAAATTAACTCCTAGCCTGGAATTTTTTTTTACACCATTCAGATTGCAGCTCAGATGATTTTGAACCAGAAGTACCACAGAAAAATGAGCACTGCCACTCACCTTTGCAAAAGGATGGGAAATTAATTTCAGGTCAATAAAAGCAGGTATTAATTTCCATCTTGCAGAATTTATCAACAGTGATAGGATTCCTCAATTTCTAGCTGTGCCAGTAGCATAAAGAGAGAAAAGCAGCAGCACTTATCCTGGCACAGAAAGCAATCGAGCAAGGTCCACGCTACATTGACCCTGCCATCTGGACAGTGCAGAGGCATTTCCAGCATTATCCTCTATAATCATGTAAAATTGTATTCTGATGAGAGAAGCCAAAAATCCCAAGCTCCAGAGATCCAGCTGATAACAGCAATCAATCAATCTCCCTTTATGCAAGCAAGATCCCACACATCACACAGCGATGCCCATGTCACTGCTTCATAAACACGAACAAATTATCACACTTCCTTGCATATTTTTCAATTCACCAGTCCTCTGGAGTGTGAGAAAAGGAGAAGTTAAGAAGCTGATCCTCTGTCCCCAGTGAAAAACAGAAAGGATGTTGTTGTGGGCTGCTGTATGTGCAGGATTAGGCCTGAATGATTTGCCAAAGGCTTTACAACAAATTGGTTGCTGAGCTAAGAATAGAAGCTAGGGATCCTGGTTCCTGGTGCTGTAGTCACTACACAACAACCCCTGCCTTCTCCCAAAGAGGGCACTCGGGCACACAACTGGACTTGGATGCAGCAAGAGGACACAGTGCCCTTGAGAGGCTTCACTCAGGAATCCTTCCCCAGCTAAAATGAAGAGCCCTGTGCTGGAAACTATTAAACAGCTGTGCCTTCAGCTCCTGCTTCGGCAGTACACAACAGCGTTATCAGCTTCCTTCCTTATGCCAGGAATGCTGCAGGAATTTGCCTTCTGCAGACTAAAGAGAAAGAAGAATGAAAAAGATGATTGTGTGTCTGTGTGTGTGTGTGAAAGAACAGGAGGGAGAGAGACAGAATGAGTGAAGATTAAACACTTTGTCATTATATACCTCAACCTTCTGAAAATAGATTTAGTAATCCTGAGTCAAGACTGTGACTTTGGTGTAAGTTTTATCATGGCATTGATCTTGCCCACAGTCCTACCACCTGTATTGCAATTTCCCAGCCTGCATCCCAGCTCCTTGCACAGTCCCTGCCCCAAGACTGCTCAGCCACATCCAACAACCTCAGTGCTTCAGCAGCAAAGGCTTCAGCCAGCTGAGCACTTCTTCAAAACACCACATTTTGGGAAGAACCAAATACCACCAACGCCTGAGATATAAAAGATAAAGGACTCAAAATGAGATTCCCTCAACAACAAAAATATATAAAACCATCTCCCACACACACTGACTTAACAAGGCTCTGCAGGGCTTGAGGGAGCCAGCAGAACAGTTATGATAAGTTGAAACAAGTACAAGACAAGGAATGAGTGGCAACAGATTGAGGAAGCATCAGTACAGAATCCGCAGATTCTTTCAAAAGGCAGTGAGCTAGAGACAAACAGCCAGTGAAGGAACCAAAATTGTAATCTGAAAATGAGTAAATAAAATCCCCAAAACCCCAAACACCTAGTTTACTTAATGACCAACTACTCAGACCAAGAAAACCAGAGTAATTTTGAAAGAAAATGACCAAGAGATATTATGGGGTTCTGAGAAAGCCAGCAATGAACCAGTTAACTGGAATATCAGATAATTCCACTGAAGCCAGTCTCCCATAAAGACACTTCTCAATTTTGGATGCAGGCCTTACATTCACTAGTTTGGTGCAATTTGACACTGATTTTCTATAATTCATCAGGAAGGAAACACTCCCAGCCAGTGATCTGCAGACTGAGGAGGCCAGAAACACTTCAGGAGAAGGCTCCATGAGGCCATATGAACACATGGGTAAAAATACCAAAAGTAATATTACAGAGCTTGTTGCTTCAAATCTGTCAGTATGCAAGCCTGGACTGAAGTTTACCACTGGTTTAATAGCAATGTTAGACATAGTGAAGGTATGAAGGCCAAGCTGAAGCAGTTTTGACAGATTTCCTGGGAAGCCCCAGTGCCAGGGCACTCACTCTGTGGGGAAGGGTGTTACCTGCATGGAAATCCACTCACACAATGTCAAAGTAATAATTTTGTGCTGAGGTGAATAAATGGCAGGGGAGGAAGGGGAAGGGAATCTTTTAGATTAAATCATAGGCAAGCTTTCACTACAGCAGAAATTCACCAGTATGCCAAGTTTTCCAAGCAAATCACTGCTGACCTGTCCAAAGAAAAGCTGAAGCGTAATTTACTGGATTTCTGTAAAATAAGCTTCATTTTTTCACTGAGGTTGCAGAAAGCAAAACTACAACTCCTGTGGAGTTTCAGTTGGTGTGTGAGGCTTCATTCTAGAGCTGTGTGAACACTGGGCAGCATCTTCTACTTGAAGAACTGAACCCAAGTGTACTGGAAAAAGCAAATAACACTTGAATCTACCAACAGAGAGGTAGAAAGTCTGTAATTTCCAAATACATTAATGTCAATGTGGCCACTGCTTGTGACTGACTGAAGATTTCTCCTGTTACACTGGCTTAGCTTGCTCACTGTCCATAAGAAACCATCCAGTACTGGACCATGCTCCTGTCAACTTCTTCCTCAGCTGAGAGTATTGCCTGGATTACAATAAGCCTGTATTGCAACCATACAGGTAACTGAAAAAAAGGACAAAATGAGGCTCAAAAATGAGCCAAGATCCAATAATTTAATCTTTATCAAATCCTTGCCTCCAAAACGAGGCAAACATTTGGTGAAGATCAAATGACTGGATGATTTTACCACAATTATTTGAGCAGTAGCAAAGCTCAGTCTTTTCTGCTCTAAACAATGGCAGTCTAAAGAGGTCAAGCCTATTGTCACCTGTACTGAGGGAATCGATCTCTTTAATCGATCTCTCTGGGTTTAAATAACAGTCTAGAGAAGATGTTTCCTTCCATCAATTAAAAAAATAAAATAAAATAATTAAAAAATAAATAATAAATAAATAAATAAATAAATAATTAAAAAATAAAATAATGAAAAATAAAATTAATAAATGAAATAAATAAAATAAATAAAAGAAAAAAAAAAATAAAATAAAAAATAAAAAATAAAATAAAATTAAAATTAAAAAATAATAAAAAATAAAAAATAAAATAAAATAAGAAAATAAAATAAGAAAATTTAAAAAAATAAAATAAAATTAAAATAAAATAATTAAATAAAATTATAAAAAATAAAAAAATAAAAAATAAAAAAAAAATTTTAAAAAAAATAAAATAAAAAAATAAAAATAAAATAAATTTTAAAAAATAATAAAAAAACATAAAAATAAAATAAAAATAAAATAATTAAATAAAATTAATAAATGAAATAAATGAAATAAATAAATAAAAGAAAAATTTAAAAATAGAAGAAAATAATTTAAAAATAAAAAATAAAATAAAAAAAATTTAAAAATCAACATAAAATAAAATTTAAAAAATAAAAAATAAAAAAATAAAATAAGAAAATAATTTAAAAAATTAAATAAAAAGAGTTTAAAAATAAAAAAATAAAGTAAAAATAAAAAAATATAAAAATTAAATAATTAAATTAAATTACAAAATGAAATAAATCAAATAAATAAAAGAAAATATTAAAAATAAAATTAAAAAATTTAAAATAAAATTAAAAAATAAAATATAATAAAATTTAAAAATAATAAAAAATAAAAAATAAAAAATAAAAATAAAATAAAAATAGAATAAAAATAAAAATAAAATAAAAATAAAATACAAATAAAATAAAAATAAAATAAAATAAAAATAAAATCTTGGCCCAACCCCAAAATTTACTGGCAGGTTTTCTTAGGCCCTTGCACCCTTTGTGCCCTGCATCCTTGGGCTCCCAGCATGGCAGTCCAGTATTGCTGGGCTGTCCTGAGCCATGGTGTGCTATCCTCTGTGTGAGGCACCACAGCATCCTCCTGAGCAGCACACACAAACAAAATATCCATGAAAAAACCTACTGAAGGCGCAGACCCATGGCTTAAAGGGAGTAAAAATTCCTCTCTGGCCAGACTCCCATAGCAAAGGAGGTGCTGTGCCAGTTACACTCTTAACCAGCATTTTCATGCCCAAGGAGCAAAATAATTTCTTCTTAAACCTCTCCATCAAGAGCCTGCTGAATAGCTGTTCCTTGAAATGACGGCACAGAGCCACCATGGATTTTTTTTTTAACAAACCAGCATGGAACAGAATCTCACAGCCACAGAGGAGCAATAAAAGAGGAAGAGGTAACAGGGCAAAGCTTAGGCAACTATCAAACCAAGTACCAGCATCTTCACACTCACACTTCACAACAAACAACAGCTTCAAACCATGGTGGACCTGCAAAAAGATGGGAGCACTGTAAGCATCAGCTAGCCAGGAGAATAAAGGAATGGGAGAGCCTTGGAAAAATAAAAGTTCACGCAGCAGAAACCATACATATGAGTCTGGGATGTGATGCTGGGGAAAGAAGCAACACTAATGCTGTCACTTGCTGATTTTCCCAGGCTGAGAAACCAACAACAAAATGCCATGTTGCTTTCAGTCTGCTCATCTAGATCCAAATGCGATGTTTTGTCCTCTTAGTACAGGACTTTCAGTATTCACACATTTCACCACAGATAACCAAGACCTGGCTTTAATATAACATGAATTATCCAAGGATCCCAATGCATGGCATGCCAAGCAAAAAAGGGTATTTTCCCAGAAACCTCAAGCATACTGATGGGCAATTTGCATGAACAGGGTTTTACAGAAACACTCCTTCTAACATGAATATTTCAGCCTGGGCTCTAACTCACCAACATCAACACAGATAAACTTGTTGACTCTGCTATGCAGAGAACTGGGTTATCAGGGCATCCCAAGCAGATTTTAACAAAGTCATTGCCTTGAATATTGACATTTCCACTTCTGTATCTGTAGACAGGGCAAAGAAAGAAATACTTCCTGCAAGAGAAAGCTCTGGTCAAGCATAACTACCAAGTCAGGCACATTTCAAAACACACAGTAAAGTAAATCATTGCACAGCCATTGTGTTGTATTAAAGAACAGGTTGGCACAGGAGGTTTTAGGCTTTCCAATTCAATTCTATTTTTTCATCTGGCAATGCTTTTCAACTTTGTACAGTGCAAAATACAGTGAACTGGTACAACCTTGGAGTTTGGGCTGAATGCCAATTGTTGGCCCTACAGCAAATGAAGCCAATAAAACAGGACAGACTTGCAACCTGAACAATTGTTTTCAAAGAAAGATGGTAAACTCCTGCAGAAGTGGGAGATACTTTCATGGAAAATAGAAAGCCACACCTGTAAGCTTCAGGTATTTCCTTATTACAGAACTTACCTTGGGGACATGACATACCTACTCAGCATTTTTTTCACTTCTTGCTGCCAAAAGGAGGTGATGTATTTGAAGTACATGCAAAGGTTAATCTCTGTAGAGATCACTATTTTGTAACATCCTGATCTTTTCTGTTTATTAACCAAGGCTGGATCTATGTTTTTCAATATAATATACAAAGACCTACACAATTGGAGCTAGACTATTACTATAATTGACAAGAATAGATGTGTTTTTTCTATGGTTCAGAGATATCACAGTCAGACAGCATCTTCTCAAAACATGAAAGATGACACTTCATCAGCCGTAGATGTGCCAGGCAATAGAAAAAAGGACCCTTGGAGCAGAAGGGTCCTTATTTTAATTCTAGTCATCACTGATCAAGAGATACAATTGTCTTTGCAAAAGAGACGCAGGAGAGATGGAAAGTTAAAGACAACCACAAAAATGCTCAGGGTTTAATTTAAATCCTGGTGTACTTGTTCTGGTCTAATATAAACAGCTGACCCCACAGTCTGCACAATTCCTGAGACCAGGAGAAGCTATGGCACAGCTGCCTGCACTTTTCCCAACAGCAAGGAGCCTATTTCAGTTGGGCACATGCATCTGTTTTCCCTCCCCTTTTTTACAAACTCCCCATTTCAGTCCTGAGCATGGAACAGGTTGGAGATCTGCCCACGTGACTTGCATGTCTGTGCACTCCTAACCACAAAAAGGTGTCCCAACAGGTTTGGTGCTTTGCACCATTCTAGGATCTTTCATATCAATTCTGCAAAGGAGGCTGTGGCCACTCTTCCTTCAGAAGAAATACTGCAAGGCTCCTTCAGTGCTGGCAGCTCAGAATTCACAAATATCCCCTGAATAAGAAGGCAGAATGCATTCAGCACGATATAAGGCCTCCTGGGATCAGGACTCAAACCAGCTTCCTTCTCCTTCCTGCTCTTCTACAGCTCCCTGCATGGCTCTGGGTAAATCATGCTATCCTCCTGTGCCTGAATTCTGCATTTGTCTAAGAGGGATAATCACTCTTCACCCATAAAGAGGGGTATTCTCAAGCTACACTTACTAATGATTGACAGGGACCCAGGTACTACAGAAAAGCACCATAAAAAAAAATCACCCCCTGCCAAAAATGCTTTATGAAAACCAAATGCTCCTTAAAAAGCAGGTTTCAGATTCAGTTCCCCAGTAGTTGCCACAAACCCCCCCACAATTTAACATAAACTCTATCTATTTAAAAATATCCCAACACAATTTGACAATGTCCTTTCAACCAGACATGAAAAAAAAAACCTACAGGCACAATTACATATGACAAAGATAATGACAAAACAAGAAAAGAAAAAAGGTAGGCAATATCGTTCCTTCTAGCTTTAAAAAAAAATTATAGTGCACTCAGTTTGCTGGTTAATAGGTGATGTGATGGGTCCTTAGTTCATCTTGGATAATTTAAGAACAGAATGATTAGCAGTGTATGATGACAGTGATCACTAGCTGGCTCCTGGAGAGCTGATAAGTTATTAAGCCAAACAATGGATCGCTATTATGAGCAAGTCAGTGCACTAACTGTAATTTCCTTGAAAGCTGAGTGGTGCATGATTATACTTGTCCACTCAGACTGCCTGCTGGCAGCTCCACATTCTGCTATTGTTCTGAACTGTACAGTCTTCCCAGAGCCCAGGATACAGCCACAGAAAAATGTATCCTTCATATTCAGGCTTCATTGTGGCAGCTGTTGTCTGAAGGAGAGTGGAAGAGAGACATTCTCTGTCCTGAAGCACAACTATTAGAGCTCCTAAAAATATGTGGTTTTATTTGTCAGCAGGAGCTACCTCTGCTTTCTAGCTGAGGCAATTTCCATTTCAAGAGAACACTGACTTTGGAATGACACATGTATACAGCTACAGACATAATGCACGCATGTTCATATAGATATATTATATATATACATATATATATATATGTGTGTGTGTTTCTGTGTATTTAAATGCCACACATCCATATGAGTACATTCCTGGCGGGTTTCTTTGTGAGTTTCAGGAAGATTGCTGTTACTACTGGAAGCTTGTATGGACATCTTCCAACCCACATTGCTCTCTCAAGGTACAAGGAGGGACAACACAGAACACCTCCATTAATGAGCCTACCAAAACTAGGAAGAAAAAAAACCACAAAGGAAAGCGGCAGCTGGATGACAAGGACTTCAAAGTGGCTAATACACACATGGGCTGACAACATGGCCTTCATCTGTCCTGCTAGAAAGGGGTGGTCCTAGTGGTGAAGACTGTGCGGGATGTGGAGAACAAGAGTGAGGTGCTACTGCAGACCTGCTGAGTGAGATGGGTAAGAGTCCAGGGTTGCCTAAATGATTCTTGTATCCCCAGTTGTCTGTTCTGTTTATGCTGGATATTAAGTTTTACACTTTTAAGGCTGGTTCTGAGAGCAAAGGGGGGAAGAGAAGAAGCACAGTTTGTTTTCAGGAACTGCACTTGCTCCCCTGCACTCCTTCTCCTGGACTGTGCTGTCTGCAGCATGGACAGACAGCGGGACAGAGCTCTCCTTTGCTTTTTAGTTAGGTGGTTTTTAGCTAGCTGAGGCAGTGAAGTTCCCTGGACTGTGGCTTTTCTTTTTCTTGGAACTATTCAAACCTGCTCTGCACTGAAAACCCAGAAGAACACCAGGGCCAGGACAAGGCATTTTCCAGCGCAGGAGGGACTGATAAGAGACTGAGCTACAAGGACTTTGTGAATTTGCCATCTCTTCAGAACAGCAAGGTTCTATTGTTTAATATTGTTCAGGGGGGTTTTTTTGTTCCCTTTTTTTTTTTTTTTTGTGCTGGTGAATGCTTTGCCTGTTAAATAAACAGGTTTTTTCCACTTTTTCTCCAAGGAAATATTTTCTCGAACCAGTTGAATCTGCTTTCTAGAGGAACCCCTTTAGAGGTTTTTCTCCCAAATTTGCCCTAATCCAGGACAGTAGAGCACTCAACTCTTATGTCCCTTAGTTTCTTCCTCTGCCCAGCTCCCAGAGGTGCAGCTGGCACACGCTGTGCTGAGTGACCCTGGAGCACCCACCAGGGGCCAGGGACTGCAGGGAGCACTGCTGGGGCAGCACAGGGGCAGATGCTGCTGGAGACAAGGAGTGAAGCCAACCTGCAGCCCACCTGGCTATGAGAGGAGAGAACAGAGATCCCCATTTTTGATCCTCTATACTAATTCTCAGAAATATATCTTCACTCTTGCCCACATGACCAGCCACATTAAGCCTTTCCTTCCCTTTGGTGCATTTTTACTTTACTCCTGTCCTGAATGTTACCAGCTAGTCTGAGCAGGAGGCAAAATTTTTAAAGCCCTTGAGCATCTCCCCCTCAAACAGCAACAGCCATTTTGGAGTCCAAGCCCTGTTGGTTTCCCAATGAGCCTTGGGGTACCCAAGTGCTTTTTTTTTTTAATGGAACTTAGGTGATTCTGAAAGTATTATCATGTACCTCACACTGATTGGATATAAAGTGAACTTTAAGTGGGAAGAAAACCTGACAATGAGAAGATCTGACAAGAGCTTAAAAGTTAAGTCCTAATTAATTTTAAACTTTGTTTTATGTAAGACTGACTTAAGGAGCAGATGAAATTCTTCATGTCCTTTTTTGCTGTGGTGATCCTGCACGGAATATATAACCAGGAGGATGTTTTAACAGGCCTGGGAAAACTGTACAAGTACCAATTTATTTTGAATCCAGGAACTGCTCCTGTCACTGAATTTTTTCAAACCCAAGTCCAAGGGAAAAATGATTACTGTAAAAACACAAAACGAGAAAATGTAATATTCAAAGTGGGATACTAGTAACACATGGTGATAAAGTGTCCCCTATAGTTTTGAAGAAAGATTACTACCATTACTAATCACACACCTTATACTCATATAAATAAATAGTTTTTCTCCTTACAAGATCTAATCATCTGACCATTCATTCTCCTGAGCAAAGAAAGGTCAACAAGTCAATAATTTCCACTCCAACTCTGAACTAACCAGCCCATAGCCACACTAGTCCAACTGTGAGTCTGTACCATAAACATAAACAAAATGAGGAGGTGGCTTTAAAGTGTAGAGGGTCTGATGTTTGTTTTCTATTTTCTCTCCTGAACTTGGAACACACACAACAAGTTAACAGCAACTTCCAAAACACTGGAGATGGAAACTGTTGAATCAGAGACAGGAATTTCATCAACTGCTCTGCTATGATGCTCCAAGTACACTTTAAGTTACGCAGCCAACAGAGGCTGCACCTAAAGACACATCCTCTCTTTATGATAGATTTGATGTAGTGTGGCCATCCACTCATCTCTAAGAAAAGCACATGGTTATGGCAGTAGGAAATCTCAAAAAGAGATAAACAGCAGTAACTTGCCATGGAAGGCTATAAAAAATGGATTAACAGCCAATTATGTACCAGTTTTAAGCCTCAGTGCTTCTGTAAACATAGAAAAAAAATTAATTTCAAACGTATGCTCATGGACATCTTGGACACAAATTTTACACTAAGCACATAACTTATACATGCACATATTATTTATAATTTCTGGCCTGGTTCTTTTTTTTTTTCCTGCCACCAATAGTTAGGTCATTATCACCTTTATAATGAGATATCCATTCAAAACACACTGCTTCACAAGATCATTAAAAGCCAATAGGCAACTGTATTGTTTCAGGACTACTTCATATTTAAATCATTGCCTAAAATTACAATTCAAACACCATGTGAATGAACAAAGCCATTCAGATGGGTAGAGAACACATAAATTTACATTTACATTAATCATTCTGGCCTGATTTCACACTCCTGTGCAAACAAGAAGTATTTCTGGCCTGTCACAGCATAAGAGCTACCAGGGGATAGCTCAGTGATTCCATGCAAACCCTTGCCTTATAAACTTACCCTTCCTCAGCCATGAGGCTTTCCCTACAAACAGACAAACTGGGATCAAACCTCAGCAATCCCTGGAATACAGCACTGGGATGGGTAATGTGCTAAGGCATAAAGCCAACAGCATGATTGTATGTACAGGAATTGTAAGAACCACTCGGAATGCTTGGAGTAACTTGATAGCAATAGGAAGAGGACAGAGAAAACACTTCCCTACAGTGAGGCTCCATCACATGACCACTCTTACAGTGGAATTTCAGAAACTGCATAATAACCAAAGCACCACATTTACTGCAGGGCATGCAGCACATAATACTGCACTTAAAGTCAAACTGAGTCACATCTGGAGTTCATGTCATTCTAATACTTTCCCTTACTTAGCTCAAGGACACAAATGAAACTTCTGTGTAGAGGGCTTGGGTAGCAGTAGCTTCATTAGTCTTGTGCATCTATCCAACATCATTACAAATTGTAATTAAGTTGTCTGCACCAGCATAGAAGTGAGTACATGCCCTTTCCCAAGGCAAGCTTTGCTCTTACCAAGCTATGGAATTTTTTTGGCATCTAGTTTGTTTCAGCTAGTTTTTCTCAGTTTAAAGGCAATAAGCAGATTCACCTGAAATGCTCACAAAGCAGCACAAAGCACCAATGAACTACTGCAGTAAACAATCTCATTCATACCAACAGTTCTCTCCACAACCAAAAGGCTGCACAGTTTCACTTTTAAGTTTAAAAAAACACTTCGCCAGGCTGAGATGAGACATTAAATCACACATTATAATGCTGTGTCAAAGTAATGCCAAATGGAGCAAAGCATTACAATGTGAATGAGGTCAACAACATGTTGACAGAGCAGAGAGCAAAGCTCCATGCATGGCTTTAAGCACAGGATCCCAATGGACAAAATCCTGAGCAAGCTGCTTGAGCAGCCTCTGCCTTGAGCTCGGGGGCTGGGCTACCTGATCTTCAGAGATCCTTCTTGACCTCACCCATTCTGTGAAGATTTGCTGTTTTCTAAGTTTGTGACTGTACCAGGCTTGGACTGAAAACTGCACAAAAAGCTTGAGGCTCCACTGCTGCATTAACCCTCAGTCCAACATGAGCCATCCATGCTCATTCACAAGGCCACCTCTGGCATTTATCACCTCCCTTCATCTTTCTCCCCATTAAACCATAAAGCCTGCTCTGGTCAAACCAAATTCTTGCTACTTTTCTGTGTTTAGCCAACATCAAACTGGTGTAACAAAGTAGTTTCGGGCAGTCATCAAAATATTGTTACACCATATGCCAGGAGGACTGACAAGAAAACAATCACTGAAAAACAAAATCTGTGTTAAAAATGATGCTCTGTTCCTTAGGATTCCAGTTGTTCTGCACATCTGCACCTTGTCTGCAATGCAGCTACTTCATCCATTTTATTTTCCATAATGAAGCATTGATTTTGTTTGCAAAAAAAATGCTATAACCAGTCTACATTGCTGGCATTTTACCTGAAGAAAAATCTCTTAACAAACATAATCTATGTCAATTTGTGACCGCTTAATTTGTGAGATGGAACCATTGCAAAGCACATAATCCCACCACTCACAGCAGAAAACCATCCCCAAACCAGACTCACCTGCAGGAAGCTCAAGAGAGGCTGAGCCACAAGTGTGTGGTTTCACACCTCGCTGCCTCAGCAGATGCAAACAAAATACACACAACAAAACTCTGCTTGGTTTACAAAAATGCCAAATGGGTAATAACATGCAACTCACAACACATCATCTCAGTATATCATAAATTGCCTGTAATCTGCAGTGAAAGTGAAACACCATCCTTCTGCAACCATGTAGTTTGAATATGCAAACAACTAAGAGCACAATTTTAACATTAGCTCACCTGATATAAAGATACCTGAAATTCAAAAATTTTTGCAGAGACAATATTATCTTAGGTGTGAGATAATTTAAACAACATTTATCAAAATATGTTTGCTGCTCCAAACTCCAAAGCAAATTGAACACATCAGCTGAGGAGAAGTCACTGACAAAGCCACTGAACCCAGTCCACTTATCCAATACACCAGATTTTGACAGCATATTATCTTCCACAAAATGGGTGAATATTTTCCTAATTTCAAATTACTCAGTTTTGTTCAAAATTATCACTAGTTAATTCCAGGTTGGGAAACAAATTAAGAACTGAAAAGGCAAGTAAACTTGGTTTTCTTCTTCCAGCCTGCAAATAAGAAGTAGGTGTGGAAGGCTGAGCCCTCCCAGCTCCAATGTCTTGCCAAGCATAGTCTCAAGTCACCACTGGCTTCATTTGTTTAGTACAGGTCATGTTACACTGCTTAGTTATAAACACAAAATAAGCTGAGATTTTTTTTTTTCCTAAATACTTAGCACATTTAATACTGTGGAGTAGTTTAAAAGAGCAAATGAAAATGTTTGCTTTCCATGTTATAAACTCCGATTCCCACCCAAAAGCAGCTTGAAAAAGATCACAACTGAAAGACTAATCATGATAAGTCATCCATCATTTTAAAAAAGCACAAAAATAAAGACTAAGTAAATCTATGTAAATGTATACAGTTGCTTAGATGCATGCAGAGTATATCCTTCTCAATATTAAGAGCTACCTTTTTTTATTCCTGCCAAGAATACATTTATTTGCAAGTGAGTGCCTTAGAGGTTATCGAGGGAAAAGAGTCAATCTTTCTTTAGGAAAAGAAATAAAAACTACAAATGTTAAGCAAGATTAACACGGGCCATTTCAGTCAAGGTCTCAGACTTATCAACTTCCACCAACTCACCCTGTAAAAACATGCATGGCATAAAAAAGGGCTGAATACTGATCTTTAATCACAGAACTAGGATAAATATTCAGATATTGCTAAAACCAGTGCATATCATTACCCAGATTCTCTTCATGTAACATTCTTAAAAAGTCTGAACAGAAAAAGTCAGGGAGAGTCACACATACATTTTTAACTGTTCCACCCATGTTGAAACTTGTAAATTTTCTCCTCTCAGGTTCAGAAATTCCCCCAGTATCAACTTTTTAAATTCATCTATTTGAGCACTTTGCATAAGACTTAAAGATTGCATTCTACTCCTATATAGGCACACCTTATGCCATCTCTAGTATCCTCTATAATAAGAACACTAAAACTTCACAGGAAAAGATGAACTTCTCCTTTACAGTCACATCTCAGCCAAACACACATTCACACTCCTGAGAGGGTTTGGTTCCTACTTCATAAACAATTTGTATTGAAAAAATTTGGGTCAAGGACAGCTTACCATTAACAACAACCTACATCTCTCCATAATTACTGCCAATAAGCAGCACAAGTATCTTAAAAACATTTATTCCATCACATTACCAAACAATAACCAGACCACAAAATTAAAAAAAAAAAAATCACTTTGCCTACCCAGGCATTCCCACAAAAGCATACCTCAGAGGTCCCCAAAGGATGAGTGGATGGTTTTCTGCCACCAAGCAAACTTGCCACTCCTCTCTTCCACATGCCAACTCTGTGCTAAACAGCAGCTCTGGTATCTGCTGGCAGATCTGGTATCTCTGGTATTACTGCTGGGAGCTTCCTAAAGCAGGCTGCAGATCAGAAGTAGGCTTTTATTTTAATCTCTATTAAGCCACACTTAACAGACCAAAGCAAGGTTGTTCTGGTTGGTGAGAAAGTTTAGGCGTACACTGCATTTCTTTGGATGTGAAAATAAAACATTAATAACCAGTACATAATGTTTATTATATATCAGACCACAAAAATGAGATCAGATTCTCTATTTCGATGGTCAGCACAGTAAAACTTTGTGTAGTACATCTGGGACTAACAAGGGCTTGTAAAGTAATGGAACTGGCTTAATCAGTCTTCATTACATTTTTGCCTGCTGTTTTCTTTCTTAACAAATATATCTTACCTACACAAAACTCAGCTCAGTTGAAGGTGGGGAGGAGAGATCTTTTTAGTTTGAAATGCTAACAGCAGCTCAGATGCTCTACTCTGCTGATTCTGAACTATAATGAATGGAGATATTTCCCCACATTCCTGGTGGATAATTCTTCCTTTACCAGCTGATCAGAGCTGGAGTTTACTCTTGAGTTGGCAGTAAACAAAAGAACAAATCCATACTGTTCCTGGTGAGAAAAGAAATTGGAGCCTTTATCCAAATACATTAAAACTCTAAAATGCAGGATGACTAAGAAGATGCGTGTTGGATAAATGAGCTGGTGTGCTAAACAGAATTAAAAAAAAAATCAACAGAAAGACATCTTTATAGAGAATGACCAAGGCATTGTCAAAGAATTCAGCTATCAAATAGGGATTTAAGTTATTTATTATAATTTAAGTTATAATTCAGTAGAGGAGTAGACTGTGGATTCAAACTGTTTTGTTAATGAACAATTCAGCTGTTACTTCTAGATGACAAATGCACAGTAGTCATACTTTCCAATAACAGACCTGCACTGGCTCTACTGCTGAAGCACACCAGTAGCAGCTTGCAGGAAGAGCCATCTAACTGATAAAAGCCACATTTTTAATTTAAATACTGACTTTCACCTCAAAGTAATAAAAAACCATTCATCTGAGGGGATCTTCAATGAGTTGCATGGCAAAAGAGGAGTATTTTTTGATCTTTTCTATTTCTCAGCTCAACATGAGCAGGCACCATTGATGTTTTTTTTACATAACTGATGTTGTACCTTATGCACAGATGATGTATCTCATCTATGTGACAGCTTTCCCAATGAACTGAAACATGGGAAATAGGGATAAACAACTATCCCACTACAAACTACAGGCAAATATCTATTTATTTTAAAAGTACAATATCTAAATCAACATTTCTCCAGCACACAGTGCTGCCCAGCATTACACTCCAGGTTTGATCCAGTACTTCCATTCCACCTTTTGAATCTCATTTAGTTTCTAAGCACTCCTGTCGGTTTCTGACTTGGCATCAGCCTCAGCCTGATGGGACCACATGGTAGGTTGAGGACTGACTGCATGACAGAACTGCCAGGCAAAGAAAGAGAAAATCAGGCAGTGCCCCACTGGCAAACCATGTGCCAGAAGCAGCAAATAAAGGGAAAAAATAACATTTGTAGATCAACAGTAAGAGACCATCAGGAAGGAATCCTGTTCCTTCCAAGGTTTAACATGTTTCAACACTGCAGAATGCTCTCACAGCCCAGCAGCCTTGAACACAAACTGATGACATCCACAATTAAAGAGCTTATATACCTCCTTAGCCCAAACAAGCAAATTCTGTTCTCTCCACCTACTCAGTTAGCTGATTCTCACTAGCTCTACTCATCCTGAACATCCACCAGCAGGTTCAGCACCATAAATGCCCATGGTGACACAAACAGGGCAGCAGAGTGCTCTGGGGAAGGGCAGGCAGGCAGCTTTAGCCACGAGGCTTCCCATCACTGCAGCCTCCTGTGGTGTCTGGACATCAGCACTCACTCCTTCTGTAACAGATGGTCACCAAATCACACTGAAAAAGAAGTCCCCACACCTCAGATATCACACACATATACACATACCCAGAAAATAAAATATTCAAGGCATTTGGGAGTTTTTGCCACAACAAAAGGAAACATGAGCAACGTGTTTTAGATGAGTAGATACCATCTTAAAACTGGCAAAAGCCTCTACTCAGTGGTCTTCCTGGGATGCACAGGATGGCAGGAGCCATGAAAGACCAAAAAACAAAAGGTTTTAATGATAGGAGTAACTTGGCTTTGCCAGATAATCATGCAGTGTTGCAGGCCGATCTGTTTCTCATATAAGGGCATAAACAACATGTGTTTGTCTGAGTTCATACCAAAGGAAACAGACTGCTGATCTTAATGTCCTCAAATGATGCACAGATACATTTTAAGCACTTGTTTGTCCTATTATATTCTGAAGTCCAAAATAGACTTTTTATTACAGTATCTCCAATTTCAGGACACCTATACAGTAAACAAGTGATCAGGGGATGAGAAACACTTATATTAATAGCAACAGCACACTGTTCATAAGTAGAGGTGTCAATTATTACTAAGCAAAATGGACAGATTACCAAAAATACCACTGAAAACTTAAAGACAACAAACCTAGTTTTATTTTTTGCTCACAACCCAAAGAAAATCCAACTTATTCTGTACATTTTTTTCCCCATTCACTTCTTGCTACATTTTTATTGGAATGAATATTTTTAATGACCTCTCCACACTAGGAATACCTTCTGCCTCCAAGCATCATATTGTAGTGGGATCACTATATCCCATCTAGCTTCTCTGGGAATCATCCCATTCACATGGACAGCCATCTGTGTGTAGTGCCAAACCTGTACACTTGCAAATTGTCTGTAATTCTGTGTCAAGTCACCAGTATACATAAAGTGAAGCACCTTGAAAAAGAACCCAGAGTGACAGATGCTTTTGGAATGGCTGCATTTAAACATTTCAGGTGACCAAGGTCTCATCCTTTACTCATGCAGAACTTTTTCCTTCTCTTCAGCATTGAGAAATAATGATCATCTCAAACCAGAGTATCAAAAAAACCCTCAGAGATTTTAAAATTTGTGATGACCTACAATTGACACATGACCTACAATTAGGTCATTTAAACACCCAGCCCTGTGAACAATCTAACTGCTCAACTTTATTCTATTTATAATTTAATAGCTTTACAATTTAAATAATACCTTTCTCCCTCAACCACTTCATTGCTAACCACCAAATCTTTATATTAGGTACTGGAATAGACAGGAAAAATAACTTGTTAGCATTGACTCCAGATGTTCAGGGGTCTACTAAAGCATTACCCAAGAATGAGGCTAACTACATGACATAGACCCAGTGCTTGGAAGAACACTGACCCCCTTTGTTTTCCTGGACTCTCCATATATTTTTATATACTCTCCAAAGACAAGGATAGGCTCACCTTCCTACCATCTATTGCATGCACTGGTGCCTCAATGCATGCATTATCCCAAACTGTCCTCCATGCAGGTTTAACTCCTATGCACTAAAAGGAATCACCGAATTTGCTGAGTTGGAAGGGACCCACAAGGATCACCGAGTCCAACTCCTGGCCCAGCACAGCCCCATCCCTAAGAGTCACACCATGTGCCTGAGCGTTGGCCTGTGACCGTGTCCACAGGGGTCCCAGGATGAGGGAAGAGACGAGGATCTGACTCCATGTTTCAGAAGGCTGATTTATTATTTTATGATATATATTATATTAAAACTATACTAAAAGAATAGAAGAAAGAATTTCATCAGAAGGCTAGCTAAGAACAGAAAAAGAAAGAATGATAACAAAGGCTTGTGGCTTGGACAGAGTCCGAGCCTGCTGACTGTGACTGGCCATTAATTAGAAACAACCAACATGGGCCAATCACAGATGCACCTGTTGCATTCCACAGCAGCAGATAACCATTGTTTACATTTTGTTCCTGAGGCCTCTCAGCTTCTCAGGAGGAAAAATCCTAAGGAAAGGATTTTTCATGAAAAGATGTCTGTGTCATAGGCCAAACGCTCCTGGAGCTCTGCCAGCCTTGGTGCTGTGACCACTGCCCTGGGGAACCTGTTCAGTGCCCAGCCACCCAAACCCCACTATTCTTCTGACCAGTCCTAATCACTGCAGTGTTCCTACTCCTGTCCCTTCCAGTCCCAGCTGCAGAAATCACAACACTCCTTACAGACTGCAACCTCAACACCACATTCTTCCACCCTTGCAGGAGGAGACCCAGTTCTACACCAACACTTTTTCTGATTCTTTGGTCATCCAGAAGTCTCTATCTTAATCCTTCCAGGATTTGGAATCATCTCTCATGTCGTAACTTACTACACAGGGAAAAAAAGAACCACTTGGCTACATAGGAATAGTATGAGCTATACTGTCCACTGGGTTCCTGGGCTTTATATCTGAGCTCACCACATATTCACAGTAGGAATAGACATTGACACCCAAGCATACTTTACATCTGCCACTATAATCATTGCCATTCCAACCAGTATCATCTTCTGGGGGAAGAACCTGTTTCCAACATCCAACCTTAACCCCCTGACACAGCTTCAGGCCATCCCTCAGGTGCCATCACTGTCACACCAAGCAGGGATCAGTGTCTGCCCCTCCTCTTCCCCTCACCAGGGAGCTGCAGACTGCAATGAGTCCCCTCAGGCTCCTCTCCTCCAGCTGCCCAGCCCCAGGGCCCTCAGCAGCTCTTCACACGGCTTCCCCTCACGGCCTCACTGTGCTCATGGCCTCCTTTGCACTCTCTCTAACAGTTTAATTTCTTCCTCACACTGTGCTGCCCAAACCTGCGCACAGCACTCGAGGTGAGGCCCCCAGAGCAGAGCAGGACAATCCCTCCCTGGCCCCACTGGCACTGCTGGGCCTGGAGCTCCAGGGCAGGGATGGCCCTGCTGGCCCCAGGGCACTGCTGGCTCAGATCCCTCTGGCACCAAGCAGGACCCCAGGTCCCTCTGTGTGGTGTTGCTGTCCAGCAGCTCCTTCCCCAGGCTGCACCCACACCCAGGGCTGCCTCAAACCAGGTGCAGAATCCAGAACTTTTCCTTGCTGGATGCTGTTAAAGTATTTTGCAATTAGGGGGGGGGGAAAAATCAAGACAGGAATGTAGCAGAACAGTATTTGTATCAAGTCCTCCAGCAGGTTACTTGTGGCACCTCTCCCAGCAGCATGAGACAGTTTAACCAAGGAAGCAGAGACACTTTGGTGTGAGGGAAGCTGCTCATTTTGCAGCACACAGGGAGATGAAGGCGGGAGTTTTCAGATCAGCACAGCTCTCTGCCCCAGAGAACCAGCATTTAGAGAGGCACATACAAAAGAAAAATAATGCAATGGTAAAGCCACACACAGTTGTTATATTTACATGTATAAACACTGCACAGCTTCTGAACAGGTGAGAATCCTTGGCACCAAGGAACATTCAAGCCAGACACAGAGACACAATGTGCTGAGCTGGAAGGGACTCACAAAGATTACCAAGTCCAGCTCTCAGGTGAGTGGATTGTATGAGGGCTGAATCCCCAACCCTGGTGCTATTAGGACCATGCCCTAACCAACACAATCAATACAACACCAGAAGGGTGATGACAGCAACAGCAAAAACATTAAACACGTGCAAATCTTCAGCATGCCACTAAAAAAGACATGGATCACTCCTCCACTGGGGTGCCTGGCAGAGCCTGCTGAAATCAGTAGGCCTGCACTGACAAAAGCACAACACCAAGAGCACAGTCCTCAGTGTAACTGCTTAGCAGTTCCACTGTTATTTATTCCTAGATGACCTCTCTTAATGCAACTTTGCATAAAATACCTCATGCCTAACTTAAAGTTATGATTAAGAGTATTTTTCTTTTAGCTCAGTCCAGACCACTATTTCATTCACTGCTGGTCTCACCTCTTCACCATGTTAGCTGCTGTCTTGCTTCTGGCCATCAGAATAGTCTCAAAACTGCTGTTCTCTGTACCAGAAAATATTGCAATTGTAACAGAAGCTAAATTAAAACACTTGTGTCATGAACAAGGGCAAGAGTGTGAGAGCGTGGCAAAAGGCCAAATAAAAAGGGAGATTTGTTACTTTTCCTTCCCAAGGGGATTATGAAAAATGTGCAAGATTAAAAAAAATAACTGTTCCAGCCCTTTTCCCTGATGTATGACAACATGAAAGAGACCCTCCAAATCACTTCTCACAGGAGGCTGTGTAAAACCCTAGTTTCTTGCATGACTAACATAAGAATACTGATGATGTCATTGTCACCCCTTTGGATCACATCTATCCTACAAATCATTACTTCTTACTGGCAGCCTTGCAGCACGAGTGAAACTGTGGTTAAAGTCTCACTGGGAAAAATGTAGGTGATGTAGTAACTGGTATCTTTGCTATCTCCTCAGAACAGATTAGCAGGGATGTGGACCACCTCCCTCTTTCACTCCCCTGAGGGTTCTTTGCACATGGGGTGTGTGGGAGAGGAGATTTGTCTTGCACCCTTATAAAAAGTTGTTGACTTTTGAGCATATTCACTTTTTTAAGGAGGAGGAAACAGTGGGGTCATAAATTTATAAGGAATTACATTTCCCAGAGACCCTCATCTTTCTTATATACATGATGTTGATCAGAGAGAAGATGTGTGGGGCAGGGACCTTGTTTGCCACAGGGCATGCAGAAGCACTCAGGAGAAAGTGTTTCAGTGCTGTCAGTTGTCTCAAGAATGACACAAACAAGCTTCCCCTGCATCTCCACTGGCTGCAAAAATAACAAAATTAACAAAAGGGAAATAAAGAGAAGTTTCCCATGCCAACAAATCATTCCACAAACATCTGTTGTTCCTGGTCAGTGAGATTCCATGGAAGGTAAGGAAAGATTGATACTCGGTGTATTTGTTAAAAGAGAACACAGAAACCAGAGATAATACAAAACTGTCAGGTGCTGCACCCCAAATGCTGGACAAGGTATCAACCCCCAAAGGGGTTATCTTACTGCCCTGACCCTTTCACAGCTCTCTAACATTGAGAACGGGAAATGTAATGGGAAACAAAAAGACAGTAGGACCATCCCTGAAAGTTTAAAAAATAAAAATAAAAATCAATAATAATAAAAAACTCCCAAACAAACAGAAAAAGCCCCAAGAAAGTCCAGTCTATGCGTTAAGAGTGACAGATTAAAGACTTCATTGTTGACAGTAAAAGTGACATTTTAAGCATGGGAGAGGAAGCAACAAGACCTTCAAAAAATCAGCAGCAACTTTCAATTACAATGAAACAACACATTAAAATAGAAGCTTAAGACTGAGGACCCTTTAATGCCCTATGGAGTATTCAGGGACAGCAGTAAACAAGGTGCTGATATACTTTACACTGCAAACAATGTTAGTAGAAAGCCAAATGGGACATGCCCCAAATCAGAGTGAAATTTCAAGGCATGAAGTTTGAGATAAAGGGCTGTAATCAAATTACACCACAAATGGGTCCATTCATCTGTAAGCATTTAAACAGAGAGCATTGAATTACAGTCTGGAATAAAACAAATTAATCTGCTCTCTATTTCTTAAATATCTATTCATTATTTTCCTACTGCCAAAGAAAATTTCCCACCTTAATACAAGAATGAATGTGGGGAGAAAACTGAAATACTAATTATCAGGCAGGAAAAACAAGAAGAGTTTGAATTGTGTTATTTACATTCCCATTCCTCTTTCTGAATAGCGTGAAGTCAACAAACTAAGTGAAGACAGAAGAATCTGCAATTGCAATTCAAGTTGTTTTGTGCAAAAGGCCTAGCACCTTACGTACATCCAACAAACTGGCCACAGTATTTTTTTATAAATAAAATAAAAAAAAAATAATTCTGAGAGTGCCTTCAGTGCCTTCCACTATGTTCTTCTTTTTCCTGAAAGCTATCACAATCCAAACGACTTAACACCACAATATTTAAGTGCAGGGCATGCATCCCCCAATTTGGCAGCGCTGGAAAAGCTCCTTTTAAACAAACCCGCGTGTGGAGGAGCCGCTCTTTTTGTAAGCGCTGCGAGGAGCAACAATCCGGGGGGGGGGGGGGGGGGGGGGAAAAATAACAAAAAAACCCAAAAAACACCAAAACCCAACAAAAACAGAGAGAGAGAGAGAGAGGGGGGAAAAACCCCAGCACACTCCTGCTGCTGCTCGGGCTGCTGTTGTTGCCTTTGTTGTCCGGCGGGCGCCCCGAGCCTGAGGCCGGCCCGGCCGGGCCCCCACCTGCTCCCATTCATCGGCCGGCCCGGCCGGGCAGCGGGCACGAACCTCGGGGGCTGCCCCACAGCTGCTCGGGGACACCCTGAACTCCAGCGCTGATCCTCAGCACCAGCTCCCCGTCCTGGGATGGGGGGTGTGCGTTGGGAGCACGCAGGTGTTCTCATCATCCCCCCCCAGAATCCCTGCCCTCTGGCAAGGAGGGTTATTTACATTGCCCCTGACCCAGCAGCCTGAGTTCCTGCAGGAGGGTGCCATCACTCACCCCAGCACGCTGCCCCTTGGCAGCAAGGAGGGTGACCCCCACCCCAACGCTGTCCCCCCGCCCCTCCATCCCAGGACCCTGCTTTATTTTTTTTTCCTCCCAAGGAGGAGAGCAGCCATCAACCCACCCCCTTCGCAAGGAGGTTGCCCTGCTCACTCGCAAGGCAGTGCCCCCACTCCAGCCCCTCGGAGGGAAGGAGGGTGCCCTGCCAGCACCCGGTCCCCTCGCAGCGAGGGGGATCCGCCCCCAGCACTGTCCCCCCGCAAGGGGGACACCCCCTCCCCCGCTGCCCCATCCCCAGCACCTACCTCGTCTTAGAGGACAGGAAAGCAAGTTTGATTAATCCATAGGTAAACAACTGGATGCTCTCCTTGGCTATGCTGGCCACTCTGAGCCTGTGCTCTAGGATGTGCAGTTCCATCTTTTCCTCTTTCTCATTTGTAGTTCATCTATCCCTGGGGTTTATGTTGTGTTTTTGAATGGGGAGGGGGAGGGGGGGCTGTTATTGTCGGTGCCTTCTAATTTTTTTTTTTTTTTCTTTTTCCCCTCCCCGCTTCCGTCTGTCCCTTCCCAGCTCCGGGGGCAGGAGCAGGGGATGAGGGAGCAGAGGGTGTAAAAGTTGGAGCGGCGGGGAGGCCGGCGGGGCGCGGAGCGGAGCAGCGGAGCCCGGAGTGCCGAGCAGCTGGTGCTCGCTGGAACAAACAACTTGCCACTCAAGCCCGGCCCGGCGCGCATGCGCCGCGCCCCGCGGCATGCCGGGACTTGGAGTCCGCGCCGCCACCGCCCCGCCTCTGAGGGCGCCCGCCCGGCCCCACACCCCACCCGCCCTCAGGGGCGGCTTCGACCGGTCATTAAAAAAACCCCCAAAACATAAAGCATTAAAGCGAGAATAAACACTGTTGTTTTGGTTTGTTCAATTTTCTTTGTACTTAGCTTGCTGGGAGATCTTTCTCAAGCCAAAAACTAGCAGGAAGGAGAACTTTACAAGTTTTCATTAACAGCAGGGAAATACTCAAACCGCACCTTATTCATTCCTTCATGTGGCAGATGGGAAATCCTTGTCTGTTTCACTGTGCAGTGAAATAGTGTGGGAAAAACCCATTCACTTTGCATGTGGGTTACAGAGGTAATACAGAGATGTCAATAACATAAAACCGGCCGTGTGCGTGCTGTAATGCTGGAAGGGTGAGCGGCTGGAAGGGTGAATGGCTGGAAGGATGAGCAGCTGGAAAGGTGAGCAGCTGCAAGGATGAATGGCTGGAAGGGTGAGCAGCCCGTTTGTCCCCATTCTTGCCCCACTCCTCAGCACAAGGGGCTGAATGGAGGTAGAAATGGGTGGGCCTCCAAACCAGTGCCAGAAATGGGATTGCTCCGTAGTGCCCCAGGGAGTGTGAGCACTGCACCACTGACACCACACTGACCAACAGCAGTTAAATTCAGCCTCGGGGTATTCATAAAGCAGAGCTTAGGCAATAAAAGTGGTTCAGGTTCTGTACGAGGGTCCCTCTGACTTGGGATCATGCTGATTCTGCCATGAACACGCCGCCAGCACCCAGTCACTATGGCCCTTTTCACCAAAAGATTTCAAATCAGCTTTATGAAGACCATCAAGAGAAACCTGTCTGTTCTACATAGGGAAACTGAGTCATGGGACGTGTCCAAGGGCCCAAGATGAAAGCTCAGCCAGCCAAGCCCCACTCCACGTGACTCCTCTCCCCTACAGAGCAAGAAGAGCTTCTGCAGTTGTAAGTTAAGTTTTTTAGGGTTTGTCGTTTTGCAGAAATCCCTTTTCTGGAGATAAGCTTCCAAAACTAGGATTTCCAAGCCCTTGCTGTTCTGTTAATTCCCATGGGATGGCTGTATTTTTCCCCTGGACGTGTCTGTTCTTCCTCTGTCTATGGCCATACTCCTGGAAGGCTGTCTTAATTTTGCTATATCCAAAAAGGGAAAACTTGAAATTCGAGGCATTCATATTCATAGTTTGTCAAAATCATTTAGAGGAAATGCAACCAACATGAAGTATCAAATCTCTACTTCATTTTTAAAAAGCCTTTAAAAAACTAGTTTTCCTTCATGTCCTCTCAGTTCAGATGACTCTAGGCATTGCATTTTATGAAGCTGAAGAGGATTTTTAATCTGCTTCCACTGCCAGTTGAAAGCTCTGAATGTGTCTGTGCCCAGCTACAAAAAATGCTTGCAACTGCATCTACAAATCACAGAGATACATACCTGTGTTCCTCTGGGACAATGCAGACCACAGAGGCCAGAAGGAAGCAGCCAGGGACAAAATACCCACATACACCATCTTGGTTGCTTGGATCCCTCAGAGGAAATCAGACAAATGTAGCCTGAATAATTTCTAGGAAATGCCGCAAAACTTTCCTCTTTTGAGAGATTTTCCCATCATAGTCAGGACACCATTCACAACATCAACTCTTCCCCTTCCCACATAGAGAAAAATGTGTTGCCCCCCAGCAGAGCCTTCTCAACCCAGAGAGTCCGGACACTCCAGGAAGGCCACCAGGGATTGTGCTATTACAGACTAATTACCACAGAAAATGCTTACATGAAACAATGAGAAAGTTAGAACAGACCCAAAGGTAAAATCAGTGGGAACCTTTTGAACAAGCTACTCATCAGAGACTTTGTTCTGCCTGCAGGGAAGGAGAAAAGGAGGCCCTGAGTTAGTCATCTGTATTTACTAAAAAAAAAAGAAGCATCAAGCAAACAAGAAAAAAAAAATAAAATCCCACCCCCCTGAGCCCACAAAACACAAAAATACTTCTTCATTTTGTGAGTTTACATCTGGTGCTCTCCAAAATGGCAGTGTTTTCTCTGGGCCTGTTCAGCTGCTACAGTTTTCCAAGTCTTCCAAAGAAGGCCTAAAGGCCTTTGGCCTAGAAACTCTGACCTCATGGCTACTGTGAACCTTCACACGGCTGACTGTAGGAAGCATTAGGAAAATATAAAGCCCTACCAACACTCAATGAAATTTTCTCCACATGAAAAATATGTCTAGCTCAGCACAGGCAAATTTTTCAAGAGCAGGCAACCTGGCAATTAGCCAAAATACTAATAAGGGTCCCCTCCTCCAGCTGACATTAGTATTCAAATCTCTCTCCCTTGTTGCCAGGTACATCTGGGAGATTCTATGCAGGGAGCAGCCTAGAATGTGTTGTTAGTATACATAACATACTATCATATTTTTTGATTACTGCAATTTCAAGTTTGCCAGATTTTTGCAGCTTGGGAGGGCTCAGTTGGCCCAGGCCAGGCACAGAGCAAGGACCTGTTGTGCAAGATGATGTAACTGCCCATTTTTACTAAAACCAAAACTCATTCCCTGCCCACGCAGCTTGCAGTGTCAGTTACCACAGCACATGCTGGGCAGGCAGAGCTCAGGAATGGGGAGCTTGGACAAGAACACAGGCAGAGGAGATAGCAGCAAAACAGATCTCACCAGGCTCTTTGAGTCATCTCCTGCCTGCATTGCAAGCATAAGTCATAAGTAGATGAGATTTCTAGGTGCTCTGGGGTCAGATACCACCCATAACACTGAGCAGAGTTTGGGGTTGAAGCCTTGAGGCCAGAGGTGGTGGGGTTTCTCCAGTAAAAAACAGAGACTGTACTTGGACCGACAGGGACTTCTCAGATCTCCTGGCTTTTGCTCATGATCACAAGGACCTTCTAACTGATGAGTAGTGTAAGAGCCATCTCCTGCTTGCCCTGGAGCACTGTTTATCTGGAAGTGAGGTCCTCAGAAGGAATGGATTATTTTATGAGCTCAAAGAGATGGGCTGCATTTTTGCCTAGAGCATTTCTCTGGGTGGCAACCAAAGTACAGTTCACCAACAGTTCTCTGGGAGACTCTGCTCTTCTGAGTCTGCATTTTGAGCAAAATTTCTCATAAACTTCACTGAAGTTCACCACCCAAGAGTCTGCATGCAATTTGCATTGAAACCACACTGAAACACTCAACAACAATCGGCTTTGGCAAGTAGAAATTGAAAATATGTAGAAATAGTTTAGGTGAAAGGAATGTAATTACGCAGTGTGACGAACAGTTCATGAAGGTCAGCACTGCACACAGAGGAAAAATAAAGGAGAATCATGTCATCATGTTTTATGCAGTTACCACAACTACAGCAGATATTTCAGTATTATTTTATTTAGATGGGGGAAATTGTTCTTAAATAATTTGTAGTCTTTTCTGATATAATGAAAAAGCCCAAAATTACTTTATTTAGTTCTCAAAGGTGAAGTTATGATAGCCTTTTCCAGATGGAATTTAACAAGCAGTATCTAACTTTTTGGCAATTAAACTTCATTTAAAAAAATAAATATAATTTAGATTAAATTATCTTTTGTTATTTGTATGACATTGCACTGCTGCAAATCTAACATTGTTGTTGGTAGAATTATGCTCTTCTTTCAAAAAGATCTGAAGTTCAACAGCATCTTGACCTCTGACTAGAGCTTGTAGCAGCTGCTAAGACCTAAAATAGTAGATAATAAAAGCCTAATGTGAATGATGTAATGGCAATACCCTGGATAAATATGCCCAAGGCAAGATGAATCCAGTGTCACAGTTGTTTGTACTAGCATTTGCTTTTCTTCAGTAGACAGAGCATATTAAGTTCTTAGCACATCTGTAGCCGTGGTGTGAAATCAGGGTCACTGTGCATTTCTGGGGTCCCTCTCAGACACAGCACATAAGGGATACAGCAATTTGTTCCAGCTCCTAAGCTGTACTTTTGAGTGCAGACTCTGTTTAAAGGTTTGAGAACTGGAGGTACCTTCAGGTCAGTTGCTGATTTTGACCAAAAGGGAAGCCACAACATTTCTTAGCAGCCTCAACCAGTTTGCTCTGAGGTGGAAGTTACTAAGTAACTATAATTATCTGGGAACTCCTTGCTGAAGTTTAACAGGCCTTTTCGACCCAGGGATGGTAATGCTTCTTTAGGCAAGCAGGTAAACAAAGGCACAGCAAGGCAGGCAGTGGTCCCAGGTCACACCATTGGTTATTATCATTTTGGAGTACAATTCCTGGGCCACTACTTCATCATGAGACCACTACAAGGTTGGCTGAGGCAGACAGACAGGATGGGTTTACAAGCTGCTTATTCTTCAGTGACAGTTAATCTCTTAAGGCAAAAAAATCAGTTCTTTAAGAACAATCAGGTGTAATGTGTTAAAATGAAAATCAAAATTTAAAAAGGGGGAGGGGTAAAGTTTCTCAAATGATAATTTCTGAGCTTGCTTATGGAAAAATACTTATTTATTAAAAAGAGCGATTCATCAGACTAATTTCCTTCAAGCAACCAGAGACCTTTCCAAACTTGATTGCAGTTAATATGCCAGTGTTTCAAAGCATTTAATTCAACTATCAAATAAGCTAATAAAGACTTTAATTTACTGTTGAGGTACAAAGTGGGCTGAGCAGGTAGCAGGGGTGCAGACGAGACTGTGCTGTGCTTCAGCTCCTTGGAGAGCCCAGGTCCTGCAGGAGAACTGAGGGAGTCAAAGAATGTGCAGAAGCAACTCTGCACATTACCCCTTACCTGAGCAGCACCAGAGAGCTCCATTAAACATTCACACACCAGCTTGCAAATGGAGATTGTCCAACTAAACAGCTTGCTCAGGGAAGACAAAATGTCACAACTGCCCCACCTGTGTTCTGTGCTTTGGTGATGCCTCACAGCTCCTGCCCTAGAAGAACAGAAAACAATGGGACTCCCAGTTCTGGCCTGAGGAAAGGAAGCTTTGGCACTTGTAATCAGTGTCATGTAGCCTCTGGACAGAAGGGATGAAATTGCATGTACCTGTCATGTGTAGCTGGACATAGCAACTCCCAGATGCAGGACCCACCAAGAACAAAGTACCTTGCCAAAACTCATATACCATAAAGTGGCAAATTTGTACTGTCCCCCTCTAAGGTAAGCAATATTTACTCGGCTTTAGCCTGTGAGAAGCCAAGCATGAATATCTGGTCTTGGTATTTTTATTCAATTCCTCCTTCTCTTAACTAATGTCTGGCAAAGCTTGCCCCTATCCCTGCAGATTACTTGGGTACAGCACTCCTATGAAGCCCTCATTTTCATTTAACACTTGGATGCATTAAGAAGTTGAACCTTGGCTTTGCTGGAAACATTCAAAGTCCAGAAGGTAAAATGATGTGTAACAGAAGGAGGGAAAGTAATGTGTGTGCTGCTGAACTAAAACATCACATGAGACAGAAACTGGTAGTTTCCTAGCTAAGATGCTGATCCCACTGGTTTGTTGATCAGGTGAGCTACTTACACCTTTTTGCTGCAATAAGCATTATTGAAGCAGACCCAGTCCAGCTCATTATCTCTACACAATTCCAGATGAAGTTACTAAGGTCATGTCCACTTTATGAATGCTGACAATCATTGTTGATACAAAACTGAGAAAGCATGGCTCAGGATGTGGGAAAGACAACTTCACAGCTACTGGGAGGTGTTAAAGATGACCTCATCTTCTCATTTACTTCTGATACTGAAATAAGCAGTTGAAGAAAATACTCCTCCCCCCCCTCCCAGCCCCAGACTGCCAGCCTCCTGAAGATCAACACATCTGCAAATACATTCTGCAAACCTCAGGGAAGAAAGCCAGATTGCAGCCTGCCTTATCTCTTCTGACTGCCTGAATGTATTTCAGGCCTCAAGCATCACATGACTGTACATAACATATGAATACAATAACTAACATGGCTTTTATAACAGATCAGCAGGGATCAGCAGTGTTGAACAAACACCCTTATTTGCAAAAGCACCTTCCCAGCCCATGAAGCAGGTGACCTTGTCTCCCAAGGGTTACAGTGCAGAGTTAATGATCCACAAATCAAGGATTTGAAATTTATCCACAGCTCCCCTCTTAACTGCACCATTTTGCACCAAATCAAATAAACACTGTCACTGCTCTATAGAAACCCAGTGCTGTAAGAGGGGCCAGTGTTCAGGAGGCAGTGGACAGTGCATTTTCTGCAAGAAGGCATCCGCTGGTGGGGACAAGATTTCATGAGAAAGCACAGATCAGTATCTTGTTCAATGGCCTTTGTTGTGCCCCCCACTGAAGAACATGGTGCATATCTCACAGTCTACTGTGTGACCAGGTAGGGCTCCACAGTGGCCTCAGGACTCCTAAAGACCAGTCCAATCTGTAAACCATTAGTATGTTCCAGAAACAGGTTTATACACACTGGAAAGATCTGATTGTACAGGACAGAATCCTTTATGCTCTGCTGGATCATGGGATTCACAAGATTTATTTCCACATGAAATGCCATATGGAAAAATCCTTTCTCTATATGGAAAAATCCTTTCTCTATATGGAAAAATCCCTTTGCATCTTGCATTCTCAATAAACTACATCCCACATCTCAATGGTGAGAAGGCCTTATTTGCCCAAATATTTATAGAGTAATCTTATGTGCACAGAAGGCAGTACACTTCTGACCTAACTACACCTTCTTTACAACTGGTGTAGCTAAGTTGAGCTCTTGTCATTGCCACTTGAAGACCCCCTGAATCTTCTGGTCAATATAACCTCCGGATAAATCCTGTGGGCTTTTGACTTTGTGGGCCTGGAACACCAGGCACTTTCCTCACTAGGGAGTTTTTGGCTGTGGCAGTGCAGTTACTGCTGTTGAAGCTGGCTTTAGAAGCTGCAGCCTGTCCTAAGAGACTAATTCCTACACATTTGCTGTGCTGGTCAAAGCTTTTGTCTGGCCACAGGACTGGCAGGGAGCTCCTGTGGTCAACAAAGAGGACAAAACTGAATATTTTAAATCCACTTTACAGCCTGCCCTCTTTAGGAGAAGCTGAGGCAAGCAGGCAGGAATCACAGTTAGACACGGTGGCTTTGCTTGGACAAAGTAGGGCCTGTTGGTCATTTGTCTGTAAAAGACAGCAAGCCTGAGCCAGCATGTCCAGGTCTCTCTTGGCAGAAGTTCTAACAGGGAAGCAGCCTAGTCTGTCTAACCACCTCCATTTCCTCCAGCACTTTATCAACATCCATTCCCTCCTGTTTGTCTTCTTCAGCAGGGTCTTTTTTAGATGATTGCTTTGATACAAGTGAGCCCTCCTGCAGTGATTTAGAAGATAAAGCCCAGTTGTTCTCATAGTTTCTTACACAGGGTCTTCCTTTAAATATCTCCACCCTTTTGATTCCAGACAGCAAATTCCAGCAAATACTTGAAAATACTCTCCTCCTCTTGCCTGTCATACCAGCATTAAGTTTTTAACCTATTGTTATCCCTTGAAAACAGGCTACAGCAGCATGCACAACTGTTCTCATGCACTTCCTGAAGTTTAATAGTAGACACAGACCGGGACCAAAATAAAGGGTATACTAAAGAGACATTGAAACAATTAACAGTTAGGAAATGTACACATATTTGCCTACACCAGACCCACTTCTGTACACTTGGGAATCATGTATGATAGTTTTAGGTTCCAATTTGCAAACTCAAGAATCCTAGAAATGCCATATTTATCAACAGGATACCTCTGCAGTGAACTAGAAATGTGTTTTCACTTCTTCATATTGTCTGTTCCACCATGGTGCTATAGGAATACTTTATACTTGGATAATACACCATATTTGTAGGTTCATAGGTGCTGCAAGGCAGGAGCTGCTGAAAGAAATGCAGTGATGAACATAATGAGCTGTAGAACTGGACCATCTTGCCTTGAATCCTGTTTCACACGGTAACTCATGGCAGAATGTAATAATAGAACATTTTTGTAGCCCCTCCTGCTGCACCCAGTCCAGAGTCTAACATGTAGAAAAGCTCACATTCTTCTAAGCCACTCAGTCTTTATCTTAAGAGCAAAATTTTAGTAGTAATAATCGGAGTGCCCTGAAGAACTAAAGATGAATTGAAGAACAAAGTCGGTTAGACAGCAGAGTAAAAAACACTGATATATTTTAAAATGGAACATTACAAACACTGAAAACAGTCTAAAGAAATGGGACAGCAAGACACACAGGGAGGCAGGTAGAAGGAGGCAGAGTCAACTGCATTTATCTGTGTAGAAAGTTTGCTTTATAAGAAACAGTTCACTGCTAGGTTAAGTCATGGGTTTCCTCTGCCACTGGCCACAATAAAAAACAACAGCAACAACACGAAGAATCCCAGCTTTAGGGATCAAAGGAGAAATTCAGGCACACTGGTTTTTAATATGGTCACACATATCCCCTTTACAACTGTTTTCTCTCCCCCTGTTATAACTTCTTATATCTTTGTCTTGAGAGCTGAGAGGCTTGACTAGTGCTTATAAAGCTGGCTGTTTTCAAGGTCCCATTGCTGCCTGTATCAGCCAGCATGTAACACACTTCTTTACACTCAGAGTCACTTTTCAAATCTCAGTTTTGATTACTTCAAGGCTGTGTTTCACGCTATGCTGTTATTTATTTTAATGAACTCTGCCTACTCTATCATTTGGTTCAAACTGGGAGATCTTTGGAGCTGTTCTGCTGCACACAAATACAGGATGATACAGCAAAGTAACCTAAATGGAATGAGGCCAAACAACATGTAATCATGTCTAACAAGGAGGGAGGGCAGAAAGTGCAGAGGGGGATGGGTGGGGAGAAGTGAGATGCACTCAATACTGTGTGAAGAAAACCCATGCTTCTTACTATACATAAGGCCTGGAAAATAAACAGGAGGTCAGCTCTGGCTGAAAGGGAAGAGGAGGGTCTGGCAGTCAGGTGGATGGACAGTGAAAGCCATTTACTGCATTGGCAACTGATTTTTTTCTAGTGGTGTATTTTCACAAGGGGGCAAACATAGTTTTAGAGAAAAACCTCTGCAAGAAATTACTTTTTTTTTTTGGCATTGTTGTTCATGACTTGTAGAAAACAGAAAAGGAAAAAAAAGTACAGTTACACCAAGAAGAGTCTCCAGACAGCTACCTGCTTCCTAATCTGCTTCTTATCTGCAGACTAAGCCTTCTCAGTTCTTTGCAGTAACTCGAGTCCTCTACCTCTCTTCCCATAAAACTCATATTAATTTCTTACTCTTTAAGTGGAATGAGTAGGCAGTGATTTTATGATGTACTTCTTGGGCAGAGCTAGAAATGGGATAAACTTCTGAGGCAGAAATAACACAAAATTTGCTTCCATGTTTGCAGAACAAATAGATGAATTGAAGGGAAGGCAATATAGTCACAAGAATATTTCACTGCCTAGGCTAAATAACAGAAAGGTCTCTGCACTGGAGTAATTTGTCCCAAGGGGAAATTATAATGGAACAAACACTACACAGTATTTGTTTAACTCAGGAACATGCAAAGAGAAAGAAGAGCAGGAGATGATGAAGCCTAAGGAAGAGCTGAAATCCAAGATGTTTTCACCCCTTCCTCATAACCAACCATAGTCATGGAAGCACTTTATCTTGTTCTCCCAATTCTTGGACAGGAACCTCTAACTAAGGATACCAGAACTCCCCCTACTGAGAAGCCATCACAACCACAACTGAATACTTGGGGAATTTCTTTGGCAAAAGACTTCTCTGTTGGAAGGCGTTGATTTGTTGAAAACAAAGCTTTCTATGGAAAACTGTCATCTTAACAAAATATTAGCTGGAAGATGTTCCTCTGTTCACAGTGCAGTTTCTTGGCAAGACTAGGCATATCCAGCATCCCTTCTGGGGTCCTTCTGCACCAGCCAAACACTGACAGACAGACAGACAAGCCCAACCCAGAAAGGGCAGCCTCTATAGTGCAGAAGGCCAGATTTAGAAGAAGTGTTTGAAGCTGGCCCTCCCACTGGACTATTGCTATATGGGAAGGAAATTGGTTCCTCTTTCTCCAACAGGTAGGCTTAGGCACTTTGTTCTTCTTTTTCAAGAAGAGAACAAACAAAAAGACAAAAATCACCAAACTTTTTATAAACTGTCACTCTGTTTCTACTCTCTAGTTTTAACACAATTGCACTCACACCAGGGATTGATAATTATTTTGGCTAAAGAAAACTAAACAAGGACAAACCTTGTAAGCCTTGTGATAGCACTACATTTAGAAAGATTAGGATTTAAAGTCTTTAGAAGGATAAGACTTAAAATGAGAGACCCTTCATTGCTCTCTATCCTCCCAGCCTGAAACTGGATCTCCTTGCATGCAACACTTTATTGTCAGCACTGTTTCAACAAATCACTGGAACAAGGTACAAACTGGGTTTCCTGACTAGGGAAACAGTGTTTTCTGATGATGTTTAAGAGCCCTGAGAATCTGCCTAAAAGTGCCAGATATGCCTTTTAAATGATGTGGCTACAGTAAGATTTTGTTTCCAATAATCTAACTGCATGAAATATTTTCTTTTAAGCCAGAGGGAAGACAGAAAGACTCCTTCTTGTTCTTGAATCTTTGCTGTCACAAGCAACTGCATTGTTTAAATCCTTTCCCAAAGATCTCAGACCATGTATATGCCAAGGACTTTTAAAACACAACTCAGCTGCTTGGCAAATTCTTAGTGAGCTCAACCTGGGTGTGTTCTTGTCCATGCTCAAGGCTGCATGGGAGCTGTTGGTGTTGGGACCCAGGGCTGAGAAGCTCAGCGTACTGCACTGTGGTGCCTCTGCTAAAGGCAGGTAATGCATGTTTCACTGTAATTGTCCTGAGTCTGGAAAGAACTGTGCCTCTCCCTGATTCTGTATTTCCAAGGCAGCATCCTCATCTAGCTTCAAGTCTCTATCAAACTTAAACAAAACACAAATGAAAGAATTACCTTTTGAAAAAAAAATTGCTACCGAAGAACATGCGATTTTAAAATATTTTAGTTAATTTTTTTGGAAGCCACAAGCCATGGAAACAGGATATAGACAAAGTCTTACAAATGCTACTGGCTGGAATACATCTAAGTGTAAATTAATTGAGATTCTAAGCAATAAAGAAGGCCTGTCCACAAGCTAACGGTGAGCTTGCAGCCACCTTGACCCAAGTCTGCAGTTCTGATTAAGAGCTGAACCACAGCCATTTCAAACACCATGATATTATCTCACCTTAAGTCCTTTTGCTGGTCCAAAATAAGGTTTATTTGTGGATTGGTATTTGTGACTGGCATTTTTATGTACCTCATTTTCTGTTGTGGCAACAACAAGTGATAATGTCTTGTACTTCAGAATTTGCTGATGTATAAGCCACTTCAGAGGCAATTGCCCAGGGAGAAAGCAGCAATGAGCCATGCATTAGCCCGGTAGAGAGCATTGAGAAGAGTTAGAGCATGCTGCTGTGCCACCAATCTTCTCAGCAATTAGAAAAAGAAAGGTTGGCAGAGACACTTGGTCCCTGGTGGTGTTTCCTGTCAGGTTTTTGAGCTGTAAAACTCAAGGGCTAGAAAAGGCAAAAAAATTGAGAGCCACTTGGTGGGAGGAAGGGGCTCTTTGCCAAAGCACAGATCAATGGAAATCTGCTGTGACCAGAAGAGTAAGTAATGCAGAGATTTCCCCCCTGTCACAGGATCTGTTAGCACAGAGACTTCCAGCATCCACATCACCACTTCTGACTGACAAGGCAACCATGATTTCATCAGCAATGTGCACACACCAGCTTTGGTACTGTCCTAGGTGTAAAAAGGTATATGTAGAAAGGGAATAGCAAACCTATCTCCCCAAATAGCATAAAGAGATTATTTTCCTAAAATATAGATGCTGAATGTCAGTTTGATGCCAATCACTGATCTTTAATTATTTTTTATTGCTTCACAAGGCTTTTTCATGCAAATGCTAAGTGTTCCAATTGCTCAGATAATCCAGTCTAAATATGTATAGACTTTGTAGGAAGTTATGGCTTTATTATAGCTTTTGACTAATGGTAGGAGAAAGATCCACAATTTAATCTTGTAAGACTTGACTCAGTCAGACTTTGGAATCAGATTTTGGCACACTTGTCATCTCTGTATTTAGACTCTTTGACACAGATTTACAGCCTTTAAATCTGTTTCTTCCCAACTTTCAGTCTAAACATTTCCTTGGATACACAAAAATATCCACGACAAATTAAAATACATGCATAGACTAGCTGATCACAGACTTCATCTGGTAGTCAAGAGGACTATTCCTATTACACTGTTGTTGACAAATCCAGAAGCAAAGATTCTTTATGAGAAAGATGTGTTGCTAGCAGTGCAGGCTTGCCAGAAACTCAAATTCTGTGAACATAAATGGCTTGATACTGAGGAGGAATAACAGTTTAGGCCACTATTGGAAAGCTAGTGTTGTGGTTTTTTATTTTTATCACTCAAAAGAGAAAAAAGGAACTTCAAGTCAAGTGTCTTTGCTATAAGCTATAAGTAATTATTACAAGGAAATTTTTGTTAGTTTGGTTTGTTTTTGTTTGTTGGTTGGTTTTTGGTTGGTTGGTTGGTTTGTTTGTTTTTTTGGTTTCTCCTTTATATGGAATCTATCTGGTGAGAATGGGATTGATAAATATTGAAAAAATAGAACACAGGCTGCCTCCCATAGTCTGCATATTACATCTGCTTTTATCTGCTTCAGCAGCAAGAGGAACAAATTCAGGCAGCCAGGATAATATCACTGTCTATTGCATGGTATGATCACTTTTGGGCAAGTCCCTCTTTGAAAGCAGGTACATATGAGACAGTACAACTCCACCAGACCTCAGTGGATAGCACTGGATTACAGCAGCTCTGATTTTCATGCTTGTTCTGTAACCACCAGTATGCTATGTGCAAACAATGGCAAGAGATTTAAAGAAAAGACCAATGATTTTCTGTAGTCATTTCAGGTTCTCTGGTACTGTGCTTTTCCAATTTACAGATGACTTCCTTATTAACCCAGTTTGCCCTTATAGTATCACAAATAATCGAGGTGCTGTTTCCTGCTCTGCTAGTCTACCACTGATTGCAAAAGCTGCATCTGCAATTGGATGACAAAAACATATTTACTGCAGAGTAGCAGCAAGCAATCCTTAGCATTGACCCTGTGATCTTTACCAAGTTGGAATCTCCATGGAATTTTGATTGAGGTATGCAGAATTCACCTTTAAAGTTCATACATGAACAGAAACATAGTGAGAACAAACATGAGTAGGGGCTCTCACAGTCCTGAGAAAGGTAAAATGTGACACCATATGCTAATGCAAGGATATCAGGAATTAAAGTCCTTCTACAAAGAGCAGAAATTAATTATTATTTTGTTCTGTTTGTTTATTTTCAATTAGGTATTTGCCCAACCCTTTATTATTTTAGAATATAATGAGAAACACTCTTCCAAGCCTATTTGAATGTGATGTTTCCAAAAATATTTTCCCCATGTAAATTAGAACAAAAATATAAACTTCATTGTTTCATTGCAACTATTCATTTTGTCTTTTTTTTTCAGTTTAAGCTCCCATTTATGTGTTTCAAATACTACAAATTATAAAAGAATTGTTCAAAGCAGATGTTTCAATGTCAAAACCTTTCCTGTAAAAATCATTGTAGAAGAAAAAATGTGATAGGCTCAGAACAAGCGTTCTCCTGAAAAAAAAGGTTAGATTTGACTGAATTATCATTTTACAACACAGACATTTCAATAAGAAATTTGTGATGAATTAATTTCAATAACCTCTCAAGAAGGAAAAACCTTTTGCTATCTGTAAGCCTGGAATTATATGCAAGAGTGCTGAAGAGTACTAGAGACAGGAGACAGGTATGTACTCAGGGGCACCTGGGTACTTCTCCTTCATGACTCACTCTGGAAACCTCAAAGGAAGCACAGAGAGAGTGTTCCTCTCCAGATGACAACAGAACAATCCATGCCCTTGACAAATCAGGTCAGAACAAAGTAGGCTGCTTCATTTCCACTTGTTGCTCCAATATCCTTCTGCATGCTCTTCAACAAGGAACACAAGAGGAGTACATTACGTGGCTTTCCCCCTTCCACATTATCCTGTCCTGCATCTGCATTGACAGAACATGCTGATGAGTTGAATTCTTTCCTTAGAGCATGACTGTGTGTGAAGTTGTGTTCTCTTCTCCAAGGATGTGAGCAGGAAGCACATTCTGAATCTTGAGATTCTACTCATCAATGGAGTATGTCACGATTATAGCACTAAGCTGCCACAAAAAGAATAGCTTAATTACATTTTCATGATGAGAAGTTTCCACTAAAACGGATTCAATAATGCATTATACTATTTTCCATGCTTATGACCTGGAAAATTGTAAAATATCATCCAGGTTACTTTTCAGACCTTATGTTTATCACTTCCATTCATCTGTGAAGAGATAACTTTCCCTCTTACACCGCTAGGACACCTTATAAACAAGGTTCCTTTCAGCTCTACAGCTCAGAACCGACAAGGGCTACATATTATACTCTGCTGTTCATTACAAAGAGAAGGAAGGAAAGCATACATGACTCCATGAAATGAACAGAGCAGACACATAAGGCCATGGACAACAGTGGGAATACAGTTGTTTCCATGATCTGCTATGTTTTGCCTTAGAAAAGCACGTTAGGAATACACTTCAGGAAATGCTATGTGCCCACTCCTATTGAATGTATAAGTTTAGCATTTCTTAGGGACAGGCCTTAAAGATTTTAATTTCTATAAAGGAGCAATCAGGAAAATCAGTTATTTAATTTCTTCAACCACAGTAAAATAAATTACTGTTTCTAACACCGCTCAAATTGGAGCAGGTCAGATTCTCCTGTCTTTTATTTGGCATGAACAACCCCAAACAAAAACTAACTTGTGGTGATTTCTGCAACAAACTGCCAATATCCTGCTAAAGTTAAAAGTATGTGTTTTCCTGTGTAACAATGCAGGTTTTTTTCTACTAATGCTGATGCAAATGATTGTTGTGGGTCAAACATACCCTTCCATGAAGTGTGTCTGTTTTGGAAAGGTGTGAGTAGAGATGTGGATGGATCAGCAGGGCAAACACTCAGCCTTGTTCCAATAGCAGCAGAGGAAGGCTTCAGTGAGACAAAGAACCACAGGTTTGGTGTCCTTTTGGCATTAATATTTATGCATAAACACCTTTCTTTCAAGACAGATGTCAGCATTTGCCTGCAGAGGGTCACAGTGGGTTTTCTCCCAGCCTGATCTGATGGATATTCACAAGTAGTTAACAAAAAGATAAGGTAGGACTGGAGCCTAATAAATCCAAGACCATTTACCAATCACTCATTCCATTGCTTCCAATCTTGCCTCTCCTCCCATTTGCCTGGGGCCTTAGGCTCATGTCATCAAATACTGAAAGGCAATAATCTAGAACAAGAAGGGAGTGAATTCTATTGCTGAAAAGACTATATGAGTAAAAACATCACACACAAAGAAACACAGCTAATTGGAAAGCTGAAGAACAAAAACCCTTCCTTTCCCTTCCTGCAGAAAGCATACATCCCACACATGCTCCTACCAACACAAACCCAACACTGACCAAAGCCAGTGTTCTCAGGGAAGCACTCTGCTCCAGGCACAGCCAGCCAGGCTGCATCCCTACCTCTGCAGTCACTTGCACCTGATTGCAAAGGGTAATATTATCTTTGTAAGTGATGGACACAAGATCTGGGCAAATGCAATATCTAGTTTGAAAAATCCCTCTGTTGAGATTGTATAATCTACAAATGTAAAAACAAAATACATGTCCCACCACCCTCATGAAAGCTATGTTTAGAAGGAAATACAGAACTCTGGCATTGCATTTATGATGCTGGCTAAATCTACTGGGCACTCTCAAGGCCAAGTTGTAATCCTGGGACCCGTGTTTAGCTCCCAGAGCTAAAACTATGAAGTTGCAGCCAGGCCACGCTGCTGCAAGCTCACACAGCCAGCAGCAAAAGAGGAAACACAGCAGCAGAACTGCCAGTTCTTTGCAGAGGCATGAGAAGGTCAGCGTTCCACAGATATGCTCTACATATAGACACATGTGTAAGCACTTGCAAGGAGTCTGTTCCCTCCCCTGGTGTGCTACATGTTGTTTTGTACATACAGCCCTCTGTTTCCTGATGGCAAGCCTTAAGGAAGTACCATTGGAACAACACCCTAGAAATGCATGAAATCGTTTGACTTGTCCATATTCTACTTTTTTAAGCTTTGACACACAAGTTTCACTTCCAGAAAAAAACAAACCAAAGGGGGCTAAGACATAGGGCACTGATTTGGACCCCTGTTTTAGTTGTCAGCACACTATTAAAGCCTATATCCAATGCTGCAAAAAGTGTTTCTGTCACTTTCTACAAGAAAAGGAATAGCTAAGTTGGCATGAGATTCCCTGTGTCATTGACAATTTTGTAGTATTGGAATCAGGTGGACTTTCACTGTTTCATCTCTATTCAGTTGTTTGCTTTGTAATCAGTCTATTTTTAAAATCAGAATCATCTCCCATGGATATTTGGCTGTGTCTGAGTGCAGTACATGAATTAACCTTCAAATGTGCAAATGTAACAGCCTGCAATGATTGCAGTCATCTTTCATTACAGACCCTTTTACACAAATAGGTTTTTTTCCACGCAGGAGATAAGCTTCCCCAAAATTAGCAAAACCAATACCACAGGCATCAAAGGAAGGAGGCACCAGAGGCAGAAAGCAAAAAGCAAGGTGAGCCTTATCTCTCAGCCCAAGGCCAGGGACAATGTGACAATACTCACTATCCTCCCTTGAACTCTGCCAGGAATATCATCTCTGTGCTGGCCCCAGAGCAGATGCACATCATCAACCCTTAGCACCTGAGCTTGAGCTGGCACTACAAATTGCTGAGTTTCCAGCTGTGGCTCAGGACTCTGCACATAAGTGGCTCTCCTGCCATTCCAAAGGATTAGCAGAAGCATCTGGACAAGAAGGGATACAACCAAGAGAGGTGATACCCAAAACTGTGGCAGTAATGGTTATTTGCTTTCCTCTGTAAAGTGTTTAGGCATGTGCTCACTGTTCTTAAAGCTCTCCCAGTATTAGAAGGACTTTGCATGTGCCTGAAGACTGCCAAACACACGAATTGAAGCACCTGCCCAAAGCTGTCAGATGAACTGCAGTCTCCAGAAACTGAAGAGCTATTCGAGAAGGTGGCCATGAAAGACAAGTATTTTGCAGAAGGCTTAACATAACTCCCCCCAAAATAGGATGCTTGGGGTCACTGTAAATGCTCCATAAACCCAGGATTTACTGGGAACATATTGAATTAGAAATCAGGGTATATGTGCATATTTAATTTAATGAAATTAACATATTTAATTAGAAATCAGGGTGTATGTCCAGTGAAAGAAATATGGCAAAATACTTTGTAGAATTTAAAGAATATTTTCTAGTATCTAATACAAAATATTTTTAGGTTTCATGCTTCATCACAGTTTTGTCTTTTTGTTTTAAAATGTGATTACAGCATTCTCACTGCTTTGCAAAGAGAATTCATAGCACATCTTAATTGGTACTCAGGCATACTTTTTGGTTTTGATTCTTTCCCCAAAATGCAATGGAAATACATATTAGAGTCTCAAAATAGGTGATGAAGTCTCCTTCATGGCAGTTAACTGCTTTAGAGACAGTTTCATCAACATATTCTGCAATAAACTGATTAACATATTTTTAAAGAGGCAGAAACTGTTTCCTCTCTGGAACCTGGGAAAGGAGTTCTGTTCTCACACCTAAATGTACTAAAGTGATGGAACACTGCTATCTCAGCTTCTACACACAAATAGCATAACCATATTCTCTGGTGGGCCTGTCCCAAATTTATTTTTATTTAATTTAAAACAGAAAAGTGAAATTTGTTCTGGTTGACACAAACTGTAGTAGATTCTCAGATAGATGTTCTCTTCAGGACAAGAGCAAAGAAGTTTATTCAGGGACTATCCCAGAATTATCAGCCAGACACATCACAGCCTGTGAACCCATCTCAGAGCTCAGGCACAGCTCCAGAAGCCCAGGACTATTTTTGCCATCTGCAATGCTTGTCATACCCTGGCAGCTGAGAAGTGCCTGCACTGCTGCTTCCTCCACTGGAGGTTTGGAGGCAACACAGAGGGAACAGAAGGAAGCACAAAGAACATTTTGTATTCTTGTGTCCGTGCTATGCAGAATAACAGGCTGTTTGGGGGTTTGTGTCAGGCACCTGGAAAGCAATTACCCTTGAGCTAGTGCAGGTTCTCATACCCCTGTGAGTAGATCATCCCTCTATTGATAGACTGACAGTGACTGCTGGCACTAAAAGGAACAGACTCTGTAGCCAACATCTGCTGACCTAACAAATTTTCCTAAGCTTACAAATAACAGCATCAGCAGGCATTTCTGAAAGGGTTCACGGGCCTCAGTGATACTAAAATATTTTGTTACACTGACCTTGGGGCTTGTAGCACCACCCATGTTTAACTGGATATCCCTTAACAGACTGAATTAAGAGGGAAAACAAACAATTTCTCCCGCAACACGCTGAACAGCAAGAGGACAGATTGCTTATTGACTTTGCTTTGCTCTTTGTCTTTCAAAACACAGGAGCATGTCATGTGTGTCTGTCCCATTGCTGTGTGCCTCGTTTAACCAGGGGCTGCCCTGCCACCCTCTTTCTGGTGGTCAGGAACAGTCAACAGTAAAGCAGACCACGGGGTTGCATAGCCCAAATCTGCTACCCCTGACCATGCACAGCAAAACTTTATTGGGAAAATGCCCATTTCCCCTCCACTTGGCTGAGTAACCTCTTATTCTAAAAAAAAAAAAATAATTTTAACCAGCTAAATAGTCAGACAGCCTAATCTCTTAGTAAATGATATGAAAATACATTGTTTTCAGTCCTTAAACTGAAGTTTAAGCATAGCAAATAAAGCTCAAGATTTAACTTCAGTATTTTGTGCAAGGAACTGCACTGAAGAGCAAAGAGAGAAACGTATTCCCAAGGCTCTCCCTCTCCTACAGGGTATTACAAGAAAATAGCACCCCATTTTCAGTGCAAGAATCAGCTGCCCTTTCAAATGCTCAAGGCTGAAAATTGTGTCAGCTTCCATCTTCTTATCTGCTAGTGCTTCCTCCTTCTTATCAGGTGCTTACAGACAGCAATAGTATGATTGGGAAGATGCTGCCTGTGCTGCATCAGAAAGCAAAAAGCAGCATGGATGTGTACAAACAACTCAGCCAAGCCAAGCTCCAGGTCTTCATCTGCTTGTATGAGGCCAATAAATCAAGTACCAACTGGGAATACATTTACCTAAACCTTCACTTTTAAATTGTTCTCCTGCCAGAATACACACCTACAGAAGACTTGATTAGCTCCCACTCCAAAAAGGACAATACAGTCTTTCAGTATCTTCTCAGTTAATGAGGACAGGTTACAAAAATACTTTAAACAATATTCAGCCATGGTGCTTCCCTTTCTCCAATTTGTAGAACATACTTGTCAAAAAAGAGCTCACGCATCACTTAGAAAGGGAAAATGGTTCCCAGAGTGGTGATAATTGAAAAAACACAATCTGCACATGCAACTTCAACCACAATTCAATGTGTGACCCCCTGAAATCTCAGAAACAACATGCGTAGAAAATCAGTGTATGGGGTTTGCATGGCTGGATTTTGATAACAGGGGAGCTACAGGGGTGGCTGCTGTGAGAAGCTGCTGGAACCTTCCCCATGTCCAGCAGCCAATGGCAGCTGTCTCAAAGATGGACCTGCCCCTGGCCAAGGTCAAATCCATCAGTGACAGTAGTGACACCTCTGGGATAACATGTTTAAGAAGGAAAAGAGAAAATTATGGAGCAGTTGTAACTATAGCCAGAGAGGACAGGAGTGAGAATATATAGGAGGAGCAGCACAGCCAGGGCAGTGCAGGAGGAGGCACAGGAGCTGCTCCAGGTGCCAGAGCTGAGATTCCCCTGGTGCAGCCCATGGAGAGGCAGCTGTGCCCTGCAGCCATGGAGGGCATGGCGGGCACAGATCCATGTGCATCCATGTGCAGCCATGGGGGGGCACAGATCCATGTGCAGCCATGGAGGGCATGGGGGGCACAGATCCATGTGCATCCATGTGCAGCCATGGGGGGGCACAGATCCATGTGCAGCCATGGAGGGCATGGGGGGCACAGGGCACAGATCCACCTGCAACCATGGAGGGCATGGGGGGCACAGATCCATGTGCATCCATGGGGGGCACAGATCCATGTGCAGCCAAGGGGGGCATGGAGGGCACAGATCCATGTGCAGCCATGGAGGGCATGGGGGGCACAGATCCATGTGCAGCCATGGAAGGCATGGGGGGCACAGATCCATGTGCAGCCAAGGGGGGCATGGGGGGCACAGATCCATGTGCAGCCATGGAGGGCATGGGGGGCACAGATCCATGTGCAGCCAAGGGGGGCACAGATCCATGTGCAGCCATGGAGGGCATGGGGGGCACAGATCCATGTGCAGCCATGGGGGCACAGATCCATGTGCAGCCATGGAGGGCATGGGGGGCACAGATCCATGTGCAGCCATGGGGGGCACAGATCCATGTGCAGCCATGGAGGAGCCCAGGCCAGAGCAGGGAGGTGCCTGAAGGAAGCTCTGAGCCTGTGGGGAGCCTGTGCTGGAACAGGGTCTGTGGAGCCATGGAGAGAGGTTTCCTGGTAGGACCTGTGACCCTGTGAGGGACCCACACGGGAACAGGCTGTGCCTGAAGGACTGCACTCCTTGAAACCAGAGCCATGTTGGAGCAGTTGGTTAGCCACCCATGCTGCCAGCAGAAGGACAGTTTAGCATTTTGGTGTCCTGCATGAGGAGAGGTGCTGAGTTGAGCAGTTAAAACAACTGAATTCCAAGTAGCAAAAGAAAACCTAGACCCACTGTCTTCATAATTTTGAACAGTCATCTGACCCCTTATCTATAACTTACAACTTACTGAGCTGAGGAGAAAGATCTTTGGTGCATTAGGTGCTCTTCAGTTGATAAAGCATGTCGCTATTGTCATCCTCCCTACACAGCTGCTGAAAGATGGATAATGGGAGAAAACCAACAAAGGGAGCAAAGTGCTGCTGAAAAAAGTGAATAGGTAAATGAAAAAGCTCTGAATCTTCCAGTGTGTGTTTATTACTTTCAAAGTAGCTAACTATGTATTTTAAACTACTTCATGAGCTTAATGAGGCTGGTATTTGAGGAATGAGTTTGTTCAGCATAAGGAAATTACAGTGGAGACGTTAGTTACAAAACACTCGTAAATTGATGACATTTTACAAAAACAAACAAAACAAGAAACAGAAAGCAAATATTGCAGACTTACTGGAATATTCCTTAAAATAAATAAAAAGGTGATTTATGAAATTTGAGATCCCTCTGAAATTCTAAAGAAAGCTACAATTAGAGAATTAATGATTCAACATCCATGTTAGCAGCTGTCATGTTCAGTGTAGTAATTAAGCAGATCAAACCTTTTGTTAGAAAGGTATAAACGAAAATAACAATTTTACAGGCAGAAAAGGAGTGAGAAAATTAATCATTGTCATAATCTAAATATAAACTCAGAATTCGATGACACCAAGCTTTGTTCTCATTCCTTTGGATCATGCTTACTAGATCAGTTCCATTAAATCTCTTTTACATTCAGGACACACACAGAAGAGCAGTGAGCCTGCGAGCTACCTGACTGCACAGCTACTGCACAATGCACCCTGCGGGTACCAAAGGGAAATAAATAGGAATTCTATCAAAACACAATATGAAAACATATCAGCAAGTAGAATACATTTACCAAATGTTTTTGCTAAATTCAACAGCCACTGCATTTTCTGCACCTAAATGAAAACACTCTCCTTGCCCTTGAAAAGTCCATCATATTTTCACCTGATTTCCTGGCCTGTCAGGAAGTGGTGGGATGGAAGCTGTGAATTCATACATGAAGAGCAAAATGTAACAAAAGCTTATTGATAATAAATATGTTAAACTGGTTAAGGAAGTACACAGAAATCAGCCATAGTATGGTAAAAAATAGATATGCAACTTTCATTGTAGCTCCTACAATATGTGCTAGATACATTTTCTTCTTTGTCTTGGAGAAGCAGCCATCAAAAGAAGAAACAATTTAAGTTATCATAAAAAAATAAAATTAGAATTAATGATGACACAGATTAAATATGTAATTAATTAAAAATTTAGTACCAGAACCATCCATACCTATCTGAGCCATCTAAAGGTGGAAAAGGGGATTTTTCAAATGCTTACAAGAGCTATCAACCTGTGACTTTTTTTCTTTGAAGTATGGTTTATGCTGCTACTCTATCATATGCACAAGAAAGTCTAAAATGGATAGCATCACTCCTAAAAACAAGAATAGATACTAGTAAACCTTAAAAAAAAAAAATCCTATCTGCAAAAGAGATAAAGTTCCAGACTCTGGTTCTGTTCTTGCTGCAACACTGTACAATCCTGACATTCAACACTGTGAAAGAGCATGAAGGTGGTCAAAAGCTTATCATTATTATTCTTCTTTATAGAGGCATTTATATACATACTCACATAGATATCAACTGTTCTATCCAAGAAACTGAATGTTTAAAGAAAAAACCCACTGATTTAAATAAAGCAAGGGACTTGGGCAGCCATGTTCCAATAGTTGTGTATTCTGGTCAAGAAACACTGATGTTACAGGTCTAGGCACAGACCAAATGCTCTTAATTAGCCTCCTAAATCCAAATGTATCACTAAAATTAAATTATATCTACAAGCACATACAGAAGACCAAATTCTGTCCAAATTTAGTCGCTGATAAAAGAATTATATTTACCAACCTGTGGCACATCTGGAAGAATTACAGCCACGACCCAGATGGGGAGTAAATCAGGACAGGATTAGACCTCTGGAGTGCAGGGCTGTACGGCAGCCAGATGTGCTCTCTGTCAGCAAACATAATCCCTTTTGAGTCACTGACTCCATCACCAGCAGAAGGAGCATTATTAGCCAGCCTCGTGCCTGCAGTTTCACTAATGCACTCCCTGGGTTTCAGGGATAAACACGCACAGAACCCTGCAATGCAGAACCCACACACTGACAGAGTGAGGCACACTGGGCAGACCACCCAAGCTGAAGGTCAGACAGTGTCAAATGTCCAGACTGCAATCCCTCCACTCACACTGCTCACAGTCTCCTTGCTTCTACTGCACTGAGGCAGCCTGAAGGTGACTGCTTGCCAGGGGATTTGCAGCTTTGCTTCAGAATAGCACAAGACACTTTTATCTTAGAAAATACAAACTGATTGCCGTAGTATATTTGACAGTAAACTGAGGCAAAACAGACAGAATTCTAAACTAGAAATGCCACAAACATCTGAGGAGGTCTGTCTCTGATAGCTACTTGCAGAAGATATTTGTAGAGCCTGGACCATGTCCCATGTTTTCTGGTTAAAAGAGCAATGATTCTTCTCTGGAAGATGATGACAGAGCAGGTGACCCAGCAAGCTCTTCCCTAGTCTGTATATGGCTTGATATTTGCTACTTTCAATTTTCCATGGCTATATAATACTTGGAAATGAGAACTGAAATTTTACTACTTCATATGGATGAAGAGTTGAACAATGAATTCCTAAGGTCAGATTCCCACACTGATAACCCAGGCAGTCAACATTTCACTTATGTCATTGATGTCACCAGTGCTGTTCACAGAGAAGCCCTGGTCTGCCTAAGGATGACAAAACCTAACTCATGGCAACTTAATACAAGTATTCCTCACACTTTGAAAACAAAATAATGTAATGCAAAACTCTTTTAATAAAGGAGTGCAACTTTAAAGCTTCTCGACTGCCACTCTATGTCTGTGGAGGCCAGGACCTAGAATGCTTTGCTAATTGGTAAAGAAAAAAAAAGAAAGCATCAAAGCAGTGAAGTAAATTAATGCTCCCTGGAAATGACATTGAGGAGGGGCTTAGAAATATTTTTAAAGGTGTATTATGCTAAAGTGACTAACAAACATTTTGTACTGAGACGGAAAAAAAACCCCAAACCATTCAATTGTCTGGCTTTAGGGGGATAGGAGTTTCAATCTAACAATTTAAACAAGGACAGCTGTTCTGACACACGCGAAGATTACCTAGGCAGCATCAGAGATGTACAATAGATATGCAACAGACTTGCAGGTCAACCCCTGATGTCAATCCATACAGCTTTCTGAGGGTCAGGTTCAGGCAGAGGGAGCACCATGGTCAGAATGGTGTGACATCAATGCCTTATACTTCAAACGCTCTGACCTGATAACCTACAGGTGTATACAGCTGTGTGTAGCTACATCAGTGTTTGGGGAAACAGTCTGGAGTTAACAGCGGCTGCCTGGGCACCAACCCTGGGCACTAACCAACCCTGGGCACTAACCCTGGGCATTAACCCCTCTGGCCCGAAGCTAGAATGGGTTTTGCATAACCCACTGGCTTTCACAATGCCATGGCCAGGTGAAGCCCTTCACACTAATATGCATTTGAAAGAGGTTGGCTTCAAGTTTCTATACCGAATGAAGTGTTTGAAACTTTAAGTACTGTTTCTGCTGCAGGGTAAGAACAAAGGTGAGACTTAAGTGCAAACATTCCCTGAAAGCATTATAACAGGCTTGCTGTTTTTCAAGTAGTAATTTTTTCCTATTAGTTTCCCTTAAGAGAGTATTTGGAACAGCATAAGCACTTTTGCAGCCTGTCGCAGACATCTTTTCACTAAAAATCCTTTCTTAGGATTTTTTCCCTTCTGAGAAGCTGAGGCCTCAGGAACAAAATGTAAACAATGGTTATCTGCTGCTGTGGAATGCAACAGGTGGATTTTTGATTGGCCCATCTTGGATGTTTATAATTAATGGCAAATCAAGAGACAGCTCCTTTTGTTATAATTCTTTTTCTATTCTTAGCTTAGCTAGCCTTCTGAGATGAAGCTTTTCCTTCGATTCTTTTTAGCGTAGTTGTAATGTAATATATATATATCATGAAATAATAAATCAAGCCTTCTGAACATGGAGTCAACATTCTCGTCTCTTCCCTCACCTGAAAACCCCTGTGAACACTGTCACAGCAGCCCTGTTCACAGCTGTGGGAGGCATGGCAGAGCTGCACTGTATTATTTGGAAAGCTTGGGTGGTGTTTCTACAGACCAGAATTGGGACTTCTTCTAATGAAGTCATGCATTTTTAAAAGTCATAACCATATATAAAAGGTCTTCTGTGGGATTCTTCCAGGAAAGCAGTAGAAATACAGGTAAAGCTTTTAAAGCAAAGCCAAGTAGAAGCCAGGTCATGTAACATGTAATAATTGTGTATGATAAACATACACATAAAAAATATAATATATAATATAATATAATATAATATAATATAATATAATATAATATAATATAATATAATATAATATAATATAATATAATATAATATAATATAATATAATATAATATAATATAATATAATACCAGTGATTGTATGCTTGCTGAAACAGGAGTAATGTTAAAATCTGTATTTGGACATTAGCTAGCACAATGGCTTGTTGGTTCTTCAACAAGAACTTATGGATGCTTAATAATAAATCAGCAAATTTACTTGAAGAAACAACATCCTTCAAGGTCTGAACTAGTAAGGCACTCTTGAAGGTGCAAGGTTGATATCATTGCTAAATTCTGCCCAACAGCTGGGAGCAGCTGAAGTATTTCTGCTGACATACAGATGATATGCAATCATCTCTTTCTGTCCCTGTGTTGACAGGACAAATCTGCTTGAGAAGTTTTGCCTTAATGGTGTCATAATGCTGGCCTGGCTCCCCTGCTCTGCTGACCAATGCTTTCTGCATTCTGTCCCTGCTCTGTTTTTATGTGATCCTGTTTTCTGTGATTTCTGTGTCAATTGCTTGCAAACATAGGACATGTAACTGTCACCAACTACATTAATATTTACAATGTATTGTAGTGTTCTGCCCCCAATGTGTAAACACGAAACCAACCTCACAACAATTATTTATCTGTGGGCAAACAGGATAGTTCCAGATAAATGTGTGACTTCCAGTGCTGAATCCCAGGGTTTGATTACAGGAGACTCAGGAATTCAAGGCAACTATCTGATGTACTGAAGAGATTTACATAGCTGAACTTTAAAGGCAGAACAGCAGCAACACACACCTTTTAAATAACACTTACTTAATCTTAGATCTTTTAAAAAATGCAATTTTTCCCCCCTTAGTTTCGTAGAAGGACTGAGGCCCACAACAGTGATGAGTCCTGTCTATTGCTATGCTGAAGGGGCAAAGCTGGTAAAATAATGTGGAGTTTTGAGGTCTTTAATCAGAGATTTCTCTATCATTGGAATATCACAGTGGACAAGAGTGGTTCTTGGAGCCTCCCCTCCAAATTACAAGGGACTTGTGTGAAATTTTTATGGGCCCATAAGTGGTTTGCTGTAAGATGCGCAGAAACCTGGTTTTCTCAGACACTCTTTGTGGATATCTCTCAAATAGTTTGTGGTCTCCCTCCCTGCCCCCAGAGGAGTGTGAACCACAGGAAGGAAATTGCTGATGTATGAGTGTTATTAGCCATGGCTGTATGGATTGAAGTGTGAAGGAAAATGTGTTTGAAAGCAGGTCTGGACTGGACAGATTAATGCTATACTTTGCTCCTCAGATAGCTGCAGCTAGAAGAAAAGCTTCAGTGAAATTCTGCTGTTGTATATATCTGACTTGAAGACAGATCAGAAGGTGAAGTTTTTGAGCTTCAGTTTGTGGCTGCCACCTGTAGTAATGCAGGTTGGGTCAGGGATGGGGTCTTCTTGTGAAGAGATGTGCTTGCCACAGGAGTCAAAGCTGGGAGGCATTGATGTAGTGACAGGCAGACACCCCCTCAGTGTCCTTTTACTGCTGGAGCAGCTTGCAGTTTATGTCCAGGAGCAGCTCCATCCAGCTTGGCTGTTGCTGGGATTACGGCCCCAGTGGAAGGACTGACAGACAGCTGCCTGCAAGTACCATGGGGGTTTCAATCTCTGGGGGGGTTGTGGGGTGAAGGGCTGGGCAGTGCTATATAGGGTTTGTTAGTTTGTTGGTTTTTGTAAAATGCATTTTCTGAAAGATGAAAGTAGCTTTTGAGCTGAGGCTTTTAAGCTCTGACCCAAGCAAAAGTATGCTGGTGCTGCAAGAATTCAGACTGTGTTGTATTTATTATTATTTATTTATTATTTTTCTCCTTTTGGGATGTAATTTATTTTTCTGCAGGTTCTGCCCTCTTCTAGCAGATTGTTTGATGACTTCAGTGAAGGGCTAGAACTGCACTGAGACTGTAGCTCTCTTCCTGGCTGCTTCTGTGTGTTTAAATGAGGTCAATGGGACAAAAGTTGGTTATGAAATGAAGAGGTTGCCCATGGAAGGGGTGGTGCCTGAGTGCATGGTCCTGCTGTGTTTGTATATTTGCTGTTAAATTAGGCCAAATATAAAATGAGAACAGTAAATAATTTCTTATTGTTACCTATCTGCAGCTGGTTCTCTTTGTGCTGATGATGGAAGGTGGGGTCTACAAGTACCTTGAAAACCTTTGCCTAAGAAGATCTCTCATTATTCTCAACGAGCATGCTGTGCCACACTGGGCTGATGCTGAGCTGCACCATCCTTCTCTGCAACCAGGACAGCTCATCTGCTGAAGATGGAGTGTGCTGGAAAACAATTGAATTTTATAGCAACTGATGAAATAATGTTAGAAGTGTAGCCCCCTCAGGTGCCCTGAGCAGCTTCATTCCTGTGTTTTATTCTGAGTAGAGACTGACAGCCTGGCATGTATAAATTACTGGCATCTTTGTGGGTCCTCTTCCTGATCTACAGCATGCAATACCATGGTCCAGAAAACCTTCATTTTCAGTTCTAAGCTTGATGTGAGGATGTAGATTTGCTCTAAAAGCATAGTGTACTTCAGTGCATTTCTGTGAGAAATACTGGGCTCAGTTCTTTGCTTCTGAAAGGAAGATTTCCAGTGCCTAGGGCTAAGCTACATCCTCACACTAAATGGCCTTCCTAAGGCCTGGGAGTGGTTTTAACTCCTCATTGCTGGCTGAAACTCAAGGGAGCCCAGCCTGACAGAAGCTGGTCACTGCCCTGTAATCTCTGTGTCAACTGGTACCACGTAAGTCACTACAATTTATTCATCTTACTGTCCACATGCTTTGGGATGGACAATTTCCCATGATTTCTCTGAGACAGAAATGATTGGAGTGGTACATTAAAGTTACAGGGATCACAGTGTGACCCAAGTCTTTAGGGGACAATTCAGACAAAGGACAGCTGTGTAGAATTGAGCACTTTTCCCTAGTTGTACCCAGTAACACCAACTGGTAAAATGTTTGCTCCTGCATCCCATGATACTACTCAATAGCAGTTAAGGATTGTATTCAAGTAGCTGTTCATGAATTTATGACAGTAACTGAAATGGGAAAGCAGAAGTTGCCTTTCTTGTAATGAAAATCTGTATTATGTCTGTTAGTGCTTACTGGTTTGTATCCAGAATTTAATTTCTTTTCTACAGAAGCAAATCAATTTCAAGCACTAAGGTATTTTGATGTATTAGTTTATCTCTGATTTATTTGTATAAACGTGCCAAATTTAAATTCTAAACACCTTCAGCCCTTCACCCCTCTGATGGTAATTAATTCCTAGAGTGTTCCACTACCACTCAGGGCAGGATTAATCAGATTATCAGTGGTGGATGTTAACCACAACATCTGTGACATTTGCATCAAAGCAGGAGGAGCCTGGTGCTGTATGAAACCACTCTCAAGACACAGTTCATTTTGAGACTGTAAGTAGCCATGCTGCTTAGAAAACAGGATTAGATGAAGTGTTCTATTAGCACACTTAATCCATAACTAAAATAATATCCATTACTCCTATCCCATTGGAGGAGACAAATGTGTTATTTAAGCTCAGAATGACCTACCTGAACAGGACCTATGTAGTTATAGTATAAAACTGAAGTCTGTAATGAAAAAAGGTAAGCTGGAGCTTGTAACACAGCGAAATTGTATATCAGCTAGGACACTGCTGTGTCAGAGGTGCCACCACTTTGTCAGTGTTGCTCCTTTGCAGGTGGCAAGGATAAAATTATAATTTTTCCTTCAAATATTGCACTGTGGTCTATATTGGAGAGGTCCAACCACTGTGCCTTCCCTGGATATGTCTGAGCAAAGCATTCACTTTTCAGACCACTGACTGTCTGCTGGTATTTCCACAAGATCTGTGTTGCAGCCATGGATTTGGCTCACACTCCAGGACTGAACTGGGGGCTCCACACTAAAACAATGAGTGCTGACAGCTGCAGGGAAGAGCCAAGCTCCTGTCGTGAGTGGCTGTCAGAACACATCTGCTCTGTGTGCGCACAGAGGATGGGCTGGACCGTAATGCTGGGTTTTCCTCCAGACACAGAGGCTGTCTGTGGGTCCTGTCAGAACAACTTCTGGGCTGGAAACAGCTGTAGGATCTTCCTCAGTGAGCATGCTTTGGAATTGTCCTGCTGGTGACTGCATCTAACTGAAGTGAGGGCAGAACAGCAGAGCTGGGCCTGGGTCTGGGCAGACACAGCCACGTCTGCACTTACCTCTGACCTTCTCCTATTGCTAGACCCAAATTGGAATAACAAAGAGGAAATAAATTTGTTAACAGTGTATTACAAATTTTCTATGTCTGGAAATATTTTAACAGCCCTCAGGTACTCTGGTCATTTGAGACAGTCTTGCTGGAGCTTGTGGGGCTCTTGTGTGGGCTGCTTGCTTCTGGTTGAGCAGGTCACTGACAGCCATGCCGCCTGTAAGTACTTGTGGTGAGCTTCCCTCCATAAATAAAAAATATGGATTATCTATACCACGGACTAGTGATGATCAAGGAAGATCCCAAATTGTAGCCATGATATTTTCTGAAAAATCCTTTCCTTAGGACTTTTTCTCCTGAGAGGCCTCAGGAACAAAATGTAAACAATGGTTATCTGCTGCTGTGGAGTGCAACAGGTGGATCTGTGATTGGTCTCATGTGGTTGTTTCTAATTAATGGCCAATCACAGTCCAGATGTCCAGACGGTCTCAGTCAGTCACAAGCCTTTGTTATCATTCTTTTCCTATTCCTTGCTAGCCTTCTGATGAAATCCTTTCTTCTATTCTTTTAGTATAGTTTTAATATAATGTATATAATAAAATAATAAATCCAGCCTTCTGAAACATGGAGTCAGATCCTCATCTCTTCCCTCATCCTGGGACCCCTGTGAACACGGTCACACCAAATCACTGGAGCCTTTTGGTGAAGGGGGCTGGGGCTGCCTGGCCCTGTGGATGCTGTGTCTGCAGCAGGGCTTGGCTGGGGGCCCTGGGAGCCTCCTGCTCTGGAAGGGAGGGGAGCCAGCTCTGTGCTTTGGGCTGGGCACTCTGGTGAAAGGCAGCGTCCCCCCCTTGTGTCGCCCCTTTTGCTCACTCTCTGCCCTCAATGTGCCAATGTAAGGAGCAGCTCTGGTTTTGTGGTTTAAAAAAATAAAGACAAAAAAGAAACCCCTTGATTGCAGACATCTCTCATAGCACAAGGTGGCAGCAATGCTCTATTATTTTGAACAGATGAAGTTAGAGCAGCAGAATGCAAAGATGAGGTGTTTTTTCTTGGATGTTACTTTATCTCCCCCTTTCCTCCAACTCCTATTTTCCCCTGATATCTGGGAGTGGAATGGAATGGGAAATGCTTGTGCCCTGAGTTTCAATCTGGGGTCTCCAACCTCAAAAACACAGAGAACGGAATCAATTAGAGATTAGTGCTGTAGGAAAATGGCAGGGAGTAAGTTCAAAGTGTTAGTTAAATTGTGCTCACTAGCCCCAGTACCACTGCAAAGCCTGTGCTAACTGCAGGGCCCAAAGAGGCACACAGGAGTAGCACTGTAGAGCTAGCACAGGTTGAGATCTAAGGATAAGAAATAGTCACACTACAACATAGAGCTAATTCTCTGTTACTTACTGCACAAAATGATTTTTCTTTGCTGAACTTTCTAGAAATCTTCAGAACAGATGTGGATATTGAACTTCTTGTAACCTTTTCTCAAGACTGGCACCATGCTGCCCACACACACATCATTTTCAGCGATGAAAGTTACAGCAGTTTTTATTTTCCTTGCAGCTTGTTCTCTGTTTCACTTCTAGGGTGGTGTCCCTGAAATTCATCTGGGACAGGTGTAGAAGGATGGCAGTGAGTGCCTTTGACCTTTCAATTTCTGCTTTTTGTCTCCTTCACTGCTCTGAAGTGGGCTCAGCTGTCCTTTATTCCTTACACAAACACTGACTGCTCCTTTTTGCTGCACAGTTTTGGTGTGGTGTGCCATTGCTGAGTTGTGTGATGTGGTGTAGCTGGTCTAGAAGCCTCCTGAGTGTGTGGATTCCTCTGGATGTAGGCAGTGGGATGTGTGTGAATGTGCAGGAGGAGCTAGAGCCCTCAGTGCTGTCACGTAGGGCTCTCCTGGCCTCTTGGGCTCTCTACATGGTCACAGTGATCCTGAGATGTGTCACAAAGTCTCTTTTCCCAGCCCAGTGCTCGAAGAAGGAGTCAGAGCTCTCCAATTCTCAGTCTCAAGGTTGTTTATTGTTTCTTATCTATAAAATTCTTTCTCCTGCCCTGCCGAGGTCCATCCAGCAGGACAGTTCCAAGCACTCTGCCTGCTCCCAGGGCAGTGTTATCTTTTTATACTAAAAACCACATGTACAATATTTACAATTACTTCCAATATCTATCACCTATGTTAGACAGTGAGCTTCTACTCTAAACCAATCTAAAAGTGCCAACATCACAGCAGAAGATGGAGGCCAAGAAGAAGAAGAAGAAGGAGAAAGGCTGGACGTGCCCAGATTCCTCCATCTTGCCCCCTGAACCCCCATTCTAAAAACCCCAAAAATCGATTTTTCACCCTGTGATAAATTCACTATCATTCTACTTAAACTGTCGTGGCTTGTAATTTTTTCATAAAGGTTGGTGATTGTTTTTTCCAAGGGCTGAATCAAAGGCACAGGGGTCTGGGGCTCTGTGCCAAGGTCTCTGAGCCCTCTGACAGGGTCTCGAGTCCTCCAGGGCAGCCAGAGGAATTTCCTGGGTTCCCACACTGGCCGGGCTCTCCTCAGCCCCCGAGGTGAGGCCAGCCTGGATCCCAGCAGGTGTCACTCTTGGCTCACAGGAGAAGCCATGTGTGAGCATGCCTCACTGCTTTTCCCTGGTGTGCTGCTCTGACCCTGCCCCTCTGTGCCTGTCCTGTGTCCCGGTACAATGTTTTGCCTGGCTGCATGTATTATGGGAGGGGGACAGGATGGTTGTCCTGGTTTAGGGCAAATTTGGGAGAAAACCTCCAAAGGGGCCCCTCCAGAAAGCAAACTTACATGGCTTCTCCCCACAACCGGGTCGGGAAGGATTCCTTGGAGAGAAGTGGAAAGAACCTGTTTATTTAACAGGCACAGCACCCCCAGCACACAGAATGAACAATACCAGGTGACACCACTCTGTCACCGCTCTGAAAAAGATGACAAATTCAGAAAGTCTCTCTCGGGGGTGGTCGCTCTGTTCTCAGTCCCTCCTGTGCTGGGGCAGCTGCTGCAGCCACAAGGTGCAAACTCTCGGTGTTCCCAGGCTCCAGTCTGGAGCAGGTTTGAGTGGTTCCAAGGAAGGGAAAGGAGAAACAGTCCAGGGAAAATTTGGACTGTTTAGCTAAACTAACTAATGAGCAGAAGCAAAAAGCAAGCAGAAGCAAAGCAGAAGCGAGAGCAAAGCGAAAAGCAAAAGCAAAAAGCAAAAGCAGCACCACGTACTGCCCTGTCTGTGTGTCCCACCAGCCGTGGGGGAGAGGCTGATAAGAAACCAAAACAAAACTTTCACTCTTCAGAGCCAGTCTTGAAGGCACAGAACATGATATCCAGCATGAACAGAACACATGAATGGGGATACAAGCACCATAACGTCACCCCAGGACAATGGTGTTCCCATGTTTGAGTGTGCAACACGTATCTGCCCAGCATTCCTGCCACTGGGGAACACTAATTCACTACAGATTGTGGATATAGCTGTTTTGGATGCAAACCCACAGTTAAAAAACATCTGTGATTTCCCTGTACCTGTACTTTTAAGAGTAAGCAATTACATTTCTGCAGTTGTTTTGGTGCATTGGAAACAAGTTGATTCATTTCAATATGTAGCACCTTCCAAATGTGCAAATGATGTCACCCTCATCCTTCTGGTTGGCAAGGACTGAGGATTAGAACTTGGATTTCTTGTCTTGGGTGTTATCACTAAGTGTTAGCCAAACCTGCCTAGTCTAGTTAGTGACAGTTTTTTGACTGAAACACCGATGAAAAATTGCCTCTTGTCCTGATGTGTTCCACAGGTCTTTCCAGCTGTGTGAGTGTGAGGGACATCTGGGTTATGATGTTACCCCATACATACAGCCATACTGTGGAAGGACCAGAGGATTATTTGGCTCTGATTGATTGTAGAAGAATTTCTTTATTGTAACTAATTTTTGTTGCTGTTGTTTGGTTGGTTTTTTGTTTAGTTTTGTGGGGAGTTTTTGTTTGTTTTGTTTTGAGCTTTTTGTTTGTTTTTTTTTAAGAATTCTTCCAGGTTCTGAGGAACTGGGGCACTTTTTACCAGCTTACCTCTACATTGTTAACTACAGCCTAAAATAGTGTTTGACCAAGGATGTATGTGTTATCAATTAATATCAAAGCCTGAATGGGTATTTTTGACATACATAAATGCATCCATGTGTGTTTTTCTATACAGTAGGAAAGTAATATCAGTGCTCAAAAAAGCACACTGTAGCTATTAAACATATGCTAAAGCTCAGAGTTTCCATTAATTTAATATACCATTAGGAGCTGGAGAATAGACTATACAAACAGGAGATGCTTGCTAGAAATGAAATTAGGATTTGGGATCTCATATGTTTTGTATCATTTCCTTGTCTTGACTCCAGCTTAAAAGTATGGAAGTTCTTTTTGATGAAGTCCCCTATGTTGCTTTTTTGCTTCCCCTCCAAATACTTTCACAAATTATTACCTTCAAAATTGATAGCATGGTGCTCCTAGTGCCAAGTGAAATGGAAAAATGAGATCCTGGCATTCCAAGCTGCTGGAGTAGTTTGTGTTACCTGTGCCTGGCATCCTTTGGCAAGCAGTCTGACTTGTGCAGGTTCCTGAAAAGAAGACCCCCCCCCCCTCAGAGCTTTGTTTTTTGGCCCAGGACCTGTGTGGGTGGTCGGAGTCAGCAGTTTGGAGCTATGAACCAGAGAAGGGTTTGTCACTGTTGAGTTAGGCTGAAGAAAAGTGACATTGACTCCTGTGATTAGTAGGCACAAGAGTGAGCTTTGTTAGAAAACTACAGATATTTATAGACAGGATCTTTCACCCAGAACCTGACTGGTTCTTAACAACACCCTTGGTTAATTAGGAACAACACCTTCTTGTGAATCTCTTTCCATAAACATCACGTACAAACATTCCACGTGTTCACAAACACTAAGTGTAGAGACTAAGATAAGAACGGTTTTATTTCTTTTCTCTGAGCTTCTCACAACTTCTCCAGGATGATGCCTGGGAAAGTGACCTGTTGCTGTGTCCTGGTTTGATAAGGAAGTGAATTTTTTGGGAGGTTGTGGTCAAGGGAGAATATATTTTCATGGGGGCACTGACATTGTGCCAGCGTCAAACCATGACATTCTCTCTCTGACTGGCACATCCACAACCATTCAGTGGGGTGTGCTGACTTTGGCACGAGCTAAGGGCTCCCTGACACAGCAGAGCAGGCTCTGGAGAAAAGGCTCCAAGGCTCTGTCTGTGCCTCCAAAGGACAGCCAGACTGCAGCCTGCTCTGGCCTGAGCAGAATGTGCCTGCTTGTTTGGGATACAGAAGGATGGGGTGGCCTGATGAGGTGTTTAAAAGATGGTTAATTGCAAAATCAGTGTCATGGAAGAGTGAGTCTGTAAGGTTGTTACATCCAAAGTTATCACATTAGAAGTCTTGCATCAGAAAAATGTTTTAATTCTAGTTACAATGTCTTTTATAAATTTCTTATCCAATCAGCTGTCATCATGGCATTTTCTGAAAAATACCTCTGCCAGGATTTTTCTCCTGAGAAGCTGAGAGGCCTCAGGAACAAAAGAAAAACAATAATTATCTGCTGCTGTGGAATGCAACAGGTGCATCTTTGATTGGTCCATGTTGGCTGTTTTTAATTAATGGCCAATCACAGTCAGCTGTCTCACACTTTCTGGTCAGTCACAAGATTTTATTATCATTCCTTGCTATTCCTTCCTTCTGATTAAATCCTTTCTTCTATTCTTTTAGTATAGTTTTAATGTATCATTTTCTTTTAATATATCATAAAATAATAAATCAGCCTTCTGAAACATGGAGTCCAGATTCTCATCTCTTCCCTCAACCTGGGACCCCTGCAAACACCACCACAAATCAGCTGCTTCCATAAAGCTCCCTAGCATCTTCATAACCAATTACTAATTGCTATATTTTACCTCATTTACTGCAGTGCATCTTTTTCTGCCCAATCATACCTCTGCAGAAACTTAATACTGTATCTTCTACTTTTTATCAACTCTACAACGAGTTCTATTGTTAAACTCTAAAATCTTCTACTATCTTGCTTAATATATTTGTCCACTTCTGTATGGCCTATTCAACAAAAATCTTTATTCTTATTTTATTTTGTTGTGTTTTATTTTATTTTATTTTATTTTATTTTATTTTATTTTATTTTATTTTATTTTATTTTATTTTATTATTTATTTTTATCTTATTTCTTTTATTGTGTCTATTTCACTATTCTATTCTAAAGCTCCAAGCCCTCTCCAAGACCTTAGGTGAAACACTGTCCACCTCTATCTCTGAGACTGAGGCATTGGCAGCTCTCTGTGCCTGCATTTCCCACACCTACTAACCAGAAAATGGGGGGAGGATGTAGAGGAAGGCACCTCTGATTGCTTTAGGCAATGTGTAGCCAGGCTGTTGGCTTGTTATTGTCTTGTCTTTTGCTTTATTGTTTTCTAACACAACTGGGAAAATGACATGGGTTAACAGAGTAGATAAACCATAATTTACCATAATAAACCAAAGAAATGCACCTGCTTGGGGCTATCACCACACCTTTGTTTCTTTGGGAGGACATACCCTGGGAAGTCACTGGTCCAGGAATCTTCAGGGATGTGTGTGGTCCTTTGTACCTAGCAGTGTCATTAAATTGAGCCTTTTAGGTCTGAAAGGTGCCACAGTAATTCTGTTTCTTTGTTGTGCATTTGGCAGGTGGGAAATTTTCTCTCATCCCTGCCATCAATTGTGATTTGCCTCCTAAAATACTTGCAGCATTCATTGAAGATACAATTACAGAGCATGTAGTTTTAGATAGACACTTTTTGTACATGCACTGTCAGGACAGGGCAAACTGTGTTTGTTCATAAATGCAGACCCTTCCACAAAAACTATTAAACTCCAGAAGTGTATCACAACTGTGGCATCAGTCAGCAATGTCAAAATCTGCTCACATAGCAGTGGGTGAACTGTTATTTTCTCGTGTGACTTGCTCGTATATTGTCTCTCCGTTTCCCTTTTTCTTGGTGGAGACTTAGGGCTGGCTACTTGTCAAATGCTATAATGTGAAGTTAATCACAATGTGACACATTGACACTTTTCATAATAATTGCTTCCTACACTGGAAACCTCCAGCTGTTTTGGTGGAAGTAATGTGATGTGACTGTGACAACACAGTCCCACAGCCTGCAGACTGAACATTTTAGTCCAATTTTAGTTGAAAAGTATGTTTTTTGATCTTTATGACACTTTATGGATCTTTATTCCATTGATGAGTACATATGGAAATTAAAGGAATTCCTAGAATTTTCTTCTAGTTGTTTGGAAATGCATGTAGGTGTTTGTTGAATGGTTTTATGGATAAGGATTATTTTTATCTCTTTGCAGCAGTAAGTGTTAGAAATGCCCTTTGAAGAGGAATAGATTTTTGGTTTGGAGAGTTCAAATAGCAAAATCTGTACTGCAAGATCACTCTTTTCAGTTCTGATGCTATGCTAGTGTGGGCAGCAAAGGAATTTTGGGGGCTTTTTCCCTTGGAGGAGAATGTACGACCAGTCCACGTGGAATGGGAAGTCATGTAAAGGTTTGGCTGCAGGGAGAGAACTCTGGAGTAGCTTCTCATCCTATAAGCAAAACTACTGATGTAAATAACAGTAATTAAATTAGAGCTGGATGGGGAATATTAATTGTTAGTATTTTTTGCCCACATGAAACATTAAAGTTTGGACAGTAAGTATCCTTTTAATGAGACATATAACTATACTGTGAAAGGATGAATGTGGTCAAATATATTTAATTTTCTTTTTATTTGGAATTAACACTTCTGTATTTCATCCTCCCTCCCCTGGTGGGTCCCCCCACCCCAATAACACTAGGATGAGCATACATCTACTAAATCTGTACTGTCTCTAATGGCCTCTTGATCATTTGAATTTCAGATCCTGTGTTCTTGGAACATGCTGCTGATTGAAGCTGAAGGTGCTGATTATCATTATTATTTTTTTCTCCTCCTCATTCAGGCCTAGGATGCAACAGATAAACCTGCTATGAAACTACAGGAGATTCACTGCAGAGATCTCAGCATCAAGAGAGTACAGGCTCTGCTTAATTGTGTTCTAAAGGGAATATGCATTTATGCATCTTTCTTTTTGATGACAGTTATTCTAAGAAATCATTTAAAAAGGCATTTCTTGAAGGCTCTGGAAAGGCAGGTAGGCACTACTGCAGTAGTAGTCATTGCCCATTGTGTTTAAAAGATCATCTCAGAAATCTCATCATGTAACTTTATCAAGAGATGGATTTAAAATCCCTTAAGCTCCTTGTGTTTTGTCAGTGGTGACAGATCCATTGATGGAGCAACTGCTGGAAAAGACAACTCATGGGACTGAAATACATTATCAAACCACAGTCTGCTTTTAGAAAATATCAAAGTACAGGGACCTGAGTGTAATTTAGGCTGTGTGAATATGGCCCTCAGAGGGACCTCTGCATAGAACAAGTTACTTTTTTAACCTGTATTATACTGAGGTTAGTTATGCCAAATGTCACTAAGAAATACCAAATCCAGGGATAGTTTTACAGTAGCCGAATCTGGGTTGAATTCTCTATGTCTGTCTGGAGAAGACCTGGAAGGTAATTCACCACTATAATTGATTTATTTGACTTATGCCAGTCACTGGGGTATATACTCTACTTTGAATTTTCAGCAATAGATATTGTATAGTCTCTTTTCTTTTAGTCAGCTTTGTGTGAGTTACCTTAAAATGATGCTTTTCCTTGAGGCAGGAAAACAGGGTTGCAAGCCATTTGCAAAACTATATTTATTTACATCTGGAGGTCTAATCTTGTAGGAATACCCATAGATACTGTGATTGATTAATTTTTTTTTCTCCCAAAGTAGCAGTTTTTTTCTTTCTGAGCAGTACCTAATTCTGCCTTACCTTTCCTGAGACCCCTTCCATATTATATTATATTATATTATATTATATTATATTATATTATATTATATTATATTATATTATATTATATTATATTATATTATATTATATTATATTATATTATATTATATTATATTATATTATATTATATTATATTATATTATATTATATTCATACCATATATAATATCATATTTTTATGCTATGTTATACTATTCATAAAATATATTTTCTTTTATTATATTTCTTTCATTAATGTTGAAAAAGACCACTAAGATCATGAAGTTGAACTGTTATTTCCACTCTTTCATGTTTCAACGGGTGTAAAGCCATTAAAGACTGAAACTGGTACATATCCAAAATAAAACCTCTGCTCTTATTGATGGGTGGAACTAGGTACCAGGTAAGTAGGTATCAAATTTCAGAATTTGCTAGTTGTAGTTCAAAGAATGCAATAACTATAATATGCAATGCTATATCCCATATTTTCCAGCTTAAAAAGTTAGACTGAAATGAGTACTTTCCTGCTACGTAGGATTTTTTTATGGCATGGTGATTCAAAACTGTGTGTTTGAAGTGCAATGCCAGCTTTTCTCCAGTCCCTTTCATCTTAAGGAAAGTTACCTGTTATTTACTGCTCAGCTGTCACTTCCAGTTATCAGCTGTTCACTGAATTTCTGCAGGAGGAACACAGGCAGACTATTCAAGCACCTGCTCACAGGTTTGTGGTACTTCTGCCCTTGTCTTCTAGAGCAGGTGTGTGTGCTGATTCTTAGCCTGCAGCCTTGATTTTGCTGCCAGTGGCAGGAAAAGGGTATGTCTGTTGGATTCTGGCAAGGATAGATTAGATTTCTTTAAATATGTCTGCTTTTCATCCTTTGAGAAACCAAGAGTTTCTGTGTGATGGCTCATCTGCCCTGTAGTGGATAGAAAACCCATGTTGGCATCTTTTTTTGTTCAGGGCTATGAAGTGATCTGAACAGCAGGGAATTTGGATGCTGTAAAGCTCCACTTTATTGGTTTTGTTTGACCCCTGTGTTGATGACACAGATACATAGGTTGAAAGTGGCCATCTGCAATGGGACATAGAGGGAAGCATTCAGCAGAAATAGCCGCAGTCATGAAAAGTGTCTGCATTTTCTCACTGTAACTTAAAGTCTGGTGATTCTTTTGTGGACTGAGATGACTTGATTGATAGAACTCCAGCATACCTCTTCCTTTTTCCAAAGATTTGTTCTTGTCTGTAAAGTGACTGTTTCTGCAAGATGTGGACTGTGATTGTAATCTATACAATATCTGTTTTGCAACTCCCACTGGATTTTAACAGTGCAGTTTCCCTGCAATTACAGTTTCCTGGCTGTTGTGTGTCTTAATTTCACCTGCAGTTAAGTGTCTGTCCTGTTCAGCATGTAGCTCTGTGGCACCTTGTGCTCAGTGGGAGTCCTGCTCATGTACAAGTATGACAGGGGTGCTCAGGGCTTGTCTTGTGCTTGATGCCAGGTGTTAGCACAGGGATGAGGTATCAGAGGTGATTTTGAGGGCGTTCTGAAGAAGAGTGCTGTCACAGACATATTTTATGAAAAATCCTTTTGCCAGGATCTTTTCTCCTGAGAAGCTTCAGCTTCTCCATGTTTTGCTGCTTTGGAATGTGATTTGGAGAATTGTTTACCCAGCATGTGAGTTGTTTTTACTTGATGACCAATGACAGCCAGCTGTGTCGAGGCTGTGAGCAGTCACAAGATTTTATCAGTCCTTTCCTTTTCTATTCCTTGCTAGCCTTCTGATGAAATCCTTTCTTCTATTCTTTTAGTATAGTTTTAATATATCATTTTCTTTTAATATAATATATATAATAAAATAATAAATCAGCCTTCTGAAACATGGAGTCAAGATTCTCATCTCTTCCCTCATCCTGGGACCCCTGTGAACACCACCACAGAGTGGTTGGCACTTTATGAAGACAGAGATTTGTTAAAGTGTCTGACTATTGACATGAGATCTCATAGTCCCTGGATGGGTGTCACTCCATGTATTTCATCCCCATTAAAATCTGAAGGACAATAAATATTCTTTCTCACACAAAGTAGATCTTTACTCTTAATAATGTGAATGTGGACTTGCTTTGTAAAAGAGCTCTGCTTTTTTTCCTCATACAACACTAAAGGAAAAAGTGTTTTAAAAGAATAAATAAACAGAGGCCAGTGGTCTCTTAGTGTAGTTCTGTTTAACATTGTCTGCCAGTTTTTCTCAAATGTATCATCACTTCCTCATTTTAAAGAACTCTTCACATCTGAACAGCAATGCAGATGAAACAGAGACCGTTTAGTACAGGAATCTGATATTTTTCATAAATTTTACTGCTTGCAGAATCTAGATTAACAAAATATGGTCAACAACACCATACAACTCACACATTTTTCATGTATTTTTTCTGTCTCTGTTTCTATAATAACCTGGTTTTGATATACTGTATTCCATAGTTCAATACTTAAGACAGTCACTTTATTATTATTACTGAGCAACTGTATTCTGGAGGGTTTCTCTGATGTAGTACATCTTGCTCAGTCTGTTAAACCAAGACCTTCAGAATGCCTGACCACAGTAATCACATCATTTTTTCATCCCCACTTCCAATCTTTAGTTGATGACTCCTACCATACATCATCACCATACATCCTCATTTGAGCAGTCCAATTTACATATTGTTGCAATCACACTGAAAGTTCTAATAAATTTCCCTTGGTGTCAGACATCTATGTGAATGATGGCTGTGCCTAAAACTGCCATCTTAATACCTTTGAACATGTCATCTTCCTGGAGCTTATTACTCAAGTTTTACCAGTGCCCTGTAACTGATGTCCTGCCTGAGTGACAGTCTTTGAAAGCACTGTGAACTTTCCATTGCCTGTGGTGACACTGCAAGTACTTGCAGTGCTTTAGATCTTATGCAAGCAAACTGAAAACGACTCTTCAAGTGTGATCTACAAGGTGCTGATCACTTTTTTCCATTCCTTCACATTCTCTTCACAGGAGTTTGTTCTTTATTCTTCTTGTAAATATGCAATTTATCTTAGCCTCCTCTGCTATGTGGCCTTTCTTTGTTTTTACTTGCCACATTTGGATGTGCTTTGCACCCTCTGACTTGAATGATTAGAAGAAGTGTAGAGAAAATGAATGTTGGGGCAATCCATTGCAGTAGGACTGGTTTATGGAGACAAATCACTTGCATATAATAGGTGGCTTGAAGTTTTTCCTGTTAGTGTCCTAGATGAACTAGCTACTCTATTGCCAGAAAAAAGCCTTTTTTCTTCTATAGAAGGAACAGAGTCTTTGAATGGATCAATAGACAGAAGTGCAGTGGAAATGATGTGACAGAGGACAGTACACTGCCACAGGGCTGATAAGGTCACTCATGTGGCAGTGCCATAGTTGGAGGAGTGTAGTGCATATCTGTTGCATGTGGAATGTAACTATTACTAGAATGTGATGGTGATTTTAGAGCTAAGCAGTCTCTAGGATCGTGAGAGATTGGGCAAGGAAGGCTTTAGAGTTGAGAGGGTTTGGTTTTGGCTTTATCTGTTGGCAGTTTTCCCCTACTGAAAAAAGAGTATCCAACTTAGGGCAATGGCTGCTAGGCCAGCAGTCTTGCTCAAAAGATTCAAAACCCTGCTTCAGATGGGTGAAAGCAGCAGGTGAGATTGGATTTCATATCTTCCAGGTTTGTGTCTTACCCAGGAGCATTTAGAGAGAGGCTTCTCCTCTGCTTTTTCTTGTGTTTTTAACTTTGATGCAAAAGGAAAGCAAATATACTTTCCTTTTCAATTCTTGCAGAATGGCTCTCAGATTTTTTGTAAGTAGTACAGGTTAGGACCTAATGTAGTTAAACAATAGGGATGTGGCCCTTTTACAAAAGCCCACTTTTGATATTAAAGGTCTGACCAATTTCTGGTGAAATTGCTGTGCGTTTGGCCTAGGGAGCCAGTAACAATAAATACACAACATGCTGGGAAAATATGTGTTGTGTTGGAGACTGGGAAATTGAGTTCAGCTCCTGCTTTCTCTCTTTTCTGTCCTCAAGCAGAAAAGGAATGATTGCATGATAAAAAGACCCAATATGCTTAAAAAAAATATTTTACAATTCCTCTTATTATGAAACAGTTGCTCAGGCTCCCACTGCCACCTTAGCTCTTTGTAAAACTGTGAAACTGAAGCCAGAGCTCACCTGGTGTTCAGGTGCTCAAATCCTCTTCATTTCTTAGGAATTTGTTGATTTCAGAGGAAGTGAGGTGGTTTCAGCAGTTCTGACTCTTGCACCAGATGAGGAAATGCCTAGTTAAGCACACAAGTGTGCTCACTAATGTTTCAGTAACATCTTGATGGCTATGCAAGCTCACTTTCAGGACAGACAGTGATTTCTTGGGCTTTTGACCAGGCTGATGGAGTGCCTGATTTCTTTCCTACCCTCTCCCAGGTATGCTGAAAAGAAGATTTTAATGTTCTGCAAATTGAGCAGTTCCATATTATGTATCAATATGGACAATTGTATTTAATTTCACTGATTATTACTTATGAAATGTGGATGTAGACTCCCTTTCAGATGATACATTCCCAGTGCTCACAGACTGAAAACAAGCCATGGCCAGGTTCTTGTACTGCCCAAGGTGTATCCTTGAGGGCCTTTCAATAAATCCCTGCTTTATTCCTTTAACAATATCTAACCTCTGTTCTAGGGAGCCTCTCAAGGCATCAAAACCAAAGGAATGCAGTAGAAGAAAACTTTGCCAGGGTCCTGATGCTGCAGATTTGCTCAGCATGGAGGGAAGGTCTGGTGTAAACAACTGGTGTTCTTGGTGCAAGGACAAAGCCAGCTGGCATCTCCACACTTGCTTTGCTCCAAAATTTATGCAAGACAAACCAGACTCTGCCTGCCCAATAAAGAGGGAAAGAGGAGGAGGTTCAAGGAACCTCTGTTGTATTATTGTGTTATTTGGTTTGGGCTGGTACATTGGAGGATAATATGGATGGAAGTGCCACCTTTTCTAGAGCTGCTGGTGAAAATGTTGGGATCTGTTAAAATACAGCTTCTGAGATGTCTGAGAACTGTTTCATTTCAGGTTGAAATCTGGCGCTGGAAGTGCTAATGAGTATTTTTCTTCTGGTTTTCATCTGTGACTAATTGGTGAATAAATTATTATATTGTTAGCATGAAACTGTAATATTTATGTTTCTGGGTCTTTTTGTAAAGATGTGAATCGTGAACAAATTGTGATAAAGTTTAGTTGGTGTAAAGTCAATAACTAACTGAAGTACTGGAGCTAGATGTTTTTGTAATGTGCTAAACTAACAGGAGTGTGTGTGTTTTTAGGCAGGAGCTCCATAAGTACCTAAGAAATTGCTTTTTAAAAGTACCTGATAAATTTCAATGCCTCATTGAACCTTTTTGACTCAAGGACTTGCAGAGAAATGCTTCATATTTTCAGGAAGTCTGCCTACATACACAAAGATTGTGAAATTGCAATGGAGAAACCCACTTTTTTTTTTGAACCAGACCTTAAAATGACAAGAATTTGATTTCTACTACCCTTCCCTATTTGTTATTAAAAGGAGATGGCTAAAATACATGCAAGTATTGATATGTATTGATGTACACTTCCAAAGGTAAAGATCTTTTTTTCATTAAAGCCATTTCCCTACAAATATGTGAAAAAAAAATAAAGCTGTATCTGTGTTATATTTCAGAAGGATACCAAGTTGTATGAAAAAACACTGTCCAAGGGGAAAGGAAATATAGAACTGTGTCCCTGAGCTGCACTTATATTTGTCACAGGTGCACTGGAGACCTTGAGGAAGCCCTGGTGGAGGTTTCTCTCAGCTCCTTAGCTCTATTTTGCTGATATCTGTTTAGGTAAATATTCAGGAAATGCTCTGTCTAGAGATATATAGAGCCTTGTTCTCAGGACACTTTGGCAATATGAATAGCAATCTGTAGCCTGGGGAGAAAAGCACATTTTCCCTTTGCAGCATAATGGCACTTGAAATTCCTCTGCTGTCCTGGGTTAGATACAGGCAGAGTCAGCAGCATGGGGAGGTGCTGCAGAAATGTCTTTAAGTGGGTTTGTGACTGCTTCCACAGCCATGTAAATCAGAAGTAACTTCTGAAATCAGTTTTATGTACCAGTATATAAACTGTGGGAGAGAGAAAAAGAGATATTTTGAAAAATGGGAATGGCAGCTTGCTTAACATTTCTTTCCCTTGCCTTAAAAAACAAAATGTGTTGATGATGTTCTTTTAATGGGCTCTAAAAGCTCAGCCCTTAAAATTAGCAGGTTCATCAATAAAAAAATGTTTCCTAGCAAGGGAGAACTGCCAAAAAAATATGCTTAATTTATGGTCCAAAAAAAGAAATATTGTTGTAATAAACAAATTAGTTTTCCCATTCAATTATGTAGTTAGTGTTATGGGTACTATAGTCTCAAAGTTGTTTTTAGATTATATTTTGTTTCTTTCCTGTTGGATCATACAAATACTGCAAAATAATTCTAGTTTAAAATGGTTGAGTACTGTCAGAGCATAACTTCCCTCGTGCTAACTTGCACAGTGCCATGTGAATGCAGTTGTCTGTCAAACACATCAGCTGCCAGCATCCTGACCTCCCATCCTGGCTGTCCCTTCTTATTAGATGATGGGGATAATGTCCATGAGGGAACTGCATCATGTCATGACAGGTACCCTTGTCACATGTTTCTCTAAGATATTACCTTCTAATTATAAAACAAGGACATTCTGAGTTGTGTTTTTCCCATCTAGGAACTACTTTCTTCTGTAAGGTGAAGAAGATTTGGTTTTTGTTACTTTGATAATGGAAAAAAAGCGTTTAAGGGTTCAGGGTTGCTTCAGACTTTGTGATGTACTGCTGTGGACCTGGGCAGTGAGCATCAGTTCCCGGGTGCTGTGCCCCAGAGCAAATGCTGGAGTCTGTTCTCATTTTGAACATTAGAAAACAGACAAATTGGACCAACAGATTTTATGATTGTTATAAAAATACTGAGAAAACAAGATGGTAGTTACTCACTTTGCAAACCACCTGGTTTTGTTTTATTTTAAATTGGAGTGCAGTGATTCTTTACCAATCCTTTGATGGAGTGTCATCTACTGTGAGGTGCTGATTTTCGTACTTATGTAATCTTTCTATTATGTAGTTCTCAGAGCATGCTATAACAGAGTTATATTTATCTCCATTTATCATCTGAAGAAATGGTCTGAGAAGGAGGAACTGATGGCCTCCTTGAGTTTTAAAACAGTGTAAGACAGAATTAGGAAAGACTTAAGTTTGCAGGCTGTGCTTTACCCACAAGACATCATTCCTAATTCAGCTGTTTGAACACCAGTTGAATCCTCATGCCTGATATTATTGTCCAAAGCTTGTTGTATTCTTACTGAACAGCAAATAATAGCTGGTCATCTAAAACTCACTGGTGCCAAAAGCTGCTGGAAACTGATCAACCTTTCTCTCTCAGGAAGTAATATGGGTGCAGATTTATAGAAGTGGGCTAGTTTTGCATGATGATCTTCTAATGGGCTGTAAAGGCTCAGCCCTTAAAATTAGCCCTAAAATTTATTAGAATAAATTCTACTGAGAATTTATTTCCCTCACCTGTCTGTCTCCCACTTCAGTTTGCATCATTCTCTGCCCAGGACTGACTGTGAGTTCCCAGGCTCTGAGGTTTTTTTACTATTCTCTAGCTGGTAGAATAGTAAAAGGTGCAAGTTTGACCCTCCTTCAAGCAGAGGAGGAAACTGAAATTGGACTTCTTTCATCTTGGACACATCTGTGATCACTGGGGCATTGGGTACGAGAGGAATGTCACTTCATTTTATGTCAGCCATGTTTCAGAGAGAAGAATGATAGCTGACTGGCTGTCAGTAGAAAGATTTTCAAGTGGACAACTCACAAAGATGTCAGGTGCTTGAACACTAAAAGAGGAAAATGCACTCCTGCAGCAAAAGTAAGGTGCACCTTCTTCTGAAAAACGTAATTTAGACGACATTTAGCTTAGTGTGAGTGTTGTATGAACACCACTGGTATATGCTGACTTTCTCTGTGAGGCATTTGATGAGCCTAAAATCCTCATTCACTGTGATGGATGACACAGGTGAGAATGGTTTAGGGATCTATGGTGCTCTTCAGTGCAAGAAACAAATCTTCTTGGAGGGCTGATCCTTTGATTCTCTGCAGTTCAATTTCACATTTATGAAGAGAGCAATCAAGGCTGCTAAACAAGAGTGTTCTGCATACCAGGGATGAAATAGGTGGAAAATTTTGAGTCAAGCAGACCTAGACAGTTCCCTATGCAGCGTAAATGTCAAGATCTGTTGTTGGATTTATTTGTAAAGGTATGTCTGGAAGATGTGATGAATGAATTTATCTGAAGCTGTGCAATGGGAAGTTAAGGCCTTATATTAGGTCTTAAAATCCATTTTCTGTGATCAATTTGATTGACTCTCACATATGTGTTTTAAGGTAGAAAAAATGCAGACAACACTTGTTTTTTTCTCCAAAATAACCTTCTTCAATTAATTTCCCTGCAATTCCCCTGTAACCTTGACTATTATAAGGTTCTGTGCATAACATGGGGTATAATTCACAGCAGAGTCCCTGCTCCTTTTACTCCTCAGGTCTTTGCCTTTCATTTTGATGGTTTATCTTCTGACTTACTTTAATTGTAAAAGGAGGCTGAATGGATAGGTTAAGGGTTTATATTTGCAAAAAAACTGCTATTAGAGTCCTAGGGAAATGAGGATTTATAGTTCATTCAAATGCAGCAATTATTGGATTTCCTAATAAATTGGGATTTGATTAGTCTTTTTAGAGTGTCTGTATGGTCCATTCCTATCTGAGTCTTGTGTTGGTTTGAAAGACAGGTGCCTGCCAAGGAAGACTGGAACCTCCCTTCCCTCCAAATCATTATAACTTTGAAATTACAGGGTTTCAGACAAAGACACGGGAAAGCAAATAACAGTTCTTTTACTAGAATATGTGTGTATAACTGAGTCAAATGGTTGAGCAAGGAATGCAACTAAGATAGTGAAAATTATATATATTTTAATTAAGAGCTTAAATGAATTATGGGGTTAAGTTAAAAATGTAGTTAGCAAAGAATATATACTGTGATACCAGGTGGGGATAACTGTAACAATGCTGAGAATGACAGGTGATAGATGAAGTATTGTAAGAGTGCAGGAACCATAAATACCACTGGGTTCTAAGAATGAGAGGAGGTTTGGACTGTCACCAGCAAGTCAAGGAGCCCTGCCAACTTGACATGGCTGAAGAGTTTACAATTAGAAAGACATCTTACTTCCTCTCCAGAGCCCACCAACCCAATTAAAGAGGACAATTGCACAGCCATAATGGATATTCAGCTAATTATAATACTAGGCGAGAACTAATGTTTATGTAATGGGCATCAGAGAAACCATCCTGGAAACCATCTGAATATGTAAAACCTTTTCTGGATAAATAGAGAGCAGGAGCTTATGGAAATTATTCCACATTATTCCAGGCAAGATGTATTCTATTACCATCTGTATGGCAGATTATCTTATGTCAAGTGGGCAGTTTGCTTTATCTCTCTCTCTGAGTGACCACAATCACACCTCCCTCGGGAGGGGACACCTGCTGATAACAGACTATTGAATGTCACTGCATGGCTGATAAGAACTACAGCATCCCACTGGGAGATGTGAGCCCAGAGGGAGGAGCCAAGCATTGCTACCTGGATATAATCTGAGATTCTGGAACTCCAGCACGGCTTTTCTCCACAGGATTCACCAGAGGAACAGCAGCTGTCTTTTCTTCCACTGGATTTTTGGAGGAAGAATACATCCTTCTCTACAGGATCCCTGCTCCAACAGAACCACCCCTGACACTGCAGGAGGGCTGAGCCACAATTCCAATGGGACTGCTGCCAACACCCTGACCCACAGGGTGTCAGGTTGGGTTCTGACTCGGTCAGTGTTGTTCTAGTGTACTGCATTGTTTATTTTATCCTTTTATTTTTCTTCCCTATTAAAGAACTGTTATTTCCTGCTCCCATATTTTTTGCCTGAGAGCCCCTTAATTTAAAAATTATAGCAATTCGGAGGGGTGGGGAGGGTTTACATTCTCCACTTCAGGGGAGGCTCCTGCCTTCCTTAGCAGACTCCTGTCTTTCCAAACAAAGACACACATGTGTCCAGCGCTGTAATAAATATACCCTCTTTTAAACTTTAATTAGTTGAAGAGTTGTTTGTCCGTGCTTCATACCAAGCAAGCCAGCAGCAGCAGCAGCAGCAGCACAGGCCCGGCCCGGCCTTGTCCCGCTGCAGAGAAGGGACCTTCCCCTGGGTGCAGTTCCGGGCACGGCCGCCAGGGGCGCTGCTGGCTCCGGGCAGGCAGGGCGGGGCGGGGACTCCCCCGGCCGGCAGGGGGCGCTGTGGGGCGGGCCCGGCCTCATCCCCCTCACGCAGTAATGGCGGCAAAGATAGGAAGGGATGGAGCAAAGGGTTTGCTTCACAAGCCCCTGGGGCAGCCGATCCCGCTGCCCCAGCAGGACTCTCAGAAGCAGCAAGCTGAAACGACAGGAATGAGCAAAAATCCTGGGATGGGAGATGAGATGCATCAAACTCCGCAGCTGCAGTGGGAACAGATCTTGGTGGGCAGGGCGTGTGGGGCTGAGTGTAGTGAAAACCGGGAGCAGTGCTGGTGAAGCTGTGAGGGTAGGGCAGCACGGCCTGGCTCTGAGCAGGCCAGGGAAAGGCAGACTTGGGATTCTGGGTTTTTTCCCCAGAGGCACCTGAGCAAATGGTGACAATCCTTTTTTTAGTGAGGCAGTGCATTGGTAAGGTACAACGGCCACTCTTACAAGCAGAGCAGCACTCACGGTAGAAGAAAGGCAGCAGGAGATTGAACCCTGCAGTGGTGACGAATTCTCCCTCACAGCCTCTCTCTCCTCCAAGTGATGAGAGAACATGAGAGATAGGGGCTGCACCGAATCCCATTTCCCCAGTCCAAAAATCTCAGGGTATCTCTGCTCCCCATGAGAAGCCCCAGGTAAAGAGAGAGCAGCCAGCTGCACCCCTCCCCTGAGCTGTGACTACAACTTTTGTCTCTCCTCTTTATCCAGTCATTATTGTCTCCTACTAACACGTATGAGGGAAAATTCCTTAAGAGAAAAAAAACCAACAAAAAACCCACAACCAAACAAAAGGAGAACTCCTAAAACCCCAACACTTCCCTCTTGAAAGAGCAGGGGGAAAATTGCTTTTATTGCTATCTGTGTAGCTAATCCTTCTCTTCTTACACTTCTCCATGCTGTATTTCCTGCTGGCTCCTTCTGTTTTGCCTTGACATTTAGGCTTGAATCATGCATAAACAATACCTGATGGTGTCAGTGGGACCACTGCATACATGAGTGTCCTGGCAGTAGTGCCCTGCCAGCAGTGATGACATTCCAGCCCTGAGTTTGACATTGATACCTGTTCCAAAGGCAGTGAGGAATGTTATTGCATGCTTGTGGTTAAAACCACATGTATGTGATTTTAAAGTGTTTTCTTTTTTCCTTAGTATGTATGCAAGTCAGCCTACCCCACCCCACACTGCTGGTTTAATTATTGACTATAAAACCATATATATATATAAAATTGTGTGTACATATAAGAAAAAAATATTTAATATCTTCATTGTGTGTTGCTAAACTAAACTTTGAACTTTTTTTTTGGCTGTATATGCTATTTTGACATATCTATATGATTTTGTTGGATTTTCAGACAAATTTAAAGAAATAATTTTACAGCCTTTTTTTCCTTGAGAACTTAGACACTTATTTTTAGCTGTTGTCAAGATAAATGAAAGTTTCCATCAAGACATGTCCAGTGAAAGGATCTTTCTTTTGGGTCTGTGAAAAAAATGCCCATATGCATAAATGAAGTCTGTATGAACTCTATTCTGAATTTTGCTGAAGCTTTGTTACATGTGAAATCCTTTTGGGAATCTACTATTAAAAATTCAGCATTTGAATGCTATGGTATATATTCAAACAGTCAATGACTGAGCTGAACAGAATGAGTTTTATTGAGTAAACACTGAATAATGATCACTGAAGTCTCATTGTTCTGCATCTGCTGGAGCCCTACACCAGCAATATTTTTGCTATTTGGCACCTTTTTTCTTCCTTATGTAAGCATTTTAATAAGAAAGGAAGAGTAGTTTAATATTGGATTTGAGAAGTAAGTTTGGTTTGTTAGAGTTATGGTAGGAGTTGACTGGTAGTTTAATTGCTCAAGGTGGACCACAGTGCAAAAATCCTGGGGTGGTAGATGAGATGTATCAAACTGATACTCACACTGATATTCTGTCTTTCATGGCCTTGTTGTGTGAAAGGTGTGTGGGTTGGAGTCATCTCAGCCTGTGAGGTGCAGCAGCGCTAAAATCCAGAAAAGCGCCAAGTGTGTATAAGAAGAAAGAGCATTCATTTTCCTTTTAAGTAGACGTGCTGCTCTGGTAATGCAGGGTAGCTCTAACAGATGTTTTCTAAGACTTTTGGAAGGTCTCTCCTCTGCAATGTTCTTTTTGGAAAAAAATTATCTCCTTTCCAACCCCCGCCCCAACTATCAGGTATCATAGCAGTAACATGTATAACATCTCACTGCTCTGTGGCTGAGAGCCACTGTAAACAGCAGCTGAACAGGCAAGAAATGAGAAATGAGAGCCAAGAAATGAGCCCAGCAGTTATTTAAACAGGCCTTCCACAAGCCCTTGCAAGTTCTAATTAGTGATATGGGACTTACTGTCCCTTGAATCTTGTGTTTCATCCATAGAGTTCTGTTGAAGGACATCAGTTTAGGAATTTTGTTGAGGATGTGAGGTCAAGAGGATTGGAGTAGTGGTAAGAGTAATTCAGTTGGCCTGTGCAGTTTATTTGCAACAGAAACTGGAGTGTTAGAGAGGGAGTGGTGCATGCTGGCTATCTTTGTACATATGGATAGCTCATTTCTTTGTTGGCTGTTCCCATAAGGAGGTAGCCTATTGGAATTTATGTCCACTCTAAGGCTGCATTTTGGGGAAAATGTATGTACTGTGTTATAAAATGAATGAAATTTGAATATTGGTACATTCCCCTCTAGCAAGAGAACTTTACAATAACTTTACAATCTCATGCAAGTGGGGTATGTCTCCTTCCCTGCTCTCTGTCCTGGAAGAGGCTGCTAATGAATAATATGCAGTTTTGCATTTAACTGTAAAGTCATAATATTTTGCTGAAGTTCTATAAGTCTTAAATATAAACTATTTGGAAATTAATTTCTTAATATAATGTTCCCCCTTGGAGTGTTGAAGATACTCTTGGTTCTAGCTTTTCTCCCCCTGGGAAGATGAATACCTTCTGGCTACTCAGAAAGGGGAATTGTAAAGTAAATGTGTTTGCTTTAGAGCTGCTACACCTGAGTAAGATGCTGCTAATGCTTTTTGGACTTTGTTACTACACAATATTAAGTTTTTTAATAAACTATATAATCATTTAAAATGGGAAAATGAATTCCTGATGCAACCTTGTCCTCTTTAAAACTGGTCTAAGTCTTGGATGTTATTGTTTGTTACTACACAATATTAAGTTTTTTAATAAACTATATAATAATTTAAAATGGGAAAATGAATTCCTGATGCAACCTTGTCCTCTTTAAAACTGGTCTAAGTCTTGGATGTTATTGTTTGTTGGACTACACTTACTGAGTAATGAAATGGTAGGTTTGGGTCCTATTTTAGTGTTTTCCTCATGTTAGAAATATCTTTTTCAAAAGAGTAAAATTCTTCCTTACCATGTAAGCCATGGAAAGAGCACTCACAAATCAGATGAGCATTATGATAAAATCATGAGTCTGGCTGCAATGTGTTTTTGTAAGTCATCCCTGACTGGATTGTTCTGTAATACTAGCAAGGACTTTGAAGTCTGTTTGAAGTAGGCTGGTTTTAAATTAGTACATTTAGCAACAACCTGCTGTCTGTTTTACTTTAGATCAAAGCAACAGGCTGTAGAAGTTGCAGTGGATGTGGAATGGGAGTCCCTATGTGACTTCTTCCAGGTCTCTGGCATGCTTTGGGCAGCTGGAAATGCAAAAGTAGATTAGGAGCCCTGAGCTTCAACCTCAGTGCAGCGCTGTCTCTCCTTCCAGGCTGCTGTTTGCTAAGAGTTGAAGTGCCAGGTTTGCAGCTGATACTAATTACATGCCAGCATTAAACACAAATAAAGCATGTGTTCATGTAAGACCAGCAAGATGTGGGGCTGTGTCAATAGAAGTAAAGGAGGCAGAGATGGTAGCTCATCTGGAGCAGAATTCACAATCCTAAGTCTTGCACACAGATCTAGGAGCAGAGAGAACAAACCGTTAGGTTGCAATTGCTTGCCTCCCTTTGCTCTGAACCATAGGAACAGTATGCACGTTTTAATATGTTGTGGTATGAGTAAGGGCATGACTGTGCTCAATTCTTTTGCTGACTCTAGTAATAAAGCATTCTGCCCTTTATTTATAGGACTGCCTCAAGGATCTGACAGGAGGAATTGAGTGTGCTGCCAAGATATTAAATGAAATTCCCCAGAAAGATATTCAGTGCACTAAAAGAGCCTCAAAGGCAAAAAGGGAAGGAAATGGGCAAGGTAGGTCATACATAATGATCTCGATTGGCGTCCATTGATCTCATCCAGGATCCTTTGAGAGTGGAATATCCATAAAAGTCTTTTAAAAGTCACTTGGATATTCTGGCTAGTGTTTGCACTCACAGAGATGTGTTGTGCAGCAGTAAGGTTGACTTTGACAAGCCATATGCTTTTGACCCAACTAATTAAAATATAAAAATAATATTGTTGCCTCAGTCCATTGCTGCTAATCTGAAAAATCAGCAGAGTAATACATATTTTATCTTTAATAACTTTAGCTCTCTGCTAAAGATTTCCCTGGAGAAGAACCATGAACATGGGACTGTACTAGAAGTGATGAAAAGTCCCTTGAGCTTGTGCTCCAGGACAGGATGATGAGGGACACCTGGGTGAGTGTAGGACTGTGGGAAGCCCACAGTGATGTGTGATGCAATGAGCCAGGACATAGATCAAAGCCAAGAATTATCATGAATCAAAACCCACTTGAATCTTTTTGGTAGCTTGTGGTTCTGCTAACCAACATTATGGTCGTGCATTACATTTTGAATCCTGCCTGTTCCCTCTCCAGTAGAAACAGAAATGCAATGTAAGTTTTATCATGTTCTTGTAAAACAATACTACTACACTATGATGTTGATGAGGTATTTGGAGCTGTGCAAAAAGGACAAGAAATATTGATGTTATGTGTCTGAAATGCAGCAGTCTGACTTTGCTCCATCATTCTTTTGGGTAATTAGCGGAAGAGTGCATCTCTTAATATTCAACCCTTTAATTCTCTTCTCCAGTTCATATAAGGTAATACATTGTATGCACTGCACTCACAGGCACTAGATAACATTAGACAGGCAGACATAAGCCTTATGTGAAGAGACTCATATTTTCACTTTTTTTTGGGCTCAGATTGCTCTTAAGTATAGTAGCAAATGGAACTTTCTCATTTTAACAGTCTATGTCTGTTCAGCAGGAATCTTACCTGCCTGGTGCAGGTTTAGTGATTATTGTTATTGCTGAAAAAATGAAATTTATCAGTCCCTTTCATTTAATTTTTGAATAAAGAATTAAATCTACAACATTGAAGGATACTACCTTCCTCGCTGAGGCTAAGGATTGTAATAGTCTTCAGTCACACTTCCCTGGGACAAAATGATGCAAATTTCATATGAATTAAGCTTTTATGTATATGCCCTTCAGATTTCCCCCCAATGGAAAACAATGTAGTAATAGTGTGTAAGATGCTTTTCATACAAATCTGTGTAGAGTTGTTTAAAAGAGCCTAAAGCTGGTAATAAGGCTTAACATAAAAGTGACTTTGTTGACAATTGAAGTGACACTAGTGGCTAAAAACTAGGAAATAAAACAGGCCTCTTGTACCAAAAATTAGACTATTTTGGGAATCTTTATTCTTAAAACTGAAACAATTCTGTCTGCTATGAAAAAGCACAAGCTATGGCCTGGTTGGAATTTGGCCTGGTTGGGGCTTTGGCTGAAACACCTGTTTGACACTAAATTAAGAAATTCATCCAAGTTTTGATGACCAAAAGATGTCAATGTTTTAAAAACAAAACAAAAAAAATCACTTTGAACCTGAACAAATACTTTACCCTGTTCCATGACTTTTTAAATAGACTTTTTATTGATTGCAGAGGGAGCTTTCAATACTGGCTTTTCTAGAGTTGGACCTCTTCACCAAACAGCTGCACCTAAATTTTAGCAGATGTTTCTCTATTTTAGGCTTTTCAAAACCTCTAAGTATTTTTTCCATTTAAGTGCATTAGGACCAAATGTTGAATTACTGAAAGTCAAAAAACTTTGCTTTTATCATAAAAATACTTTCTAATAAAAGAAAAGGTGATATTAAAGCCTTTATTAAAGTCTTCTGGATCAAATTGCTACAAATTAGCTCATATTTAGTCCAGTAAAAGAGTTCTGATTACTTAGTATGGAATATAAACTGTAACGAAGTGGCAGTTGAATGAGCTGATGAATTAAAAAGGAGAATCTTTTACAGCTGGGAAGTGCTTTGATGTGTCATTTATTATTTCCATGCTGCAGCATGTGCTAGTGGTAAGTGTGGCTTATTGATGGTCTGCCTGTATTTGTGTGTGTGTACTCAGACTACCTCTGTTTTGATCCTGATACCAAGATCATGGGAACCATCACTTAGAGTGTGTGCATCTGTTAAAAATTGGGTTCAGAAACAGGACATTTATTCCAATAAACAAACAAATAACAGCATGGATAGCAGCTCATGCAGTTAGGTGAAAGAAGTTTTGATTGCTGTTTTCATATTGCTTGTTAAAGAAATATATCAAGCAAGCTCATGCTTTCAGTTGTTTGAGTAAAAATGAATGGAGTAAGTTTTCAAATTCTACTGGTTTTTTTTAGGGTTGCTTTTTCTTTTCCTTCCTTTGCCCCCCTCTAGCTGCTGTCTGTAGAGGTGGTAGAGATGGAAGTGGTTCCCCCATCCTCAGCTGTTGCATGCAAACCCTACACTACCCCTGACAAGTTCAACCTCTTGGGTTGTACCGTCCTGTTTGTTGACTACCCAGGATTTGTAACCAAAATTCAGGAGCCTGCTTTTAAACTGCAGTACAGTTGGTACTGCATTGCAATGTGCCCACACTTTGGAGACCAGCTGGCCTTCCCTTGCACTGACATCCATTCCTGGTATTCCTTCCCTGAGGAAACCACTTACCTTAGTGGCAGTTTAGATACAAAAGAATATTTTAAAGTTAGCAACCTTTGTGTGTCTTTCTGGTACCTGTTTCTGAGAATAAAACTCCATGTGAAAAGAAAAAAGGTGCCAAGAAGACTTGCTAATAGAACCAAAAACCCTGTTAAAATGGAATAGCATTCATTTCTATCCACTCTGCAGACTCTGAAAGTGTTCCAAGCTCTTTCTCTGAGGTGTGGAATGTCCTTTCCTGGCTCTGCAGCCAACACTCTGGAGCTGTGCTTTCCTAACACCTACCATTTTACCTTGCTTCATAAGTTGAGGTAGAGGGGTTCAGATTTCAAGGAGAACAAATGTGGCCATAGAGCTGGGACCTGTGGCCAGTTCATGCTCCCTTCTACACCAGCTGTATGTTTTAGGTTCAGTTTTAGTGGAATGGCTGAGGAGAAATTTGCCATCCAGGAGTATCCCCTGTTGCTATGCATTTGTCCAGTATTTCTAGATGCTGGCAGCATCCCATCAGTTAGGCATGGGCCATGCTAACACTGAAGCTGAGCTGGCAGTCTGTGCTCACAAAACAAGGGCTGTGAGGTGCTCCTCAGGGCTAGGTTAATAATTCCATGCTTTCCAGTTAGCTTGGAGCATGGCCAGAGCACACTTGGGGCCTGCTCACAACCATGTGTGGCTATCCTTGTTACAGAAGGTGTAAAATACATTTTGTTCCCTAATCACTTACAGCTGGGGTCTGATTTTAAGTCCTTGAAGAATGACTTTGCTCTCTTGATCCATGTTTAGATTTTTATTTTGCTATGAGAATTGCTAGATATGAAGAGTCTGTGGGGATTGTGGAGTCTGATGTTATTCAGCTGGATTAAAAGCTTTTCTTGTTTTACTTATCTGCCTCTTTGCAACTTCTGAGCCTCAGCAGATGCCCTGAAAACTTGGTAGAAGATTTTTGCTGTAGTCTTTGATTTATAACTAAAAGACATTAAAGCCATTTATGTGCTGGCCAGCACCCCAGTATGGGTTAGGCTGAATGGAGCACGAGAATTTTTGTCCCAAATGCTGAATATCTTCTGGTAGTTTGACTTCTCTTCATCTGTACAGAACCAAGGAATCTGTTTGGGTATGTAGGCATGAAATACTCACTCTGCCTCAAAAGAGCTAAACCATCTTCTTCCTGGAGAAGAATGGAGGAATTCCTGGAGGAATGTTGCATCCTTGAAGGAGGAGAATCCAAGATGCAGAACCAAGGAAGGTAAAGACTGGAGCTGTGTATGTAGAAGAGATTATGGTTACGTGGAACCAGTGCCTGACAATTCACTGAGCATTTCCTGGGGTGAGGCAGACTTTGATTCCCCAGAAAAACCAGTGATGTGGTCCCTGGGAAGCCACAGAGCTCCTAACTTTTGGGGCCATTCCTGCTAACATCCTGAATGTCCACATTATCCCTTATGGGTATCTCCTGTTTTCTGACCTGAGAATGGCTTTCTTTAGATGCTTTAGAGTAGGAAATGCTAATGATTTATTCTGTTTAGACTGCTTCAAGGTTCCCTGAGTTCTAAAGATAAATGAGACAGTCATTGGAAGAGGCTTCTGTTGTTCAATGGCAGGATATATTAAGTTTACATGGTTTTGAAAAATAACCATCTCAAAAAACCAACTCTTGACTGGTTGAAACAAGAAACTAAATGGATGGGCAACTGGGGAGAGGCCATAGCAGAAACAGTAAGGGATTTTGTTTATTTAAGACACTCAGCTGGTAATTTCTGTTTGGCTATGTGTTTCTACTTCTGTCATATAAATTAGAAAATTTCCACTGAATTTAAGAGTCAATGTGTGCCATAAATGGATGTCCTGTCTCACAGAATAAACAAATGCATTTCCATCGTTAATCCTTCACACTGGTTCCAAATTCTTAATGAGTTTTTGGCCATCATTTTGGGAACAAAGCCTGTTAGAGGAATGTATTTTAAATGGAGGTAACATTAGGAAGAATATTTATGAAACTAAGAAACTATATAGTGGCAGAATGAAGATTATTTACTTTCCAAAGTAGTATAATTTCAGACCAAAGGCTGGTTAAATTTGTGCCAATTTCTGTGACTTGTTTCAACTGAAAAAATAGGAGAATTCAAGCTTTTTACTATCTTGAATGTCATGCTGTTTTAGATTAGGTATGTTTAAAAATGAAAGCCAGCACCTGAAATTTATTTTATCACCACTACATTATGGCTTTTTCTAGATATTTTATTTCCATACTAGGTTTTTCCAGCCACATGAATTTGTTTTAATGAAGTTGCTTGTGATTATAGTTGCTAAATTTTTACTTTCTTGCTCAACTGCTAGGTCAAGCTGGAAACCATTTAAAACTCTGGGAAATTTGATTTGATTTGAAAGCCACTTTAAATGCACTAATGACCTGTGCTGTTCTTATAATAAGGAGGAATACAAGCTTAATTTTTATTTTTTAAAAGGCAATTTGTATAGTAATATGACCTTTCTTATAGGGGCTTTATGCTAACAAGTGCAATTACTTATATTAGCACAATATTACTGTAGTAATATCAGTTTTTCTAATATTAATGGTTTTATGGTTACTGAAATGATATTCTCAAGTCTAAATGTATCCAGTGAGATTGGATGTATTTAGTTAAACTTTTCAGATTCTCTACAGGAAAGAATGAGGTGTATAAGTAAAAATAATCCCTGGAGATAATACTTTGAAGGAACATTTTCTGTGTATTATACATGAATTTTAATTTTGGCTAGCTCTCTGCTCTTCATATTAGGAATTTTCCTTGGAGAAAAAGCTACAAAATCCAAATCATCATAGCAAGACATGAACAGAATTAAAGGCAGGAGCTGTAGCAGGTTACTGTGCTAAGTAATGGCACTTGGGTTGCTTCCATCAATACTAGGTGGAAACTTTAGATTTTATTTCTATTATATTTTTATATTGTCAGTTACATCCAGGAAAGTGCAAATCATTGTCTTTAATTTCTAATGAGTACAAGAAAGAACAAAGGTGTTTAAAAGCATAGAGTACAGAAGTCACATCCTTGAGTGTAAAGATGCTGTTGTTAGCATGAGTTTGCTGCAGCCATGGGCTCACAGGTATTCCAGGGGTAACATGGGAGCTGCTGCTTTGTGGTACAGTGTGCCACCACTGTGCAAGGCTCTGGGGTCCTTTCTGGTCTCTTAAACACAGATCTGCAGCAAATGCCTGATGTCATGCTGCCTTTTGACAGTCCTGTTTGCAGCACTGATACAAACTCCTCTGAGCAGCAACAGAGCAGTTCAGTCTTACAGGTTTTGTCTCTTTTGTAAAAATTTTTTTAAAAATTTTTTTGGGAAAGAGAGGAAACACACATTTCTGATCCTACTAGGTACCTGTTATTCCATTATTGGTTGGGTGTCATGTTTGAAGCTCTGTCCAGATCCAATAAAAGCTCCTTACACACAGCATCTGCTTTTGCACAGCTTTTAACTATTGCTTGTGTTGAAATACAGGTGGCTGCTGGCCTTCTTACTACATGGTGGGTTTAGTTAATGTTTCAATAATTGCTTTATCAAACCTTTTGAACAGAGAGGCTTTATACATTCTTTTGAGTGACTTTTTCCCCCCTCATCCTTCTGTTGTCAATGGGTACCCTGGGTTAATGTCTGATTTGGAATAGTGTAGTGGTAACTTCTGCACTCTGTAAAGTTGCCTGCTATCATACCAGGCTGTGACATGCAGCTCTGTGTAACTTACCTCTGCCTAATTTGCAGCACCAATGTGAATTTGTTCTAGCAACTCTGTTTCTTAAAGTTGCTTGGGACTTTTTGTTTACACAGTACTAACTCTTCTGAAGAACATCACTTGACAAAAAGAGTCTGATTTTCATACAAGTAAACGTGTCTAGAAATGACACGGGATTCTGTTCTGGCATTTGTTCTTGGTGGGCTTTTTTATTCATGTCCATTTACATTTCTAGTTTGGGTAATGTGAGTAGTTGCTTTTTCAAGGGTTTATACTACTGTGAATTGAGACTGTGAATTGAGATGTTTTCTGTTCCTATGTGCATGCACACAATTTCCTATTTGGAGGGAACCTTGCCAAACTCTGTGTCAGGGTATGGCTGCACGAAGGGAGGATGTTCAGCAGGGTTTCTGAAGGTTTTATTTAAAAGTAAGATGGTCAGCTAAAGATCAGTGTGCCCTGGGTGATGGGGAAAGGCATCTCCCTCCTTTGGAAGGAATGCTGTGAATTGTTCAGCAAGCAGCAAAGTGGAATTATCACTCAGGAGCATACATAGCTCAGTCCCTGCATACCCTGGGACTGTGCCATTAACTCCCAGAGCAGGGATGTTTTCTTCTCAAATGGGTACAAAAGAGGAAAGGTGTGAATGTTTTTTTTTTTTTTTGGTTTGGTTTGGTGAGAGGCAGAGAGTGGAAAAAAAAAACAACTTTGAAGCTCTCAGAGGAAAATGGTGGGATGTTGTCCCTTTTGGACTTGAGAAACTTAATTGAGCAGGGAACCAATAGAGAGCAGAGCTGGAGACTGTTGTGCTTGCAGGGAAATGTGTCAGCTGAGATTCCAGAATACTCTGAGTGGAGGGAACCTGCAAGGGTCATCGAGTCCAGCTCTTAAGTGAATGGCCCATACAGGGATCAGACCACAGCCCTGGCATTATTAACACTGCGCTGACTAGTGATCTCAATGATCTTCCAACAAGCTTTAGCTCATTTGTCTCTGCTGTAATTATCTGTGTTGGAGGCTCAGGGTACCAAGGCAGGATAACTACAGATGTTATCTGCTACGTGCTGGAAAAACAAGCCCTTTAAAAACCAACCAAACATGATGGTGATAGTAACCCTCTTTCCCCACAATGGTTTGCAGTTGTGCAAACAAGTAAATTCTACAGAATTCTGAGCAAGTGCAATCTGCTCCCATTCAAATAGAGTGGACTGTTGCTTTTCACCACTTTAACTTCTAAAAACTGTAATGTAATTATAGTGTAGAAATAGCAAGAATGGAAGGAATTTATCTTAATGTGCATCATGTTTTCCAGTGGGAAATAAACACAGATATTGCTGGAAAAGCTACATAAATAGATCAACATATACACTGAATGAAACAAATCTGATCCAGAGAGTGTGCTGACAACTTTCTGTGCATGCAGCGTGGGAAGGATGCATTGGAGTTTTGCCACCTCTTTATAGGAAGCCAGTGAAGCTCCCATGACTGACTTCTTGCCAGAGGTGTGGTGAGGTAAGCTCTGTTTGTCCCATCAGAGGACCTGGAGCAGAGTTGAGAGGAAGGCTGTGGGTCAAGAGCCCTCCTTTGGTTTCATTATCCTCAGGTTCAAGAGTCCAATTTAGTACTGGCTGCACATTAGGTGAACTAACCTGCTCACAGCCCAGGTTAGCTACTGAACTACCTGGGAAAATCCCAGAGTCTCTCCTCTGCTGGCTGCTAATGCATTGGTCAAAAGCAGGTGAAGAGAGCTACTCTGTTAAAGAACAGCTAAGTTGCTCAGTAAGGGCATGTGCACATCCCTTTCCTGCCAGTAGCAAAGGGTTCTGCAGAGGAGTGCACCTGAGTGCATGAAAGGCAGAGCCTCAGGGATGCTGTGAGATCTCCAGCATGGGAAACATGCCTGGTGTTAGTTAGCACACCTGGCCTCATGCCCAAAACCATTGTGGCAAGACTTGAAATGTTTTTTTTGTGACTAGAACTACAACTCTATTTTTCACTATTCTTGTAGCTGTCACAAATAAATTATCATAGAAAGTTTCTTGCTATTGAGACATTCGAGCAGTGCCAGGTAGTGATGCTCAGTTCTAAGCAGCAAAGTGCTGAGATGCATTCATAAATAATGGCAACTGCTGTGGAGCACAAAGATGTTTGTCTGGTGCATGTAGTCTGCTTATACACCTAATAATGCAAATGCCAAATTGATTGTAATTTGACATGAAATGCTCTCATTTGAAGTGTTGTCCCCTCTTGCCAGAAGAAGGGGGCCAGCTCAGCTGGTGGAATTCAGCATTGTTCTGTCCTTGTGGTAAATCTACTTGGAGTTTCATGCAGTTCAGGGAACCTATGCTCATTGCTATTTTAAAGTCTGGGCTCAGGTCAGTGTTTTTCTGGAGCACAGTCAGCTATTGCTGTAGCTGACTTGACAAATGTAGGTGACTGTATTTCATGACTGGTCTTTGGTTATCTGAAAGCTGTACAGGAGTGTGGGGTGGGAAGAGCACAGGAGAGATGTGGAGAGAGAGAAAGATGAAGTCTTAAGGAAAAGTGGAGACAGGGTAAGTAATTTCTGCTGTCTGAGCAGAATATCAATGAGATGTTTGGGTTTTTGTGGTGTTTTAATATTTTTTCAAAACTGCTTTGTCCAATTATGGTAGAATGCCTAGTTCAGGACTGGAAAGCAGTTGTGCTGTACTCAGTGCTCAAATGTGTTTCAAAATTGGCACCTTTGTGTGCCATACAACAGGGGAAATCAAATGTATTTACAAAAATCTCTTCTCTGCCAAAAAGGTCAGTTGTATTTATAGGTGCTGGCTGGATCTCACCTCCTCAGAGGAACCCCGTGTGTGTATTGGAACTCCATCAACTTTGCTTTTTAATGCCATGTGATTTGATCTGTCCTGTGTTGTTGCCATTAGCCTTGAGGCTAATTTTTAATCCCTGCTCTGCCTGTGCCAGCAGTACAGAGCCTGGCTGTCAGATGGGCACACACTGGGTAACACGCTCTACCTGGTAACTTGCTACTTCAGCAGTGGCATGAAAACTGGCACCAGGGCAAGTCCTTTAATCCCTATACTCTGCAGCCTCTTCCTCACTGCTATTTCCCTCACCAGCTCCTTAAACATGAGTGGAAAGTGGTGAACATTCCTTCCTGATCCCCTGGAAGTCCACCCACCATCTTACCTAAGGGAACTGGTATGGGCTGGGGCAGTTGTGAGTGTGTCCTGTCCTCACCACAGGCTGTGGGATCTCCCCAGTAAATTGGTTGCCTACCCATGGCAAACAGTCTGGTCGACAGGGACAGGCATGAAAATTAAGTACCAGCGTTCATTCTTCAGGATTTTAACTTTCACAGGAATTAAGGTACAAAAGAACCAGTTGTATTTATGTCACTATTATTCATATTCAGGCAATAAAACAGTTCAATTTAAAGCTTGTCTCCATTGTGGAGATAAGAAAACACAGAAAAGGGTAGTTTCATATTAATTTCAACTGTGTATTAAATAAAGGCACCGTGTTAAGACTAGAGTGACTTTAATTTGCTTTACATGTTTAACAGCATTGAGGCATTTTCAGTTCTAGATGACAGGGTTCACTCCAGGGTTTATAGCACTTTCTACGGATTAGCCCTTGTGCATGTTTACAGCTGAAATATTTCCAGGCTTTTGATGAGCAGGTTATTTCATAATTGTTCAGCTCTTGAAGCTCGTTTCACTTCAAGGTACGTGTTAATGACCTGTGTCTGGAATCAGAGAGAACTCTGGATGGACTCCTGGTCTCTTCTTGTATGGCTACTCTTGCCTTCCTTGAGATGGGGGTCAGAGGGCAGTGAGACAAGGTGGCAGTGAATTAATGTGCTGCCTGTGCATTTAAGACCACCTATTCTTGGCATCTGTGCCCCAGTAAAGCTGGCACATCCCCTAGCCCACAGGCAGTGTGCCATGCAGACAGATGGCTGTGGCAGCAGGCAGCCAGGAAGCAATACATGAGCATCAAATGCATTTGTTGAGGGCAGGATATCAAGCCAGGAATGTCAAAGTGGTTTTCAACCCAGAGCTGCTGAACTTGTATGCAAGAGAACATCACTGATACTTCAGCTCAGAGCTGGATCAACTGGGTAAAGGTAAAGCTGGAATTCCCAGATCATAGACAATGAACTCCTGGAAAGTCTTAAATCAAATTTTGTCTGTCACAGGACATGAGGAAGAAGGTTATGGCACTGACCCTTGTCTCTATAGGAGTGACAGTAGTACTGTCTGTAAAATCACTGATGTGCTTTTGTTTAATTAGAAAAAGCTGCTAGATACCTCATGGGTTACTTTTAAGTTTTTTTAAACTGAATGATATTGCTGTGATTAGAATCCTTTGGCAATCTCACATATCAATGCTAAGATATGAAATGACAATGGTCATATTAAGTGATAATGGTCCATGTTTAATAGTCAGGTAAACTGCTGATCAGCTTTGTCAGGGCAATAGAGTGGGACTGTGGATTTCCATACCCAGCCCTTTGTTGATGGAGCACCACAATGCATGGAATGACTTTGCTTCATCTTTAAAATGGTTAGCTTTTAATGGAATGTCCTCATTGGAAAGCAAATGGTACGAAACTTCTTCCAATTCTATTTATATAATTGAATTTGAAAGAATAATTTGAAACCAATGGGTTTTTTGAAAAAAAAAAAATCTTTACATAAAACTTCAATCTAAAAAATCTGAAACACAGCTGACACCTAGAGAAGTATTGTCTGTTATGATCTGTGGATCCACAGTGTGCACTTTTAAACTGTGTAATTACACTGATTAGCTTTATTCAGACAATAATCAGATCAGTGTCTGATAAAATAAGGGGATTTTATTTTGTGACATAAGCAGATTATTTTCATTTAGTAGGTTTCAGAGTTTGCTCGTGCCAATATGCTAAAAAAATAAAATTGCCTATAGTCATGTGGGCAGTTGGAACACAGTGAGTAAAGCTCTGTTCAGACAGGAATAAATCCCACAGGGAACACTTTAGCATGGATTGCTATGCTTTGCAAAGGAAATAATGGTCTTTAAAGCTGTCAGTTTCTCACCTAAATTCTTTATATTACTGTGATACCCAGCAGCACCTCCCAGCAGGGAAGGGATTGCACAGGAAGGCAAAGCTGGTGGCACAGGGACTAAAAACTGCACACTGGGCTGAGCTCACCTCCTGCCTGGTACTGGGGGATCTGGATTTCCCTTCATTGCATTCCCTCCCTGTGCTAATCTGGTTTTCTGCATAGTGAAGTCAAAGAAACCTAATATTTATTTTCTGTACCATGATTTTAATTTCCCATTTTATATTCTATTATAAAATATGTTTTTATATTTTATCATATATTATATTAAAATTTTTAATTTTTGTTATATTATAGAAAAATTATATTTTATATTACAGAAAAGAAGTCTGGAAAAGAACCTTGGAACTTGTTGCACTACCCTGAAGTTTCTGTTTAGACAGCAGTTCTAATTCTCTGCTCCCTTTTCCATTTGACCTAGGAAAACAAGATCTATAGTTTACGTAATGAACTTGGAAGATGCAACAGCCTCAATGACATCAAACAAGGATTAAATCTATCTTTTTTCTGTTTATCTTATTTTAAACAAAATAAAAGCTAATTGATACTCCTTAGTAAAAATAGAGTAGTTTGGTGTCAAACACTATTTTAGGCTTATTAATAATTCAGCCAAGGTTCAAGTGTTGACCTGCTTTCTTAAGTTTTATTGCATATTGTTATGTTTCCATAGTATTATGACTGAGGACTGCTATTGTGGGTCTTCCAAAATTCCAATAACTCCATAAATCTCCCTCAATCCAGTAAAATGTTAATTTAAAAAATGTATTGTTCATGCCTTTTGAACACAGACATTCATTATTTTGCTTGATGAAGTGACCTTAGCAAGGATCTGCTCATGTCCAAAGGGTTAAGCTTGTAACCTCAGCAACATGGTTAATTTTAATTAGTCAAAGACACGCTCAGGCTCTCTGTAGGTTTGAAACATTTGAATTCAGTTTTGATGACATTATTCTCAGGGAGCATGAAACAGATGCACTTAATTCTTGTTAGCATATTACTTGAAGTTGACTTCAAACGTGTTCATTGTAAGTTGTTAGACGGCCTTCATCTACTGGGAATCCAATCTGTCTATTTGCCCTTTTTTTCTTTAATTACTTCTACAATTATTGTTTGTAACTCCCACTTGGAAGCCTGTGCATGTAGTAGGTAGGCCCTTTTTATACTGAAGTCTGTACAGAAAAAAAAAATCTCTTTTTGCAACAGTTTATAGTTTAAGCCTCAGAATTTCTTTCTTGGTTTCATCTTACACAAAAGTGACTTCTCTAGAGGAGGTATTTTATTTTTATGTCAAATTAATTTCTCAAACTTTTAATTTTGCTGTAATGGTGACAGCCATCTGAGTGTATTCTCACAAATTATAATGGGAGTGCTTTGGTCACCTGCTGTGCACAGCTGTCATCTTTAAATTTTGAATCAAGAAGCTCAGGTTTTGGCTCTTTGCAGGAGAAAGAGAATCTCTCACATAAGGCAATGTGTTTCTTTTTCCATGCTTAAATGTGTAATGCCATATTTGTTGCATTTGTAATGCAGTATTAGGTAATACTGTGTATATTCAGGTACATCCAAAGCCATAAGGATTCATTGCTCACCCTGTAGTTAATTTTTAAAGTCACTATTAAACATATTAAAAAAAAGGCTGAAGAAGAAGAATTAGAGAGCCTGTAGATACCTTGTAATCTATTGTAAGTCTCTGCACTGGTTCACTGTCTCACTGTGAATTTATAAGCTTCATTTTTCACCAAAATAATCCCAGCAAAAAATGACTCTAGAGTATTTTTGTTTATTACTTCCCATGCTCTAAAGGCAAGAAATGCTCTAAATAATCTTGTGACACATGAATGTGCTTCCTATGCAGAGCACCATTGCCTCAGCAGAGTTCCTTGGGTTTTGTTTTCAATCACTACGTTATGGTATCCCAGCTGTAGATTAAGACCTTGATTTTTTGATAGAAGCAGCCTGTTTGCAGAGTAAGAAATATGTTTGCTGAGTGTGTAAGATGTGGGTTTTTTCCCAGATGAAAAGATTATTTGTTTGATTGACTGATTCTGGTAGAATAGTAGTTAATGAATTCCCCTCTATTGTCACTGGTTGGTATGTTTTTGAGGGTTTTTTAAAGAAACAGAGAAGTTTAAGTTCTTTTGTGTCTGGTCTTCCTCTGAAGGTCCAGTGGTGGTTATGTAGCTCTTGTCCTCTAGGAATTCAGTAGGTAAGGCTACCCATGGTGTTCCAAACCTCAGATTGTATCCAGGTAGGAATGCTTGGCTCCTCCCCTGGGCGGAGCATCTCCCCGTGGGATGATGGAATTTTAACTGCCATGCAGGGACACTCACTGGCGAATTAACAGAAGATATCTCTTGGAGGGTGGGTGAGTTGTGGAAGAAATAAAGAAAACTGCCCCAGCTGGTTTTAACAGGTGGCCCAATGAACAGAAGACAACTGCCCCACCTCTAACAGATGGCAATAGAACACACACCCCCTGCCACATCTTGCATTTGCAACCTAAGACATTCCTCAAGGCAGAAACCTTCATATTTTTCTCTAAGTATTGATGATACCTCCTAACCTTAACAACTGACTATTGGTTTGTCTGGTTCACTGCTGTTAGATTTTAATCTGGCCTGAGGGTTATGGGAGGAAACATTCTACTTCTGAGCACTTTGTGTTATGTTCCTGTGAACCAGAAGACAAAATGTGTCAAACCATCAGTTTCCCCTTGTGTCCCCTCCTGGTTTATCTGATCAGCTCTCTGATCCCCTTCCCTGGTGATTTCAAGGACTTCCATCTTGGTCTAAGAGGGTGGAGTGGCCAAGGGAGACCAGAAGCACGATAGCAGAGATAGAATTGTTCCTTCTGGGATCAGGACCAGGGTACAGTGGGGTAGTGTACTGAGGGATCTGCAGCTTGGGCATCACTCCCTGTTCTGTGCTGAATTACAGGGAGTGGTGTAGATGCTGCTCAGAACAAGTAGCAAACCCCATGACACAGCAGCACTGCAAGGGACAGGAGGGAGGATATGGATAAATTAATGGACAAAACCAGGACACCCAGCCTCTTAGATGGAAAGGAAATACAAGACTGCAGAGAAAGCATGGGCCTTCTGAGGCTCAGGTCAGCCTGAGAGGACATTGCACTGGCCTGTTCATTGTGCTCTCAGTCATGTATATGACTAGAGGGTATGTTGTGTGATCTATCAGATGGCAAAATAGGTGTGGAGCAGTACCAAGTGTTGATCTCTGTTTAACCTTCCACAGCTGAAGGCAGCTCAGTGACTCAGTTGGCTGCTGCACAAGAGAGCTATTAAAGACAGTGCTTGGTTTATTTATTTTATTTTGTAAGACTTCTGGGGGCGTATTAGACTTCAAAAGACCTTTCTTCCTTTTTCTTCCCTGAAAAAAAGGAAAAGTTTCCCTTATGCATATTGCTTTAGGCCCATAGTTCAAAATGACACATTGGTACCACAGATTGTGGAGCTGCACACATGGCTCATGATGCATTGCTCCCTATCCACAAGGTTCCTCCACTTTATGATCAAAATAAAACACTTGAAATGTTCTAGTCTGCTGGCTGGGAGAGTCAACAAAATGCTGGAGGGGAACCTTTAAGTAGTATCTCTTTGGACTTATTTATAGGATTGCACTATTTTCCCCACAACCCATTCAATTTCTCCTCCTCTTTTCTGTCAAAAATTCTGACTGGTGCTGACAGAAACGATTATAGCTTGTGAGTGATAATATAATACAGTTTTCTTCAAGGAGAGATGCTATCAGAGAACATTTTTTAAAATATACTAGTAGAAAAGAGCCATCTTTCTTCGTAGAATAACAGTTATTAATCTCTTACTAGTACATTTTCATATAATTTTGGACATTTATTTCCATTCTGTGATATTATAAAACTAGGCATTTGTGTCAGTTTTGATGCAGTGCAACATGCTGGAACATGAAAAGCCGTAATTACCACCGTGGTCATTTGAATTGCTAACCAGATCCTGACATTTCCAAATCGGACCAATTTCTTAGTGATCCAGAAGTAAGCCTGGCTGCAACATGAGCTGCATTTCAATTAGGCAGCTCAACATTTTAAAAGAAAATGCACTCACATTCCCAAAGCATTGCTAAAGTGAAGAAGTAGTTTGATGGTTTTCTATCCCCTCCTCTGGACTGTTTTGTTTGTGAGGATTTATTGATAAAATTTTAGTCTCTGTTAATTTTGATGCATTTGAAATGTTTAAGAACATCTCTTTAAGAAACTTTTTGTGCAACCTTTAACTTTTTCTAGTGGATACACTTACAGAAACCTGTTCTGAGGTCTGTGTGTGGATCTCCTGTGTACCCTTACAGGCAGGAGCTCTCAGCTCTCCTGAACGTTTGGGTCATGGGCTTCATTCTCTGTGCCCTGTTCATTTGGGTTTCTTGCAGTTCAAGCTTAATAACTGAGTTTCTGGGGTGTCTGGAGAGCTTAATTTTAGCTAGTGGATACATTTGTCCCTGCTGCTTCTTGCTGCTGGTGCTCTGCTGGCTGGTGTTGCCTGAAGGGGTTATTTTATTAGAACCCTGCATGTGCATGGGCTGGGAGAAGGGAAATGTGACAGAACAGAGCCACAGCAAGAGAAGTGTTCAAGTGATCAACAACCTTCAAATGAAGGGTGTGACAACCTGTGACAGCATAAGCTTTACCTTTCAAAGAGTGATTCAGAGGCTCTCAACATCCCAAACCAGTAGAGTAAAATACTTTATTTTACTAAAGATATAAAAATATCTTCATTTTTTAAAAAAGAAGACTCTTGTGCTTTTAACCTATTGCACCTGGGAGATGTAGCATAAATAGGCAAAAAGTATCTTTTAGACTTGAGGTTGGGGGAAACCATACAGGAATCATCTTACAAGTCTGAGAACGAAGAATAAGAATAAAGAATATTTACTTCTATTGTACAGAGCAGGAGTGGAAGTTGTAAAAATATTTTCCACTTCAATTCAGTAATTATGGAAAATACTAGACTAGATGAGGAAAGAAAGCAGGAAACAAAATGTGTTCGAATTAGTGGGAAATACTTTTATATGATTACCTCTTATTTTCTTACTATTTACTTGCAAAATTTTTTATCTGAAAACCTGAAGAGTTTGATTTTTATCTCTGCCCTTCTCTCTTTTTTTTTAAGAAGTACCAGTCTTTTTCCCCCAGAGAAAAGGTGAATTCTTGGCTCAGTGTGGGTAGGTCTGTTGTTCTTTTTCTCCTGTGGACAAAATTATAATTTTCCTTAAACTGTGGGTCTGCTTATTGAAACAAGGAGAGAAGGAAAGATGACAGAAACCAGCTGCAGGCTTCTTTTAAAGATCAGACTTCAACCTTTCATATATAGGGACTTCACCTTTCTTGCCTGAAAATATCAGATTTGCATATATGTCATAATGTTTTTGTGTATTGAACTATGAAAGTGTAGCTTTAGACAAATGAAGCTAAAAACTGCCTTAAATAACAGTTGTTTTCTCTATGACTGTTTTTGCTTCTTAGAGGCTTGAGAGAAGTGCTTTAATCTAATTCTGTGAAAGCATTTGGAATACATAATTAATATATTCCTAGCATGCAGTGTAGTAGTTGTTGGAATATTGCTGTCAAAGCTACCATTCTCAGTTTAAGTCTGTCCTCAAAGTGGATTTTTAGATGTGTTTGCATGTCATGTGAGTTTTGGAGTGACTAAAGCAGTGGTGATGATGTTGAGGGGTGTGTCGTTTCATGTACTCTTTTAGGAGGTGAAGTTATCTTGAGAACACAGATAATTTGGACATATTTTACTTTGCTCTCAAGTTGGCAGTGGATAATTCTCATACAACAGATGTGTTTGACAGTGGCAACCTGGGGCATGAAATGACTTCTGATGCTAAAACGAGTGGATTCAATACAGAGCTGTGCTGTGCTGTTATTTCTACTGCAGAGATGTCTAGACACCTCAGCCAGGGAGCCAGGCTCCCAGGTACTGAGCACTGTGTACCTGGGTAATAAAAAGCCTCTTCTAGACTCTAACAACTTTAAAAATACACTTGAAAAGCATGTTGGTCATTCCAAAATGAAAAAAAAGAACAACCAAAAAACCAAAGGTAAAAAAAGAAGTCTTTTCTGGTTGCGAAACTCTTATGTGAGGAAAGGGAAGGAAAATTTCTGTTTGACTCATTCCCTCTCTGGGTATGCTCCTTGTGGCACATGTCCAGCCCGCACAGCCCACTGTGGATGCCAGCAGTCACTCCTGAACCTGTTCCATTTGTGACTGTGTGTGTAGGGCACTGAAATGTGTATAGGATGCAGAGTTCTGAGGCCTGGATTATATAGTCGGCTGTCCCTGGCCTGCTTGCTTGACCTTTCACCACTATTGTCTGTGTGGCATGGGGTTTATTGGTTTGTTTTGAAGAAAAATATATGCAAATTAGTAGCTAATACAGCCTATGTTTGGATTTATGAAGTCTGCAGGCCAGGATATGAAGTAATGAATAAACTTGTCATTGGTTCTTGTGGCTTCTAGCATTTTATCTGGGCCAAGTCAGCTTCTGCAAATGCCTTCCTAGGCATGGCCCACTCCCACGTGAGCTGCTGCTGCTCTCCTGAATCAGCCTTGTGCTGCTCTGACTGGAGCACAAATAGCAAGTTTCCTGAGGGCATTGCTGCAGATGGGGCTCTTACTGCCAAGAGAAACAGACTGTGTGTTTGTGTATGTCTGCAATGTATTATTAAATGGGAGTCCCTTTTCTGTGGCATTTTAGTAATGTACTAGAGAATATTGCCATAGATTTTGTTTTAAGCAAAACATGGTAGAAAACTGGATGATTCTGACCAAGCCTGGAGAAGAGACAAATACATGTGGCCAGAGCAATGGTCACTGCCATCCATCACATCCATCACTTCTTCCCTCCTCTGTCTGACAGGTGACAAGGTGAACCTGTTCTCATCCCTTCAGGGGCACTCCACCCTTGTCACCTCTCCATCAAGCAGCAGTGTCACCTGCAGTGACAGCACTGACATGAATAAGTGGCTTGCAGGGATACAAGGAAGCATCACAGTGAACAGAATTTGTCAGCTTTAATTAGCAGTGTTGAATGATGTCTTGAAAGCCTGTAGGGATAAACAGACAAATAAGCTGGTAGAATTGAAAACAGATGTTAGAATTTAACTCCCTTAATAACAAAATCCCTCATGTCCTTCCCATTAAAAAAAAATCTAATTGTCAGTTAATGCCCAATTCTATTTATATATTTCTCATTAACATGAGGATTGAGCATAATATATTCAGGAAGATAACATGCTTCTTTATTTGAGTGGAGGTACCTGTTGATATTTGTCCTTTTTTTTCCTATTCCCTTGTTCCTAGCCTCTTGTCCAGACAGAAGGGACTTGACTTAAAAACTGGCCAGGCCATATCTCAAATTCCATGAAATCTTGATCCATCAGAAGAAGGTAAAAGAAATTCTCTACTAAAATCCCAGAAAAAAGTAATCCAGAGTACTAGAATACACTGAAAACTCTAAATGTGAAACTCGTTCAAGGTCACAGAGAGCTGTTTTAAAGGAGAAACCCCTTCCAGACGTGCTGTTTTCAGAGTCCCTGTGCTTTCCAAAGCAAGCTGGTAATCATGACCATATGTAACTGGAAACTGGAGCAGGTCCAGTACTCATCTGAACAGGAGGATTGCACAGCTTCTGACCATGGCTGTGGCATGGGATGCAGCACAGGCTGTGCCAGCTCTATGCCAGCTTATTTAAAAAGGGGGAGGAAGTTGGATGATAAAACATCATGGCAGCCCTAGCCCTCAGGTGACTAATATCCGCTTTGATTTGTTTTGGATGTTTTTTATTGGCAAATGCCCCTTGAAATGCAACTTGAAAATGCTCAAGGCCAGGCTGGACAGGGCTTGGAGAAACCTGTTCTTGTGGGAGGTGTCCCTACCCATGACAGAGGGGTGGAGGTAGATCATCCTTATGGTTGTTTCCAACCCAAACCCTTCTGGGATTCTGTGAATGCTTTGTGTTGCTCTAAGTCTATAGAGAATAAGCAAATTTAGGCTTTAATTTATCTCCAAAGTCTGGATTTGGGCTGCAGATGCATGATGTCTTGGAAGGAGGATCATGGAGATGAACACAATCCTGGAGCAAAAGGCTTATTCAGTAAACCCAATCTGGAGACTTGCAATGCTTCCTGATTGAGGAGATGCTTGTGCTTCCAAGTCTGTTAATTTAAGGATCAACAGTCTGTGGCTGGGATGCCAAAGATGGCACCCAAGCAAATGGTGAATGGCACTTGGCTAGGCTCCCCTGTTGTGACAGGGAAGAAGCTGAGGGAAGCAGGGTCTTCTCATTATAGGGTCTTCTCATTGCAGGGTTTTCTCATTGCAGCTTTTCTCATTGCAGGGGTCCTCCTGGCTTGCAAAGGTGGCCAGAGTGGAATTCTCATCTTGCACAACCACTTTTCTGTGCATCTCCTGGCTCTGCTATTTTTCTCTATGCTTAACACTGAAATTTGAGACACAAAATACAGTCTGGCACATGTCTTCTGAAGCAGAATAAGCATGTCCCAGTGTCAGGAACAGAACTCTGAGCACAGCTTTCCTCACCAGCCTTCTTAAGGGGTTCATATTTTTGGGGATTTCTTTAAAGATAAGTCTACCTGGTACATACTGGAAGAGAGAATCAGTCTCTGATCTAACTGCTACTGCTATTTGAAAGCAGTATATTTTTCTGGGTGACATATTTGATGTCAGACTTCCCACTTGGAGCTTACTGGCACCTGAGAACCAAGCAAAGAGCATGGATGTACTTCCCATAGACTAATTGGAACGTTGTCTTTCAACTATTAGTCATTGTTTTTCCTGCAGGCTAGAGCTGTACTTGTGTCATGAGTGGCAAATGCTCCAATAAATTATGAATAGACATGTAAATGTTTAAACCTGTGTGTTTGAATGAGAGGGAAGACTGGGAAAAGAAGAGAAATTCTTGATCTACTCTGACTTTCACAATACGACAGACTGTCAAGGTTAAAAGGACCTTCACAGATTTTTATTTGCTTTTACATTATTTGCTTGATGTAAAATGTAGGTGGCAAAACAGAAGAGAATTGTGGCAAGATGTCAAGTTATTATGACTTAATTGGTTCTAGAGAATACACAACTGAACTTGTACAGCCCTCTGATGTAAAAATAAAGTACATTTAAAGAGATTGCTAAATATGCAGTTTGAGGGCACATCTTCAGTTTTCATGGTTTTGGCTTTTTGATGATCATGGCTTAATAAAACAGGATTAGTCTCTGAAACATTAATATGCCACTGCTATAAAACATTGCTCCTGTTTCTAATCATTTTACTGAAATCTATCCTGCTGTAAACAGAAGAATGGGCAATTGCAACTGAAATCAGTGGCACTTTTTTTTCCTGTTCCAAAGCACTGATATAGTAAAAATAAACATCTTCAGTATAGATTTCCTCTCAGAGTTATGAGAGAAGTTGTTGGTTATGAAAGATGTCTACATATGGGAGAGTCCCACCTTTGTACAAGAGTTACCTTTTGACCCTTTCTCTCAGGTTCCTGTGCATGTGGGACTTTGAGAATTAATCATGTAGTCTTGGAGAATGAATCATTTTTGGGGACTGAGAGAGGTGGTAAACCAAGATCTGCATCACCTGGGTTTGAGCAGTGTTCGGGATACAGAGCAGATGGGGTTGACTGAAGGGGCAATTAAAAGATGGTTTATTGCAGGATCAGTCTCATGGAAGGGTGAGACTGTGAGGTTCTTATATCCAAAGTTATCACACCAGAAGCCATTTTAATTCTAGTTACAATATCTTTTATATGTTTCTTATCCAATCAGCTGCTTCCACAAAGCTCACTAGCATCTTCATAAACCAATCATTAATTGCTATGTTTTAATGATTTGCCACAATGCATCTCTTTTTATCCAATCATAGAACTCTACAGAAACTTATTGCTGTATCTTCTACTTTTTACTAACTCTATAACAAGTTCTATTGCTGGACTTTAAAATTTTCTACCATCTTGCTTAATATTTTTTCATTTACATGAGGCATATTTCTACTTGCCTAAAACATATTTCTGCTTAGCCTACAAACCTTTATTCTTATTTTGTCTCTGTTTCACTTTTTTATTCTAAACCTTCAAGCCTTCTCCAAGGCCTTAGGTCAAATACTGTGTCCATCTTTATCTCTGACCCTGTATGCTCAAGGCCTTGGGAGATCTCTGTGCCTGCATTTCCCCCAGAGCAGGGGCACTCGATCAGCACAAACCCACCTCTGCAAGGAGTTGTGTTCTTCCCTCAGAGGTGTTGCTGTGAGCTGGACCAGTTTGATAACTTCTTTTGGAAGATGATTTTCATGGTTGAAGTTTTTTCTGCTTTAAAAATTAACAACCACCGTCAAAAACCAAAACAATCCCAAACATCCCCCAGGTAAATAGAGGTGCTGGTAACCAATATGGCCATGGTCCCACTCCTCAAATGGCTTCTGTTGTCCCCTTGTTATAATTGGCCTGTGTTTTCAGTGGCATGGAATCTGAAACTTGTATTGAAACTATAAATTTGGTATGAAATTTTATCAGCAAAATAGTTACCCCTTAGAGTGACATCCTTCTAGACAAGGGGGATCCTTCATTGAGGAGTTTAAATTATTTAATTTCTGAAAGAAATAGTCATATTGAACCAAAAGTGGTGTTCCTTTTGCAGGAATACACTGCTGAAGCTGTGTTGGGCTGCAAGTGGTAAGAATTTATGGTTCTCTCATATAATTAAATCTGATGCTGTGGTTTTTTTTGGGTTTTTGTTTGTTTGTTTTAGCATTGGAGGGTGGACTCTCTGCTTTTCTTTCCTTGGAGACCTTTCATCTTTACCTGCCATTTGCAGACTCATTCTCCCCAGATAAGACAGTGAGGTGGCTACAACGTCCCTCTTCTGTTATGAGCACTTTCTGTTAGACAACTTTCTGTGTTTTTCATTGAAAATGCTCTGATAGCTTAACATTTTTCTCCTATATTATTTGGAACTTGGATAAAGATTGGCCATGATAACACTTACTGTCTGTTTTCTTGGTACGACCTTAACTTAAATGTTATTATGAGCTGTCATTTGGGAAAGAGGAATTCACACTGGGACTGGGGAAAAGGACTAGAGAAGTGACATGAGGAATGAAAACCTCCTAACAGGAGACAGAATGAGCTAGCTCAGGTGTCTGTGGTGTGGCATTTCCTTGTGCTCTGCAAGCTCACTTTTAGATCAATTGGTTTCTCCCATGCCAGTCTAGTCTCTCAGCAGAGTCTGTATTTCTCAAAAATAAATATTTGTGTTTAAATGTGTGAAGTATATCCTATAGTGATAGATACACTGATACCTCTGGGAAAGCAGGAAAGGCCAGAAAAGTCTGTCTGAATCAGGTTTTCCACATTGGTGTCTCCTCCATCCCACACTTTCTGTCCATACTGGTGAAAAATTATTCTGGTGAAATGCAAAGCATTAGAAATAATCCCTACAGGATTGTTTATGGCTGATGCTGTTGAAAGCTTTATTATATTATATTTCCCTGCAGTTGGTACAATTTTGCTGCCAGCTTGCTCTTTGGGTTTGTGTGTTTCTCTTTCATTTTCAAGGAGTTTAATACCATGGAATGCAAAGAGCAGGATTGGGACATCAGATTCAAAGAAAATAGTCATGAGAGGGGAAAAAAAAGACTGTACTCAGTAGAATCTAAAATACTGAGGAATGTTTTTCCTTGTTTTGGTTTTTAATAGTTGGTGAATATCTTCAGTCAATCCCCCTAACATCGTTTAGGGTTTCTTGTTTAATTTATTTAATATCAATAGTTTCAAAATCAACAAGAAATGAGGGAAAAAACCCCCAATCCCCAAGCTTGTGCCTCCTTGCAGAGCAAGCTCTGCTACACATGTGCTTGCTGAAACTCGAGCAGGCTCTGTGTTCATACTTTGAGCTGGAACCTGATCTGTGTCCATTTATGTGAAAGAGCCTTGCCCTGAGTTCACTGGGCTTTGCTTCATGCTCTCTGTCTGTAGCAGAGGTTTATCAGTCAGTTTGATCCCTTGTGGGATTTTTTTTAAAGACTTCAGCTAGCTCATCCATTTGCTTTGTGTTTAGAAATCCAGCTGTGTTAATTCCTTAAACCTTCAGTCCACATTTTGGCAAATACATCTCTGCAGTTCACATCACATGGACACAATACTTTCCTCTGTAACAAAGCTGGCCAGCAGATCTGCACTATCAGTGAGATAGAAAATATTGGTTAACACAGAGCAATTAGAAGCTCCCTGAGATTTTATTGCCTTCATCTTGGAAAAATTCAGCTTGTCCATGAGGCTTTTAAGACTTGTAGCAAATTTAACATTAATAATGATAGAAGACGAAGTGTGTTTGAGTTTTAGTTTTTGTTCAGAGGATTTCTACTCCATGGGCAGAAGAACAGGCTCACATCTTTCAGTGTGGCAAACCACCTAGTTCTTTGCAGTGTGATTCTTGCTCTCCCTTTGCAGATAGTATTCTCCTTTGGAAAACTAGACAGAATTCCACCCAGTCTGGTACTTCCAGTAGAAATGCCCAGAAGACCTTCTCCTAGATACAAGTGTACCTAGATTGTTAAAAACTACTAAATAAAAATTAAATAAAAACATCTTTTTCATGTAAAAATATGTGCTGTTTGCATCAAGGAGGGCAAGATGATTACTTTCTCTAGGCTGTGGGAGAACAGTAACATATGTCATCCTTACATCCACTTAGATTGATGAATACCAGATGGAAGTCATGCAGAATGTTTTCTGTAGTATGCGTAAGTATTGCTGGCAGCTTTTCAGTTTTTGATATAGCAAAAGACAGTTGTACTTGCTTTACTGAGTTGAAATAAATGCCTGCAGACTCTAAAATCTGTCTAGGAGAACCACTGGAACCCTGAAAGTTTTCAATGGTCCTTCATTTATTGTTGAAGTATGGAGACTGTGGCTGTCACTGAGTACAAGTGCTTGGTGCAGACAATCTCTTAGTAGCCATTAGTGCAGATGAGTGGCTTTATTCACATTTTTATTTTTCATTAATTCTTATTTAAATCTTAAATGTTCATTCTGGTTTTCCTCCAATAACCAAAGATGAATGTTGAAATGATCACTAAATAGCCTTTCATGAATAACACTTGACTGCTGAATTTCATTCTTCTGTTTCATTTCCCCAGCACTTTGTCCATCTTGTCCTTCTGGGTCTTGCAGCTGCATTTAATTTACATCAGTGGAGTCATCAATTGTGACCTAAAACAACGAGCTGTGCAGTGCCAGCAGAGTCATCTTTTGTGCATGCTCTTGATTTTGCTTTTCTAACTGTGCTCACTGACTAAGTGTGTTTTGACTGGAGTAGCAGTAACAAATCTGGAGATATTATAGAGTGGTGGTCTGTTGAAATTCCCTCGTGTGCAGCTGTTTTGTCACTGGTTTTGATGGTCTTCCTCCTCAGTGGCTTGCTCTCAAGGGCTTTAACTGACTGTTATTTTGTGACTCCCAGTTTTTAAGTTAATGGTTGGCAGTGATTTCTCTTTTGTAACCTTAGCCTGGGATCTGGGCCTGGTTTGGGTGTGATTTCCATGTGGTTATTATTTGTTTTGACCAGCCCCATTTGTGACTGTTTGACACAATTCAGTTAAGACCAGTCTGACATAATTTCAGGTGAGATTAGAAATAAATAATGGAAATTCATTCTGAAAAACCAGCTGACAGACTAGCTGTTGTGGCCGGCTTGTGCAAGGGTTCAAAAGACACTCTGAATAATGTGGTGGATAGGGAAAAACAGTTCTGTAGTCCATTTCCTTTGGGAAAAAGCAGTGAGATTATTAATAGCCACCAAGACTTACTCTGTCTGGGGAACTGCAAATTGTCTCCAGAGAGCAGCTCAGTATCCCAAGGCAGGGGAGTGTGTTTTACCTCCCACAGCCACCAAGCCAGTTCTTTGCCATGGAAGAACTGAGCCGCTGCTGACAAAGGAGATCGCACAAAAGGAGAGTGGCCAAGTCAAGGAAAGGGTAGAGAAAGTTTGTTTTAACATGTTTGAGAAACAAGATAACAAGAAGAAATTACTTACCCTCGAGGTGCCCAGAGGAATAGGATAATAATTGAGGATAATAGCTGTAGCTGGTTGTGCACTATTCAGTGACTTTTTTTTATGTTGGAAAATGCTGGCTTCTCAAAATGAGAAAACTATTTTCTTGAAACATGTTTGCTTTTCAAAAACTTTCAAGGAGAGTTCCTCGTATGAGTCTTCTGAACATGAGAGAGATGCACCCGTCTAAGAGGCTTGATAATCAAAACCATCCAAAACAATTAGAAACACCAATCTCCTGATCTTTGTTCAGGGGGACCTGTTAGCATTTATTCCTAAGATCCTGAGTGAAGATGTTAAAGCAGCTTAGCAAGCAACCCCTCAGTGAGACTTCAACAATTGACCATCTGTGTGATCCTGGCTAGTAAATATGAATGGTTTAGCTACCATCATAGGTCATGACATTGTAGTAAATGGTGTTTTCTTCAGTACTTTGTAAGTGTTCAAATGCTTGGTTGTTAGAGCATTCATCAGAGATGGAGATGGACTGTCTCAAGTCCTTGCTTTACTTCATTGTGATGGTCCTTAAATGCAGCTGGGGGGAACAGCTGGATTGACACAGACTGCAGTGCCTGCAGTGGCTGACACGTTTACTCTGTGTGGTGTACTGGCTCCCCAGGGACTGTGTAGCTGAGCCACTCCCAAATATGTCACTAAAGTGCTACATTTTGCAAGGAAATCAATGATGTTTATTTTAAAAATCACTTGATAAATGTCCCATTACAACTTCATTAGCCCCTCCAAGCTATGCAGCCCCTGACCATCAGTTCCAGTGCTCTGTGATTAAGACTCAGTGGATCTAAGCTGGATCCTGGGCTGAGTTCTGCAGAGATGTAATTCTCACTGCCCTGTGCTGTGCCCTTGCTTTGCAGCAGTCTGGGACCACGTGAAATAAGGCAAGCAAAGGGAGTTTGAACAGCTTTGTGTCCTCATCAGGCCTTTAGAAACCGACATGAACAAGGATGATCTGATACTTCAAATTTGTCTCAACCAGATATCAAAAGCCTGCTGCATGGTTTGGGTTTGTTGTGTTGCAAGCAGCTTTTGGTTGTTTATGGCCTGTTGGGCAGCTGGAAGGCCAGACTGCTTCTAACCTGTCTTGTGTATTAAAATGACTTCCCCTCACTTTGTCTCCAGCTCTGTAGCAGCAGCAGCATGCAAAACTCAGGTGTTGCCCAGCTTGAGTTTTCTTAGAGGGAGTGGTGGGGGATAACAAGTCATGGGTGCAGAACACACATAGTTTAGTACATGTGTATTTAGAGAATGGAGGCAGCCCAGTGGGTTTGTATCTCAGATATCTCAGATACTGGGGGCAGTGACTGATGTCCAGCAGCTGTGTGAGCTGTTCCTGCTGCACTGAGCTGCTGGTCAGAGTGAGCCAGCATAAAATACAATACATCTCTGACGCCAGCATGAAATACAATGAACAAGGTGTGTGTGCATGCATGGTGTGCTAAAGCTGAGGCCAGGAGAGTGGACTGTAGTAGTTCTTCTGTGTTCTGGTAGTGCAGGAGGAGAAATTTCCCTGTCTCATGATACAGATGCCCACAGTGTGTGTTTGAATGGGGAAGAGGAGAGGGAGTGCTGAGGAGCAGGGCTAGCAGATCAAGCTGTAGAAGCTGTGAGTAGAAAGCTGTTTCATGCCATTCAGGGCAACAGGATTGCAGGGCCTTTATAATTTGATTTCCCAGCTTCTAGCTAGCAATGTTTGTTTTCAGTGCTCTTTTTGGGGGGACCTCTGTTCTGCTGGTCTCCACTGGCAGGTGTGTAGGATGCCTCAGAGAATGAGGAAGTAGATGGAGACATCACATCCTACTTGATTGCAAGGGAGGCAGAGATAAACCTTCACCAGCAGGAATATCTCTCTAAGTTAACAGTTAAGAAATATCTTTAGTTAATAGGACTGGTAATGTGCAGTAAAGCTGCCATAAATATTTCTTTTCAATAGACTTTAGCTTGTAAAAAGACTGAATTTGAGTTATAGCTGGATTTATGTTTATCTTTCTCACTGTAATAGCAAAGCAGGTTAGGGATTTATTTGTATCTTTCTGGATGAGGGATTTTTCCAGAACTCACTTGAAGATCTAGTGCTTTTGAAAATCCCTTTCTGTGAAATTTAGGGAAAAGGCAGAATTAATGGAACTGATACTAGAAAGATGAGGAAAACAGTGGTAAAAAGGTAAAAATAATTCTGATAAGATTCCTTTTTTTTTTTATTCTAGGTATAATTACATGAAGTGTGTCACAGTGTATAAAGCCTGTGTTGCTGCTGACGGGACGGGTGCTGTGCTCAGAGGGGTGGGTGCGGGGAAGGGGCAGCGCATCCCCGGCTGATGGCGCTCGGGCTCCACGCACCGCTCCCGCGGCCCCGGCCGCTGCGCCAGCGCCTTCCGCGGAGCCAGATCCATCGGCAGGGCCGGTCCGCGGGGATCTGCCACTGGGCACTCCTGGCCAGGACTTGCAGTGATGGGCAAAGAAAACTGCTTCCTGCTCCAAGAGAAAGCTGCAGCATCAGCTCTTAGGGGGAATTGGGATCCTCTGAACCTTACACTGCTGTCTGTACACATTCCAGTGCTGGCCAGGGGGGCTATGTACAAATCACCAACAGGACAGGACTGTTGGAAACGTGCCTTGAGCTGTTTGATTTTCCAGCATCAGTCTCATTCCATGGTTATGACAATGGGAAGATGCCAGCAGCTCACATCCCAGGCAGCAGACCAAGAACTCAATTTTACAACTCACTTTAAAAGTTTTTTGACCAATCACACAAAGCAAAAGCACATTGACAGCAGTTCTATCCAACCACTGTAAGCACACATACCTTTGGTTAAACAATGCTCGCTTATTTCAAATACAATATCTGCTTGTGAGCCTTCAAACACAATGCACCAAGCTCCATTATTAAGCTTAGAACTTCCTAATATTTCCCTAGGTATACTTTTCTGTAGCTTAGGGAGTTATTCTAGATGAGCATTAGTACACAGACCATTGTTCTATTTGTCCTTGCTTTCTACTTCTCATATAACTTTTCTGTTGACAAACCTGATGACTACTGCTTAGCTCTAACCACAGTTCTGCTGTCTCTGAGGCCTGCCTTTGCTGCTTTCCCAAAACCCTCTGATTTTAAGGATTGCCACACGTACAATCTTCTCCAGTATAAGGAGAGGGAAAGTGTCCTGTAAAATTGTTTGTTACTCTTCCTTTTGCCTCTGCAAGCCTCAGTGTGATGTACCCAAGTCACATATTGAATACCACAGAGGCAAATAACTATCAGGATATGGTCATGGTACAGTGATGAGATGTAGCACATGCTGTCAAAGAGCATGGGTAGAAGCATTAAAAATATACATGATACCTTTTTTTTGGAGCATCATAGTGCAATGCAGCTCCTACTGAGGCTTGAAAATCATAAACATCCAAAACAATGAGAAACACCAACCTCCTGATCTTTGTTCAGGGGGAACTCTCAGCATTTATTCCTAAAATCCTGAGTTAGAGCAGCTTAGCAAGCAACCCCTCAGCCAGACTTTAACAATTGATCATCTGTGTGGTCCTGGTTGGTAAATGTGAATGGTTTAGCCACCACCATAGGTCATGACATTGTAGTAAATTGTGTTTTCTTCAGTAGTTTGTAAGTCCTGCAATGGCATTCAGTAATTGTCATCATATTGCTTTTAGCAGAGCAATGTGAAGAGCTGCATAAGCAGAGCTAAGTCTTAAATGATTGATTTCACTTGATATATAGAGGCAGAAGAGGCCCAGTGACATGGTTTTTTACCATGTTTCCTTTTTTGGGTGTGATTCTTAAGGGCAGAGCAATGATAGAGGGATGTAGGTAATTAAGGATATTGCAGACTCTGTGTACTTGGGTAACTCAGCGGTAACTTAAATTTTCCAGCTCAGCTCTTTGCATCCCTACTGAATTCCTTTAACTGTGTTTAGGGGTTAATCTGTGAGCAGCCAGTGCTTGTTTAAAGTATCTCAACCACAGCTGACTGTGAAGGCTCAAGTAGTGCTCAGATTTTAAGGAGTTTGTAGTTTAACTACAGAATGAGTTTTTTCTCTTATTTGAGATACAGTGCCACTGTGACATCAGTTAAGACATCAGAAAGCCTGACAAGGGGTAATGTTTTAGTGTTTAGCTGCTTGATGTTTGAGTGCTTACCCCCCAGCTCAGGGGTGACCTTGCTGTCAAGAGTGATATGTCACCAGTGGTGGTGAGTTCAGAGTTTGGACAAAAGGAGTTTCCTTCAGGTAGGTTTCCATCAGTTGTGTGAAATGTTGGGTGTGCTGTGGTAACAAAGAAGCATCACATGCAGTTTGCTCTGCTTTTCTTTCTAACTGGTGAAGTCTATCATCCTTTCTCTTTCTTTCACTTTGATTTAGGACTTTCACTATTTTGGTTGCTTGGCTTACTGAAAACATAGAGATAGAATGGCACTGAGAGGGCACAGATTTGTCAGCTGATAGTAACAGGCAATAAGACATGGTGGGACAGACCCAGGAAAAACTGAAGGAACTTCACACTGGGGTGGGAAAAGGGAGGGTGAAGGTGGAATTCTGCCTTGACCCTGTGTGCTGAGCTCACAGATACATTGAGTGATGCAGCTACTTGCAAGTGGTTTATAAATGATTGCTTCTGTGCCTGACATGATACACATTTTCAGACAAATGAAGCTTTAAAGACACTTATTAAATAAGCCTTTAATTCACTTTTTCTGACTCCCATGGGTTATGCTCTTCCTCTGTTCAGAGCTTTCTAGCATCATTATGTATCCAAGCTATGAAAACATATGAATTTTTACAATAGATATCTCTAACAGTTATGATGGAACACAGAAGTGTATTTTAGCTTTGAGAAGCATCTGAAGTTGTGGATGCTTAGTTATTCAGATTTACACGATATTGGTTGTTTTGATGCAGAAATGAAATCCTCACAGAATTGCCATTTTTTGCCAAATGATCCTGTGTTTCCTGCTTGCCAAGCTACAGACAGCAAGACATGAACCATTTTTCTCCCTTCTGCTCTTCTAGTCCTAAATAGGATATGAAAGTGAAAAGTGGCAATCCAAAAGCAAATGGAGAAAAAAGAATTAGATATTACTCAAAAGTCAAAGATCCTGTAGAAGATTCTAAAAGCATAGGTACAAAAATACACTTGTTGAGCTTCTAAAAGTTTGAGAGTGGTTCGTTCTACTTAATGCATGTGGTAGGTGCAACTTTCAGAAAAGTCACTTTTTGGATTGCCACAAGAATGCACTCCAATGGCTAAATTTTGTAAAAGAAGAGAATAAGAATTAACATGCTAAAAGAAAAGTGTGTGATCTCATCAGATTGATGCCTTGAGAAGGCTGACCTAGAACAGAGGCTGGACAGAGTTAAAGTAGGGATTTATTAAAAGGCCTGAATGGATCCACCTCGGGCAGCACAGGACCCCAGGCAGGGCTGCACCCCAGGTGAACCAAGATGGTCACAAAATGGACAACTGGTCACGAGGTCTCACACTTTTGTAAGTCCTGCTCCATTTGCATATTGGCGTTAATTGTCCAATTATAGCTTTAGGTTATGAAGTTCTATCCTCCTTGGTTTCCTCTCTTAAATTCACTGTTGTTTATACTTTTTGGGCCTGGAGCTTGTAACTGCTGTCCTTGGACAAGCTGGAAAAGGATTGTTTTGAAGAGTTTGTCTCTTTCACCCCGTGAAGAGATCTTGCTGACACTTAATATGAAGCTCAGAGGTACATCCTAAAGCAGCACAGAATCTGAAAAATATAAAGTTAAAACTTAAGACATCAAAATCACACAGGCTGAAGTCAGCTTTCAGCATCATCCTTAGAGTGCCACTGGAATGAAGGCAATGGGATGGCAGAAAAAGGGCAGGTAAAGCCATGATTACTGTAGAACTACGGAGAAAATTGTTCAGTTCCATCCAGCTGGGTGTGCCTCAGTCACCCCCTGGGCTGGGACACTGAACCAGTGCTGTGTGGGGAGTGGGTGGCTGGATTGCAGGTGACAGTAGTGAATGAATGCCCTGTGCCCAGTGTCAGAGCTGAGCAGGGCAGTGAATGCCCTGTGCCCAGTGTCAGTGCTGAGCAGAGCAGTGAGCTCCCTGTGCCCAGTGTCAGAGCTGAGCAGGGCAGTGAATGCCCTGTGCCCAGTGTCAGTGCTGAGCAGAGCAGTGAGCTCCCTGTGCCCAGTGTCAGTGCTGAGCAGAGCAGTGAGCCCCCTGTGCCCAGTGTCAGTGCTGAGCAGAGCAGTGAGCTCCCTGTGCCCAGTGTCAGTGCTGAGCAGAGCAGTGAGCTCCCTGTGCCCAGTGTCAGTGCTGATGTGTGGGTCAATGTGAGCTGTTCTGGTCCCACCTGGCAGCCATGTGTGCTCTTGGAAATGCAGGCACAGGTTTGCAGAGGGCCCTTGCAGGCTCACCTGCTCATCTTGCTGGCCTCCACACTGGCACAGCCATGCTCTTCTGACAGTTTGCTGCTGGTTTTATTTTTTTTCCTGCTTTTTTTTTCCTGGTTGTTTCCATGGCTATTGGTCCATAAGAAATGACTTTATTTCTCTGCAGATCGGGTTAATCCACAAAATATGAATGAGTGTGTTGTCTTTGTAAAGTACTTTGGGTGCTAAAAACTGCAGGGTGCTGAACAACAGCCAGTGCTGCATCTTTCTGTTTGGTGTGTTCTTGGCCCAAGTCTTATAGGCAGGACTTTTGCCATGAGGGTTTGAATCACAGGAAGAAAGAGGGGAAGTTGCTGCTTGTGACTTCTACATAAAACATTTTCTCAGAACTAATTAAAACTTTGAGAACTTAAATGAATCAGGGCTGTGTAACTAACAGCTTATGTTAAAGGCTTTGAACAAATATCCACAATGCATCAGTAAACATGCAAATTACTTTTTCATGTTGGGATGTGTCTCACTGTAATGCTGTGCATTGATAAAAGGTTTCTCTGTGACTGTACTTCCCATACTTTTAAGTTTATTGGTTTTTCTAACCTCTGTTTCAGACCTTTTAAGATATGGAGAAACAGTCTTTAAAATGACTTACCAAGCAAAATTCACAGTGCTTCAGCAATAACTAGCAGTTAACAAAGTGTCTAAATTAAGGACAGAAACAAAACGGAGACTGGTTACTGTTCAATCATGCCTATTCACTTTAGTAATTTCCTTTAAAGGGGATTATTGCAGCAATAAAGTATTTTCCCATGGTTATGGAGACAGCTGTAGAGAGGATTCACGACTTGCAAAATTTGGTTAGGTATAGTTCACTCCTGGATTCTTTAACTGATGCTGTGAGTTAAACCTTGGTTTGGAGAGGGAAAGGAGGGGTGTGGGTCGAATCCAGTAATGAAGATAATCAGAAGCATGAGATTCTTTTTCAGTTAGTTTTCTGTAAGCAATAACCCTCTTTTGCTTGAGCTGTTTCTAAAACTCTGATGCTTTTTGGATCACTTCGTACATTCTGTCTGCATAGTGCAACCTGTGAGGCAATGTGCTTCTGCCTTTCACTTGTTGCAAGATGGTTAAAGCTCTGCAACTGCTGCCTGACAGGAGCTGTTGGCAGAGAACTTTTCATTCTCTATGGATTTCTGCAGCTTTTCTAGAATCCATTTGTTTTTGTCACCACTTACCAATTCTTTAATCTTGGTGCTTTTTGGTAGCTATGTGTGTAAGAGCCCAGGTCAAGAATGTCACATCTGCTGCTGCAAAATCTCTGGTTTGAGCTGGCCACTTTTCCTCAGTGACATTAACACTGCACATCTTTCTGTGGTGGCTGAAATCTTTGTTGGGATTTTCAAACTCAGACTGTCAAAAGAAATTGTGAGCCACCAGAAAACCCACATGTCTTAACCTATGAGTGTCACCCTGGTAATGGACTTGGGTGGGCTTTAATCTTGGCCCAGTGTAATTAAGTGTGAACTTTTGGGAAGTAGTGCTCATACAATGCTGTTAAAGAACAAGCTGATGATATTGGATTGATTTGTTGGGCCCATGTGCCAGCCCAGAACAAACCAGGACAGTATTATTCAATGGTACATGATGGACACTGATCCTTGAGTTGAGTTTTGCGCAGATCAAATCACTTCCCAGGTCAGCATTTGCTGCTTTCACAGTGTGGTGTTTATGGAGCTGTACTGGAAGCAAATAAAAGAATACCAATGCTGTTGCAGGGGTAGTGAATGATATTCCAGATGTTTCCGAGATGAACATTTATCACAGCATGCAGTTATATTGGTACAACTGAGGGAAAGAGCAGAAAACTGCAGCATTTTAATGAGGGCAAGAAGGGAGAGGTGGAGTGGAGCAGGAACTTCTTGTGCTGGTTTTGCCACAAAGGAATACACATTGTGCAACTATGCTCTGCAAATTAAATGTTCTGCTTTCATGCCCTCCTTATTCTGCAGGCCTTAATTAAAACCCCATTTCCTTTGATTCATGGACTCAAAACTGGGTAATGATGTTAAACAAACACCTGACTAAATTTCTATCTACCAGATTAATTTTGTAATAGGTTAGTGAATAATGACCTATCATTAAGGGGGGATAGTGTAATTAAAAGCAAGTAAGACTTTGTCAATGAAAGTGGCCATCTTTCTGGAATATTGTGGATTTCAGCTTGCTTTTCAAGAAAAAGAAGGTGCATTTTTCATCACAAATTATTTAAATCTTGCAATTATCCCACCACAGAATGTGCATTCATTTCTCAACTACTTGAAAAACAAAACACAAATGTGGAAAGACCATATTTCTGAATAGTGAGGCAGACAAGCTGAAAGATATTCATATGCTTCAAAAGTAGATTATGAATGAGTTCTTTGTCCAGGCCTACTTTCGAGAATATAAACAGCATCATACTTAGGATGAAAAGATCAGTGGCTGATGTAAGCTAAATTAATCTAATTAATCCAAGATGATAGCATTTAACTCCTCAGCTGTTTTCTGATATCTCGTTGGCTCTCCATTTGCCTGACTAGTGCCAGACATTGTCACAGTGTTGGAGCAGAGCTGTCAGGGCATGCTCAGCCCCTTTGCAGGTTAGTGTGGTGCACGGGGGTCTTTTGCTGCTGGTGTTGGCTTGTTTGCTTCATGGTCCCTGCTTTTTAGGATTTATGAAGAGGAATCCTCAATGTTAGTCTCATAATAAATTTTTGTTATGTAGAGAAACCACAACACCTTCTCCCAAACAGGCCAGAGAATAGGGAAGCAAAGTTTGTGACACTTAAGCAGAATAATTTGTATTAACTATATTTGACACCAGCTCTGGAGTCCCCAGCACAGGAAGGACATGGACCTGCTGCAGCAAGTCCAGAGGAGGCCACCAAGTTGACTAGAGGGCTGGAGAAATTCTCCTATAAGGAAAGGCAGAGATTGTTCAGCCAAGGTTTCAGGATGACCTAATTGCAGCCTTCCAGTTACCTGAAGGTTTAGATTGAGATATCAGGAAGAAATCCTTCCCTGTGAGGCCCTGGCACAGGGTGCCCAGAGCAGCTGGGGCTGCCCCTGGATCCCTGGAAGTGCCCAAGGCCAGGCTGGATGGAGCTTGGAGCACCCTGGGATAGTGGAAGATGTCACTGCCCATGGCAGGGACTTGAAACTATTTAATCTTTAATATCCCAGATAATTCTGGGATTTTGTATTTTGGAAGGAGTCCTTATTTAGGTTAGGACTTCTGCATTAAAATAAGGAACATGCTGTGCTGGACACTGCATGAGTTGATCATGTTCCTGCATCCAGCTGTATTAAGTAGTTGAAAGTGAACTTGTGTATAGAAATGGCTATGGCTTCCTTCTAGGTGTGTGGGAGCTCGATGAGTTGGCTTTTGTACAAGAAGTGGAAATAGAGAATGTTCTTTGTTTCACGGAGAATTGTCTTTGTTGCCTTTTTTTAAAAGACGTATTTTGTACTTAATTTTAATGAATTTAGCTGGTGAGTCCAGGTAAAATGAGGCATAGTGGAGCATCTACGCTGAAAAACATTGCTCAAAGGGTGATTGCATGCTGTAAGAATAACATTGTATTAGACTCTTCATTTTCTTTTAACTTTTAGAATCAAACTATTGCTTCTTCCCATAGCTTAAAAATCTACTTGGTAACAAAAACTGATTTAATCACTTGATTCCAACAACTGAGTCTGACACAAGTGTTGCAGAGAGACAAACTTCTGAGCATGTCAATGCTGATATTGGTGCTTTGGTTTCTGCAGCACCTGGATGATGATTATGAAGGAATCGCCCAGTGCCAGTCTGAAAGACTTCCAGTGTGAGATTTAGCAAAAGATTGTGCCTCTATTCTGCCAGGAATCATTGCACAAAGAATACTGGCCCCAATTTTCAGGCCCAAACCCAAGCTACATACATCCTCCCCATGGAACAGGATGCAGCACACCTTTGATATTTTACAGTCAGCCTGCTCTCATCTGTCACATTCCCTATGAAAAGTGCTACTCCAGAAACAGAGCTTCTGTACTTCAATATGTGTGCAGACTGTTCAAGTTGCCGTGATTGTCAGTTCCCAGCTCCTTCCCTTGCATTACACTGGCCAACTGGAACTCTGATAAAGGAGTTATGTACAGTGATGACAAGAATTGATTTCCAATTTCCTGTAGAATGACTCTATCATTGCGTGTGACTCAGGCAATTTAGTTTATATTACAGTGCTGTCTGGGGGCTATAGATCACCCTGACAGTCGTCTAGTCACAAAGCATGCTGATTTTGACAAGATATTGAAAGGGATTTTACTAGATTTTCCTTTGTGATACAACTCAAAGTGCCATTTTCTATTGTTGGATCATGTGTAAAGAGATTTTGTACTAGGTAGAATAGAAGTAGTAGGCTCAGTTTGTCTAATTTTCACTTAATCTTTGTGTTTGAGAGCCTATGAAAAATTGGTCCGTGTGTTTTCTTTAACTTTCTGAAGGACCTGGTGAGTCAGGGAAATAAAGAAGGAGTTCCTAATATCCTAATTTGCCTCCTTGGTTTAAATGGAGCAGATGTAGCCATTGCTTGTCAGTTTTATCAAACTTTTTTATTATTAAATTTAAAAAAGGGAAAAATTAGAATTCAGACCTGAACAACTCTATACGAAATAGGGCATTTGAATGCTTAGCACATAAAAGCCTTAAAAGTATGAGTCAGACACCACTGTCCTCCTCTCAAGTGCCTTCCTTAAATTTCACCAATTCTCCTTCTGTCTTTGAATGAAAGTTAAAGTTTAATTTGCTTCAGATTGTCAAGCAGGATGAAATCTGATGAGATCAAGTATTGGATTTTTAATTGTATTTTCAAGGTCAGCATTTATAGTAAAATGACAGTTACAAAAGTAAACCATACTCTCCCTCATATTAAGCTTGGAAACAATATTTTTCAAAGTATTCTTGAGTGCAGAGATGAAGACTAGGTGGAAGAGGGATACTGAGTGTTGCTGCTTCTGTGTATTTATGAAGTATCCATCACCATGGGGTTCAGACACTGAGAAGAAGCAAAACACTAATTGCATCTTGTTTTTAGAGCTTCCACCTTGTTGAGAAGTCTGTGGTGAGGAGCTCTGGGTGGAAGAGCTCCTCCTTGCTATTTTCAGTATCACAATTTAATTCCATTATAGAAACTATTGAAGTGCTGCCTGGATTTAGATGAGCTCTGTTGGAACCTGGAAGATTGAGTTCTGCAATCGGCTTCAAATTTTTTGTCTCAGTTATGTCATGTGCCTCATTGAGGTTATAAGAATTGTAACAGACTTATCCAAGGAAGATGATTCTGAGAAGATTTAATAGCAGTTTCCCAAGGAAATAGAACTCCTTACAAGAGGTGAATTGAGCTAATCCATGCAAAGATGAAAAAGAAAACTTTGAAAAGTCGTGAGAAGTGTTTGGAGGAGTTATGAGTGCCAAAGTATTAGAAGTATGTTTAATAATGATGGAGAAAAAGAAAAGTTGTTCTCTTTAGGCTGTTTCTGTGAGAATGGATAATTTTTTTGCCTGAAACAAGCAGTGTTTCATGAAGTTTTCACTTGGAAATCTTCTGATCAGGCAAGTAAATTTCCTCTTTCTGCTACACTGTCAGTACACTGGTAGTTTGATGAAAAGTAGTAGTATGGCTTTTAGTATTTCTAGTTATTTCTAGGATTCTCAGCCTTTATTAATTTCAAAACATTTGTTTGGATAGTTAGAAAAAATATTTAAGTTTAAGGTTCCTGCTTTTGGAAGTGGTGATCATGCAGTGCAAATTGTGTCCTTGGTTTGTGGAATGGCCTGTTGAGGTGGCAAGAGCTCTGTGTTGTCTCATTGTTTTGGAAACCTGGGGAAATTTTTTTGGCTATTATAGTATTTTAAACTCTGGGAAATTTAGAATGTAGGTGTCTGGAACTCTGTATTTGTCCAAGTCTACATTAAAAACAAGTTTGGTTTGTTCTTCTTATTGCAGAACAATCAATATTTGGCAACTTTGGCAGCTTAGGCTGGAAGTAAGTGGACCAAAAAAAAATCCAAAAGGGTTGTCTGCCCCTACAGCAGAGAATTAGCTAAACCCACGTGTACCCCTTGGTTATACATATAGAAGGGCTCAAGGAACAGTGATACTTACACAAGAATTAATTTATCACAGCGTACTTATTTTTCTACATAATGCAACAACATTTCCTCCCCTGCCTTAGTAATTAATTAATGTTTGGAAAATATTTAAGAAATGTAAAGCTCCCAGTAAGAGGTAAATGCTATTAATTGTAATTACCAAGTAGATTATTTCTTAGCTTTCACATGGTTCTGTTCCCTCTGGTTAAACACTGAGGGATGTTTCCCTTCAGGATAGCTCCATAACTCCTGTTCTCATTGCACAGCTGAGATAATTCAGTTTGTTCTTGTTTTGTCAGCAGGAGGGGGAACCAACTACAGTGCTAGAAGTTTTCCAGGGATTGCTCAGGTGTCTTTTAATTATGGTGAGGTAAAAATATCTTGTCTGCAAAACAGTCCAGATTGCTGAAATAATATCTCAGCTGGGTCTCTAACCTGAGTGATCACCTCACCTGCATTTCTGCAGATTGCTGTCTGGACCTGTGCAGTGTTTCAGCTCAGCTTTCCCCAAAATGATTTTTCACCTTCATTTTCCTGTGCTCCATCCCCTGTACATGACTGAACCCCTGACACTATGGCTCATGTTGTGCTGCATGAATGGCCTCAGAGGATTGAATGTGACAATATAATGGCTCTGTTCACACCTGCCAGGTACAAACTGCATTAAACAGTGCATCTGAGGCATTTTTAACCAGTGATCAAGGGGATTGGGGAAGATATACCCCAGGGATCTTATTTAATTACTGTTTAAAGGATTTTAACAGACAAATGAAGAATTTTTGAGAGGACAGCATGGTGTGGGAGGTGCTCTCACTTGTGGATTTTATGTCTGTTGCCTCATTGCATCACAGAGATGAGCTAAGATATTCACACCATGGGACTGCAGCAATGGATGACCCAAGCCCTTCAGGAAGGTCAGGCTGGGGGGTGGCAGTGGAGTTTGCCCTTTGTGTGGGAGAGCAGCAGGAATGCCTGGAGCTCTGCCCTGAGGTGGATGATGAGCTAGAGGAGAGTATCAGGTCAAGATAACCAGGAGGACCTGTATTACCAGTACTGTGGTGGGGGTCTGCCATGGACTCCCTGATTAGGAAGAAGATCAGGTGGTCTTCAGCCAGCTGGAAGAAGCCTTGTACTTACAGCCCCTCTCCTCCTTTTCCCACCCCAACATCTGCTCATCCCAGCAAGACACAAACAACCAAGTGGTTTCTCAAGTGCATTGTTGAAAAATTCCTCAGCAAAGTGATCAAGGAGCTGACAAGGAGAGCTGCTCTCTCCTCATACTTACAAAGGAGAAAGAACTATTTGGGTGTGTGAGTCTGGGGAGGTGATCTCAGACACAGCAAGGTTGAGCTGGGGGAGGTCAGAATCCCAAGGGAATGAAACAAGCCAAATTGTAGGATTGCAGCTGTGGGCTCCAAGAGAGCAGACTTGCCCCTGTGGACCTACTTGGTTAATATTTAAGGATTGTATTCTCCAAGCTCTGGAATGGACCAACTAGATGAGTGGGAAATTGAGCAGAGATGACAGAAGGTCTGCATGGATGAATGAGGAGCTCCTGACCAAACACAAACATTAAAAGCATACAGGATGTGGAAGCAGAGTCAGGTGATACTGGGCCAACGCTGGTGTCACGTTGTCATTAATGACAAGGATGGTGGGACAGAGTGCTCTCCCAGCACATTTGGAGAACATACAAAGCTAGGAGGAATGGTTGATTCACCACAGAGGCATGGGCCCAATGGGAACCTCATGAAGCTCAGTGAAAAGTCCTGCAACTGGGAAGAAACACCCCAATGCATGCTATGTGAGCATGAAAATAGCTTGGCAGAAAATCTTCAGGGGTTCTCATGGACCAGAAGCTGAGCATGAGCCAGCAAAGGACAATGGAGGAGTGTAGCCAGAAGGTTGAGGGAGATGGTTGGTCCTCTCCTCCCTCGTTTCAGAGAGACAATGTGACCTTGGAAAGAGTCAAAGCCTGGACAGTGTCCTGCTGACCCTTCTTAAGCAAACTGGAACTGAATAATCTCTAGGGGTCCCTTCTAACCTTGGCTATTTTGTGGCTCCATGATATCTGTATTATCTTCAGAAATTATTTGTATGCAAATTATGCTTTCTCTTTTTTAAAGCAAGTCATTCCTGAGCAATGTATAGTTTATACATTTTAGTAGGGGATTATAAAATGCAGTTTATTATTAAATTTGGCTGTCATGACATGGTGACAGGATTACTGAGCTGCACATGATTAATATGGTTCTTATTTTGAAATAAGAGGTAACTGCAATCTCTGCCAAAGACAGCTTCAGGAGATGGAACTGAAATCTGAAGCCATTCTTACCTGTGCACTGCATAATTTCAAGGAAACTTGGAACTTTTTGCTTTCAGTGCTTACATGACTGGCCTTTCTACTGTATGCAGCAGCAACACCTACAGTACTTCAATAAGGAGGTGTTTATTCCCGTCCTGTGTGCTGCAAAACAAGCAATCTTTATGGGGATGTTATCTGAGGCAATCCATTGGCAGGAGGAAAGCAAAGCAAAGCAAAGCAAACTAGAGTGTATTTCAAGTCAGAAGTAGAATTGGCAGCTCTAAGTCTTTTCAATAAGCTGAAAGGCACTTCCATTCATAGAATGAAGCTGAAAAGATAGTATTTACAAGATGGACAAGGGCACTGAGAAATTGAAAGAATTCATGTCAAAGTGTTGCTTTATAGTTAGTAGTGTCAGAGAAAAAATGATCTCTTAGAAGTAACTATTTTAGGAAGGAGCAGGTGTAGAACGGATTTAATCTCTGCTCTTTTTGACCACCCAGATGCGTGAATGCTGGAATTGAGTAGCAGGGAGCAGATGGCCACTGCCTGAACCTCAGGTGTGTGCTAGCACAGCTGCAGATAACATTCCTGCACAGAACCTCAGGTGTGTGCTAGCACAGCTGCAGATGACCTTCCCTGGAGTCTGAGGTGAAAGGGGGAGCTGGGCACTTAGGGAGGTGTGGACACAGCTCTTGTAGGGGTGGCTGCAGAGTTTGTGAGCCCTAGAGGACATCTAGAGCCATGAAGAAGGTCTGATCCCTGTGGCCTACTGCCCTTTTCTGACTGATCTGTCTCGGTAGGCAGGCTGTTAGGAGGTTTTCTGCCCACAAATGATTGCATCAAGGCAGATTCAATTCAAGGTGTAAAGCTTTGGGAACAGAGTCTCTGTGGAGCTGTACATGGAGGCAGCTGTCAGTGCTCCTCCTTTGGCTGTCTCCAGGGCAATGGGGGTAGGAAATTCCTCCTTTGCAATGAACTGCATGGAATTGGAGTTCTCCAGTGGAGTGCTCTTCACTTGGCAAGTTTTTTCTCTAGTGATATCCACTTAGCTCCTAACAAAAATGTATTCAAAAGATTAGTGGCAGTACACTTGGAAGCTGGAACCACTCAGGACTAATGATATAATTACTCTCTAAAGCCATTTGTAAAGGAATTATGTACTATTGTTGTCCTTTGTTCTGTATCTTTATAAAAGTGAGCCATCTTGCAGGCTGTGATGAGCATGTGTTGAGCTGGCTGTTATGTAAGAATAGAAATAATTTCTGGGCATATTTATAAAAGAAAAACAATGCTTTTACAATGTGGCTGAATTGTTTAGATGTGAAAATCTTTGTACAGGAACATGTTGCTGTTACAATTCCTGATGTGGCTGGTGGTTTTCGATACATGGTCTTGCAACTTCTGTAGAAAATTTTGTGGGTTTATTTTGTTTCCCCTTCTGAAGAAAATATTATATAACCTGTTTTTCAGGTGCTGGAGGTAATATAATTATTAAGGATAAGAACTATCATAAATAAATTATGGAGGGTTTTACTATTTTTTTAACAAGCCTTTTCTTTCTAAGTTTTGTGAGTTCTGCTGAAAGGTTACGTGCACAGTGATAATCTGTCAGTGATAATCTTCTTGCCTTTGGTTTGCTATAGAGGTTTCCAAGGGTAGGCTGGGTGAATTAATCTTTGGGAGTGGTGGTTCTGCTCCTTCTTCCTGTGTGGTTGTGCCTGTCAGCCCCTCTGTCAGCTGGTTAAAGGGGGGCAAAGCTCAGCAGAAATTTGGTTTTCTGCAGGGTCGGAGAGCTGGACCAGCTCATGGAGATGCTTGGCGGATGGCAGAGCCGGCACCAAAGTGGGGATGTGGCTGCAGGGGGCAGAGGGAGCCAGGAACAGCAGGAAGCAGCAGCAGCATGGGTTTAGGCTAGTGCAGCAGTGGCCCTGTGTTCCTGCAGGAGAATAATTGTTCAAAACAATCTGTGAGCAAAAGCCTGGGGTGTGAGCTGACTTCTTGCACTGGACCCTCGGGGGAAATTGTTCTTTTGTGTGTCTGAGCTGTGGGAAAGTGTTCCCACATCAGGGAGCAGCAGGAGCCCGACAAGCAGAGTCAGGGTGGGCAAAGGCCACCACAGTGGCAAGGCAGAATGCCACAGCACCTGGGCTGGATGAGCAGAGCTGGGAACTGAAGTGTTTTTTCCAAAGAACCCTGAGCAAAATATTTTTATGTGCATGCTGTTTCTGATGATCTAGATCCATGATAGTGTCTTGAAACTGCTTGTCTTAAGGAAGGGATTCTTGCCAAGGATGAACATCAACATTTGTTCCAGCAAACACTGCTTGCTTCCTGCCCAGTCTGCACGCTGCCTTGGAGGGAGAAGCAGACACATGGTATTTGCAAGAGATGTATCTTATTTTAACAAAATTTTGCCCACATTTTCACATAGTATGATTGAGAATGACAGTGAATTCACATATTTGTAAGTGGCTTTTTGGACCTGATAACATCTAGAGCAGGAGAGGGAGTAATTTATACACAAATTATTTGCTATACATGTCTGTTGGAGCCATTTACTAAAAAAAAAAATTAATTGTAATTAAATTAATCTGGTCCTGTGGAAATATAATTTTGACAAAGTGTGTTTCTTACTGCCACAGACTGCTGTTAGCTCAGAGTTTTATGTGTTGTTAGTAATTTAAATACTGTACTAGTCAAAATAACTGCAAATTGCTGGTACCAGATGTCATCAATGCAGAAAATAATTTCTCCATCCTAACTTTATTTTCAGTAATGTAATGGAAAATATTGAAGATATTGTGCAGTTAATTAGGATATTAACTGTTACCTAGTAATCTTGCATTGTGTTTTCTAAAGAAAATGTTTTCTTCTGTGTGCAGCTCAGGGAATGAAGCACAGCATTGTTATTAATTCCCTGACTGGAGGAACTGGTGGGAAAAATGCAAATAACTTGAAGTCAGTCTTTCTATGTACCAGCTTATGTGCATGAATTAAAATATCACTGAGGAGATGGGGAGAACTGGGCCAACTTTCAGTGGAACTCTTGGCCTTGGAAGTACCAGGATTTTGACAGTGAGGTTTGAGGCTTGTGGTGTGTGAACAAGCTGAGGAACCTTAGAACTGTTTGCACAAGTGGTGAGGAGTTAGTCTGAAGGCTGTGGCTGTGGAAATGGAGCCACAGGGATGGACTGCATCTTCATCAGCTCCCTCTCAGTGGTACGAGGGTTCCTAAGGGGAATGAAGTATTTTCATGTGGAGAAGACAGTGTGCTAGAGGGTGGTTTAATCTGGCTCAAAAAGAATGAGATGCAGTTGCTACAAAGTGAAATCAGGTAAATTCAAATTAGGAATAGGCAAGTGATCCTTTACAGTGAAGCAGATGACCAGGAAAGAGGTGAATTTTCTCTTTTGAAATGTCTTTATGTCAGTATCCTCTTTTAAAATGTGGATAGGTAGAGGCAGACTTATTCACTCTCCTTTTTAAGGTTTTGAACAAATGGATCAAGCCTTTGCCACAGAACTGTGCCTGGTGCTGACATTGTCACTTTACCACCAGCCGCAGTCCGTTTCCAGTTCTATTTTTCTGAGTGCTTTTCCTTAGTCTTGAAAGCAGGCCCAGGGAAGAAAAATGGAACAAATGGTTTGTGATGAAGAGCAAACTGAGGAAGGACGAGCTGGCAGGTAGTTGCAGGTGGCTGTTGTAAGGACAAATGTGCCTCGTGTTTCCAGCCACTGGGGGCTGGCTGAGAAGCAAATGTGATTTGAAATTGCAGCTGAGAATGTTTTAGTCTAGATGTGACTTTTTCAAGACTAGATTTACTTGCCAGGCCTGTGAAATCTCAGTCATTAGAGTTTTTCAAGAAGTTAGACAAACAGCTGTCTGAATGTCTTAGATCTCAGTAGAAGGATGGGCTTAGATCATTCATAAACCTTCCTATTTGGAATTCCTAGGATTTTCCCCGGATGAACATTTTTGTGAGTTTTGATTGAAAACATCTTCTGTTCAAATGAGTCTTGTTTCTCAAGTGGCTCTAATTTCTTTATCAGTAGCCTCATCTCTTCCTCATTTATCAGTCTGCAGGTATGTGTAATATCAACTCCCTCTGCTCAGCTTGCTTTAGGTAGTTCTCATTGATGGATGCATTCCTTTGTAAGGGGTTTCATCCCAATCCTTTCAGGAACTTGCTAGTAGTGGTGCCTCAGATGTCAAGTGCTCACTGATGTCTATGTTTTCAAGCTAGGCAGGTATTTTTAATCCATTTGATGTGTACTTTAGTCATGCTGTATTCTCAGGTGCTAGTTTAGAGGGCTTAAATGAAGAAATTTACGCTATTGCCTGAACTTAGAATCGACTGGAACAAAAAATCAGGCTTGTTAAACAAGAGCTAATTTACAGCAAATATTCTTTCCTGCCAGTTATTATATTCCTGACTTTGTTTTGTGTGGCTTGCATGTTATGCTAATAATTTCATTTACCTGCATCTGTGAAATACGGGTGTAGTGATACAATTTGCAGTCTTTGGGAATGTGCAAATTTACCTTGGAACCAGGAGTCAGTCTCACTTGAAATTACTTAATTACAAAAACCCTCAACAACCCTAAATTTTGGGACAGTGAGGTTTTTCACAAATTTTCATCCAGATGAAAAAACAGAAATCAGATGTACAGAACTGTTTTTATATATAAAAAGACACCTCTCTTTTTTCTGTATGACCATTGCTGGGTTATTATGCTTTAAGTGAAGCAAATAATTTTACTTCTCCTACAGGAAGGACTGCATGGTTCTGGCTTAGGGGAATGGGAAAGGGCAGAGTGTTCAGCAATGCCCTCCTAGAGGCTGGCAGGGCTGGCAGCAACCTGGGAAATAAACTTGGAGCCTTGGAAACTGCAGCTTTAGTGGGACAACTTTCAGAAGAAATGTATCAGCTTTGAGAACACATCAGGAGCTGTCAGCACAGCCCTGAGCCATAAATATTTAATTTATCTTGACCCTTTTGATGTTGCCAATCAATGTTGTTCTCTTCTGCTGCAGACCTGGGACCATTATGCTGACAGTGATAGCAGTCAGTTTGTCAAATGGAATGACACTGTCTCCCCAGATTCTGTTCTTTGTGGCCTTGGGATTCTGTCAGAAGCCTTTGCACACAGCACACAGCCCTTGTGAAATTTATAGCAGCAATCCTGCTCAGAAGTAGAACAGACAAGCATAATTAGGTAATATATGTTGTTAATGATAGTTTTGAGCAACAAGGTATACAAAGTAAAATTATCTGCCTGCAAACCCCCCCCATATTAACTAATTATGGAATTCTGAATTCTTATAGAAGTCAAATATCAAATATGAATGTTGTGGTATTGCTTTGGCACCAATTTCTTTGGTTATCATTGCATTAAAAAGATTTAAAAATATTTACATTGAAATAAAGGTATTATTTATCTGTACAAAAGTTTCTATTTTAACTGACTTTTCCTGTTACAAAGATTGCTGGTGAAACAGGATACAGCTGTCCAGGAATTACCCTGGCACATTGATTCCCTGAGTCTGGAGAGTATATCAGTGTTTAAAATGGAGTGTTTTAATGAAACAGGTAAGTCAGGTGAGGTGAGGCAGTTAAATAGTTGATGGGTTCAGCTACCAGAGAAAAAGGGAATTATACCTAAGGTAAGTGGATGATTATTGCTCATCAGAGCGATGATAATTTCGAATGTAGCACATTTCATACCAGTCAGAGCTCAAAAGCATAAGGTGTCCTGTGCAGCCCCTTCAGCATCAGATTTGCTGCAGAGTTTGGTTTGGCTTAGCACCATTTCCACAGTAATAGGGAATGTTGAAAGAAATATATAGAAAGAGTGTATGTTGAAAGAATTTTTAAATTGAAAGAGATTCAGCTGACCTAATGATTCATCAGTTCAGGAAAGTAACTGCTTGCAAGAAACATTTATGCCAGATTACTAAAAATAAAGGTTTGTAACCTCAATAGTGAGGTTACATTACTGACTTGTAATAATTTAGCCAGGAAACAGAGGGGATTATTTATCTTTAGGGTCCTTTTTGTGCATGCAAGCCATATTTTGCACATGAATAAAAAAAAAGTGTGGAAGATAGACTGAAATTCTTTCCTCTGAGGAATCCTGTTTGCAAGTGAAATGTGTATTATGCTTTTGTTCCTTTCTTTAAAGTTGGGAAGAAAGGAACTCTACAGGAACCTGGGGAGATGTGCTCATGAGGTGCTTCTATGGACTGCTGTCCACAAGAATACAGAAGTGGATAACGTTTAAGAAGACACAGGAGTTTAAAAACCCCAATGTGTGGCACTGAGAGGACACCCCAGATGGTCAATCTGCAGCCTTATGGAGTGACACACCCAGGGGCTACTTTTGAGCTGCCAACACAAGTAATGCTGAATTTCCCCGTTGTGTGGAAGATGTTACCACCCCCTTTGCACGGCTGGAACACAAAGGGAAGCAGAAGCCTTGCATTTTCCCTGTTTTCCCTGTTTTCATACTCCCATATGGGAGAGGGAGGCAACATGGGTAAATTGAATTGAGTGTAGTTTTTGAGATACATTCATATGTTTGCCTCTATTCCTTGTTACAGCAGCTGCTGATAATTCAGGGCCTTTTAGATCCTTGTTTGGTTTGCCAAGGTAGGCATCCAGAAAGGCACAGCTTCAAAAGCCTTGAATATGTAAAGGGATTTTGAGCAATTTTGAAATGAGAATAGATTTGGGTTTTGTGTGAAGACAGTATTGTCATGTCCTGGAGGTGTTAGGAGATATGTGTGAACAGGTTGTATGAGATGGAGAGGTCCTTGAAAAGGAAGGTACAGGAAGTTGTTCTTGTTATGAGAGTAAGGACCAATGAGGCACAGCCAGGAAGAGAGCCCTGTGGCAACAGTCCTTGGATTGGAGGTGGAGGGGCAATCTGTCTGACACATGGCAGTCTGCATGTCAAAGCAGCCAGGGCAGTCCAATGTGGAGTGTGTATTCCAGGGATATTGGAGGATGCTGCAGTTGTTTCAGAGCTACTGCTTCTCCTGGCCAGTTGGTCCAGAGCTCTGTGCCTGCTCTGAGCTGTGTTTGGAACAAGGTTTGCACTGCATGCAGTCCTGTCCCAGCTCTCACCACCACCATGTGCACTGGGCAGGGGCTGCACCTCCTGACACAGACACAGCTGCTACCAACATGTGAACAGCACATGGAAAGACTCAAGTCAAAACCCACATGACTTGCACTTCACTAGATGTGGCCAAGTGTTTTGTTTGGATGATGGGACTGAACTCATGATCTGTGTGTTTTTCACCCTAAGGCAAATTGCCATCCTGAACTGCAGGCCCATCTGTTGAGAATGTGGCTGGCAGCCCTGGGACCATGCATATGGAAGAGGTTTTACAGTGCCTTCTGTGAGCCACAGAGAAATTTGATAAGAGGGTCCATGTTTACCCCTGAAAGAATTTTCTACCAAGGCTGTTGATGTAGAAACCAAGAAAGAAAGAAGGATAACTAAGAGAAACCTGCAACTGCCTATTCCAATAAGCACTTTGTCTCTCATGACCAATGAGTGAAGTGTAAACTTAAGAGTCTTGTAAAATGTATAAAAAGCATGCATGCTATTAAAAACCTGGGGTTTTGAAGCCTTCTGGAAATGGAGTGTGCTGTTTTGTATTGTCTCCATCTCAACTGTGACACAGGCATGTGCCAGCTGAGGTGGCACTGATTGATGCACTGTCAGCAGAGCACTGTGCTGTCTCTGTGCTTCAGGCTGTGCCCTCTGCACAGAAGGGTGGGGTGAGAAAGGTGCTGCTCTGTCACCCCAGCTCTCAGCATAGGAATGAGCTCTGAAGCTCCCCACACATCCTAATGTCACACCAGCAGGACCCTTGTGCCTCAGCCCTTTCCTGTAGCCCCACATTTCTCTTCACGGAGAGAAGCAAGGCACAATTCTTCCCAAGAATATTCTCATCTCATTTGCTGTGCCTGTGTTTGTGCAAAAGTAGAATGCAATATGGAGATTGTTTACCCAAAGTGATGGTGTTTTTGTTCCTTGGCCTGTCAGGGCCAGGTGTGTGTGTGTGTTGGGACTG